>NC_134863.1:24494800-25204800 GCF_049852395.1 Peromyscus maniculatus bairdii
CTCGCTGTCACCGCCTCCTTTCGGGCTCGGCTGCCCCAATCAAAGATGGCGTCGGTGCTTCAGCCCCACCGGAAATGAGCTCACACGACACCGGAAAGGAAGGCGGGGAGAGCCAGCAGGCGGGTGGGTGACCGGCTGTGGGTGGGGCGGCGGCCGGGGCCCTGGCTTTTACGTTTGGGGCTGTGGGGTGGCTCCGGGGACCGGTCGGCTCCGGTGAACTCGGCCGAGCGTCAGGGCCGGGGCTGTCGGAGGAGGCGGCCGCGAGCCTCTCGCCTCCGGCCCAAGCTGAAGCGGCCTCGGAGCCCGCGTCCCGCCCGGCGGCGCCTGCCCGACCCTCCGCGGGCGGCGCGCGACCGTCCCGGCTCAGTTTGGGGCTGCGGCGGGAACCGCCGAACTGGCTGGACGGGCCCTTCCTTCTGAGGACCCGGCCGAGGAGAAGAGGCAGCGCGGCCGGCCCGCCCCCGAGCCCCGAGGTCAGGCCGCGGGCTCCGGGGCTCCCCGGCCGTGCTCCCCCGTCCTTGCCCCGGCGTTCCCGGCCGGAGGATCGGCGACCTCGCCCGCGCCGCCCGGCTGCTCCCCGGAGTGTGGCACCGAGCCCTCTGGCGGGGTGATTTGTCCTCCTTGTTCTTGCTCCCGGAGAGGCGTCTAGCGGACGGGTAACCTGTGTGTGCTCTTTAAAAGTTTGAACCGAAGTGGAAATGCGTGTCCTCGGTTTCTGGACCGCCGACGGTTTCCACTCTAGCCGCCGTCTGAGATCCCGTCCAGAGTAAAAAAAAAAAAAGCAAGAGAGGAAGGGGGGAAAAGTACCTACAAAATCCCTCTGCCGTCGGTCGCTCCCGCCCGAGGAGGGCAGATGAACTTTGGAGTTAAGATGCAGGGAGGCGAGCCGGCATCGGTCCTGAAAGTCTCGGAGAGTGAGGGGAAGCTGGAGGGCCTGGCCACAGCGGTGACCCCGAGCAAGAACAGCGGCAGCAGCTGTGGGGGCGCAATCAGCAGCAGCAGCAGCAGCGGCAGCAGCCGCGGTGGCGGTGCGAAAGGCTGGCAGTACAGGTATGGCCCTCCGAAGGGATGTTCTGGCGCGGACTCGGGAGGGTTTGGGGGGGGGGGGTGTCTGCATATTGCAGTTGGAAGGCCGCTTCCGAAGCAGCTGATAACCTTTCTTGGAGCCAGACCTGCTTCCATGAACAGGACTCACTTCATTCAGAAATACATTCAACAGGTATTTGTTGAGGCCTTTTGAGGAATTCGGAAATGTCCCCCAGAAGTCCCTCTATTGCCCGAGGCTTTGTTCGTCCTCTGAATGAGGTCCGTACTCACTTCTGGTTTTGCCTCTGTTGTAATTTGTTTACTAGTAAGCCTGAACGGCTGTTAGGGCAGAAACTGTTGAACTCAGCACTTTTAGCGGCTAGCAAATGCTGGGTGCTCAAAGTTGTGGAGTGATCGGGGTAAGCAGAGTATCTTAGCCTTTGGGTGCTTGTGACTTAGGAAGGGGGAGGGGTGTAAATACTTAGGATTCAAGAGACAACATAGACAATTTTCATTAATATGAATGAACAATTTAAGGAACAAGAGTTCCCGGAGAAGCAACAAAAGCTTCATTTTTGTGTTTTGTCTACGTGAAGTGTAGGGAGAGATTACTGTCCATAATTCTAAGAATGAAGACAATCCGGGCGTCCTGTGATGTTGGAACTACGGTGATGAATACTTAAATTTTGGTTAACTGTGTGGTTAACTCTAGGGTTTGTTTTTGTTTTTTGATTGTTTTAAACTCTTTGGCTGTACTTGTGAAACTTGGAAGCGGTTAGAAGCAACATTTTGTTAAAGATACGTATTTGTCATGAATACTATTATGTTTAAGTGTGTATGTATTACAGTATGCAAATATGGGCTGAGTGTGGTGGCACTCTTTTTTAATCCCACCACACAGGAGGCTGAGGCAGGAGAATATCTGTGAGTTCCAGGCCAGCCTGATCTACATGATGAGTTCTAGGACAGCCAGGACTACATAGAGAGCCCTGTATTAGAACCGCCCCCCACCAAAACCAAATCAAAATAAAGCACCTAATATGCAAATATATGTGTATGTGAAATATGCTTGGCATGATTTTACAGAAATGAATAGAGCAGGTAACTTTTTAATTGGCAAATGGGGATTGAACTAAAGTCAGTATGATATTCTCTCCCTCTTTGTGATTTTCTTCATTTTATTTTTTTATGTGTATGAGTGTTTGCCTACATGTGTGTATGTACGTTAGCATGTGTATGCTTTGGTTGCTGAGTCCAGAAGAGGGCATTAAATCCTCTGCAACTGGAGTTATAGACAGTTGTGAGCTGCCACATGGGTGCTGGGCACCAAAACCCAAGTCCTCCAGAAGAGCAGCCAGTGTTCTTAACTCCTGAGCCATCTCTCCAGCCCTTCCCCTTTGTGACTTAAGATGAACCATTAAGCACGCCTTTAATTCCAGCACTCGGGAGGCAGAGCCAGGTGGATCTCCATGAGTTCGAGGCCAGCCTGGGCTACAGAGTGAGTTCCAGGAAAGGTACAAAGCTACACAGAGAAACCCTGTCTCAAAAATAAATAAATAAATAAATAACTTACTTGAGAAAATTCTTTTTGTGGGGATATTTTGATTTCATTAAAGGGAGTAAAGTACAAGATGCCCAGCGGCCAGTCTTCTGATGGTCTCAATTCTGAAAACCACTCTGAATTAAAGTGGGAAATTCACTAGACTAGAGTAAGTCCTCGGTGCTCAACACGTGTGCTCTCCTCTTCTTGCCTTCTTCTCCCAGGCTCCCAGTCTAAAGACATTTAAAACAATAACAGTTATAAAAAGTGGCCTAACCCTTTGCTCTGGAGAGCGATTTACACTTACTAAGCAACCTGCGTCATGTGCTCTGTCCTTACCAGGGAACAGTGGGTATGTTTCCATCTTCATCCCACCCGAGTTCCCTGTAAGCATACATGCTTTTAGAATACTGTCTTGACCCCTTTCTTGCCAAAGCCAGCTCTTTATCCCTGGCCACAGCTGCACCCTCACCCCATCTTCTTGACTTCCTGACAGTACTTTCTCGCGTTTGCCCTTCGTGCCTCGTTCCTGTCCAGTTGCATCGGTTGGCTTTTCTTTGCCCTTTTCCAGGCTGGTCTTATGCTCTTGGGCTGTGGACTCTTATCTCTTTCTCCTTTCTGACCTCAGCTAATGGAGTCTGAGTCAGGAAATCTTTCAGAACTCTAGAGTCACGTATTCAGCTGCCTATCTGAGCATTACAAATCTAATCAGTCGCTTTGATCTCTACAATAATTTGATACTATCTCCATTTTGAAAATGTACATTGTTGTGTACACAGTGTGTGTGTGTGTGTGTGTGTGTGTGTGTGTGTGTGTGTGTGTGTTTTGAGATAGGCTCTCATGTAGCCTAGGCTTGCCCTGAGTTTACTATGTAGCTGAGGATGACACTGAACTTCTGATCTTCCTGTGTTGGGATTATAGGCACGCTTAAAATGTGAATTAGCGCCAGGCGGTGGTGGCGCACGCCTTTAATCCCAGCACTCGGGAGGCAGAGCCAGGCGGATCTCTGTGAGTTCGAGGCCAGCCTGGGCTACCAAGTGAGTTCCAGGAAAGGCGCAAAGCTACACAGAGAAACCCTGTCTCGAAAAAAAAAAAAAAAAAAAAAAAAAAAAAGATGTGAATTAGCATTTTAAAATGTTAATTACTATCATATTTAAAACATTTTGTTAACTTTAAAAGAAGTAGAAGGATTACATTTGTGAATTATTCGCCTTAACATGCTTTCCCTCCCCAGAGAAACTATTTTTACTGATTTATTTTTTCTTTTGTTTTTTGAGATGGGGTTTCTGTGTGTAGTCCTGACTGTCTTAGGATTCACTCTGTACACGAGACTAGCCTCAAACTCTCAGCAATCTGCCTCTCGTCTCCCAAGTGCTGTGGTTTTCCTTCCTTCCTGCCTTCCTTCCTTCTTTTCTTCCTTCCTTCCTTTTTTCTCTTTTTTTACTTATGTGTGTGTTCATGTCTTTGTACTTTGTAAGCATGTTCTCATGTGTGTGCAGGTATGCATGCCTGTGAGCACATGGAGCCCAGAATAGGGTATTGGATCCCTCAGAGCTGGAGTTTCGAATATTTGTGGAACATCTGGCTTGTTAAGTGGATGTTGGGGTTTGAACTGCAGTCCTCATGATTACGCAACAATCAGTTTTAGCCTCTTACCCATTACCAGTCCCTGCCCCTTACCACCTCCACCACCCGGTCTTATTTGAGACGGGGTCTTACTGTGTAACCCTGGCTGACCTGAACTTGTCAGGTCGACCAAGCTGGTGTCAAACTCACAGAGACCCCTGCTTCTGCCTCTCCAGTGCTGGGACTAAAGGCGTGCAGCCATGCCTGGCCCTGCAGCTCTTTTTCTGGTTTCTTACTATAGTGCCAGATAAAGCTGTATTATTTCTTCATGTAGTAAGTGCTTATTTATATTCAATGTGTTTTAGGATTTTATTTATTTATTTTTAGCGGTATAGAGAGTCAGACCTAGAACCTTGTAAGCGTATAGGTTAACAGCCTTTTAGTTCTATATAGTTAAAATTTTTTAAATGTCTTATATTTATGTACTTGTCTGTGTGTGTAGGTGTGCATGTGTGGCAGTGTGCATTCGGAGGCTAGAGCATGGCCCTTGGGTCAG
This sequence comes from Peromyscus maniculatus bairdii, assembly GCF_049852395.1. NCBI lineage: Eukaryota > Metazoa > Chordata > Mammalia > Rodentia > Cricetidae > Peromyscus > Peromyscus maniculatus. The sequence continues at coordinate 24,499,489 of NC_134863.1, forward strand.
TTCCTTCCTTCCACTATGGGTTCCAAGGATTGAAGTCAGTTCTTTAGTTTTGACAGCAATTGCTGTTCTCCACTGAGACATCTCACTGGCCCCTGACTGTACTTGGTATGACAGAGAGACAACTCTTGTGTGTGTGGTGGATGCATGTGGACACCAGGGGTCGTCAGCCTCTTTCTTGTTTCCCACCTTATTTTTATTCTAAGAATTAGAAAATGTATCATTCTCTGTGTGTATGGTGTGTGTGAGCTTTTGTGTGCCGCGGTGTCCATGTGAAGGTCAGAAGTGGCCTGTGGAAGTCGATGCTTTCCCTCTGCTGTGGGTTGCAGAGATGGAACCAGGGTTGCCAGGCTTCCATGGCAAGCACTTGTACCTGCCGAGCTTTCTCACCAGCCTTGTCCCCCTGACTTTTTGAGGCAGGGTCTCTGAATCCAGAGATCGCTTTTCTCTGCCTGCCCAATGCTGGAGTTACAGCTGCACACTGCTGTGCCCAGCTTCTGCGTGGGTGCTGGGATCTAAGAACATTTTATTTTGAGACAACTTTTCACTAAATTGATCATCAGTCTGGCCTCGAACTCGGTTCAGGTTGTTCTTGAACTTCTGTCTCAGCATTCCAAATTGGTGGGATTACAAGGCGTGTGCCACCATGTTGTAGCTATAATTCTTTCTGTGTAGCAACCCTGACTGTCCTGGAACTCATTCTGTAGACCAGGCCACCCTCAAGATCGGCCTGCTCAGCCTGCCTCTGCCTCCTGAGTGCTGGGTTTAAAGGTGTGCGCCCCCACCACCCAGCAATTCTTACTCATATATTTTTTTAATACGTAATTTTTTTAAAGTGTCTTTTTTTTTTTAGAATATTTTTTTAAGATTTATTTAATATGTATACAGCATGTATGACTGCAGGCCAGAAGAGGGCACCAGATCTCATTACAGATGGTTGTGAGCCACCATGTGGTTGCTGGGAATTGAACTCAGGACCTCTGGAAGAGTAGTCAGTGCTCTTAACCTCTGAGCCATCTCTCCAGCCCAATATGTAATTTTTTTAATGACTTGTTTTGAGATGGAGGTAAGTTGGGCTTGGTGGTGCACACCTCTAATCTCAGCACTCAGGAGCCAGAAACAGGTGGATCTCTGAGTTTAAAGCCAGCCTGGTCTACATGGTAAATTCCAGGACAGGTAGGACCCCATAGTGAGACCCTGTCTTAAAACAAAACAAGGTGGAGGTGGGGGTGGCACACACCGCAAATAATGACCCAGAGAATTATTAATTATGAAAGCTTGGCCTTAGCCTAGGCTTTTCTCACTTGCTCTTATAACTTAAATTAACCTACTTTTATCAATCTATGTTCTGCCACGTGGCTCAGTTACCTCTTAGTATGGCACCTCTAACTTCCTGCAAGTCTGCTGGTGAAATTGCGCTCCTGGATACTTTCTCCCAGTTTCTCCCTGCCCGCACCCCCCCCCCAAGTCCCGCCTATACCTCCTGCCTAGTTATTGGCCGTTGAGCTTTTTATTACACCAATCACAGCAATACATCTTCACACAATGTACAAATATCCCACAACAAAGAAATGCAGGTGAGACGAGTGTGTTATTAAAATTACCCCCAAGTTCAGTGACTCCGCTTACTAAAGTAATACCTTTGTATCTTTGAGGGAGGTGGCAAGGGGACCAGGTCTCCTTGTTGCTTAGGCTGGCCCAGAACCCCAGAACTTCCTGCCTCAACCTTCCAAGTTGATTAAAGACATGCTACCACCCCCAACCTCCCACCCCCACCCCCAGCTAAAACAGCAGCATTAGTTATTTCACAGTGTGCGGGTTGGTGTTTTCAGCTAGTTGTGTCCCGTCTCTGTGTTCTTCATGAAGTCATGGTCACCTGGAGGCTTGAATTCGGATAGGAAGGGTCTGTTTCTTACCTCTCCCTTGGACTCACGGCATAATTACGTTCCTTTTGCCTTATTGGACAAGGATCTCAGGTCCTCATGACTGGTGGCCGGAGATCTAGCCAGTTCCTGGCCATGTGGACCTTCCCACAGAATATACTATAGCGGGGCAGTGTATTTCATCAGAGGCAAGAACGGAGAGCCTGTACTCTAGCCAGACTTACAGATCTCAGTCTGGATTATCCGGTACATGCCAGGAAATGTCTACCCTAATTAGTAATGTAATGGAGTCTGGATGGTCATCTAATGTTGGGGCTTTTTTTTTTTTTTTTTTTTTTTTGGTGTGATCAAACAAATTTGACTTGATTGTTAGGGAGTAGGGGAGTTAGGTGCCAGGAAATGAGCCACAGTGACCTGGACACAGAATAGTAAGAATTGGATGAGGGTAGGAAACATGTGGGAATTGTAATGGGGAGAGGAAATACAAATTGACACCAGTCGTCACCCATAGTTCAGATTCTGAAAATCTAGAGAAAAAAATGAATTTGGGGCAGTCAGATTATTCATTTGGCTTTAGATGTGTCCAGCTCAATATGCCTGAGTATTTACAGATCATGTTGGTATTCAGCTAGCTTCAGAATGAAGGGATGAGAAATATAGGTAATTGTCTTTCTGGGATTCAGCATGTTTTCACTCGCCACAGTTAATCCTCACAGTTCTCAGAGCATTGTCTCTGTTTTATAGTGGAAGAAAATGGAAGTTGAAATGAGTTTGCCAGGATCCCTTAGCTAGTAATTGGAAGAATTTGTATTTCTAGGTAGTTATTGCATGGCGGTGTTAAAAGAAGATAGGCTGTAAATGAGTGGATACTTACTGGTAATAACTAGTTTAATACATGGTTTGTCTCGTGTTTTCTAGAGTCCTAACTCAGAACAAATCTCTCTCAGCCTCTTCAGCGTGTGAGCCGCTCTGTTACTCAATTCCCGTTTCTGTGCACACCCAGCAGAGTGGGACTGGGAAGCTCTTGGGCTTCAGTGTCAGCAGGATCGCAGACTGTCTCATGATGGCCTTAAGAAAAAGTTGGTTGAATTTATCCCATTAGCCTTAAATTATCTTCTTTTAGAGTCATTTATATTCACATATGGATTTTACTTACCATTTGTAGGGAGGATAGATTTATTAACTCTGGATTCTTCCTTTTCACAGTGAATGTTAACAGTTCATAAATGAGTTTTCCCTTTATTTTTTTCTCTGTGTTAGCTTGAAGGGAAGTTTACAGACCCGTAACTACACGTCTGTTTATTGAAGTGGACAGAAAGGAAGAGCCAGCGCCAGGGCACGGATGGTAGGGGCTGCCTTTTCAAAAATCTTAAACATGAAAACATTTTTAATTTAGGCTGTCCACCAGCTAACCATGATTAACTAACAGGCAGATCCCTTTTCCGAACTTTCGGAAGATGGCGGAAGTCTTGGCATGTCTCTGTCTTCCAGGCCGTTAGACAGCCTAGACCACGACTGTGGGACAAACAAAGGGAGGTCAGTACCCCTGCTCACAAGACGTGCCTTGGACGACAGGTCATGCCTGTCATGTGTGGTGTCTCTGCTGTTGCGTGATGAAATAGTCTTGCTTTGGCAGTCTGTACTACTGCTCCCTGCTTTTGACCAGATGTATGTTCCAGCAGGGCTTGAGGCCTGCCCTTTAACACTGTCTGTCTGTCCTGCGTGTAGGCCTCACTTGCCCTCTGTGTGGCCCAGTGGGGTTGGACTGAAGATCTGTGTGCTGCTGTTGCTGTGACAATTGAAGTCTGTCATTTCCCACTCAGGGGTCTTCGGCTACTCTTTATAAAATCGTAGCATGCTAATTTGCTAGCTTGTGGGTAGGGTGACCTCGGACCCGCTATAGTTTCTAGTAAAATATCTATTGGAGAATAATACAGTAATAAAAATGATTAGTTTGGGTGCTAGAATCAAACCAATGGTCTTGAGCTTGCTGGGTAAGTTCTCTACCACTGAGCTATGTCCTGAGCCCAATTAGTATTTAAATATACATAATTATACATATTATAATATTTGTATTTCATGTATATGGTCATTATTCACGATAAATATGTCTTTCACAAGATTTTGCCGTTAACTCCTGAGTTTCACGTGCATTCCACAATACAAACAGCTCCTGAGCTAAAAGGAACTAGAGTTAAACACACAGGCTGTTAGCCCAAACTTAAGAATTCCTCCCTGTGATTTCAGCACCATGGCATGCCCTGGTTTCATTCATTCTTAAAATTCTTAAAATTATGGATTGTAAGTTTCTCCTGTGCTTTATCAGAAACCAAAGTAAGTCTTTTGTTGCTTCTCCAGGAATGCCAGCTCTTTCAGTTTTTTCATTCATAAAGGTTTCCTCATTAAAACAGCATCTTTCCGCCATCTTTCTGCGCCGGCACCATGGTGCGCATGAATGTCCTGGCAGATGCTCTCAAGAGAGGCAAACGCCAGGTCCTCATCAGACCCTGCTCCAAAGTCATCGTTAGGTTCCTAACTGTGATGATGAAGCATGGTTACATTGGTGAGTTTGAAATCACTGACGACCACAGAGCTGGGAAAATCATCGTGAACCTCACAGGCAGGTTGAACAAGTGTGGAGTGATAAGCCCTAGATGTGATGTGCAACTCAAAGACCTAGAAAAATGGCAGAATAATCTGCTCTTATCCGCCAGTTTGGCTTCACTGTACTGACAACCTCAGCTGGCATCACGGACCATGAAGAAGCAAGACGAAAACACACAGGAGGAAAAATCCTGGGATTCCTTTTCTAGAGATGTAAAACACATTAATAAAAATCCTCCATGGACTGTGTAAAAAACAAAACAAAACAAAACAAAACAAAAAACCAAACCAAGCAAAACCAAAACCCCGGCATTTAAGAGGTCTGATCACCTCAAACTGAACTATCTCTCTGCTCAGGTCTGCGTGTGGGAGGCTCTGTACTTGCTTTATCAATCTAATCGAAACTCCAGTCTCTGATAGCACTGAGCCTTGCTGGCCTCACACTCATCTAGCAATACCCGTAGACCTCTGTCCTCTGTCCTCTGCTCCTCTCCTCTGTTGCTGATAACTCATTCTTTTTGCCCTTGAACTTTTCCAAGAGTTCTCTCTCAGACCCTGTCCATGTATCTCAGACCCTTTATGTATCTTGGGTAATCCCGTTTACAACATGTCTTCAGAGATGCTGTATGTACAGAGGCCAAGTCTTTATCCGTATCAGCCATGCTGCCTTTCCAGATACCTTGCCCTGTGCACCTTGCAGGTCCTTAAGGCTGCTGTGTAAATCACCAGCAAATGCAAAGACCCCTGGGGCCCATTGAGGTGTCTAGGTATTGCCGCTGGAGTCTAGCTGTGGCCTTTGTCTCTTCTCTCTCACTGTTTTGTCCCTCATTTCTTATTTCATCCCTAATCAGTCACCAGGTCCTATCACCCAGCCCTGTTACCATAGAGTCCTGTACTTTGTTTAATGACATATCCTTTTTAGACAAGTATCACATGTATTCTCTCATTTGTGATTCCTAGATTGCATAGAGATACGTAAAATTATGCATGGGAATGTCATGTGAAAGTAGATCAAAACTGTCTAGGGGGACAAAGGACGCTGGTGGGGTGGGGAAGGGAGGGGTGTGATCGACATATAATGTATACTTGTATGGGAGCTTAGAAAGTGAAGGAAGAGCCGCAGTGGCGGCACATGCCTTTAATCCCAGCATCTGGGAAGCGGGGGCCGGCGGCTGAGTTCCAGGACAGCCAGAGCCACACCAGAAGCCCTGTCTCAAAAAACCAGAAAAAAGACCCAAAAACATGTTTGCTAGGCAGTGGTGGCGCAAACCTTTAATCCCAGCACTCGGGAGGCAGAGACAGGTGGATCTCTGTGAGTTCAAGTTCAGCCGGGGCTCTGAACTCATCTCAGACAGAGATGGGTATCTGAGTTTGAGGCCAACCTGGTCTACAGAGCGAGTTCCAGGACAGCCAGGGATACACAGAGAAGGAAATCACAAAAAACAAACAAAGTGAAGGAAAAGGAAAATCTTTTAAAAATCTGGACGGCAGCCGACACACTCCTGTTGTTACTGCGTTCTGGCGGCATAGAGCCTTGCTATTGTGTGTTCTCTGTGTGTGCAGATGTGTTCTCCTGAGTTAGTTACAATTTTCAGATGGAAAATAGTGCCTTTTAAATATCTCTTAGTTTTCAGTGGGTTTTTAGAGCACTTTGTGTATGTCTCTTAAGTCTGAAAGGTTAACATTTACTGTGTTAGTCAGGCATGGAGCTTAGCACCCATGACCCTAGCCCTCAGGGAGTTGAAGCAGGAGGGATCACACGTTCAAGGGTAGCCTAGGCTACATAGCAAGACTGTCTCAACAAGACTGTCTCAGAACAAAAACAAACAAACAAGAAGTGTGTAGTAGTAATGGAGATTCAGAACTGAAACAGCCGTCTAGGAGGGAGGGTCAGACTAAACGTATCAATACCACTTGGCAGTTCAGTTAAGCAGCTCTTCAAAAATTTACAAACTTTATTATAAAAAACCTTGCAAATACATAGAAACATCACACAGTAATGAGACCCAGAGTCTCTCTACAATTCAACTTCTGTACAGTTTGAATAGTCTGGGAATGTAAGCCATGGAACTTCACATTAAATTTTACTCTTTTTTTTTTTTTTTTTTTGGTTTGTTTTTTAAGACAAGGTTTCTCTGTGTAGCTTTGGAGACTTTCGTGAAACTCACTCTGTAGACCAGGCTGGCCTCAAACTCAGATATCTGCCTGCCCCTGACTCCCAAGTGCTGGGATTAAAGACATTTGCCACCACCACCTGGCTGCTATATTTTTAATATAGAATATATTTTATGCACTTATCTACCATAAAAAAAAAAGCCCATGGCAGTTTTAGAACTAGTAAAACAATTAACTTTGTGTCTTCTTTATTTTTCTTTTTTCTTTTTCTTTTATATTTTATTTATTTATTTTTTTTCCGAGACAAGGTTTCTCTGTGTAGCTTTGGAGCCTGTCCTGGAACTCGCTCTGTAGCCCAGGCTGGCCTCGAACTCAGAGATCTGCCTGCTTCTGCCTCCTGAGTGCTGGGATCAAAGGTGTGCGCCACCACCGCCTGCCATGTGTCCTCTTTCATGACCCTTGCCCATTACCTGCATTCATTCCTTCCTTATATCCTTATATTTAGCCTTTCTTCTGTTTTCTTCTTGTTATACTGTACCTACATGGACATTTGTGTATATATACATATACATATACATATATATATATGTATATATATAAACCATTTTAATATTAAAGTTTTAATATTTTAAAATATTTATTTGATTATGAATATGTAAGGGGGTATGTGCACATGCATGCTGGTGCCTGAGAAGGCCAGAAGCGTTGGATCCCCCTGGACTAGAGTTAACAGCAATTGTGGACCACAGTTGCTGGGTGCTGGGAACAGAACTCAGAACCTCTGGGAGAGCAGTATGTGCTCTTATCCACCAAGCCATCTCTCCAGCCCCTTCACCACCTGTTTTCATAGACAGCTTCTAGGACCAATTCCAAGGAAATGGTACATTGAAGAGATCATAAATATACCAGTCTGTTAAGCGGTGGGGTTACTGCAGCTTTGAAGATTAATTTTTTTGTAGTTTAGTTTACAGGATCTTGTTTTTAATCATCACCTGGTTCGTAGAACATGAAATAGCATGATAAAATCAGGTATGTAGTGTTTTCCTCAATTAGCAACCAGATTGTCTCAGTATTAAAGGTTCGTTAAGTAGATACACAAATTATTCACCTTGAATGAGAGTGGAATGTGAGCGCTGGAGGATCACACACCTGGTCCCAGGCTTTCAGCAGAAATCTCCTCAGAGATGCTTGAGAGCAACAAGGCTTCAGGTTGGGAGTTTTCAGATTTTGGTGTATGTGTGTGGCTTTACCGGTGACATCCGTTAATCCCTTTGGATTTGGAATTTTGGAATTAGGGGATGCTAGCTTGTATAAGGAGATGGAGAAGAAAAAAGTGAACAGAAAGATGCTCTGGTCCAGCCCAGAGTTGTGCTGCCTGCCTGCCTGTCATCCCAGCACTTGGGAGGCAGAGGCAAGGGAGTCAGGAGTCTACAGTCATTCTTGACTTGACTGCAGACTGACTTAGAAACCAGTCCACGGCATCTTCTGATGGCCACCAGATGGCACAGTTGTTCCACAGCAACAGGCTGTGTCAACTAGTTCTTGGGAACAGAAGGGGGGGGGAGTACAGTCAATGAGTGGTCCTGTAACTGTCCATTCAAAGAATAGGACACGATCCAGTTGCTTGTACATAATCTGGGGCTGCTGTTTCATGAATCAAGCAGTAGTCTACACTTACTTATTTGAGTCTGGTTCTCCTCTGTTGCTATTTTGAGACAGTCTCTTCTTATGTAGCCCAGTTTGTAATTTGTATGAGAAAGTTAACCTTTTTTTGAGACAGTGCTTCATTTATCTCTGGCCTTGTAGCTGGTGATGGCTTTGAACTCCTGATTCTTTTGCCTCCCGAGTACAGAGATCACAGGTGTATGCCACTGCACCTGGTTTAAAAGTTAACTCATGGGAGGCCTGCCCCTTTCTGAATGGAGTAGTGGATGGGGGGGTTGACGGAAGGTGGGGGAGAGGAACGGGAGGGGAAACTGGTTGGTATGTAGAATAAATGAAAAAATTAATAAAGAACAAGACGAAAGTTAAATCTTTATATATGTATTCCCTAGTAAAGTATTAATAACATTAGGACACAGCTTACTGTATTATAACTTACAAAGAACCACTTTGGTATGTTTTTGTAGATACTACTGAAATTCTATATTTTAAATGTTTATTATTAGCTTTTAAATGATTGATACAGTAACTTGCAAATGAGGAATACCATTAGTTACAAAAAAAAGGAAAAAGTAGTGACTGAAGAAAGGGAATGAATATGATGCAATTTTTAATTGCTCAATTTAATTAATTTTTGGTGTGTGTGTGTGTGTGTGTGTGTGTGTGTGTGTGTGTGTGTATGTGTGTGCAGGTGTTCTCATGAGGGTGTGTGAAGGCCAGACGTTGGTGTTGGTGTAAGGTGACTTCCTCTATTGCACTCTAGCTTTTTTCTTTTCTTAATTATTTTAAAAAATATTTATTTATTATGTATACAGTATTCTGTCTGCATGTATGCTTACAGACCAGAAGAGGGCGCCAGATCAAATTATGGATGGTTGTGAGCCACCATATGGTTGCTGGGAACTGAACTTAGAACCTCTGGAAGAGCAGACAGTGCTCTTAACTGCTGAGCCATCTCTCCAGCCCCTCTATAATTTGGTTTTTACATTTATTTAGCGTGTGTGTGTGTGTGTGTGTGTGTGTGTGTATACAGAGACACAAGCATGAGTGTGTGCCCTGGCATGTGTGTGGAAGGCAGAGCACACCTTGCGGGAATGACCTGTTTCCTTCTACAGTGTAGGTTCCCATCTGGAACTCTTATCATCACATTCGTTGGCCAATGTCTTTCCCTGCTGAGCCAGATCGTCGCCCTTTGCCTCATTTTCTGGGACCTCGAGCTAGACTGGCCGGCCATGAGGCCCCAGGGCCTCCTTCCCATTTCTTCCCAGCACTGGGACCGTAGGCATGTGCAGTCCGTCACCATGAGCTTGTACACGGGGCTGGGGATCTGACCTCAGGCCTCACCCTTGCACAGGGCGCGCTTTACCCACCGAGCGTCTCGTCAGCCCCCCTCTGACAGCTTTAACACCCCCATGTTTTTCTAAAGAGTAGCCAGTGTACATCAGATTTTAAGGAAGTTTCTCCCCATAGTCCACGCGGAGATAGTCCTAGAAGTCCAGTTCTTGTAGGCCTGCTCAGCTACAGTGCTTTTATGACGTGCCCCCAGGTGGGGAGGACGCCTTCTACAGGCAGAGGCTCCGTGTGGAGAGTCCGACCGAGCTCCCCAAATGGTGACTCAGGAGATCTCTCAATCCTTTGAGGAAGTAACTTGTGTTGTGTGCTACCTCAGGCTCTGTGCGTTGACAGTGCAAGACTCAGGCTGTGGCGCTCCAGGACTGGACAGAGTAAGGGCAGAACCAGTTCAGGGAGAGCCGGCTGCGTGTGAAGTGCCCAGAGCAGAGGAAGGGCTCTGGGAAATCGTTCTGGGGTGGTGGTTTTAAATATGACACTTCGAGTGGGTTTCTTTTCATGTCTCTCCAGTTTTACAGTCACATAGTGACTGTATTTGAAATAGTAATAATACATGGACTATTTATTGTGCTTGTTTGGAAGAAATTCAGTAAATTAAAATTCCGTAAGTAAGACAATTGTGGAGGAGGGGATCAGGTCCCTCAGTGAGTCCATTTCTTTTTCTGCTGAAGAGTTTGACCTTTTTTGTCTTTTGTCACAGGGTCTCTCTGTAGCCCTGGCTGGCCTGTCATTCCATATGTTGACCAGACTGGCCTTGAACTCGCAGAGATTCTCCTGCCTCTGCTTTCCTGAGGGCAGAGACTAAAGGCATGCGCAACCATGCCTGACAAGTTTGATGAGTTAATGTCTCTGCGGCTGTTTTCAAAACTATACAGTAGCCTAGCTGGGGGATTTCTTCTCATCTTTCACTAACTTCAACCTTCTCTTCTTTTGCAACAGTGATCACATGGAAAATGTTTATGGCTATCTGATGAAGTACACCAACCTCGTCACTGGGTGGCAGTTCAGGTAAGGTGACTGTCCTAGAAGAGATTGGGACGGGGAGCTGATTGTGATATATGCAGACATCGGTACAGAGAGCTGGGAGCCTTTTAGAGGAGGGTCTACCACTTCTCTCCTACAGTGGGATGGCTTTCTCCTTAGGTGGAGGGGTTGGCATATGTCCAGGCGGCAGCCTCTATCTCTCAGAAATACCATTAGGAACAGAATGCCATGTTCACTTGCCACGTGCTTTTACTGTGTGCAGAGGGGAGGAGAATGGGCATTTGTGCTTGATTCTCAAAGCTCTGTGACCTTGGAGGGTTAACTAAGCGGCCTACAGCCACGCAGGCAGTGGGAGCAGGGGAGCGGATCTCTCAAGTACATTGTGGACTTGACATTGCAGGCAGAGAGAGGTATTAAGCTTTTTTTTTTGTTTTGTTTTGTTTTTGTTTTTCGAGACAGGGTTTCTCTGTTTAGTTTTGATGCCTGTCTTGGATCTTGCTCTGTAGCCAAGGCTGGCCTCGAACTCACAGAGCTTCGCCTGGCCCTGCCTCCCAAGTGCTGGGATTAAAGGCGTGTGCCACGGCTGCCCAACTAAGCCTTTACTTTTTAAAGTGAAATTAAATATTAAATATAGTCACCATTTTGTAGAGCTGTCATAACCAACCACCCATCTCCAGAACCTTCCTCGTCCTCTCAAGCTGAAACTCCCTGCCCTTTATATAATAGTGTCCCTTCATAAGTCTCCCTGCCTACTTTGGTCTCTGGATTTTAATACTCCTTCTGTCTCGTGTCCATGGAGCATACAATATGTGACTTTTGTGACTTTTGATTTCTCTCTGCATGGTTTCAAGATTCATCTATATGAATTTAGACTTGTATTTTAGAACTTTAGTGGGTTCTTTTGTTATTGTTTTTTTTTTTAAAGATTTATTTATTTATTATGTATACAGTGTTCTGTCTGCACATATCCCTGCAGGCCAGAAGAGGGCACCAGATCTCATTACAGATGGTTGTGAGCCACCATGTGGTTGCTGGGAATTGAACTCAGGGCCTTTGGAAGAGCAGCCAGTGCTCTTAACCTCTGAGCCATCTCTCCAGCCCCTTGTTTTTGTTTTTTTTTTTTTTTTTTCTGAGATGATTTTTCTGTGTAGCCTTAGCTGTCCGCAAACTCAGAGATCCGCCTGCCTCTGCCTCCTGAGTGCTGAGATTAAAGGCCACCACCGCCCTGCTCTTTGGTGGTTTTTATTTTATTTTTATACTTACATGTGTGGATGTGTGCCCGAGTGTCACAGTGAGCACGTGGAGATCAGAGTCAGTTCTGTTTCCATTATGTGGTTCCCAGGGATTGAACTGAGGTCTTCAGGCCTGGCAGCACTCCCTCATCCACTGAGCCATTTTGTTGGCCCAATTTAAAAAATTACATTAATTTGTGTGTGTCTGTGTGTGCATCTATGTGTGCATGTACTCCAAACCATGTGTTTGGCAGTGAGAGGATATCTTACAGGAATCAGTTCTCTCCTTCCATCATTCGGGTACTGGGATTTGACTAAGGGCATCACACTGGCAGAAGTGCCTTCACTCAAAAAGCCATTTCCCTGGTCCATACCATTATTTAAAGACCAGTAATATTCTGATGTGTGTATATAAGACCTTGGTTTATTCATTCATCTATTGATGGACACTTGGGTTGTTTCTACCTTTGGCAATTGTAAATTATACTGCCGTGAATGTTGTGCCAACTTGAATATCTGTTCAAGTTTACATTTTTTGTCTATGTGAGGAAGTAGAACTAATGGATGATACAGCATAGTGTGTGTTTTTAAAAAGATATGAGCTTCGGCTGGGCATGGTGGCACACAACTTTAATCTCACCATTTGGGAGGTAGAGGCAGAGACAAGCAGGTCTCTGTGAGTTAGAGGCCAGCCTAGTCTGTATAATGAGTTCCAGGACAGCCAGGCTATATATAAAGAGACCCTGTCTCAAAAAAACCAAAATAAAACAAAATAAGTGAGTTTTTTCTGTGTGGCCCAGGCTGAGTCTAAGCTCTGGAGCCTTCACATCTGGGGCAGCTAGGACGACAGATGCTGTCCTTGTGCCTGGTTGTACCCTTTACTCTGACCAGCAAAAGCTGCGTGCACAAAGGTTCTAATTTCTCTCACCTGTTGGGGGTGGGGGTGGGGGTCCTGTTTCCACCCCTCAGTGCTAGGATTACAGGCACGCACAGAATGCAAGACTTTTTATGTGGGTGCTGGGGATTCAGACTCAGGTCCTCAGGCTTGTAAGCACATCTTCCCCAGCCCTTAATCGTTCTTTAAAGTAATCAAACTAAAATTTGTAAGCAAATAATTTTGAGTCTAAGGTCTATTTTTATAGACAAATTATTTTCACAAAACCATGTAGCATGCTGTTTCTAATCCACGTGCATTTGGAGTCTTCTGCTTTTCATCCTGATGGGATAATACAAGTTAATGTTGTTTTCTTCCTACCTTAAACAACACAAACCAGGAATGATACATGAAAGAACGATTTTCTTTTGGAAAGAATGTTTTTCAGACACTTTAAAGAATAGCAGAAACACCCATGAAAAATACAGTTTTCAAAAAGAAGCCATGGCATAGGCATTTCCACCCTCCCGTCATACACACATGCGCACGCACATGCACACACATCATATAAAGACAAACTTTTTTTTTTAACAAATCTTTTTTGTTTGTTTGTTTTTGTTTTTGTTTTTTGAGACAGGGTTTCTCTGTGTAGCTTTGCGCCTTTCCTGGAACTCACTTGGTAGCCCATGCTGGCCTCGAACTCGCAGAGATCCACCTGGCTCTGCCACCCGAGTGCTGGGATTAAAGGCGTGTGCCACCACCGCCCAGCTAAAGACAAACATTTTTAAAAAGAGAACAAAAAACACCATCATGTTCCATTTCTGACAGAGTTGTTGGAGGTTGTGAGACACCACACAGACATACCAACTCCTCAGTGTGGAATGGATAGATTGAAGCATGAGATGGAAACAGATTAAGAAGCTGTTGAGGAACCAGAGGCTTAGGGGATCAATCTGTGTGATTTCCAAACTACCATTTCCATGCACTGCAAAAAAGAAGCGTAAGGAACAAAAGCATTGTACCTGTGCTGGATATTCAAGGCAGTTTCCTTCCCTCCAAGCCACTGCTACTTTGACTCAAAGCAGCTTCAAGCAGGTTGGAGAAACCTAACAAGAGTGCTCTAGAAAAAACTGCTTGATGACTGGTAAGATAACTCAGTTGGCAGGCTAGCAGGATGGCTCAGGGGATTGGTAGTTTGCATTAAAATATCCCCCCCCCCCCCCCCCCCGTAAGCCCATCCTGGGTGGCACTGTTAGTTGGTGTGGTCTTGTTAGTAAGTGCTTCACTAAGGGCAGGCTTTGAGGTAGGTCTCAGCTGCTCAAGCCAGGTCTAGTGTGGCATGTACTTCCTGCTGCCTGGGGATCAAAGTGTAGAAGTCTCAGCTCCTTTCCCAGCACCGTGTTTACCTGCATGCCACCATGCTTCCTACCATGGTGAGAATGGACCGAACCTCTGAACTGTAAGCCAGCCCCAGTTAAATGTTTCCCTTTATGAGAGTTGCTGTGGTCATGGTGTCTCTTCACAGCAATCTAAACTAAAACGGGGTAATGACTTCCATCCCTGGTACCCACAGGATGGGAGGAGAAGACTCCTGCAGGCTGCCCTCTGACCTCCACAAGTACACCAGGGCACACTCGTGCTCACAATAAATAAATACATGGTTGTAATTTAAAAAAAAAAAAAAAGAGGGCTCAGTTGGTAAATCACTTGCCACACAAGCTTGGGGATCTGAGTTTGATCCCCAAAGCCCATGTTAAAAAGCCAGGTGGCACATACTTGTAATACCATCACTGGGCAGGCTGGCCATCCATCCATAATGGAGAGTTCCAGGACATTGTGAGAGCCTGTCTCACAAATAAGGTCGACAGCATTCCTGAGACTTGACACGCAAGGTTTTCTCTAGCCTGCAGACATGCACACACAGTTGATTACTTGAGGTGGTCATGGTGACACATACCTGTAATTGCAGTACTCAGGGGGGAGGTGGAGGATCAGATATCAAAACTGTGGGTAGCTGCTTAGGGAGATTGAGGCCAGTGAGAAGTGAGATCCTGTCTGCACTCATTCCCCCACTCCCAAAGAGGGGCTTGCTCTGGAATGGAGTGCCCTAGAAAAGTGTAAAGCAAGATTCTCCTGATTCCACTTCCTTCCAGTGTTGACTCTAGTCCTCGAAGGGGCCAGAATGGCTTAGGATTCTGTGGATGCTGAACCTTAAAGCCTCACGAAGGTCAGAGCAAAGCAGATAGCTGGTTTTCTATTCAGAACCACCACTAATGTTTATCTTTGAACTTCCAAGTTAAGATACAGTTAGTTGTATTTCATGATGCTTAAGTTGTAGGCAGCCCTAAACATTAGTTGTTTCTCCAAACTGACAGTCTTCGTCATCTTGCAGTTGCAAAAGCAAACAAACAAAACCACAACAATCTTGCAGTATTCATCTTTAACTAAAAAGGTGACTTTCTATTGTGGAGGTTTGTGCCGAATGTTCAATTTCCCAGTACACTCAGCAGTTATTCCTATCTTTCTAGTTTATTGTTTAGGCCGACTTACTGAGATGCCTGGGTCAAGAGTCTAGTGCCCTCTGTGGAAAGCAGCTGTCCCACCCCCTCACTGCATGGGTCAGTCTGTAATCTACACACTTCTTTTTCCCTCTGGTACCGGGCTTGAACCGGGGGCCTTCATGTGCCAAAGCAGCACTCCTCCACTGAGCCATAGCTCCAGCCTTTGTGTGTTTTTAGTTTTGAGTGAGATGGGATCTCAGTAAGTTGTCTAGACTGCCCTTAAACTTAGAGTCCTGCCTCAGCCTTCCTGTAGCTGGATTACAGGCTGACCACTAGTCCTGGCTAATCTATCCTGTAGTCTTGCTTTAGAAGGAATTGACCCATGTGTACTGAAGAACAGCCCAGAGTGCTCTGTTAGGTCCTAGTGTCATGATTAATCAGTTACTGACTTGTTACCTCTTTTTGCCAGTTCCTTCTCTGTTCCTTCTAATATCTGGGTGAGTGCCTCCTATGTTGTGTATTTGTGATAACGCCTTTGGGATAAGTAATATGTGTTCATAACAAATAAGATTCCAGATAATGTTACAGTGTTGTGTTCTCCTTTTTTGCATTGTGTGTGTGTGTGTGCGTGTGTGTGCGCGCGCACGTGCGTGTATGCACATACCTGTGGAGGTAGAGCACAGCTTACTGGAGTCAGTTCTCTTCTTCCATGCAGGTTCTAGGAACTCAGGTGGTTAGGCTTGGCCTTTACTCACTGAGCCATCTTGCTGGCCCTGAACAGTTGTATTTTATATTGGCTTTGACTACTTTTAAGAGAACAAGCTAGTCATTTTTCTTTTCCTTTTGAAATATATTCTTCTTGCTTGGAACAGTAGTGATTGTCCTTTAATTTCTGGAGAAACATTCTTCTTTCTGAAAATAATTTATTTTTATTTGTGTGTGTGTCTTAGTCTGGGTTTCTATTGCTGTAAAGAGACACCAGCTCTTATAAAGGAAAGCATTAAATTAGGGCTAGCTTACAGTTTCAGAGGTTTAGTCCATTATTATAGTCATGGGAATCATGGCAGCATGCAGGCAGACATGGTACTAGAGAGGTAGCTGAGAGTTCTACATCTTGATCCCCGGGCAACAGGAAGTGGTCTGTCTACCATACTGGGCGTAGCTTGAACATATGAGACCTCTAAGCCTGCCCCCACAGTGACATGTTTCCTCCAACAAGGCCACATCTCCCAATAGTGCTATTCCCTGTGGGCCAAGCATTCAAATGAGACTGTGAAGTCATAACTAATCAAATCACCACATTCCACTCCCTGGCCCCCATAGACCGCCAGCCATAATATAATGCTAAATGCATTTAGTCTGGCTTCAAAAGTCTCCATTAGCCTGTCACCGTCTCAACAATGTTTAAAAGTCTAAAGTTCAAAAGTCTTTTCTGGAATTCATACCATCTCTTAACTGTAATCTCTTATAAAATCAAAATCAAAACACAGATTGCACACTTCCAATATATAATGGCACAGGATATACATTACCATTTCAAAATGTAGGGAAGGGAGGATAGTGAGGAAATACTGGACCAAAGCAAGACCAAAAACCAGCTGGGCAAACTCCAAACTCTGCATCTCCATGTATGATGTCAAAAGCTCCTCAGATCTCCATCTCTTTTTATCTCTGTTGACTGCAGCACACTTCTTTCTCTTGGGCTGGTTCCCCTCCTTGTTAGCAGCTCTCCTCAGCAGGTATCCCACAACTCTGGCATCTCCAACATCTTGGGGTCTCCAAGGCAATCCAGGCATCACCTTCACAGCTTCACACAATGGCCTCTCTGGGACTTTGTGCACGGATATCCCGAAACCCTGGCCTCAGTGTCTTTCCTTAGTAGTGGAGGGAGATTCCATAACCCGTTTCTTCTATCCTTGATTCTAAAGCCAGAACCATGTGGCCGAAGCTGCCAAGTTCTGCTGCTTGCTGAGACTGGAACATGGTCCCTTCGTTCAGTTACATCTTCACCAACTTTCTGTTTTCAATGGTTTCTTTCACTGCCTAAACTTGGTTGTCCTGAAACTCAATCTGTAGACCAGGCTGGCCTTGAACGCAGAGATCCTCCTGCTTCTGCCTCTGGAGTATTGGGATTAAAGGTATACACCACTACTACACCCATGCGGGGTGTCTACCCACCAACCCCACAGTTGCCCAGAGTTTTCTTGAGTGAGAGTAGCA
Organism: Peromyscus maniculatus bairdii; assembly: GCF_049852395.1. Lineage (NCBI taxonomy): Eukaryota > Metazoa > Chordata > Mammalia > Rodentia > Cricetidae > Peromyscus > Peromyscus maniculatus. Next base: position 24,516,911 of record NC_134863.1, read on the forward strand.
GGAAACATTAGATAGAAGGATTTAGAAAGTGTAGATAAACAGACAGAAAATATAGAATAACCTTGAGAGGGCCTGGAACCTATTCCAATGGGCCCTGACTGTCTCTGCCCTAGGGTATTTATAGAGATGCCAAGGGGTGGAGCAAAAGACCTCCCCCCAGCACAGCGAAGTGCAGACCATCTCAGACACCTGCACTCAGGCCCGTGGTCCTAATCATCCTCTCTATGCAGACCTGTGGGGTAAAGTCACTAGAAACCTGAAAATGGGCTCCCACACACCCAGCTCTGAGCTTTTCTTTGATCCCTTTTCACAAGTTAGAAGCTTAGCTGGGTGGGATCTTGCCCTGAAGTCACTGTTCCTTTATTCCATTTCTTAATCTGTTTATCTCCTTGAACACAGAACTTAGCTCCATTCCACTTCTGGTGCCCTTTTCTCAATCTGTGCGTTTGTATTTTCAATTGCTCAGCTTGCTCCTTTTCATTATAGTTAATTTCATTCTAATCTTCATTAGAGTTAACACTAATAACTACACAACATAATCTATACTAGGCTATTTTTAGATTTCCTTTGTCAACAGAATTAATCCATATTTCTTCACTTTAGCCTCAGGCAGATTTTTCAGATAAGGACAAAAAGCAGCCACATTCTTCACCAAAAATATCACAAGAACAATCTCTAGGCTACATACTAAAATTCTTCTCTGAAACCTCTTGAGTCAGGTCCCCACAGTTCAAATCACCTCAGCACCACTGTCTTCAATGTTCCTACTAGGATGGCCTATTAATCAGTGCTTAAAACATTCCACTGCTTTCCTAACCCCAAGTCCCAAAAATATGGTCAGGCCTATCACAGCAAAACCCCAGTCTCTGGTACCAACTATGGCTTAGTTAGTTAGAGACATCGTGGCCATGACAACTCTTTTTCTTTTTTCTTTTTTCTTTTTTTTTTTTTTTTTTTTTGGTTTTTGGTTTTTGGTTTTTTCAAGACAGGGTTTCTCTGTGCCGTTTTGGTGACTGTCCTGGACCTCACTCTGTAGACCATACTGACTGGCCTCTGTTCTTATCCATGGTTGCTTTATGTTAATTCAAATAATTCCTTTAAGTCTTTGGGAAATAACTCTTTAAAATGAGCAATGATGTGATTGGCAGTTTACAGTATTCAACAAACACATGAAACAGTCTTTAACTCCACCAGTAATGAGATGTGAGTTTTAAAATGACAGAACTATAGCCAGGCAGTGGCGGCACAAGCCTTTAATTCCAGCACTCAGGAGGCAGAGGCAGACGGACTGAGTTCAAGGCCAGCCTGGTCTGCAAATCAGTTCCAGGACAGCCAGGGCTGTTACATGGAGAACCCTATCTCAAAAAACAAAAACAAACAAACAATTACAAAAGTATGACTGTGGTTGGAGCTCATTCAATAGAGTGTTTGCCTAGCATTCATGGCGCTCTTGATCCTCAGGGCCACACCCAGCACTCTGGAGGCAGAGGTAAGGGAATGAGAATTTGAAGTCATCCTTGACCACATAGAAAGTTTGGAGCTAGCCTAAGACTCCATGAGACCTTGTCACAGAAAAATAACAACAAAACCAAAGAAAAGAGAAACTGCACAAATATTAAAATTAAATTTTTGTCAAAATATGTGAGTACATTTTTCCAAAACTCAAAAGCATGTCGAAAAGTTTGGGAGAGAGCCAGGTGTGGTGGTGCATGCCTTCAGTCTCAGGCAGATGTGTGTCTGACAAGGCCATCCTGGCCTGCATTGGGATAGCTAGGGCTGTGTAGAGAGGCCCTATCTTGCAACAATGGCAATGGCAAACCCTAGGAGAAGAGCCGAGCAATTTAGCTTCCCCCCACCCACGCCCTACCCCCTACATCAACTCCTTCTCTCTTCCTGAACAGGAGGCTGATCCCATTCTCTCTTTGATATGGTCATTTCAATGTCACTTGAGACATTGAACATCTTCCTTCCTGGCTCTTGATTGGCTCACATTTTACACCAGGTTCTGTTATGAACTTGGCTCTTGCATAGAATGCCAAAAAACCCTCTGAAAACATAAGTATACATTTTGAGAAATTCAAACTTTTTAACCAACTTTTAAAGAAAGGAACTATTGTGCTACTTAAGTTGGGATCTGGATTGATGCATCCTAAACTATCTAGTCTATAACTGAATCAGAACATCAAATTCTTTTCCAACGTCCACCAGTGTTCCATCAAATTCTTTGCCAAGGTATATCAGTATTTCATCATTTAGTCTCGAGTTCCCTGTGTTTCTGTGTCTCCAGTTGCAGTCTTTTCATTTTTAAACAAGGTAAGTAACCTTCACTTATGACCTGTCTAAAGGTACAGTCCCAACATCCTTCTACGCTGACATTCTCAGTGTGTATTTCACTGGTTAAGTCGAAGATCATTCATTTCTCTAAAAGTTCATATCGATTGCTGAGGGTTATTTTTTTTTTTTTTTTTTTTGTGTGTGTGTGTGTGTGTGTGTGTGTGTGTGTGTGTACCTGTGGAGACTAAAAAGGGCATTGGATCCCATTGGAGCTGGAGTTGTAGGTGATTTTAAGAATGGGTGCTGGGAACCAAACTCAGGTTGTCTGCAAGAGCAACATGTGCTCCTAACCACAGGGCCATCTCTGCAGCTCCCTCCCATACTCATTTTACCTGGCACACCAAGACCCTGTCTAAAGAAGCCTAAGCGATGGTCAGATCACCCTGAACACTCCTGACTGTCAAAAACCAGGATGACACCCAAACCAAATGTAGTGTAGTGTTCCTGGGTTTACTTCCTGCCCTGCTTTAGTTTTTGTTTTGTTTTGTTTTTTAGTAAAAATCTATTATAGTTTTTAAGTGATTGAAGTTTGCATGGTTTAGTTTGGCTAGGACAAATGTTTGAAAATCACAACTTTCTTGACATCATTCATTGCAGGTTTTTTGTTTTAAACAATGAAGCTGGGCTACTGGAGTACTTTGTGAATGAACAGTCAAGAAATCAGAAACCCAGAGGTACTTTGCAGCTTGCAGGCGCTGTGATCTCCCCCAGCGATGAGGACTCCCACACCTTCACAGTGAATGCTGCCAGTGGAGAGCAGTATAAACTCAGAGGTAGGCCAACCTAGCATGGGGTCCCCTCCACAGCAATGTAAATTCAGAGTTGGGGTTTGTTAAAATGTCCATATTCACTAAGGTGTGGTATAACTTACTGGGTTTGGGTTTGGTTTTGGGTGTTCACACTGGTTTTTGATTAAGTCAGGAGTGTTCAGGGCGATATGACCATCACTCGGGCTGCTTTAGACAGGGTTTTGCTGTGCAGCCCAGCCTGACTTCAAATGCTTGTCCTCCACCTCTGAGTGCTAAAATCACAAGCTTGTGCTGCCTTATCTGGCTTATAGCCTCTGTCTAGATAAACTAATTTGTGAAGAAATGTGTGGTTTTTACTTAATAAGTACACATATAGTGCTAGCCTAACTGACCATTCTGCTAAGATCTGAAAGGCTTGCTAATACCTCAGATTCATATATATATATATATATATATATATATATATATATATATATATATTTCATTTTTATTTAATGTTCATTGGTGTTTTGCCTGCCTGTACGTCTGTGTGAGGGTGTCAGAAGCCCTGGAACTGGAGTTACAGACAGGTGTGAGCTACCATGTGGAATTGAACCTGAGACCTCTAGAAGAGCAGTCAGTGCTCTTACCCACTGAGCTGTCTCTCCAGCCCTGATACTTTAGATTCTTAATGGAGGTTGCTTGTTTAAATAGGGACATTTCAACTAGGCAGTGGTGGCATTTGCCTTTAATCCCAGCACCCAGCAGGCAGAGCCAGGTGGATCTCTGTGAGTTCAAGGCCAGCTTGGACTACAGAGTAAGTTCCAGGACAGTCAGGGCTACACAGAGAAACCCTGTCTGGAAAAATGAAAATAGATATACAAACAAACAGATACAGACATAGCACTGTAAGGACCTTAAGACCTGTTGCCTCAGGTCCTCACTTGGCTGCATGTGGGCTGTCCTGGCAAGGGCAGCACTCGAGTCTCCTGTCCCCTCTCCAGTGACATTTTCTGCAAGGAAAATAGACTCTTTTGTGCTGTGGACAATTAACTGTGTTCCCCAGATCAGTCTAAAATAAATGCCGTGTGTGTTCTTTCCCTCCGTCAGCCACAGATGCTAAAGAGCGGCAGCACTGGGTCAGCAGGCTGCAGATTTGTACCCAGCACCACACGGAAGCCATTGGGAAGGTACGTGCGGCCGTCCAGTGTCAGCACACAAAGTGATAGGCTTACAGCTGTGAGCCCCAGTAGCTGACTTATTTTCATCTCATAGATGCGACGAACGATGTAGACTATAAACATTTGGGTTTCAGTTTTTGGGTGAACATATTACTTCAGGTGTGTGTGCATGTGCGTGTGTGGGTACAGATGGAGGCCAGAGTTCAAGGTCAGTGTCTTCTTCTTCAGTCACTCTCCACCTTGTGTCTTGAAATTGTCCTCACTGAGTCTGAGCTCACTGCTTTGCTTAGACTAAAGGCCAACGAGCCACAGGAATCTGGCTCTGGGATTGCAGACTCACCGCACACCGGCCTATTAACTCAGCTGCTGGGGAGCAGACCCAGGTCCTCAGGTGTGGTGGAAGGAAGCACTTTACCAGCCGAGTCAGTCATCTTGCCGGCCCCTCATTTTCTTACTTGAAGTATGTATATAGGAGTGGAATTCCTGGGTCGTGTGGTAGTTCGTGTGTGTGTGTGTGTGTGTGTGTGTGTGTGTGTGTGTGTGTGTGTGTGTGTGTGCGCGCGCGCACGCGCGCGCGCGCGTGCATCCCGCCTATCATGTTAGGAGGCCAGAGAACACTTAGGAGTAGTCCCCTCCTTCAGCGTGGGCTCCTGGGATTGAGCCCAGCTTGTCAGGCCTTGGAGCAAATGCCTTTCTTTGTTCACCGAGTCTTCTCGCCAGCTCAATATTTTATGTCTCTTTTTTGGAGTTTATTGTTTACTGTGCCTGGCTCTTTAGAATGTTTTTAGCTTTGTTGTGTTTTAAGGTGAGAAGGAGGGTCTGAAGTGTGAAATCTGGAGATGTCTAAAAGTGATACATGAGGAGCTCATTCAGAGGATTTTGTATCTGAGGATAACTTAATTTTTTCATCATTTTTCACTTTCTATTTTTCTTCCTAACATTTTTCCCACTAATTTTTAAAAATTATGATCTAGGTCTGGGAATGTTCGACCTGTAATAATAGCATTTTGGAGGCTAAGGCTGGATTGTGAGTTTGAAGCTAGCCTGAGCTATATAGAACCTTCCTCAAAATAAAGCAAACAGAACATTGTATTTAGGGCTGACACCCAGTTTCCAGGAAATACAGTATAATAGTCTCATGGTACAAACTGCTCGTCAGTGACAGTGAGCAGAAAGTACCAGACTGTTCAAAGGATGCCTGGTTGCTTCTTTAGGAGATGTGTTATATTACTGCATACTGAACACATGTATTCCTTATTATATGTATATACTGTCTTTGTGTTGCAATGTTCAAAATAAGAAATCAGAAAAATCTTGTTCTTGGACTTTCAAAAATATATATATAAATTCTTTGAGAATAACAAACTGGAAATTTCAGTTTTCTAAACTTTGAATACCATAAAATTAATCTTCAGAAATTTGCCTAAGTCAATCTGATGTTAATATAGTCTCAAAACTGTACAAGTATAAAGCCTGAAGTACATGGTAATTTGATGGCAAGAGAGCCAAAAATTTAAAAAGCAAAAGAGGAATTATTTTCTTTTTCTGACAGAATAATCCTCCCCTGAAGTCACGGAGCTTCTCACTGGCGTCTAGTGGTAATTCTCCCATATCCCAGAGGAGACCAAGTCAGAATGCCATTTCTTTTTTTAATGTTGGACATTCCAAACTGCAGTCGGTGAACAAAAGAGCGCACTTGCATCCAGACCATCTTGTGGAAGTCAGAGAAGTAAGTATGGACGGAAGGCCAGGTAAGGTGCACAGCAGCGGTGTGCCTGCCTGGTTTTCTCACAGTGCTGTAATTCTGTTTGTGTCTGTGGGCCCTTCCGGGTTTCTCCTCCACTCTGTTAAGTGATAAAGAGTAAGATTACAGATTGTCTAAATTCTCCACATCACACAACTGTGTGCTGGGATACTGTCATTTTCCAAGAATCTCAATCTTTTTTAGTTTTCTTTTCAGAAATCTGTGTCTGTCTTTTAGTTTTCAAGTAAAATGACAGGTTCCTTTGATGCAAAATTTATGATCAAGAGTCTTTAGCTGGGCGTGGTGGACCATGCCTGTAATCTCAGCACTTAGAATGCCAAGGTAGGAGAATTGCCAACATGGGCTACAGTGTGAGTTCCTGTCTCAAAGAATCAGAGAACCATTAAACCTAATGAGAAGGATATAGAGCCTATGTAGACACTATTTAATAAACAACAGCATATGATATGTAGGCCTGAAGACATGGGGCCAGTGGTAGAGAAGATGGCTAGTGTGTACAAGGCCCTGAGCTCAAGCTGAAGGACCACACAGGCAGACTGACACATAACACTGTATCATACACACAAGGAGAGCTAATTCTGATATTGCATTATCTCGTGATTTTTCTCTTTGTAACTCCAACTAATAAAGGGTGCAGTTTGCTGGGGTGTAACTATTTCCGGCACTGCTTGCTACATTCAATTTGGTAGAGCTTCCAGGACTAGGAAGTGGGTTGTGGAAATAATACTGTAAGTCACTCAAAGCAGAAGGCTGGGGAGAAATGTGCTGTCTATCAAGATCTATTGTACTATGTTTATGGATAAAGAAATTGAAGTTTAGAGAGATGAAGTAATGTACTTTGAGACACACAAGACAACCACTTTTGATTCTAGTCCTGTTATACAAACAGGTTATTGTAGTTGGTTGTTTTTTGACTCTTACTCATTTGGCGGGGCCTGCCACCCAGCTCCCAAGTAAATCAAACACAGAGGCTTATTGTTTGTTAATTATGAATGCCCGACCTTAGCTTGGCTTGTTTCTAGCCAGCTTTTCTTAAATAATCCCATAGACCTTTTGCTTCTAGGCTTTTATCTTTCTCTATTTCTGTGTATCTTACTTTCACTCTTACTCCGTGACTGACTGGCTGTGTGGCTGTGTGGCTGGCTAGCTGGCTGTGTGACTGTGTGACTGTGTGGCTGTGTGGCTGTGTGGCTTGGCCCCTCGTATCCTCCTCTCCTTGTTCTCTTGCTCCTCCTTCCTGTCAGATTTCTCTTCCCATTTATTCCCTCCAGCCCCCCCTATCCTTTCTCCTGCCAAGCTATTGGCCGTTGGAAGTAACACAGCTTCACAGAGTTAAACAAATGCCTCATAAAAGAATGCAACACAGCTTTGCATCATTAAAACAAATATTCCACAGCATAAACAAATGTAGCACATCATAAAATAATATTCTACAACAGGTTATGTTGTAAAACATCTCTTTCATTAAAAGCAATATGTGACTCCTTTTCTTCTGCCTTTTAAATCATTCTTCTTGATATTTTGCTTCACTAAGTAAGTTTTTAAAATTAAAATTTATGCCAGGTGTGGTGATGAATGCCTTTAGTCCCAGCACTTGAGAGGAGGCATGTTGCATGAATTTTATTATAATACCATCCTAAATGGTATTATAATAAAAACTCAGAGCCAGATATTGGGGTAAATGCTGAAAGATCAGAGAAGCAGAGGAACAAGCCACTAGAGAAACTTCTCACCACTACCAAATCCTCAGGCCGAATGGAAGGTGAGATCCCATCTCCACGAATTCTCAGACTGCAAGCCTCTGAGTCCTCAGCCGAAAGGGTCCAGTTCCTGTCTCCTCACGCCTTTCTCCACCCAGCCATTTCACTTCCTTCCAGTGTTGGGATTAAAGGCATGTGACTCCCAAGTGCTAGAATTAAAGGTGTGTGCCACCACTGCCTGACCTCTTTGTTTAATCTAGTGGCTGGCTCTGTCCTCTGATCCTCAGGCAAGCTTTATTTGATACATAATATATCACCACAGAGGTAGGCAGAGGTTTGACCTCAGCCTGGTCTACTAGTGAATTCCAGGTCAGCCAGAGCTACATAGTGAGACCTTGCCTCAAAAAACAAATCAAACAACAAACAAATGACCCCCTAAAAAACTATTTGAAGGTCTGAAAGATAGCTCAGAATGTAGAGGTACTTGCCCACCAAGCCTGATGACCAGAGCTTGGTCCCCAGACCCCACGTGGTGGAAGGAGAGAACCAATTCCCACAAGTTGTCCTCTGATTGCCACACTTGAACATGGCACATTAAATTTACACACCTTTGTGTGCAGATATGCTCACACACACAAAAATGAATGTTAAAACCTCTATTTGGTATAGGACATCAGTTTATACACATAAGCAAAATTCACACACTTATAATCCAAAAATTCAACTTTTAGATTTTAGATATTAAATGAAAATTTATATGACAACAGTTTTAAAGTCTTAAAGCTAAGACGCTGACCGTTGAAATGCGCATTACCGTCTTCATAAACAGTGTCTGAGCCTGCACTCAGACGCTACCAAGCCAGCTGCCGTCAGTAACACTGGAAGCTGGGTGTGGTGGCACACGCCTTTAGTCCCAGCACTTGGGAGGCAGAGGCAGGCGAATCTCTGAGTTCGAGGACAGCCTGGGCTACAGAGTGAATTCCAGGACAGGCTCCAAAGCTACACAGAGAAACCTTGTCTTGGGAAAAAAAACAAAAACAAACACACACACAAAAAAACAATACACAGGGCACCCATACATTCACATTTATAGATGTGCTTATATGGATACCTTTATGTCCAGTTTCTCATTTTGAAGATTTTTTTTCCTGGGAAAGTAAATGTTTAAACTTTGACTGTGGCTCATATTTTAGAAACTGTTGCATGTGACACACTCGATTGGCTTTCTAAGGCCATTCTGCATCCCACTGTCACTAACTGCCTGATAAACTATGTGTGTCAGTATGGAACACGGGCTGGGGAGGTGTCTGGGGTGAAAAGCACTTGCTCCACCAGCATGAGGACCTGGGTTTGGATCACTAAAAAGCCAGCTCTTTGTGCATGCAGCCCTAACACCGGGATCACTGGGATTTGCTGGCCAGTAGCCAAGCCGAAGAACAAAAACAGGGAGCTCCAGGTTCAGAGAGACCCTGCCTCCAGGGTATAAGGTGGAGAGCAATGGAGAAGGACACCTGGCCTTTGAGTGGGTACACACACACACACACACACACACACACACACACACACACACACACACACAGCTTCTAAATGTTAAGAGTTTTCCATTACAGAGTTTCTGTGTGAATTAACAGTTTCCAAGGATAAACAATCTGAGAACCTTCTTACACTTGAAAGTATCATCAATTGTTTTCCTCTACAAATATTACATTGTTTTTATTCCATTGCCTCTGTTAGAAGAGGTGGATAGGAACCTGGTGTGGTGGTGCACACCTTTGATCCCAGCACTTGGGAGACAGAGGCAGGTGGATCTCTGAGTTCAAGGCCAGCCTGGTCTACAGAATGAGTTCCAGGACAGCCAGGACTATATGGAGAGACCGTGGGGGTTATAGTAGTGTTGGATAGGCTCCTAATCAAAGAATGTCTTGATTAAATCTTTTTTCTGGAAAGCTTATAATCTAGTACTTGTTCTAAAACCAAATAGCAACAACAACAAATCAAGATGCCCTGACTTGGAAGTTAGGTGAGGGATGAGGCGGGTGAGCTGCTGTCATGCTTTCACAGTTGTTCAAGTCAGTCCTGACTAAAGTATCAGGAAAGTGATCGAGGGCACAGACTGTAGATTCATTTTAACTGTGGACTGAAAACTCAGTACTGCTGTTGAGGATGTTCTGAATGTTCTTTCTGAGGACTCGGATAAATTAATACTACTGACAGAACGTGGCAAGCATTTTGTGCTTTATTGCTTCCAGAGAAAAAGTGCAGCCATCAAAGGTCACAATCTTCAGTTGATAAGCACCATTAAATGCCCATTAATTAAAAATAGACCAGCAGGGGCTGGAGTGGTTAGGAGCACTGGCTGCTCTTGCAGAGGACCTGGTTCAATCTCGAGCACCCACATAGTGGCACACAGCTATCTCTAACTCCAGTCCCAAGGGATCTGATGCCCTCTTCTGGCCTCTAGGTACACTGCATACATGTGGCACACACACACATGCAGACAAAAACACCCATAAACACAAAATAATAAAATAATTTTTTTTTTTTTTTTTTTTTTTTTTGGTTTTTCGAGACAGGGTTTCTCTGTGTAGCTTTGCACCTTTCCTGGAACTCACTTGGTAGCCCAGGCTGGCCTCAAACTCACAGAGATCCGCCTGGCTCTGCCTCCCAAGTGCTGGGATTAAAGGCGTGCGCCACCACCGCCCGGCAATAAAATAATTTTTTAAGCAAGAAAATAGCCTGGCAAACTTAAGATTAATTTCTAAGTCATTTGGAAAATGCTTCAAAGAATGATTTCTATTATTTAAATGATGTGTGTCATGTTGAGTGAGACCCACAGGACTGTTCTTTTCTTAGATGATGTCTCATGCTGAAGGACAACAACGAGACCTAATCAGACGGATCGAATGCCTTCCTGCTTCTGGCCTTCTGAGTTCTTTGGACCAGGACCTCTTGATGCTCAAAGCTACTTCCATGGCAACTATGAACTGCTTAAACGACTGCTTCCACATCCTCCAGCTGCAGCACGCCTCACATCAGAAGGGCTCCTTGCCCTCAGGTGAGTCGTGGATTAAGGGTGGAGTGTGACATTGGCCTTGAAACACGGGAAGGACTGTAGTCATTATCATTCTAATGCTAGAGAAACATTTTTTGAAAAAAGAGAGGGAAGGGAAAAAAATCAGTTGAGTCTCTTGGTTTTAATTAGTACACTAATTACAAACTTCCTGATTGTGTCCTGTTTTGGAATTTAGAATAATTTCAGTCTAATGTTTAACATCATTGAATATACCTTTCTAAACCTCAAACTCAACATGTCAAAAGGTAAATCTACAGCTCAGTTTCTGTTAAAGTAATGGCATTCTTGTATCCAAGGTAATCTGGGTAGAGTCACTGGGGGCGTGTCCCGACCACCAGCTCTGTCCATGGCTCGTTAACTCTGTAGTATTGTATTGTATTATAGCATGTGTTTCCCACTAAATATCAGGAATACTTTCCAAGTTCCATTCTTGTGCTAAGGGAAATTTTTTGGTTGTATTACATCCTTAGGTGAGTACTTTGGTTTTCTCAAGTTATTTCCCTAATTTGAACCTTAGATGAGTTACCCTGGTGTAAGAAATGGGGGCTAATTTTAGTTCCTGAGTTTGTTAGGAAAATGAAACATCTTATTTCTAGTCTGTACTGTTTAATTTTTAAAAGTCTATCAGGTAACACTGGTGCTGGTTACTCGATTAAATGTTAAATAAATATTTGATTAAATAGTATATCATTTAAAACAATTGTGAAACTTTTGTATGCTTTAAATTAATACAACTTTATTTTTGACATTTCCTCATGATCAAGAAAGGTGTATGAGTAAATTTGCATTAATTACCAAAGTTTTGAAGTTTTTAAGTAAAAGTTGTTCACACGTTGGATTTTTTGGAGGCTAGGTTTATAGGTAGTTCAAGGAATTAACTAATTAACTAATGCCATTGCTGGTTCTCAACCATAGTTGCTATCTTTTCCAAATTGGGCATGTACAAATTTATTTTAAAATCACCTCAGAATGAAACTATAACTTGAAAAAGTTACCTTTCCATTCAAATTCCTCAATAACATGACAAATGAAATCTCTGTTTAGAAGAATGTTCAACTTCATAAAGTCATATTTTCATTTTATTCATTCATGGATAAAGTGTCACTGTCTAGCCTGGGCTGGCTGTAAACTCACTGTGTATCCCAGGCAAGCCTCAGCTGCTCCTGCTTCCTTGATTCTTTTCTTTTTAGTTTTATTTATTTATATTTTATGTATGAGTGCTCTGCATGTACGCCTGCATGCCAGAAGAGGGCACCAGATCTCATAAGTGGCTGTGAGCCTCCATGTGGTTGCTGGGAATTGAACTCAGGACCTCTGGAAGAGCAGCCCCTGCTCTTAACCTCTGAGCCGCCATCTCTCCAGCCCATGCTGCACCTGCTTTCTAAACACAAGGATGACAAGTGTGTAGTACTGTGCCTGGACCATAGAGTCAGAATATATGTTATCTAAAGACTCGGTTGGTTGTATCTGTGTTGATTTGGAGAGGCCTTGAGGCCAGGTTTAATAAATGACTGGTTTAATAAAGTCTTATTATAGTTTCTAGTTAGCTAAGTAGCCCCCTAAAATGGGTCTTTTAATTAATGTAATTATTTCAGGGTAGAGGAGTATTTTCATTTCTGTACAACTTTAAAATAGGTCCCATGACCTTAGCCAGGACATTCCTCCAATCTTAATGCCCCTAGTGCCAAGGGCCATTGAACAAGGCATGTCACTATTAGCCTGTTGGGTGATTTGTCACTTATTTCTCTTCTGAGTCTGGCCTTGGACTTAGTGTCCTGCTGTTTTTAGTTTCCTGTTTTAGAAGTCCGAGCATCCCTAATTCTTGTACTCCTTAACCTAGCTTCTGTGAAACCCAGATCAGCCTCTGAAATCAAATGGAACATTTCCATTATTGATTAGGTATAGAATCTACTCTGTTAAACTAGTTGAGGGTAACAAGAGACCATTGACTCATTAACTGAGAAGGTGACAGGTCTCTAAATGTGATTGCTGACTTTCACTAGGTCAGCTCTGTTTATTCAGTAGAAAAGGTTTTCAGTTTAAAAGTTATGTTAGGCTGTTCATGATTTAAATAAAAGGTAGGGGTGTGTGTGTGTGTGTGTGTGTGTGTGTGTAACTTAAATTAGAGCCAATCAGTTATTAGTTAGGAAAATTGCAGTCTTTAATTTAAACAAATTATGTTGTTTTACCATTCAGGTTCCTGGAGTGACTCCCCACTAAAGCCTAATTATATACATTTGATTATTAGAGGGACATAGTTGATACTAATGGTCAATCTATTGTTTGGGAACTCACTCCATGATTCACAGACTTGTCTAAGAAGCAAGATCAGCCCTTTTCCGGGTGGATTTCTTTTACATAGTGTCTCATTTCAGGTTGCAGTGGCTCTGTAGTGAAGTACCCAATCATGGTGCTCATGCTAATGAGGTCGAGTAGCTGTCTCCTTTCAGTGCACTTTGAAGAGCTTCAGTCTTGTAGGGTCAGAACAAAATTGTTGAATAAAATCCAGATCTGCTCAACTTCCCAGATTATGAGCAAGTCTCAGCACAATTTTTCTCTTTCTTCATCAGGAACGACAATTGAGTGGTTGGAACCAAAGATACCTTTATCAAACCACTATAAAAATGGAGCTGAGCCGCCCTTTGCAGCCGAGGCCAGCAAGCCCATGGCAGTCCCGGAAGCGCAGGCTGTTGCAGAGTCTGGAGTGTTAGCAAGGGTAAGGGAACATGAAAACTTGATGTTGCTGGAAGAAGTGAGGACTCCTTGAAAGGGGACAGTGTGTTATTGTTGTTGTTGTTGTTGTTGTTGTTGTTGTTGTTGTTGTTGTTGTTAAGGTGTTTGTGTCCATAGAACACTAGACGGTTAAAGGCCCTGGTTGGCCTTAACTGTCCGTAGTCCTCCTGGCTCACCTCACAGGCACCACCCTGTACAGCCAGCTTCCCATTACATTGTTTTGTTGGTGGTGGTTGGTTGGTTTCGTTTTGTTGTTGTTTCTTGTTGGTTTTGTTTTTTTGAGACGGTGGTGTAGTCTCGGCCATCCTGGTAGACCAGGCTGACCCTGAACTCAGATTCACCTGCCTCTGCCTCCTGACTGCTGGGATTAAAGGTGTGGGTCTGCACATTGTTAATTTAACTGTATTAGTCTTTGCTATTACATTTACAAGTGCTTAAAATAGCATTGAGATTGTCAGCTCTGCTTGCAGTGGTAGGCGGGTTACCACTGCAGTTGTGACAGATGTTGCTCCGCATCACTTGACCTCGGCCTTTAGTGGTTACATACATCAGTGCTCATTCTGTGTTTCCAGGAGCTGCAGTGTTGTGCTCTGCTGCAGATGTGCTGTTAGAAATGATATCATTTTTTGGTTTGCTTGCTTTGCCTTTTATGTTCATGTCTGCAATTTTTATGCTTACTATAATTACATAGATAATTGAAGCTCTTTTCTGTCTTGTGGTCTGGCCTATAGAATTAGTGTTTGAAAGTCACAGTAAGATACTGAGTTCATGTCCTGTTGTTGAACGTCTAGTTTGTCTTTCTTGTTATTATTTATAATAACACTATTGCTAAGTATTATATCCCTTCCCAATTTTTTATTATTTCTTTACATTATGTCCCCAATAGAGTTATTGAGTCAAGAATAATGTGGACTTTATGATCATTTATATACTAGCATGTTGTTTCTTAAGAGCTAAGACACTAGTCTAAACCTGGCAAAGACTTTGAATTTATGAAGAGGTGCTGGGGCCAGGGAGCTGAAGAGCAGGCAAGCAGGCTAACCAAGTAAATAGCGTGCATTGACACACTCACGTGCACACACTTGTGGTTACCAAGCTGTCTGGAATTAAGGAGAAACCCAATCAGAAGACAGTTCTTTCACTGAAGAGGTGTGCAGTCTACTGCAGCCTCAACTTCTGTACACTGAAATAAGCAGGTGATAAGATGAGACATGTTCTCCTTAATGGACATGATTTACACTCTTTGCAGTTTGCCCCTCAGAGAAAGAAAAGAAATACTGAGTGATGTAGAGGAGGAGTGCTTTGGGGACAAAGCTTTTAAAGTTTGGTTCTAAGCTTCCTCACCTGTAGAGTAGTGATGGTGATGCCCTGTGAGACTATGATGCGGATAAAGCTAACAGCAGAGTTCCGTTGTAAGTAGCTTATGAGAACCATCACAGGGTTGTTGGGTACTGCAGTCATGTACTCCATGTGGAGAGGTACTTCTCAGGATTGCTCCACAGAGACCACAATGCAGCAATAAAGTGGGGCAGGACTTAGTCTTAATAGAGCGACAGTAGATCGTGTGCCTGGGAGAGGGATATAGGAGGATTGGTATATGATATGACTTGGAATTAAAATGGGATCAAAGACCATGGAAGTAAAAATGAAAGCAAATGAATCAGCAATGTGCATTTCAAATGACAAAAATCAGCCAGACTATGACAGATTGGAAACTTTGGAGCCAGAATAACAAGATAAAATTGTGTTGCTATTCACAAAGCCAGGAAATGAGAAAGCCCCTTCTGAGCAAGATTTACTGTGATTTGAGCATGTTGAATGTTCCAGGAGAGGGACATGTGATAATAATGTTTCTGAGGAGCACTTAAGGTCATGGAGCCATTGCTTTGGAGAGAAGGCCAGACTAGAAGAGATTTAGTGTGAAGGACCATGAGCGCAGAGAACGTTGTTAGCAAAATGAGACTTTTGTAAGGGATGGGGCACTGGATCTGGGAGGAGGCTGCCAGATTTCCAAATCGTTCTCTAGTGACTAGATCACCAAGTGCAGATAGAAAATAGCAGAGGTAGCAGTTAGTGTTAAAGTTTAGACTCCATCCAGGCACACCAGACCACACCTTTATTGTCCCAAAGTTTACAGGTGCGGTTTGTTATCCGCCAAGGGCGAAGGTAGACCTCAGTCCAACCGGATACCGCCATTGAGCCTGGGCTGGTGACGTGGCTCACTGGATGAGGGCACTTGCTGCAGAGCCTCGCAGCCCAAGTTCTGTCCCCAGAGCCCGAATGGTGGGAGGGAAGAGCCAGCTGTCCTCTGCCCTTCTTCACGTGTGTGCCACGGCACTTGCACACCCACACACTTAAAACACTTACACATGTACAGCTATATAAATAAATAAGTAAAAAGAAATTCACTGGGCGGTGGTGGCACACGTGTTTAATCCCAGCTCTCAAGAGGCAGAGGCAGGCGGATCTCTATGAGTTCAAGGCCAGCCTGGTCTGTAGAGCTAGTTCTAGGACAGCCAGGGCTACACAGAAAAGCTCTGCCTTGAAAAAATGTTTTTTTAATTCTGTGGTTTCTTATTGCCTCTGAGGCTGACATCAAGACAAAGAAAGAAGGAGTCTTGTAGAATTGTGATTTTTCTTTCCCATGCAGTCTTCAGCTAGCACAGGTTCCTAGACATTCACTCACTCTCGGCCCTTGTCATTGCTAGCCACCAGCGTTTGTAAGCGTTTCACATATTTGAAAGTTTGTTTTGTAGTTTGGAAGTGCATTGCTAGCTTAAGCTTTTGAAGAAAATCATGATGACCAGGAAAGAGAGCTTCCAGCTAGGTGTGGTGGCACCATGTTCTGAATCTCAGCAAATTACCAACTTAAAGGCCGGCCTGTGCTGCCTGAGACAGTCCAGAAAAATGGGAAAGCTTCTGAATTCTTTTGTCCACAGCACGATGTAGAGTCAGTGTTTAGCTGTTGGTAAAATTTCTCTTCCCGGGTGTGGCGGTGCACACCTTTGGTCCCAGTGCTTGGGAGGCAGAGGCAGGCAGCTCTCTGAGGTCTATAATATAGCAAGTTCCTGTCTCAAAAATATTAAATACATTTTCTTCCCTATTTCAGTAAATTACTTGTTGTTTGTTTGTGTTAAAGCAGTGAAAATGGCCAGCGAGAGGGCTCAGTGGGTAAAGGCACTTGCTGTCAAGTCTGACACCCTGAGTTCAGTCCCTGGGACCTTATGACAGAGGAGGGGATGACTCCTCATGTTGTCCTCTGACTTCCATGTGTACGCCATGCCACACATGTGCCCACACACACACACACACACACACACACACACACACACACACACGAAGTATATACGTGAATGTAATACTTTTTTAATATTGAAAACTGTATTCTTCTACAGTTGTTCTTCCTGGTTGTTTCTCTTTAATACTACTTCCAGTAGAGAAGGTTCAACCCATAAAGTAACTGGCTTCTGTTGCTATCGTTACTGTTTGGTTTTGGTGCTGAGATTGAGTGTGCCAGGGTCTTGGGTCACTGAGCACCTCTTTCTCGGAGTGACACCCCATTCTCTAAAGCTGTGTTTGCATTATTCATCTGAAGCCTAAGTCCAGCCTCAGATGTAATGTCAGAGAGCATTCTTAATCGCCACCTAGAAGGGGCTCTTGTGATTATTTAATCTCATATAATGGTTTTATTTGGTCCACGTGGAGAGAGGGCTATCAGTTCCCCTTGTGTGAAGAGTGAACAGTGTTCAAGTAGACTTTTATGTGCAGAGGATCTAGGCTCCAGAGCAGGAGCTGCTTCCCAATAGGCTGCCTCTTCATGGAAAAAGGTCATAAAAACAGAGGGCTCTCTGTGTGAACACACAATTTTGTCTATGTAGTCTTTTATTTATTTATTTATCTGTTTGTTTATTTTTGGTTTTTGGAGACAAGGTTTCTCTGCATAGACTCACAGAGATCTACCTGCCTCTGTCTCCTGAGTGCCATCACATCTGGCAGGTGTGAGGTTTTTTAGTGTGTCTGTGTCGATGTCCATGTCTGTCTGTGTTTGGTTTGGTTTTGGTCTAGCTATACAGAACAAAAACAGGTGAGTATTTTATTTGATAGGATAAATAGTGGCGGGGGAAATAAAAATAACACAAAATAATTTCTTTTTAAAAATCATCATAACTATCGAAGCATGATGGCTTACACCTGTATTCCCAGCTCTATGTGAGGCTAAAATAGAAGTATTGCTGTGGGTTTAAGACTAGCCTCGGCTACACAGAGAGACACTGTCTCAGAAATACCTACCCATGGGCCGGTGGCGCACGCCTTTAAACCCAACATCGGGAGGCAGAGCCAGGCAGATCTCTGTAAGTTTGAGACCAGCCTGGTCTACAGAGTGAGATCCAGGACAGACACCAAAACTACACAGAGAAACCCTGTCTCGAAAAAACAAAACAAAACAACAAAAAAGAGCCGGGCAGTGGTGGCGCACGCCTTTAATCCCAGCACTTGGGAGGCAGAGGCAGGCGGATCTCCGTGAGTTCGAGGCCAGCCTGGTCTCCAAAGAGAGTTCCAGGAAAGGCGCAAAGCTACACAGAGAAACTTTGTCTCGAAAAAAAAGGAAAAAAAAAAAAAGAAAAAAAAAGAAAACCCAAAAACAAACCCTACCCATCCCCACTCCACTATCCTGAAAATTTAAAATCTAATAAATTAGAAAAGATCGCATCCTTATATTCAGCTTCCTGGCAGAAGAGGTTAACGAGCTGCTCTTTGAGAGGCAGGGCACCACCACTGTAGAAGCCTGGTGACAGCTGACAAGGTGCTATTGAACCTTTGGACCTTGCTCAAAGCAAGCTGGACAGGTAAGGTAGCTCCAGCTTTTAATCCTAGCTACTCTAAAGGCTGAGGCAGGAGAATCACTACAAAGTGAGTTTCTAAGCCAGCCTAGCTACATACAGAGTGAGACTCTGGCAGAAACATAAAGCCAGTAAGTAGGGTTGGGAGACGGCCAATTGGCAGTTTCTGTTATGCAAGTATGAGACTCAGTTCGGCTTCCCAGCACCCGTGTGAAAGCCAGGTGCAGTGGCATCCGTCTTTAACTGCAGTGCCTGGGATCAGGTAGGGATGAAGACAGGCAGATACCTGGAGCTTACTGGCCGGCCAGCCTAGGAGAATTGGTAAACTCCAGGTCACTGAGAGAGATAGTCTGAAAAAACAAAGTGAAAAATAATAAAGGAAGGTCTCTGACATCAACCTCTGGCCTTCATATGTACACACATACACACACACACACACACACACACACACACACACACACACACACAGTCAGAACCGGAGTAGATGCATGCCTATAATTTGAGCATGTGGGAAGGAAATGCAAGAGAATCAGGAGTTCAAAGACATAGTAAGTTCAAGACCAACCTAGGCCATTTGAAACTCTCTATTTCAAAACAAACAAAAAAATTATTGAGCATTAAAGGCTAGCCTGGGCTACAGAGTGAAGCCCCACCCCACCCCTGCCTTCATCTGAAAACCCTAAAAAAATTAAAAGTAAGCTAGTAATAAATATGCAGTTGTTTAACTGGTCATTAGGAGCCAGTGAGATGGAAGTATACATTCAGTTGTGGGGGTGGGGAGTGGGGTGTTACTGATTAAAATGCTGCACAGAGGCCAGGCGGTGGCGGCAGGCAGTGTAGCTGCCTGACGAGCCACAGAGTTTTTATGTTATCTGGAATCCCTTTCCAACCACAGATCTTCTCAGGCAGGAGTCAACAGCAGAATAAGGCTAGATTTTTAGATCTGACATTGTGTGCATCCACCTTTCAGTTTTACTTTGTAGCTTTAGCTTAAACAAGGACAAACATTTAATCCCTAAAACTCTTGAACTTGGGGTTGGGGAGATGGCTCAGCAGTTAAGAGAGAATACTGCTCTTGAAGAGGGCCAGAGTATGGTTCTTAGTACTCACGTGGGGTGGCGCACAGCTCCAGATTCAGGGAATCTGTGGCCTCTGGCCTTTCTAGCACCTACACACACACACACACATACACACACACACACACACACACACGACATAAAATTTTTTAAATTAACAAAATGAAAATTTAAAACAAAGCCTCCAGAACTTAGCCAGGCCTGGTGGCTTTATGCCTGTAATCCTAAGATTTGGGAAGCTAAGGTCCAGGCCAGCTTGCCTTACATAGTGAGAGACTTTGTCTCAGAACAAACAAGCAGACAGAAATCACTTAAAATTGTAGATGTTGTTCCCAGACTAGGTTCAAAGCTGAGTTTATTCAGGGGGCATTCTTTGCTCTTTTAAGAAATACTGTTTCTATAAAATGAATGTATTTCAGCTGGGCATGTAGACACATTTCTGCGATCTCAGTACCCAGGAGACTAAGACAGGAGAATTGCCATAAGTTTGAAGCCAGCCTTGGATACATAGTGAGTGCTGGGTTAACGTGGTTACACAGTAAGACTGTGTCTTAGAAAACAAAAAAACATGTCACAGGCCCACAGTCTGTTCTCTACCAGCAATTGTGGGCTCTTGGAGGGAAATGTGTTTCTTGGCTTACTGATGGGAGTTGTGTCTTCAGAAGGGCTTTGCCCACCCTCTGATTTGTTTAGACCTAGTATAAATGTCTCCAAGGCCGAGTGATTTTTCTTTTCTTTTTTTCCATTTATTTATTTATTTTTCTATTATCAGCTTGATACAGTATAAATTCTTATCCTAATAGTGAAATGTTTCACTGAGGCTTGCCCAGCAATTGAGTAAAACCAAAACTTATTCTAAGCCACAGTCATCCTAGGGTTCCCCCCTGCTACATAGCCTCCCTGGTTCTGTGGGTTGCAGTCTGATTGTTCTTTGCTTTATATCTATAATCCACTTATGAGTGAGTACATACCATGTTTGTCCTTCTGGGTCTGGAGTGATTGTTTTTTTCTTAGTGAATGTCTATAAGTACTTACAATACCCGACTCCGCTCTCCACATCAAGGAACCTGAGGAAATTGATGCAGAGGATGAGATAGAGGACACCTGTGACAACAAGGAGGATGACCTGGGGGCCGTGGAGGAGCAGCGCAGTGTCATCCTGCATCTCCTGTCGCAGCTCAAGCTGGGCATGGACCTAACGAGAGTAAGTTACCGCTCAGGTGCTAGGAGGCCGGGCCTCTGCTCCTGCGCCTTACTGCTGACAGCAGCCGGCCAGTGTGAGGCTTCAATCTGCAGTCCTGGAGCAGGAGAGACCGAGGCCGGAGGATGGGAAAGTCACGGCCAGCCTGGGCTACTTAGATGTCTCTCACAAACAGATTTGGGTTTCATTGAAGGCTGTAAATGTAGAGATGAAAGATTGTTTCCCATGCTCATCTGTTATAGAACTTTAAATAGAAAGCTTTTTGCCTTCAGAATTCATTTTTCATCACTGAAAAGTCAAAAACACTGTTCTTTTGTATGTGTGGTTGGGAGCATTGTTTGTTTTAACTTAGACTTACTGTGCTTGATAGGAGCTTTTCCTTTATTTTTTATTTTTATTTTTTTTTAGACAGGGTTTCTCTATGTAGTAGCCCTGGCTGTCCTGGAACTCACTTTGTAGACCAGGCTGGCCTCGAACTCACAGAGATCCTTCTGGCTCTGCCTCCTGAGTGCTGGGATTAAAGGCGTGCGCCACCATGGCCCGGCTTGCACTATGTGTCTTTATGTGATGTGTGTGGTAGTGCAGGCAGGAGTCAGTTCTTTCCTTCAAACGTAGGTTACAGGGATTAAACTCAGGTGCTCAGGCTTGCAATACAAGCCCCCCTGCCTACAGGGCCATCTCACAGCCCTTGATGAAAGACTTAAAAGTCATTGGGTTCCATCAGAATTCTACCAAGGGCAGGCATTTAAGAATTAATTCCCTTATTAATCTACCACTTAGACTTCAGTTGCTATCATTCTGTTCAAGAAATACTTTCACATAATATTAGCAGTCCAGAAGAAATACTTATTTTACCAGCTATGGTTCTAGTTGAAATAGTGTAGCGAGGGATTATCTGGTTAGTATGGTATTTCTGTTCCTTACTAGACTTGAGGTTTAAAAACAGCATTGAGGTTTATGAGACATGAGAACACTTACGAAGAATGTTCCAGTAACTCAGGTGGAAAGCTCTCTTTGGATGTAGCTGTGTTGTGTCCTTATCTGTTCTTTATTAACTAAGAACTTACACTTTATTGTTAATTGAGCACCGTTCACACACATTTAAAGGACTGGTACTTCCAGGCAGTAAGGAGTGTGACTAAAATGCTGTCACATCTTCCTCCCACCCCCAGCAGACCGAGCCTTGAGTCTAGTGCAGACGCTGCTGAGGATTGGAGCAGCAGGGAGAAGATAGCCCGGGCCCAGCCTGGGTGACAAACAAGTGACTTAGCTCCCTTCTCTTCCCTTTGGGTCTTTTGATTACATTTGTTTATTTGATAGATGAGTGGAGTGAGTGTGTGTGTGTGTGTGTGTGTGTGTGTCTGTGTGTGTCTGTGTCTGTGTGTGTGTGTGTGTGTCTGTGTGTGTGTGTGCACCCCAGATGACAACTTGCAATAAGATAAGAGGGCTCTCCCTTCCACCATGTGACCCCAGGGACTGCACTTAGGTCATTGGCTTTGCAGCAGCTTTGAGCTAGCTCACCAGTCTCCATTTTGATGCATTTAAAATGATAATAAATGAGGATAGTTAAGCACTTCATAGACAGTTTGGGAAAATAAAGCCGGATCTGGTGGTACAGGCCTGTAACCTCAGCATTTGGGAGTCTGAGGCAAGAGGATTGCCATGAATTTGAAGGCAGCCAGGATGAGTAAGAGGTAATAGTCTCCCATCGTTCCTCTGTCCCTAATGCACAGGATTCTCTTCCAGTCGGTCTCTAAGTGTTTGGCTTCTTTTGCTTTTCTCGGTGATCGTTCTTTGAGGTGCATTGCACACAGAGGAGACCGAACAGAACAAGCGTTTCCAGCAATGGTGAAATTCAGGAAACCCTCCGACACTAGGCTCTGAGTGGTGCCGGAACTTGGAGTCTTGGCGCACCCTCCAGTTGTGGCTTCTTCCCGTGTCCTCCGTGTAGTGCCTCCCGTGAAGTTCAGTCAGTTCTACTTTCCTTATGGCTCTAACACGTGTGTCTGTACACCGTGACGATGTTCTTTGCCTTGTATGAAACAATCTGAAGAAATAATTGTGAGACATCATCATCCAATATACTACAGGCTGGCCCCAAACTCACTGTGTAGCCCGGGCTGCCCTTGAACTTGTTACTCTGCTGCCTCACCCTCTAGAGTCCTGTACTATCGCAGTGTGCCACTCTGCCGAGGCTCTATTACTTGGTTTAAGAAAAAGTGAATGGCCACCGCAAGTTTAATTAGCTTAAAGAAAGGGCTGTTTGATAGATGGCAGCTTCCAAAAGGAGGTAAACATCTGAGGCACTGGCTTCAGCTTCTTGTAACACCTTGCAAGAGTTGTTTTCTTCCTGAAGAAATGAGAAGGTAGTGTGTGAATCCTGGAAAGTACACGGCTCTCAGAGTTAGAGCATTTGGTGTAAACAAGCTCCTGGACATCCTGTGGGAGGGGAGGGTTAGGAGCTGTGCGGTATTCCCCACTTCTAAGCAAGCTGTGGCCTGTCTCCAGCTGTGTGGAGCAGATGAAGCCAGGAGGCATCTGGTGGGTGAGCATCTTCCCGAAGCATAAAAGACAGCAGAGCCTGGGAGGAAGGAGCTGGCTCTGGAGCCTCTCCAGGAACCCACAGTGCAGACTGCTTAAGATTAACCCTTCTAGTTCCCGGATCTAAATAGTGTTCCTTTTTCTCCCCTTTCTGAGTTCTTCGGGGCTTGTCTGTGTATGGATTTACTTGGTGCCATTTTAATGGACTTCCAGTAAGAGGGGAGAAGCTAAGCATTGTTAACTGTGTTAGCTATCCGTCCAGTTCTGTCACTTTAAAGAACCGTGATAGTCTCGTGAAAGCTCCAAAGATCATAGTTTAAAATATACATCAATGTAATTAATTTAGTTATTTTTATTTTTCACATTTGGGTCTGGGCATGGGCACAAATGCCAGTGTGGGTCAGAGGACAACTTGCTTCTCTCCTGCCACAGTGTGGTTCTGAGGATCAAACTCTGGTCTTCAGACTTGGTGGCAAGTGCCTTTACCTGCTGGGCTGTTGGGTTTTTTGAGACAAGAGCTTCACTATGTGGCTTAGGCTGGCCTTGAACTCTTGATCCCCCTGCCTCTGCTTCCTGAATGCTGGGATTACAGCCTGAGCCATCATGCCTGGCTCTTTATTATTGTTTTTATTGTATTGTTTTATTTACATTCCTTTTTTTCATTCATATCATTTCTTTCCTTTAAGAAATTAACAGAGCCAGACGGTGGTAGCGAACGTCTTTAATCCCAGCACTCGGGAGGCAGAGCCTGGTGGATATCCCTGAATTTGAGGCCAGCCTGGTCTACAGAGTGAGATCCAGGACAGCCAGGGTTACACAGAGAAAACCTGTCTCGAAAAACCAAAAAAAAAAAAAAAAGTTCTTAGATGATAGAGATAATTATTTGTGGATATGTATGTGGATTAATTCTCCTTCTTAATTGGTTTGCATTGATGTTTTAGGTGGTGCTTCCTACATTTATCCTGGAGAAGCGTTCCTTACTGGAGATGTATGCAGATTTCATGTCTCATCCAGATCTGTTCATAGGCATCACCGATGGAGCCACACCCGAAGACCGCATGATCCGCTTCGTTGAGTACTACCTGACCTCCTTTCATGAAGGCCGAAAGGGAGCCATTGCCAAGAAGCCGTACAACCCTATCCTTGGGGAGACCTTCCACTGCTCCTGGAGGATGCCCAAAAGGGAGGTGGCATCCAGTTTGAGCAGCGGCTCCTCCACCCCAGCCGTCACAAATCATGCTCCTCTGTCGGAGGATGCTCCCACCCAGGGGGTCTCAGACTGCTACACTGTCAGATTCGTGGCTGAGCAGGTCTCTCATCATCCGCCAGTCTCAGGATTTTACGCAGAATGTGCAGAAAGGAAGATGTGTGTAAATGCACATGTCTGGACTAAAAGCAAGTTCTTAGGCATGTCAATAGGTGTGACGATGGCTGGAGAAGGTGAGTAGAAAATCGATCTCCGGTCTTTATATCAAACTCGGTACATTTGGAAAGGCTGTGGGTATTGGTCGTAGAGTTTTGAGATTCGTTTGCATGTGTGTGAGTGTTTTGCCTACATATATGCAAGTGCGCCGTGTACACGCAGTAACCACAACTGGAGTTACAGGCAGTTGTGAGCTCGCATCTGGGGACTGGGGACTGAGCCCTTAGGTGCTCTGCAAGAGCAGCCAGGGCCTGAAACTGCTGAGTTAGAAATCTGAAATGTTGCATGTACTACTTTTTTTGCTCTGGTTTGTGCTCCAGAATAAGTGTTGACACACCAGAGTCATATGCTATTACTATGGACAAATAGAAATTCTCCTTGAAATTATAATTGTGAAAATTTAAATATAAAGATTTGGGGGTTGTTTGTTTTTAGATATGGTCTCGCTGTGTGTAGCTCTGGCTGGCCTGGAACTCACTGAAATTAAAGGTATTCACCACTACACCTATAAAGTTTTTTGTTTTTTTGTTTTGTTTTGTTTTTTTGTTTTTCAAGACAGGGTTTCTCTGTGTAGCTTTGGAGCCTGTCCTGGAACTCACTCTGTAGACCAGGCTGGCCTCGAACTCACAGAGATCTGTCTGCCTCTACCTCCCGAGTGCCGGGATTAAAGGTGTGCACCACCACCACCCAGCAAGTATTTTTATTGTAGAAACTTTGCAGCGTGGTGGCGCACGCCTTTAAGCACAGCACTCTGGAAGCAGAAGCAGGCAGGTCTCTGTGAGTTCGAGGCTAGCATGATCTACCAATCAAATTTCAGGCTAGCCAGAAGTACATAGTTGGACCATGTTTCAAACCAACAAACAAAATCAGAGGAGGAAATAAAAGCATCACTAACCCATTAATCCAGAGATAGATAATTTGAACTGACTTTTAATATTTCTTTCGGTGCCTATATGTTCAGTTTTAGTTTTTAAGATTAGGAGAGGTGATGGGACATGGACCTGTGAAGGATGGGCATTCTTTGTCACGTGCTTCCAAAGGAGCGCTGTTCTTGCTAGTTTTTAACAGAGCAATCTGGCAGTATAGCCTCTGCTTCTCAAATATGTAAGGAGGAGCATGTGCCATTTCCAACTCTTTGAATCACGAGGGGAGGTACAGTGACTTCTTTATTATCTAATGCCTTCATGTATACAGTCACTGCCTTTTGGAAATGAAGCTGCCATTTGTTACCCTTAGCAACAAGTAAATAAAATGAAGGAATGGAAAAATGGTGAGATGCTCAGTCTGTTAGGTGCTTGCCTTACAAACATGAGCACCCAAGTTCAGGTCCCCAGCACCATGACAGGAGAGCCTGGCATGGCAATGGGTAAGCAGTAAGAGACCGCCTCAAAAGGTGGAGCTGGGCGGGGCAACACTCAGAGGCTGAGGCAAGCAGAGCTCTGTGATTTCAGGGCTAGCCTTGTTACAGGGAGATGCTGGGTGTTGACCTCTGGCCTCCATACACATGCACAAGCAAGTGCACACACACACACACACACACACACACACACACACACACCACTCACACTCACACAATTAATTGAACTATAATAGATAAACATAGACGTTCTAACGAAGCTTTGGTGTACTTAGTGTCTTACACAGGTCAGTTATTCACTCTTATAAATCCCTTTGTATACGTTTTGGCTACTTTAATATAACATCGTTAATATAGAAGAAGCCCCCAATAGAATAATATTTGTTTTAAAAATCATCATTTCAATCTCTTACACCTCTTATAGCTTCAGAATTTAGCAAATAAAACATGGGATGATCATTGTTCTTGATGAAAAGATCACGTCTGGGTCTTTCACATATGTAGACAAGAATGAAGAACATTTTCTCATCATACTGTAAGTGACTCCCAGGCTGCTGGTGACCAAGCCTTAGCATGATGCTGCACAGCAGAGCTCCCCCAAGCCCAGGGCTTTATTTTATTTTAGGAGCATTGGTGGGACACTTAGACCGCTTGCTCTGTAACAGTTACAGGTCCCATGAACCCCAGAGGAACAGGAAGGTCACGGTGAAAGTAACCCTGATTCGGTGTTGTCTGGAAATGCTCCTAGAGGTCAATACTATCAGAAGACAAATGAGTAGAAAATAAGAATGTTTATTACTAGACAGGGAAAGAACTGTTTCTTGGAAGAGACGTTAACCACCCTCATGCTTTTACACTCAGGTGTCCTTAGTCTGTTGGAGCACGGAGAAGAGTACACGTTTTCCCTGCCTTGTGCCTATGCCCGGTCCATTCTGACCGTCCCTTGGGTGGAACTGGGTGGCAAAGTCAGCGTCAACTGTGCAAAGACGGGGTACTCAGCCAGCATCACTTTTCACACTAAGCCGTTTTATGGCGGCAAACTGCACCGGTAAGAACACTTCAGTGGTGTCTGGCTCTTGCTCTGCTCTCTGACCTTGTATTATATATAACTCCTTGCTCTTTTCCTGCTGTGTCTTTTGTGGAGGAAACTGTGCAACAGCTCTGGCTGTCCTGGAACTTGGTTTGTAGATGAGGCTTTTCTTGAACTGACCGACGTGTGCCACCGCACCCAGCTAACAACCGCACTTGGGCACGCACACACACACACACACACACACACACACAATAGGAAAGCAAGCACGATCTAGTTTTAAAACAGTAATGATGTTAGCACACTAACTCATGCAATGTCTTACTTGCTCCTATGAAATCGCTAACGACTTGTAAACTAGATGAGTACGTGGTCTGTGGCACAGTTCAGATGAAGGGAATTCAGAATCAGATTCAGAGCTCAGTGAAGGAAGCCACTACTACAAGCCAGGGTAAAAATATATCTGTAAACATGAGACTGGCAGGAGCCACTCAGGTTGGAGGTGTGGGTCCAGGTGCCGGTCCTCGGTGGACTTCGGATTCCGTCTGGGAATCAGCTCCTGTGTCCTCTCCTGCAGTCAGTCTCTGCAGCGCTGGCTCGTCCAAAACAAGTTTTCTAATAGGACCTGGAGGCTGCCCACTCTTTCCTCAAGACTTTGATGGCTGTTCTGGAAGTGTGGGGTACTTTTCCTATAAATTCTTTATCTAAAAATGGCATCCATACAGGAATATACAAAGTCATGAATTTTCACGGAGTACAAGTCTGAGTATCCTTACCCTACCGCGGTAGATTCCTGACATTCCCAAAGACTTTCTCTCCCTCCTCTCGTGGGCTAGCCTGCCACCCTCCCACTTTGGGTAGCCACTATGTGATTTCTAACACCACACATTAGTTTTAAACCCTGTATAAATTGTATCATACACTGTGTTGTCTTTTATACCCTACTTATTTTGTTCACTGTTAGGTTTTAGAGATTTATCCATGTATACTTGCAGGGTTTTTTTTCTCCTTACCAAGGCCATTATCCCATTGTGTAACTATGCCACAACTGAGAATTCATTCTTGTTTGTTTACTTTTAAGTGTGTGTGTGTGTGTGTGTGTGTGTGTGTGTGCGCGCGCGCGCGCGCGCGCGCGCGCGCGTGCCTGGGAGTTATGTATGTAAGTCACGAGCATGCAGGTGCCCACAGAAGCCAGAAGAGGGTGTCAGATCCCCTGGAACTGGAGTAACAGGCAACTGTAAGCCACTCAGTGTGGGTGCTGGACACCAAAACGGGTCCTTTGCGGGAGCAACAAGTGCCCTTAACCACTGAGCCGTCTCTGTAGCCTTCATTCTTCATTTTAATTTTGACAGGTGTTTATGTAGCTTCTAACTCTTGGCTGTGACAAATCGTCCTTCTGGATAGGGTTGGGGATGCGGCTCAGAGGTAAAACAGGTACCGAGCATGCACAAGGCCTGTGTTCTCCTACCAGCACACACCCCCTCGTGCTTGTATGTATACACAGGAGTGCTGCGAGCAGACGTTGGTGAATGCATATGCATGAGAAGAATGTATAGCACAGGGAACAGGCTTGTCAGAGGTACCCATGTTGACATGTACAGTGAGTTAGATGAAAAGATAGTGTGGACATTCTTAAATTAGACTAGAGATGGGTGACAGTTGTGTCCTTTAATTTCCTTATCTTCTCTGGCTGCCTGTATAGTATAATGACCAAGTTTAGTAACTATGAAGAGACGGTCTGGTCTGTCCTGTAAGTGTCTGCTAATGTCGCATTAAACTGTTGTAAAAGAGTGTCATCAGGAAAAGGTACCTGTGTAATTCAGTGCTTGTGGGCAGAGACTTGGGAGGTTATGTGATGAGTAGAAAGGCTTGGGAGGTAGCTGTATCATCCCGGATTGTGTAAGGCTGTAAAGGTCTCATCAGCCAGCTTGGTGGCTCACTCCTGTGGGTTCAGTTACTTGGAAGGCTGAGGCCAGGGAGGATGGCATGAGCCTGTTTGTTTGAGACCAGCCTGAACAACATAATGAGACACTATAACTAGACTGTCAGAAGAAAATCAGCAATTTTTCTGATTAGTCGATCCGCAGTCCTCATGTCCTTCGGGTTACGTGTGCCTAGCAGGAGGACTAGTCGTTCTCAGTCCTCGGTGTAGTTCTGGTTACGTGTGCCTAGCAAGCGGACTAGTCATTCTCAGTCCTCGGTGTAGTTCTGGTTACATGTGCCTAGCAGGAGGACTAGTCGTTCTCAGTCCTCGGCGTCCTTCTGGTTGCGTGTGTCTAGAGAATGGGAAGAAGAGGTGAGTACTCAGCACCATCTCTTCACAGCCTGTGGTTAGAGCTGAGTCTTCCAGGAGTGGGAAGGTGTTGCGAGTGGGATCAGAGAGGAGATCTGCAGAGACCGCTCAGCGGGTAAGAGCACTGACTGCCCTTGCAGAGGACTTAGGTCAGTTCCCAGCACCCACAGTGCAGCTCACAACCATCTGCAACTCCAGTCTTGGGGATCCAGCACCCTCTCTGGCCTCCGCAGGCTCCAGGCATGCACATGGTGCTCACACATATATACAGACTAAACACCCATTCACATCAAATAAATAAATCTAAGTTTTTTTGAGAAATAATGAAGTGACCTCTTAACAAACATTCTGTGTGGCTTCTGAGGAACGCTTTGCAATACACTTCTGTTTGTTCACATGGTTTGAAATACAACCTAGAGTTCCCGCTCCTATAACCAAGCAGACTGTAGCTTTGCCCTCTGTGTCCAGGGAACCCCAGTTAGCAGTCACTTCTGACTCACCATTTGGAATGTTTGCTCTTCACTCCAAACCATCATGCACCCTGGCCCCCAGGATCGGGCCCCCAGATCCTTGGTTATTGGGCTCTTTGCCCACCTGCCTTGAGCTCAGAGTTTGCAGCTCCTGCCCTTCCTTCCTTCCTTCCTGGGGTCCATCCTGTTTACACATGGCAAGTGCTGCCTCAGTCCTTGGGATGCCCTGGGCCTCCCAGGTTCTCTTTGGGACCCAAATAAATCAGAGTCCCTAGACATCCATTGGACCTTAACCTTTACCTTCTGCCTGCTGTTCCTGAGTTTTGAACTGGTCTTGCCTGTGTCCTACAGGAAACATAGACTTTGTTAAACGTGTTGAAGCCATTTTTCTTTGTGCCTTCCACCTAGCTGCCTCAGCACTGCTGTCTGTGGCGGCCAGGTGACGCCATTCATAGGTTACCACTTTATATGAGCTCCATGTACGTTCTTAGACTACTGCTCCTCACTTTTCTGGCTTAGCCAGGGAACTTACAATTTTAACTGTATTTAGTATTTTTCTAACTCTTAATGATTTATCCAGGTTTTGTATTGAATTTAAAATGGGGTTTTTTTGGGGGAGGGTGCCTAGGCATGGTGGCACATGCCTTTAATTCCAGCACTTAGGAGGCAGAGGCAGGAGGATCTCTGTGAGTTTGAGGCCAGCCTGGTCTACAGAGTGAGTTCCAGTTCAGCCAGGGCTACATGTGAGAAACCCTGTCTCAGGGAAAGAAAATCACTAATTAATAAATATTGGGTGCTTGATCTCTAGAACTGCAGATCTTTTAGGTAGATGGGCCGGTGGGAGAGAGCTAGATTATAGTGCCGTCACATTTTTAGATTGTAACAAACACGTTAGACATGATTTTCTGTTGATACTGATGAAGTCCAGTGTGATGCCTAATAGTCTTTCTGAAGAATAACCCTGACACACCGGAACAGGCATCTGGGGATCCGGCCCGGGATTGGTTCTCACTGACTTGGGGACTGACAAGTGGAAACGTGCTCTGTAACTAGTCTGAAGTGGACTTGGAGATGTGTCCCTGGGCTTCAGAACTGAGGGGGAGCCTTTGCTTCCCGCCCTCTAGAGTCACAGCTGAGGTGAAGCACAGCGTCACCAACACGGTGGTGTGCAGAGTGCAGGGAGAGTGGAACAGCCTTCTGGAGTTCACCTACAGCAACGGCGAGACCAAGGCCGTGGACCTGACCAAACTGGCCGTGACCAAGAAGAGGGTCAGGCCCCTGGAGAAGCAGGGGCCCTTCGAGTCCAGGTAGGTCACCCTCGCCCAGTCAGGCCGCGTCCCTGTGTCACCGTCTGATGGGGAAGAGTTGGTCTGATTTACTCCACTTTAAACCCCTTGCCAGCTGTGACATTTTGTGGTATATAATCACTTCAGTATGAAAAATTCTGTCAAGTTTTTGTCTCCTGCATTAAAACTAACCTTGGAACTGCCAGTTGCCTGGCTGGCAAGATGGCTCTGAGTGAAGGCTCTTTCTGTGCATGGCCGACAACCCGAGTTCCGTCCTCAGAACCACGGAAAAGGTAGAAGGGAAGCACTAACTGCACGAGGCTGACCTCTGACCCTCACAGCACACTGCAGCTCCTCCCCCAAAACAGTGAAAATTCCAGAAGCACACTACCACTGGCCAAGTTTTCACGTAATATCAAAGATCTGAATTACTTGAAAACTTCATTAAAATATTCTCTTTTGCAAGCCGGATGGAGTGGTGGCTCACACCTTTAATCCCAGCACTCTGGAGGCAGAGGCAGGTGGATCTCTGTGAGTTCGAGGCCAGCCTGGTCTACAGAGTGAGTTCCAGGACAGCCAGGGCTACACAAGAAACCCTGTCTCAAAAAACTAAAAAACCGCCGGGCGGTGGTGGCGCACGCCTTTAATCCCAGCACTCGGGAGGCAGAGCCAGGCGGATCTCTGTGAGTTCGAGGCCAGCCTGGGCTACCAAGTGAGTCCCAGGAAAGGCGCAAAGCTACACAGAGAAACCCTGTCTCGAAAAACCCAAAAAAAAAAAAAAAAAAAAAAAAAAAAAAAACTAAAAAACCAAAAGCAAAACCAAAAACCTCACAGCTGTGTCTGTCAAAGCCAGCTTTTCTTTGTCTGCTTACACCAGAGTATCCCAGTAGACCGGATGTAGAGATGGATACTGTTATTAAACCAGACACTGAAGAGGTAGATACTGCTGGATTGGAGTTCCCTAAATCCATCTGAAGGGTTTTGGTATGAGTCTTCTGAAGAAAAGTTTGACTGCGTCTTCAGTGTCTAGGGCTTCCACAGTTACTTTTTTTGAGTCAGTGTCTCACTGTAGCATAGCCTTGGCTGGTCTGGAACTTACAGAGGTCCACTTACCTCTGCCTCCCAAGTGCTGAGATTAAGGGTGTGCACCACCACGTGAGTCAAACTTTGCTAGTTAGTATCTTTTTTTTTTTTTTTTTTTTTGGTGTTTTTGAGACAGGGTTTCTCTGTGTAGCTTTGTGCCTTTCCTGGAACTCACTCTATAGCCCAGGCTGGCCTCGAACTCACAGAGATCCGCCTGCCTCTGTCTCCTGAGTGCTGGGATTAAAGGCGTGTGCCACCACCGCCTGGCCCTTGTAATGTTAAAGTGAACGTTTTAAGTCAGACTTTTTTTAGCAGTGTGTGCATGGGCTCTCTCTTTCCCCCTTTCCCTGGGTTCTGAGGCTCAAACTCAGGTCACCTGGCATATGCTGTGAGTGTCTTCCCCTGCTGAGCCCGGGGATTTTTCTAAACCTGGACAGAGCCTTATGTATTGAGGCTTAATGGTCCAGATGGTGTCTGCCACAACTGCTCAATTCTGCCATGGTAACAAGAAAGCCACGGACTTGCACGTAAACAGCTGGACACTGTTGGAAGGTTTTCTCCACAAAAAACAGGCAGTGGCCACAGTGTGACTCCTGGCTAGATCATCATGGTTTGTTTGTTTGTTTCCCTAAATGTTTAATGCAACATGTTTTCCTTTAAAGGCTGTTTTATTTGTATCCATTCCTTTGTGTTTTTGAACAGTCTCTGTAGTCCAGACCTTGAGCTGCTCCACTCATCTACCGCATAGCCGGTATCAGTAGTCAGTTTCTTTATTTTAATTGCTGAATAGTATTCCATTATGTGGGTATGTCAAATCCGGTCTGCTGCTGATACACATTGCTACTAATACACATTGAGGCTATGATGAATCATAAAACTGAACATTTTACAACCAGCATTTGTGTAGACATGCGTTTTCATTTTTCCTGGGGAAATGTCCAGGAGTAGAATGGCTGGACTGTAGACTGCTGTTTTACAAAGTTAGTGTACCATTTTACATTCCCGTTGGTTTTGGGTTACACTTCAGTCTCTCCACATCCCCCGGTGTCTCTCCTACTCTCACTCTTAATAGGAATGAAGCGCTAGTGGTTATGATTCATAGTTCCCAGTGACCAATGTGTTGATCATATTTCATGGCAATCTGAAGTTAACAAGGCATTGGCCATTTCTGTCTTATACAAAGCATGTTTTTTTTAATTGGATTATTTGTCTTCTCTTTATGTTGTGGGAGTTCTGTGTACCTCAGGCTGGCCAGGAACTCTGTGTAGCCTTAGGATAGCCTTGAACTTCTCATTCTCATGCTTCTACCTTCTACGCACTAGGATTATGGGGTGCAGCCCATGCTCAGGGTTATATGGCGCTGGGACTGAAAGCACTACCACATGTGTTGGACAAAGCATAGCCTCAGCCTTTTAAAAATATCTCATGTTAGTTAATTTCTGAAAGTTGCCTAAAAACAAAAGTTTTTTTTTTTTTTTTTTTTTTTTTTAAGGAAACTTAAGAAAGTGCTTCTTAACTGAACTTCTCAATTTAAAATCCATCAACAGTAGCCACAGTAATCTGGGCATTGACAACAGGACCCTGTCTGTGCTCTCAAAATTCATAGCTCTGAAGTGTAGATCTGATTTAGGAAAATGTCATGTTACAAATTACTGGGGGAGAGAAGGAAGGAGAAGCTGTGGTCAGAATAAATAAAAGAAAAAAAATACTGTGACTCTTAAATTATCCCTTTTTAAAGAATGTTTGTAAAATGGGCTGTTTTCTATTTTAGACGATTGTGGAAAAATGTAACAGATTCTCTGAGGGAATCTGAAATTGACAAGGCCACGGAGCACAAGCGTACCTTGGAAGAACGCCAGAGAACTGAAGAAAGACATCGCACTGAAACAGGCAGACCCTGGGAAACCAAATACTTTATCAAAGAGGTATGTGCTGCACGCGCTCAGAAAGAACTCTGGCTTACCTGAGTCGCTAGCTCTTGTCCTCATTTTTAAAAGAAGTCCAGCTGGGGGCTGGGGAGACGGCCGGTCAGTGAGGCACAAGGCAGGGTGAGAAATGGTGAAGTGACGGGGCTTAAGTTGGGTGGGTTCGCATAAACTGGTCCTGGGGATTCTTTGTTAACCCAGGGCCCAGCGTCAAAGACAAGGCTTACTCAAGACAGCTCCCAGGAACCTGACTGGTTGTTACATTAGGAATGAAGTGACGGAGACGTGGGGAATACAGAGTTCAAGCCTGACTGCCGCATGCTCTGAACACGGGCCTGCAGTCCTCATTAGCCTGACCTGGACTGCCACACTCTGCTCTGTCTGCTGCACTCTGCCTTTCTGCCTTATAACCACAGCTCTTTCCTCCCTCTGCTCCTCGGTCTTTTCTTCATGAGCATGTCCTTGTGCTCTGCCTGCTCCCTCTAATTCTGCAGCATCTTGGCACATGGCAGAATTGCTGCAGGTGACCTCTGCAGCGTTACGTGCTCCAGAGTCACGAACGGTGTTTCCACACAGCACGGTTGCATTCCCTGACTCTGACAGAATCGCTGACACTGAGGTGGCGGGGAGGGCGGGAGTGCTGCCTTCTGCTCACGATTCAGGGCGGTAGTCTGTTTTGGTGGCAGGCAGGGACAAGCTGAGAGCTGGAGAAGGGTGGTTGTGTCACCTTGGCAGTCAGGTCAGTAGGAAGCAGAGCTGGGCACCCCCCAAAGACCCCAACTCCCCCAGCAGCCCACTGCCTCCAGTGAGGCCTCACTTCTGAAAGGTCCCATGGCCTCCTAATCACACCGTCAGCCTGTACGGGACAACCCACATTCAGACCGTAGCATCCCCCTAAGCTACAGGCATGGTCTAAGGTCTCGAGCACGGAGGCCCTGGAGAGCTCCATTTTGCTGTTGCTCCTGGCTGGATTTCTGATTGGAGATGCTGGAGGGTGCTGCTTTAATCCCTTTTCCTTGTTTCAGGGAGATGGCTGGGTTTATCACAAACCCCTCTGGAAAGTAATTCCATCACAACCAGCAGAGTGACACATGCTTTCTAAGACTGGACCAAACGAGGTTCTCCTCTGTGTACCCCAAGCCCTCTCAGACAGAGTTGTTGCACTGAGTGACCTGCCTCCTAATTTGTACAGCCTGAAACTAGCTGAACACGAATGTACTACTCGGGCCCATCATCCTGCAGCAAGACCAAAGTGTTAAGGACCCGCGATGGGCTTCTCGGCAGCCCGTTCACCAACACGAGCAATACCATCTTCAGCCTTCCACCCACCAGAACATGTCATCTTGTATCCGGTAACAGCAGGGAGAACCCAGTGACTTTGGTTCCAGTGTAGGGAAGAGTAAAGTCTCTTGCAGAGGTTTCTGCTTTCTGTTACTGAAGTAGTCACTGTTCTTCTAAACCCAGCAGGAGGGAGACAGACGTGACCGACAAGTGGATTCAGCCATTGTGCCTGAAGTCAGTGTTCACACATCACAAGGCCTCTTTTCCTCCCGAGGCTGTGCCTGCCCCCGAGGAAGCCCATCACTTGCTCTGTTGGAACTCTCTTTTAAAAGTGTATTTATAATTAGAATTGTAACCATGGAGGAATTTTTTCTTCTGAGCATTTTAATATACTTGAAAACAACATTGACTTGAAAAATTTCAGAACATTTTTCAATACCTAGTTTTATTAAATATTACACTTAAGAGACATTTTTTTAAATGTGTTCATGTCAATATGGGATTTTGGCCTTTCTCAAGAACTAAGGCATTAAAAAATAGCAAATATTAAAAAAGAAAACTGTTACTTTTTCCTTAACCTATCTTCATTTATAGGTTCATATTCAGTATTATGTGCTATCTGAGCAAGTTTGCTTTATCTGACCTCTGTTCACTCAAAAGTTCAAACTGAAACCTGTTCATATCTGTCAGTAATTCAATTATGTCTGTGACTGAGTGCACGTAAAGTATGGTTTTATTTTACTTTCAAGGAAATTTCAATGCTAAAGAAAGGGTGTGAAATAAAAAGCAGGAATTTACATTCAGGTACAAATTGGTTTTTGTAATCGGTGTTTTATTGGAGTTGAATTGCTGGCAATGAGCAGAATAGTGCTAATTATGGTTTTCATTTCTTTGAGTATTTGCTGAGCACCCACTCAGGTGCTGACCCTTGTTACTGCGAGCTACCTTCACTGTCCAGAGTGGTGCCTTACCCTGCTCCTGCCCATGGTCTTCCAGTCGGCGTGCGCAGCACGCACCTGTCACTCATCGGCCGTGCCGGGCGGCTGCGCCTGTGCTCTGAGAAACTCTTTGTTAGAAGGGTTAAAGGGATGAAAACAGCGACAATGATTTTTCAGCAAATTGTAAATTAAAAGAATTGGTTTGTGTACAACCATTTCGATGACTCCCTTTTCATTTTTGCTGTGAAGTGCACTGAAAAAAAATCTCAAAATGAGCTATAGTTCATGTGTTGGGAAAATTGAAAAATAAAAAAATAGAGAACAGCAGTGTTATTGTCTGCTTTATGAGGGGAGAGAAATAGAAAGTTGGTATTTGTGACATGTGCTACCCACCCACCCAGAAGCCATCTCTAACTGATAGCCACCTGAAAATGAAAAATTAGTTCTTTCCAGGGGAATCTCACCACAGAAACAAACCGCTCTTAAGGGTAGGCCCCATGGCCAGATGGCCAGCACAAATGAGCTTAATGGCATCTTTGGCTTTGTTTTTATGGGATGCCTAAATGTGCAGACGTGTGTTGTGTCTGTCTCTGTGTCTCTGTATGTTTCTTATGTTTTTTCTTTGGCTCTTTTTCTTGTTTTGTTCTATTCCAATTTGTTTTTGTTTTATTGTATTATTTTTGTTTGTTTGATCTATG
Source organism: Peromyscus maniculatus bairdii (assembly GCF_049852395.1). Taxonomy (NCBI): domain Eukaryota; kingdom Metazoa; phylum Chordata; class Mammalia; order Rodentia; family Cricetidae; genus Peromyscus; species Peromyscus maniculatus. Next base: position 24,553,868 of record NC_134863.1, read on the forward strand.
AAACAGGATTTCTCTGTGTAACCCTGGCTGTCCTGAAACTAGCTCTGTAGACCAGGCTGGCATCAGACTCACCTCTGCCTTCTGAGTGGTGGGATTAAAGGCGTGTGCTGCCACCATATGGCTTATTGTATTTTTATTTTATTTATTTATTTATTTAAAGATTTATTTATTTACTATGTATACAGCATTTTGCCTACACACCAGGAGAGGGCATCAGATCATTTTAGATGGTTGTGAGCCACCATGTGGGAATTGAACTCAAGACCTCTGGAAGAACAGCCAGTGCTCTTAACCTCTGAGCCATCTCTCCAGCCCTGTATTGTATTTTATTGTTACTCCTTAGATGCCTGTTTGTTTTCTAATGAGAGGGTGTGGGAGGAGTAAGGGGAGGGAAACTATACTAGATGAAAAAATTGTCTTAGAAAGGGTGTGTGTGTGTGTGTGTGTGTGTGTGTGTGTGTGTGTGTGTGTAAAACAGTTGAAAAAAGTTTAGATTTGGTGGTTGGAGAAGGATTGATTTTAAACTAGTACATGCTGAAATCCTGAGGCTAGGGTGGGAGCATTGTGAACTTGAAACAAGCCTACGCTACATAGCAGGACCGTGACTCCAAATGGAAAAAAAAACAAAAAACAAAAAAAACTTAACCCTTCAGAATCCCAAGCTTGTTTTTGTTGTTATTTTTGAGATGAGTCTCAGTATATAGCCTGGCTAGCCTGGAAAACTCTGTGTAGGCATGGCTGGCTTTTAACCCACAAGAGACCAAACCTGGCAGTGGTGGCACACACCTTTAATGCCAGCATTCAGGAGGCAGAGGAAGAACTCAGAGGATCTCTGAATTCTAGGCCAGCCTGGTCTACAGAGTGATTTCCAAAACAGCCAGGGCTACACAGAGGAACCCTGTCTCAAATAAATAAATAAATAAATAAATAAACAAATAAATAAGAAAATAAATAAATAAATAGATAATACTCTCAGAGACCCACAGAGAAACCCTGTCTCAAATACATACATACATACATACATACATACATACATACATACATACATACATACATACATAACTTTCAGAGTCCCACCTGCCTCTGCCTCCTGAGTTCTAAGATTAAAAGAAAGCTTGCACCACCATGCCTGGCTAGATTTAATGAGTTTATTTTATTTTTATGTATGCTTGTGGGTAACTCAGGCCCTCTGAGAGAGCAGCCGTTTTTTCTAGACCTCACCTGTACATGCACATGTGGAGGCCAGAAGAGGATGTTGATCTCATGGAGCCAGAGTTACAGGTGTTTGTGAGCCTGCTGATTTGCATCTTGGAAACCAAGTCTCAGTCCTCCAGAGGAGCTGTAAGTGCTCTTAACCCCTGAGCCATCTCACTAGCACCAATATTTAATGAGTGTTTTAAGGGTCACAGTTTTTTAATTTTTTGAATTTATTTTTATTTTATGTGCATTGGTGTTTTGCCTACATGTATGTGTAAAGATGTCAGATCTTGGAGTTACAGACAGTTGTGAGCTGCCACGTGGGTGCTGGGAATTGAAAGAGGTCCTCTGAAAGAGCAATCAGTGCTCTTAACTGCTGAGCCATCTCTCCAGCCCCCAAGGGCCACAGTTTTTAACTATTAATGTGTCCGGCAGTGGTGATGAAAACCTTTAATCCCAGCACTCAGGAGGCAGAGGCAGGAGGATCTTTGAGTTCTGGAACTCAACTACAGAGCGAGTTCCAGGACAGCTAGAGCTGTTACACAGAGAAACCCTGTCTCAGGAAAAAACAAAACAAAGAATTTTAACTATTAATATACAGAAGCAAGAATGCCTGGAGCATACTTTGGAAGCCAATTTAATAAACTCCCTTTTTATGTATGACACACACTTTGCATTTATCAATTCTGTCCCTGTCTTAGGGTTTTTAATGGTGTGAAGAGACCCCATGACCAGAGTAGCACTTATAAAGGAAATATTTAATTGGGGTGGCTTGCTAACAGTTTCACAGGTTTAGTCTATTATAATGGGTAGCATGGTGGCATGCACACAGATGTGCTGGCTACATCTTGACCAGAAGGCAGCAGGAAGTCGACAGAAAGTCACACTCAGGGAGCTTGATCAAAACAAACAAACAAAAAACCTTAAAACCTACCCACAATGACACTTCCTCCAGCAAAGCCACACCTCTTAATAGTGCCACTCCCTATGAGGTTATGGGGACCAATTACATTCAACTATTACATTGTTCCTTTAGAGAGCTCTAACATGGCAGCTCAATAAAATAATAATACAATTCAATTGGGTATGGACATCTGCTACATTCCCAGTACTTAGGAAACTGAAGTAGGAGCATCTTGCCAATCTGGACTCATAGCCTGACAACCTCGATTTTATGCCTGCTACCTACATGGTGGAAGGAGAGAAATCGCTCCTGCAAGGTGTCCTCTGACTTCTGGGCACCAGTGCCAGAAGCTGGGAACCTCACGCGAGAGGGACCTGAGATGCAGCGCCAGGCCCACCCTGATGGTCTAGAAGTTCCTGGAGAGCTGATGGAGTGAGTCCACATTGGAGGGTCAATGGAGCCTGATATGTCTGGACCCTGGCACCAGCCAAACTGCACCAGCTGAAGATGGATGAAGCTGTCTTAGTCACTGTTCTGTTGCTGTGAAGAGACGCCATGACCAAGGCAACTCCTATAAAGGAAAGCATTTAATTGGGGCTGGCTTTCAGTTTCAAAGGTTTAGTCCATGATCGTCATGGTGCATGGAGGCGTACTTGCAGGCACTGGAACTGTATCCTCATCCATAGGTGCAGAGAGAGAGGGCCTGGGGTGGGCTTTTGAACCCTCAGCTCCCCCAGTGACACTTCCTCCAATAAGGCCACGCCTCCTAATCCTTTTCAAATAGTGTCACTCCCTGATGGCTGAGCATTCAAATATGTGAGTCTGGGGGGCCGTTCTCATTCACACCACCACAGCTGGCATGTGTGCAAGTGAACATCTGCTTTTCATTCTGCCCAGGCCCCATCTTACTGGATGTAGGTCTCCCCTCACTTCGCTGACCCACATGCCAGTCATCTCTGGAAATACTCTCACAAACAAATCAAAACACATCTAGGCACCTTTCAGGCCAGTGAGTGATTCGTCATTTACAGGCCGAATCCAAGTCTAACATACAGGGCAGGAAGAGGATCCCAGATGAATGAAAGGGAAGATCATTTTAATTTCCCAGAAGGCAATGGTATAAATCTAAACTTCAAATGTCAGAGATACCCTACAGATTAAGAGGAAAATAAGGCCAAACCCAAGCACATCACTGTAACACTGAGATGAGGAGATTCTGGGCTGACAAGATGGCACAGTGGGAAGAGTGAGGGGCCACTGCTGCTAAGCCTGATGCCACAAGTTCAAGCCCATGGGCACCCATGCCCATGCACATACACACTCTGGTAGTTTGAATTAAAATGACCCCCAAGCTCTTAGATTTGAAGGCTTGGTCACCGGGGAGCAGCACCGTTTGAAAGGATGAGGAGGTGTGGCCTTGTTGAAGGAAGTGTGTCACTGGGGGTGGGCCTTCAGGTTTTAAAAACCCACGCCAAGACCAGAGTCTCTCTCCTGGCCAGTGGATCAGGGGGTCGCCCTCAGCTCCTTCTCCAGCACCTTGTCTGCCTGTGTGCTGCCACGCTCCCTGCCATGGTGACAACGGACTAAACCTCTGAAACTGTAAGCCAGCCCCCAATGAAATGCTTTCATTTTATAAGGGTTGCCTAAGTCATGGTGTCTCTTCACGGCAACAGAACACTGACAGATATACAGATGACACACTGACAACACAGATACACACATACCAAATAAGTAAATAAATCTTTTTAAAAGAAGTACAATTTGGGGCTGGAGAGATGGCTCAGTGGTTAAGAGCACTGGCTGTTCTTCCAAAGGTCCGGAGTTCAATTCCCAGCAACCACATGGTGGCTCACAACCATCTGTAATGAGATTTGGTGCCCTCTTCTGGTCTATAGGCAAAACATGCAGACAGAACATTATATACATAATAAATAAATAAATCTTTAAAAAAATTATAAAAAAAAAAAGTACAATTTGGCCAGGCGGTGGTGGTGCACACCTTTAATCCCAGCACTCGGGAGGCAGAGGCAGGAGGATCTCTGTGAGTTCGAGGCCAGCCTGGTCTCCAAAGCGAGTTTCAGGAAAGGCGCAAACTACACAGAGAAACCCTGTCTCAAAAAAACAAACAAAAAGAAAGAAGTACAGTTTATTTATATTTTACTGGTATCCCGCCCTTTTAAACTAATTACTTCAGGCAGCTTTTCTGTAGATTCCTATTTTCTACATAGATGATAATTATCTGAATAAACCAGCATAGTTTTACTCTCCTTAGCCACTTTTATTTTAGTTTTTCAAGACAGAGTTTGTCTGTACAGCCCTGGCTGTCCTGGATCTCGCTCTACAGGCTGGCCTCGAAATCAAGAGACCCACCTTCCTCTGCCTCCCAAGTGCTGGGATTAAAGGTGTGCACCACCATCACCCGGCTAAGATTTGTTTTCATTTGATGTGTATGGCTGGTTGTTTTTTTTTCTGTGTGTATATCTGTATACCATATGCATGCAGTGCCCACAGAGCCCCAAAGAGAGCATCAGATCCCCCAGAACTGGAGTTACAGATGGCTGTGAGTCACCACGTGGGTGGCTGATACTCCAACCTGGGTCCTCTGGAGCCAGTGCCCTTAACTGCTGAGCCATCTCTCCAGCCCCCAACATTTTTTTTTCATTTTTCTCTTTTTCATGTGTATGTGTGGGTGTTTGCATTCATTCATGTATGCATGTTGGCATGTGTATGGGCACACCCGTGTGAGAGTGTGTGTGTGTGTGCACATGTACAAGTGCACATGGAGGCTAGAGGTTGCTATCAGGAATCCTTGATTGTTCTGCCTTAGCCACTGAGGCAGGGTCCCTCAATCAAACCCAGAGCCTGTTGATAGAGACAGTCTCACCAGCCAGCTTGCTCTGGCCATCCCATGACAGGTTTAGGGAGAGCACTGAGCGGAAGCAGCAGCCAGGGCAGTGACAGGGGACAGCCCGGCCCAACGCCTTCCTATGCCTGCTTTTAGTGCAACAGTTATGACTTCCAGCACCAGACCGAACAGAAGCAGAGGCAACAGACACATCTTGCCTTGTTCTAACCTTAGAGCAGAAGCAATCTTTCATCATTAAGTGTAATGTTCTTTATTGGTGCCTCTTATTGCTTTGAGGACATTCCCTTGAATCCTTACCATGCAAAGATTTTTATTGTTTTTTTTTTTTTTTTTTTTTTTTGTGTGTGTGTGTGTGTGTGTGTGAGAGAGAGAGAGAGAGAGAGAGAGAGAGAGAGAGAGAGAGAGAGAGAGAGAGAGAGAGAGAGAGAGAGAGAGACAAACAGACAGACAGACAGAGACAGGATCTCAAGTAGCCCAGGTTGGCCCTGAACACCCAATCTCCTACCTCCCAAGTGCTGGGATTCCAGGCATCATCCACCACACCCAGCTTTCCCAGAGCCCCCCCACTGTCCTGAAGCAGCTACTCTTGAGTTCAGTCACAGACCATTATTTGCTGTAAACACAGTATGATGAAATCATACAGAATGTACTCGTGTTCTTCGCTGTGATCTAGTCAAGTCTGCTTGGAGTCTAGTATTCCCCCTCCCTCTCGACTGCTTAAGAGTACAGCTGTGATGACTCCCATTCACATTCACGCCGATTGATCGTATCTATGAGTCTCCAATTGCAAAAGGCCACGCATGCCAGGAGGGAATTACAAATCACTGGTTGCAACTCCTTTCTGTGACTGTGGGCAAGAGGTGGGCTATAAAGTCTACCCCATAGAGATTTTATAGCTTTCTATAATTTTATTTAATTCCATTAGTAAAACTAGCTATAATCCTCATGAGAGTTGGGAATTTAAATGTCTCAGTTTAGCTAAATGTGGGGTATTTATTCTGGTGAGAGACTCTCCCTCTGAGCTTGGTGTTTAAATGGCCTTGTATGTAGCTTCCTTTGAACTCAGAGGACACTGTGAAGTCCCAATATCCAGACGGAAAAGCTATTAGCTGGCTAGCATGCAATATTTCTAAGACCAAATACTTTTTTTTCTGGAAAAATCCTGTAGTAATTGCCTAGAGGTTAGAAGGTGAGAAACTGCAGACTAGAGGCCGAAGGATGGTGTTTGTTCCTTGCTGCATTCTGTCCCAGGCCACCTCTGTCCCCAGGACGTGCGTTAGTGTCTCTGAAAGCTTAATTAAAATTTAAAAGAAAAAGGAACTAAAGTTACACTACTGAGTCATCCGTGGGGTACACATAATCTCGGCACTTGTGAGGAGGGGGCAGGAGCATCAGGAAGGAGTTTAAAGTCACCCTCTGCTACGAGGTTCTCTGTCTCAAGAAACAAACAAAAAACAGCAAGCACCAAGAGGACCGAACAAGAGACAGACAGACAGGCCTTTCCTCCCTCCTGACCACCATACCCACTTCAAACAACACCATTAGATGACTTTCCTCATTTGAGGAAAGAAATATTTGAAGGATTTTTGTTTTTCCATTACTGAGAGTCAAGCCCAGGTACTTGCTCATTCAAGGCAAGCACTCTACCACTGAACTATACTGCAACCCAGGGAAAACTACTCCAGGAGACATAGCACAGTGGTAGAGCGCTTGCCTCAAATATACATAAGGCCTTGGGTTCAATTCCCAGTACTGTACAAAGAAAGAATAAGAGAAACTGTCCAGCAGTACTTGAGTTCATTTTCTCCTGGAAAAGGTTCCAAGCACAGATGCTGTGGGCGACAAAAGGTCTGTGCACACAGATAAGCACCGGAGAAGCCAGAAAAGTTAGCCACACAGTGGGATGAGGTGCACAGTGGCGCTTCCTGAAATGCTGGGAACGAAGGTAGTGTACAACCTGCTGATCTTTTGCTGTCTGATGAGCCAGGCTCTGCCCAGATCTTCCAGAATTTACGCTTTACTTATCCCAGACCTTTTCCCCCTAAACCTTGAGCCTTACTTCTAGTCCATAAACCCCATCCTTTTAAGAGATGTCCCCTGTACTTTACAACAGCCTACGTGACTTCTGTGTTATCTCAGGGCCAGGCCAATTCTGGCACCCACAGACATCTTGTTTACCTCAGTCAGTCTCCCTAGTAGCCAAATCTTAGGCACTATCTCTGAGTCAACAATACCCATTCCTGTCAAAGAAGCCAGATGTACTTGTAAAGAATCTCAAGGTAAACATGTCTTAAAATGGTTGTGCAATTGGGACTGAGTTAATTGTTATCAGAAAACTTCTTTTCAAACTGTGCTGTTCTTAAATGCAGCTAAAGTAAACTGATCTGGGTCAGACTCCAAGAAGTCTTGGCCCACATTGTCTGTGCAAATTGTGCTGACAGAGTCTCGTTCTTACCTCGCCTCGATTGTTTTTCCCTGACTGCTGTAAAGCCTGCAGGAGACTGCCGTGGAACAATCTTTGTACACTATAAATATGTATTATGCTCATTGGCTAATAAAAAAGCTGACTGGCCAGGCGGTGGCACACGCCTGTAATCCCAGCACTTGGGAGGCAGAGGCAGGTGGATCTTTGTGAGTTTGAGGCCAGCCTGGTCTACAGAGTGAGATCCGGGAAAGGCCCCAAAACTATGCAGAGAAACCCTGTCTTGAAGCTGATGCTGTGGGATGTTCTGTATGCTGTGAATGTGTTGCTCTGATTGATTGATAAATAAAATGCTGATTGGCCAGTAGCCAGGCAGGAAGTATAGTATAGACGGGATAAGCAAAGAGGAGAATTCTGGGAAGTAGAAGGCTGATTCAGGAGACGCTGACAGACACTGCCACCATGAGAAATAAGATGTAAAGTACCAATAAGCCCCTCCAGCTTCCTTTCCCATCCGTTTCCTATGTGTGCACATGCATCTATGTGGTGTGTCACAAAGACATGACATGCTGTCCTTGCCAGAGTCACCTCCTTTCTCTCCGGACATCCAGTGCTTTGAGGGACATCAGGGCAGAGGCTGAGTGGATGAGCCTCTCCTGGATCCTGGTTCGCAATGGGGTAAAATCCAAACCCACTCTCAGGTGTGTAAAATTATTGCTTCCAGCCTGAATCACCCCCCTCTAGACTGAATGAGTGTTCCTTCCCTTCCAGGAAGCCTTGCTCTGAATAAGACAGGAATTTTCCGGAATGTACTTCCAGGTAGAGAGTTTCTACCCAGGTGTGGTGGCACTCACTCACCTGTTTTCGCAGCACTCGGTGGTGGAGGAGGTCCAACAGTCTGGGGCTAGCCCTGGGGACACAGTAAACCCCTGGGTGGGAGCAGGGGAGGGAGGCCAGAAGGGCTTTCTTTCCCAATTTTCTGCCAGGAACTCTCAGTCCTCAGTAGACCATACTTCCCTTCTCCAAGAATTCAAGCCAGAGCTTTCTACCTGCCTGCCCTACCCCTTCCTGTCTCCTTTACTGGGGAACTATGTCACACACCGACGCACCTGTTGTCACCCCCTGGCCTGGAGGTGGCTACACTGAGTTTCCTGCCCACTTTTGAGACTAACTGGCACTCTGTACGGTCATAGGCAGCTCACTCAACTGGCCGGGCTTCAGCCTCCCGCCCCTGTAGACGTGCCCGCCTCAAGGAGGCTCAGCTGGCTCTGGGTGGGACGCTCCCCACCCCCTCTAGCTATCGTGGGAATCCGAGCTCCGTTTCCGCTCGGGTACGAACAAGCTGTTGGTAGTGACTATAGCCAAGATTCTCTCTCCACGCCTGCACAATGAGGGGTTAGATTAGGCAATGCCTTGATTTATCCACAGAAGGAAGAAACAAAACAAACGCACAAAACCCACTTTCCACTCCCATTCCCCTGGGGCCCGAGGTCTGTGGTTCCTATGGTTAATCAGCTGACTCAGAGCTCTGGTCTCTGACCAAAGGGAGGGAGGAGGGCAAGGTGGCTCAGAACCTTCTGTTAGAGGATGAAACCGGGGAAACACCAACAAGCCCTCCGGCTTCACTTGCTTTTAGGAACTTGCACACAGTGGACTTTAAAATCACCAGCGTAGGGCAGGTGAGGTGGCTCAGGCGGTGAGGGCACTTGGTGCCAAGCCTGACAACCCGGGTTCGAACCCTGTGACCCACACAGTGGGAGGTGAGAACAGTCCTGTAAGCTGTCTTCTGACTTCTACATACATGGCCCGGGTGGGAAAGCTAACATGGGCCGGAGGCCAGGAAACTAGAAAGCTGGCCCTCTTGACTAGCTGGCTTTAATAAAGAAGAGCTAAGACTTATTATTTGTCTTATTATTTCTCTGATCCCTCCCTTCCCTTCCCCTCCCCTCCCTTCCCCCTTCCCTCCCCTCCCCTTCCCTCCCCTCCCCTTCCCACATACTGATTTATTACTTCTGCAGACTCACAGTAAACAGCTACCAGGACCAGTAGGAAAGGCTGGGGGCCATCATGTCCATCTAAATTACAGTAACTTTTTATTATAGAATTCTACATGGCCATTACAAAGGTCATGTAGAAATAGATCTATTTATGAGTTGCTTTCTGAGGTAGCATGAGATTCTGCCCAGGCAAACCATGGCCAGGTCTCAAAGTGTCTGCATGAATGTGTGTGCATCATATGCATGCAGTGTCCAAGGTGGCCAGAAGAGAGCACCAAATCCTTTTTTTTCCTCTTTTTTTTTTAAATTTTATTTTACAATACCATTCAGTTCTACATGTCAGCCACGGGTTCCCCTATTTTCCCCCCTCCCACACCCTCCCCTTACCCCCAGTCCACCTCCTCCAGGGCAAATCCTCCCCCGAGGACTGCAATCAACCTGGTAGACTCAGTCCAGGCAGGTCCAGTCCCTTCCTCCCAGACTGAGCCAAGTGTCCCTGCATAAGCTCCAGGTTTCAAACAGCCAACTCATGCAATGAGCCCAGGACCTGGTACCACTGCCTAGTTGCCTCCCAAACTGATCAAGCCAATCAACTGTCTCACCTATTCAGAGGGCCTGATCCAGCTGGGGGCCTCTCAGCCTTTGGTTCATAGTTCATGTGTTTCCATTCATTTGGCTATTTTTTTCAATAATTGAGTAGAACCGAAATTTATTATAAGCCACAGTCGTCCTAGGGACCTCCATACTATATATATAGCCTCTATGGTTCTATGGGCTGTGGTCTGATTGTTCTTTATTTTATATCTAGAATCCACTTATGAGTGAGTACATACCATGACTGTCTTTCTGGGTTTGGGATACCTCACTCAGGATGATTTTTTCTAGTTCCATCCATTTGCCTGCAAATTTCATGCTTTCATTGTTTTTCTCTGCTGAGTAGTACTCCATTGTGTATATGTACCACATTTTTTTCCATCCATTCTTCCATTGATGGGCATCTAGGTTGTTTCCAGGTTCTGGCTATTACAAATAGTGCTGCTATGAACATAGCTGAGCATGTATCTTTATGGTATGAATCAGCATTCCTTGGGTATATGCCCAAGAGTGGGATGGCTGGGTCTTGAGGTAGTTCGATTCCTAATTTTCTGAGAAACTGCCATACTGATTTCCACAGTGGTTGTACAAGTTTACATTCCCACCAACAGTGGAGGAGTGTTCCCTTTGCTCCACATCCTCTCCAACATTGGCTGTCATTGGTGTTTTTGATCGTAGCCATTCTAACAGGTGTAAGGTGGTATCTCAGAGTCGTTTTGATTTGCATTTCTCTGATGATTAAGGATGTTGAGCATTTCTTTAAATGTCTTTCAGCCATTTGTAGTTCTTGTTTTGTGAATTCTCTGTTTAGCTCTTTAGCCCATTTTTTAATTGGACTGTTCAGTATTTTGATGTCTAGTTTCTTGAGTTCTTTATATACTGTGGAGATCAATCCTCTGTCAGATGTGGGGTTGGTGAAGATCTTTTCCCATTCTGTTGGCTGTCTTTTTGTCTTATTGATTGTGTCTTTTGCCCTGCAAAAGCTTCTCAATTTCGAGAGGTCCCATTTATTAATTGTTGTGCTCAGGGTCTGTGCTGTTGGTGTTTTATTTAGGAAATGGTCTCCAGTGCCAATGCATTCAAGAGTGCTTCCTACTTTCTTTTCTATTAAGTTTAGTGTAACTGGATTTATGTTCAGGTCTTTGATCCACTTGGACTCGAGTTTTGTGCATGGTGACAGATATGGATCTATTTGTAATCTTTTACATATTGACATCCAGTTATGCCAGCACCATTTGTTGAAGATACTTTCTTTTTTCCATTGTATAGTTTTGGCTCCTTTGTCATAAACCAGGTGTTCATATGTGCATGGATTAATGTCAGGGTCTTCAATTCAATTCCATTGGTCCATATGTCGGTTTTTATACCAGTACCAAGCTGTTTTTATTACTATAGCTCTATAGTAGAGTTTGAGGTCAGGGATGGTGATGCCTCCAAAGGTTGCTTTATCATATAGGATTCTTTTAGCTATCCTGGGTCTTTTGTTTTTCCATATGAAGTTGAGTATTTTTCTTTCCAAGTCTGTGAAGAATTGTGTTGGGATTTTGATGGGGATTGCATTGAATCTGTAGATTGCTTTTGGTAAGATTGCCATTTTTACTATGTTAATCCTACCTATCCATGAGCATGGGAGATCCTTCCATTTTCTGATATCTTCTTCAATTTCTTTCTTTAGAGATTTAAAGTTCTTATCAAAAAGGTCCTTCACTTGTTTAGTTAGTGTTATCCCAAGGTATTTTATATTATTTGTGGCTATTGTAAAGGCACCAAATCCTTTTGAACTGGACTTACAGAAGGTTATCACAGCAGTCTGTTATGGGTGCTGGAAACCCACAATAGTAGTTATAACTTTGGATGCCACAAAAGGATGTCTTTTGTGGGGCATCCATCAGAGAAGACTACCTGAGCATGGATTTAAGCCAACAGAATGTATTTCTTAGACATCTGGGGGCTACACTGGGTGTTTGGGATCCCAGTGTAACACTAAGCCTTTCTTGGGGTGAGTTTTTAGGCACAAAACCACATCTTGGGTTGACACACCTCAGTAAGCAAGAACAGTTAGCCAGAAGCAGAACTACAGAAGCCAAAAAGCAAGGTTAGTACATTTAGAGACTTGCCCAGAACTTTGGTGGGTTAGGTCTTGACAGGTGGTGCTGTCTACATGCTGAGTTTTATAGCCTGAATGGTACTTTCATCATGGCATTGGTTGTGCTAAAATCTGGGAGCTTCTTACAGGTGCTCTTAACCTCTGAGCCACCTCTCCAGCCCAAAGCTGGATTTTCTAATTTTATATCTTTACTTCTTTGGATACAGGATCTCACTTTGTAGCCCGATCTGGCCTAGAACTTTCTATGTAGTCCAAGATGGCCTCCAACTTGCCATTCTTTTGTCTCTGGTTCCCAAGTGCTGGGATTATAGGCATGTGCCACCATAGGAGGCTCCTTTTGCTCCATTAGATTCTTCAGGAACCCTTTTGGATAGGCATGTCTCTGTGAGCTAGAAGCCAGTCAGAACTACACAGTGAGACCATGTCTCAAAACAAACTTTACCAACTCTCCTTGCTCTCATTCTGGTATTGAAGCCAGAGCCTTGTACATGCTAGGCACCAACAGGTCCTTGTGGGTGTTAGGCAAGCACTCTACCACTTTGCTACCCCTAGTCATGAAGCTTTCATATTACAGAGCAAAAGAAAGTTCTGCCGGGCAGTGGTGGCGCACGCCTTTAATCCCGGCACTCAGGAGGCAGAAGCAGGTGGATCTCTGTGAGTTCCAGGCCAGCCTGGTCTACAGAGCGATTTCCAGGATAGCCAAGACTGTTATGTAGAGAAGCCCTGTCTCAAAAAACAAAACAATACAGAAGTCCTGAGTTAAGACACTTTGGAACTATTTTGGTGGGAACATCAGGTAGACAACACTAGGAAATTGCTATTAGGTTTTTGTTTTTTTCTTTTCTCTTTTTTTGGTTTTTTGAGACAGGGTTTCTCTGTGTAGTTTGTGCCTTTCCTGGAACTCAACTCCCTCCGCAGTCCAGGCTGGCCTCCTGTCTCTGCCTCCCAAGTGCTGGGATTAAAGGCATGCGCCACCACCGCCTGGCCTCGCTATTAGTTTCAAAAGATACATCCCCAGCCCTGAAATTTTTTCACACACAAAGGGATATAAAGGAATGAAGGTATCAAAGTATCCAGTGAATCTGCTCAGTTTTAGTATTTATTTATTTATTTATTTATTTATTTATTTATTATTTTTTGGTTTTTCAAGACAGGGTTTCTCTGTGTAGTTTTGGAGCCTGTCCTGGAACCCACTCTGTAGACCAGGCTGTCCTCGAACTCACAGAGTTCCTCCTGCCCCTGCCTCCCAAGTGCTGGGATTAAAGGCCTGTGCCACCACCACCCAGCTGGTTTTTATTTTTTAAACAAAACAAACAGTACACAGTGCCATGACCTCCTTCAGAGACTGCCTCACAAGCCCGGAGTCTTTCTCTTGCTCCCACTCACTGCAAGGCGAGCCCAGCGCATAGCTGACATCCTTCTGGTTTCAGGATCCAATGTTCTGAGACCAGAAATGGGAAAAGAGCACGGGATGCTGAGAACCAATCTACCCCTCCTGTGATTAATACGAGTCTTCTGATTTAAAAGTATGTTTCCTGGGAGTTTGCCTGGTGTAACTAATTCCTGGTAAACAAGAGAATACCTTCAAACTTAAGCTTTGTGAGGAGGGGAGAGGATAGGGAGAAGGGTCCCTGCTTTAAAGGAGTCCAAAGGCTAGCTAGCTGAGGGAGATGGACGTGAAAACCAATTATTATAAAATAACATGGCGGAGGCTTTGGGTATGAACTGAACTTTTCCAGCAAGAGGGGGGGAAGGGGGAGGGGGAGAGGGGGAGAGAAGGAGAGAGGGAGAGAGGGAGAGAGGGAGAGAGGGAGAGAGGGAGCGAGCATTCCAGGAGGAAGAAATTGTGATTCATAACTTGAAAAGGCTGTTTCGCCAGAAAGATTAGTTTGGGCCCTTGAAAAACGGAGAGCAGACTTTGTACAAAAACACCCACCCGAAGGTCCTATGTTTTGGCTCCAGCCAGTGAGCTTTCCCTTCAGGTCACCACAGTGAATCTTGTCAAGGGGTAGGCTCAGCAAATTAAGGACACTTTTGTAGAACGTTATCAGGTCTGTCTCCTGATTAACTTCTGTGTCTCAGGCTTAAACACCTTCAATAGGACTCTCTGCCCGCCCTCAAACCCTCAAGCGTTATCTTCTGCTGACAGTGTTACTCAACCCTCTGAAAGTTAATCATTGATTAGCTCTAGTCTTTGCGTGGGGAAACAGAACTGTGACTGCAAGGCAAGGGTGATGGTCGAGACGACCCTTCCTTTCTTTTGAATGACACAGTTACTTGAAGGGACCCCCAATTTTAATGATTTCTCTTTCTTTCTTTCTTTCTTTCTTTCTTTCTTTCTTTCTTTCTTTCTTTCTTTCTTTCTTTCTTTTTCTTTCTCTCTCTCTCCCTCTTCCTTCCTTCCTTCCTTCCTTCCTTCCTTTCTTTCTTTCTTTCTTTCTTTCTTTCTTTCTTTCTCTCTCTCTCTCTCTCTCTCTCTCTCTCTCTCTCTCTCTCTCTCTCTCTCTCTCCCTCCTCCTCCTCCTCCTCCTCGTCCTCCTCCTCGTCCTCGTCCTCGTCCTCGTCCTCCTCCTCCTCCTCCTCCTCCTCCTCCTCCTCCTCCTCCTCCTCCTCTTCTTCTTCTTCTTCTTCTTCTTCTTCTTCTTCTTCTTCTTTTCTTCAGGCTGGCCTGGAACTCAAGAGATCAGCCTGCCTCTGCCTCCTGAGTGCTGGGATTAAAGGCATGCGCCGCCACCGCCCAGCTATGATTTCTGCACTTATTCTTTGAGTTCACTTGACCTTCGTTTCTTTTTTTTTTTTTTTGTCTTCACCGGCTCTCCCAGATTTCCAGTTTCGTAGCGGACCAGTCCCTCTGTGGATTCCCCTTTGCTCTTCCTCACTTCCCTCCATCAAGTCCTGGACGCTGGCTGGGTCCCCACCTTCTGTGTTCTGGGCTGCTTGGGAGGAGCTTCCGTGGGCAGGGGCGGGGCTACAGAGGGTGAAGGGGCGGGGCTACAGGGAGCAGGGGGCGGGGCGAGGCACGGCACAGGCGCACTGGGCTCGCGGTGCCGAACGGCAGCTATGGAGCAGGCACCTCCGGACCCCGAGAGGCAATTGCAGCCGGCCCCCGTGGAGCCGCTGGGGGGCCCTGGCGCTTTGCTGGAAGCCGCGGTCGGTGAGGAGGAGACCGAGGGCAACCGGGAAGACAGCTCAGGGGTCGACACGGTGAGGAGAGGGGCGGCAGAGGCTTCGGGCCTGGGGCCGGGCCTAGCGGGCCCTGCCGGGCTGTCCCCTGGCTGGGACTGGTGGGCGCGGCCCCGGAGGCCGGAGGATGACCCTGAGCTGAGTGGAGACGGACCCCCGGGCGCGGCGCACGGGAGGGCCCCGTGGGCACGGTCTCCTGCGTGGCGTGGCCCGGGGGTTGTCAGTGGGCGCGGCCCCCCCGGGATCTGGCCACGGAGAGGCTGGCTGCGGTTTCCGGCCGGCCGAGGGGGTCGCTGGGAGGCGGCTCCACCCAGGGGGAGCGGGGAGTGTGCGCAGGGAGGGGGGCTGGGCCTGCTGCCCCGTCGGGAAGTGGACTTCAGCGTGGTGTTGAAGGGACAGACGAAGAAACGTTTGTTGAACTCGTTACTTGGCTGTACATTTGGGATCAGTGCCATGTCGTCCCCCCCCCCCCCCCCGCCCCCCGAAGACGGATCTGTTCTCTCCCTCTTCCCCCGCGCCCGCCGTCGTAGCTTTGAAGTCCCCTTTGGTTCCCTGTGCTTTTTTTTTTTTACTGATGGAGGAAAGGCGGGGAGTGTGGCGTTGTCTTGTCTGTGAATGCGTCCATCCCTAAGGGCCTTCACAGAATTGTAGACTCTGCTGAACAACGATTAGGGAGCTCATAATGGCGCCCCCGTATTGGAACTCCCTGCCCCTCTAGAGGCTCGACCCTCCGGGCATGGCCTATCCAGCCAAGTTGCTGCTGCTCCTGTTCCTAACTCTTTCCCCTCCCTTTTTTTTTAACCTCCCCCACCCCCCACAATAGGTGTCCATGCTAAAGAAACCAGTGTGCATTTGTATGAACGATGCCTTTCTAGAAAGGACTAAGTTTCAAGACGAACTAACCAGGAATTTCTCAGCAGCGTACTTATGAGTTAAAAACTTTAAATTCTTGCAACAGTTTTAAGTTCACCGTAAAATGGAAAGGAAAACGGAAAGATTATACGATAATGCTCTCTTCTCACATTCAGACTTCTACTTTATCAACACTGGTTTATGTTAAACTCGATGAGCCCACATTGGCACCCCAAGCCCATAGTTTAGAGTTCACTCTTGGTAACGAATGTTATGTGGGTTTGGGAATATGTATAATGTATAATGATCCATCAAATGCTATCGTACAGACTCTTTCAGTGTCCTAAAAATCCTGTATTTGGCCTGTTCTTCACTCTCTCCACCAAACCCCTCACCCACGGGTCCTTTTCTTTTGTTTTCCATCATTTCCATTGTTTTCCCTTTTCAGGAATGTCATGTAGATGTAATCATAAGTATGCAGTATTTTTTTCCTTAAGCTTTGTCTCTTTGTGTCACCATAGCTGGCCTGGAATGCATAGAGATCTGTCTCGAGATTAAAGGCATGAGCCACCGTGCTTGGTGACATTAGCTTCTTTTTTATTATGTGTTTTTTTTAAGGGGATCTCTTTCTGAGTATGGCTGTGTGACTCTCTGGAGCTGTAGTTACAGGGGCTGCCCAACATGGGTACTGGGAACTGAACTTGGGTCTTTATAAGAACACTGTACACTCTTTTTGTTGTTGTTTTGGGACAGGGATTCTCTGTGTAGTTTTGGTGCCTGTCCTGGATCTCATCCTGTAGACCAGGCTGGCCTCGAACTCACAGAGATCTGCCTGCCTCTGCCTCCTGAGTGCTGGGACTAAAGGTGTGCGCCACCCCCCCTCAGGTCACTATGTACTCTTAAGGTTTATTTTTTGTATGTGAGTATTTTGCCTCAATCAATCAATCAATCAATCAATCAATCTCTCTCTCTCTTTCTCTTACTCTTGTGTGTGTGTGTGTGTGTGTGCGTGTGCGCGTGCGCACGCGCGCACGCACGCGCGCGCGCGCACACACACACACACACACACACACACACACACACAATTGGGTCCTCTGGAAGTGGAGGTAGGGATGGTTGTGAGCCACCATGTGGATGCTGGGACCAGAATCTGCGTCTTCTGCAAGGCCACCTAATGCTCTTATTTCACTGAGCCACCTGTCCAGCCCAGATTTAGACTATTCTCATGTGTTTCTGTTTTGTCAAGTTTCCATGTAGTTCAGGGGTGGCCTGGAACTCCTGATCTTGGTGTTTTTGCTTTGTTTAGATAGAGTCTCACTCTAACCCAGGTTAGCCCTGAAGTTTTGCAGTCATCCTTCATCCTCCCAAGTGATGGGGTTCCAGGTTTGAGCTGCTGGACCGACCTCTTACTTGATGATGTGACTCTAAGTATCCCTAAAACATATATTCTTTACTTTTACCTGATTTTGAAGTTTCATAAATGAAATCTGTATGGTTTCTTTCTTTTAGGGTTTATCTCAAAAGTGTCTTAGCTCTTTTATTTTCATAGCTCTGTAGTTGTTTTTTTTTTTTTTCTGTGCACTCCACAGTTGATTTACCTTTTCTGTTTATGGGTAGTTGGATAATGAAAATTTTGCTGTTTCAAAGAGTTATTACTACCATGAACTTGCTCTTAAATATCTCTTATTTTAAAGAGTTCAAGGTTCCAGTCGAAATGTAGGAGCAGAATTGCAGGGTTGTAGGGTAGTAGTGTGTTCAGCTCCTGCAGTTAGGTGGTGCTAGATTGTTTCCACAGTGGCTTTCAATTTACACGCCCATCGCTAGTGGCAGATGTGTCCTTACGAATACTGAATACTGAATATTTCCAGGGTTTAAAATGTTTCCCAAACTTATGGTTATGTGCCCACCTCCACTCACCTCCACCCCTTTTCTGGTTCTGGGATTGAATCCAGAACCTCACACCTGGCAGGCAAATGCTTTACTCCAGAACTGCACACAGCCTTTGTGTCTTTTGGCTACATCATAAGGACTTTGAATTTGATCATGATGATAAAACTTTATTATTTTGTGAACATACTTAGATATTTAATCAATATGAACTTGCAGTATGGAATCTAAAATTCATTTGTTCATGTTAATTTGTGTGTACATGTTCATTTATATACAGGTGCATGCACGTAGGGAAGAGCACATTCATTAAAAAAAAAAAAAAAAAAACAGCAACAAAAAACTGTGGTCAATCCCAGCATTTAGGAGGCAGAGACAGGTGGAACTCTGAGTTTGAAGTCATCCTGGTCTACATAATGGGTTCCAGACAGACAGGGCTACATATAGCGACCGTCTGAAAAATAAACAAGAAACAAAAACCAAGAAGATAAATATATAAACCCCCAGACAAACAATAACAATAATTTAGAGAAGGAAAGAAACGGGAGAGGAGTCCAGTCTCTAAGAAAAGTATCGTATAGTCCTAGCAGGAGGGAAGAGAATCTGGGGAGAATGGAGGTCAGAGCACTCCTTCTCAGGTTGAAAGCTTTTCGGAGTTGGGAGACTGGGGGGGGGGTGGCGGCGGGACTGGGGGGTTGGGGCTTGTGTCCCCTGAGTGTGTTTGCCTGAGGAATTCGTAGTGGTTATTTGAAGGGAAAGGGCCCTAGGCCTGGGAGTGCTGGTGGAACCGAGAGAGTTTGCTCAGCCAGTGCTTAGAGACATTCCCATGCATGATTAACACCTTCCCCGATGGACAGCAGACCTGAGTGGAGCTCTGCAGGAGAGGATAACGTAAAAAGGAAGAGAGATTTTGCAGGTGCCGTGTTATAGCTTAACTTTGAAGGTCTCCAAAAGGATGTGTTTTAGAAGTTTGTTCTAGGACTCCTCAGCCTGAAAAGACTCTCTAGCCGAAAGGGCTGTCCTCAGCCGAAAAGCTTTAGTTCCTGTCCCCTCGGCCTTATATACCTCTCTCCACACAGCCATATCACTTCCTTCTTAGGGCTGGGATTAAAGGCGTGTGTGTGCTTTCCCACGCAAAGGCATGAGATCTCAAGTGCTGGGATTAAAGGCTTGTGATTCCTAAGTACTGGGATTAAAGGTGTGTGCCACCACTGCCTGGCTCTGTTTCTCTCCTAAACTCAATCAATCTCATGTAGTCCACAGTGGCTTTGAACTCACAGAGATCTAGAATGATCTCTGCTTTAGGATTAAAGGTGTGTGCCACCTCTGCCTGGCCTCTATGTTTAATCTAGTGGCTTGTTCTGTTCTCTGATCTTCAGGCAAATTTTATTAGGGTACACAATATATCACCCACCACAGATGAGGCTATAAATCCTTTCAAAGCCTACCTAAGTGATGGGCTTCCTCCAGAGGGCTTCACCTCCTTAAGGTTCCATAACCTCCCCAAACGGGCCACGAGCTGGGGACCAAGTATTCAGATACATGAGTCTATGGGGGACATTTCTCATTCAACTACCAAAATACCCTACTGTCCTTTCTCTTACCCCGCTCCCTTATTAGGACATGAGTACACTCACCTCCCAGCCAATGTATTCTGCCTTGCTACAGCCCCAAAACAAGAGCCAATTCATTAGTCTGAATCCTGCAAAGCTGCAAGCCAAAATAAACCTTTCTTTTAGATTGACCCCTCAGATATTTAATTTTAGTGACAGAGTGCTGACTAATATTAGTTAAGCTACAAATGACTAAATCATACTTTTTAGGGCTGGGAATATAGCTTGATTTGTAAAGTGCTTGCCTAGGATGCATGAAGTCCTGCATTTGCTCTCTAGCATCCTGTAAGCTAGACAGGCTGGTACATGTGGGTAATCCCAGCATTGAGGATGTGGAGAAAGAAAAATCAGAAGTTCAGATCATTCTTGGCTATGTAGTAAGTTTGAACCCAGCCTAGAGTGCTTGAGACTCTTATCTCTAATAGGTAAGTAGATAGAATTTTTTTTTAAAAGATTTAAATATTATACATAGAGTATTCTGTCTGCATGTATCCCTGCAGGCCAGAAGAGGGCACCAGATTTCATTACAGATGGTTGTGAGCCACTTTGTGGTTGTTGGGAACTGAACTCAGGACCTCTGGAAGAGCAGTCAGTGCTCTTAACCTCTGAGCCATCTCTCCAGCCCTAATAGAATTTTAAAAATAACTTTTATTGTGTGTATGTGCACATGTGTGTGTTTATGTGTGTGAGTACAAGTGTTTATGTGTGGTGTATATCTGCCTGTGGAGGCCAGAGGACAACTGTAGGTGTCCTTCATTCCTTAGATGCCATCTACTCTGTGTTTTCTTCTTTTGTTTTAAGACAGGGCATGGTTGTCCTGGAACTCACAGAGATCCGCCTGCCTCTGCCTCCCATGCTGGGCTTAAAAGGATGGGCCACCATGCCAGCTCCCACCTTGTTTTGAGACGGGGTTTCTCTATGTAGCTTTGCGCTTTTCCTGGAACTCACTTGGTAGCCCAGGCTGGCCTCGAACTCACAGAGATCCGCCTGCCTCTGCCTCCCGAGTGCTGGGATTAAAGGCATGGGCCACCACTGCCCAGCTAACAATACATTTTCTATTCACACTATGTGTGTGTGTGTGTGTGTGTGTTCGTGTATGTTTGAGACTTAGACATTGACTTCAGTTGACAGGCTCTAGTACTCAGAGATTAGGTAAGTGTACTTTTAGTGAGAAAAGCAAAGACTTGTGTAAATCTGGAGCTGGACAAGGTTGCACATGCCTTCAATCCCAGCATCGGCAGGCAGAGGAGGCATATTTCTGTTGTGAGTTCGAGGCCAGCCTGGTCTATATAATGAGATCCAAGACAGCCAGGGCTACATAGAGAGATCCTGTCTCAAAACAAAACAAACAATAGCAGCTTCAAAAACAAACAGAAAAAAAAGAGTTGCTGTTTACAGCTTTAGCTGTATGTGTATGCTTCATTCTGGATTCCTGATCCTGTCATCCCAGTCTGGGTTCTTGAAGTCATGAGGTCACAGTTACTTGTTGTTGGCCTTATGAAGGTGCAGGGAAGCGGGTGTGCTGGTTAATTTGTGTCCCCTTGACAGGTAACTAGAATCACCTGGGGAGAGGGACTCTCAGTTGAGGAACTGCCTCCATCAGCTTGGCCTGTCTGTGGGTGTGTCTGTGAGGCACTTTTGTGATTGCTAACTGACAGAGAGGGGCATAGCCCTCTCGGGGTGGTGCCAGCCCTGGACAGATGGTGTGGGTTTGTATAACAGAGCAACTGAGAAAGCCAGAGGGAGCAAGAGCCAGTAACAGTAACATTCTTCCATGGCCTCTTCTTCAGTTCCTGCCCTGACTCCCTCAGTAATGGACTGGGATGGGAAGTATGAGCCACACAAGCCTTTTCTCCCTCAGTTGGTTTTGGTCAGTGTTTTATCACAGCAACAGAGAGCAAACTAGAGTAGCCAGTGAAGGTTCTGCTCCAGTTCTACAATAAGGAAACTGAGGAAGAAAGGTTCAGTCACTGCTCAAGAGTTACACAGGAAACCCCTGATAAAGTTTCTGAGAAATTGGTACTTCTCTGATACTTACAGAGCTTTCTTACGGACCACCCCCCCAACAGAGTTTTCCTGTGTAGCCTCAACTGTCCTGGAACTCACTCTGTAGCCTAGGCTGGCCTTGAACTCAGAACTGAACTTGGGTCTTTATAAGAACACTATGCACTCTTTTTGTTGTTGTTTTGGAGACAGGGTTTCTCTGTGTAGTTTTGGTGCCTGTCCTGGATCTCACTCTGTAGACCAGGCTGGCCTCGAACTCACAGAGATCCACCTGCCTCTGCCTCCTGAGTGCTGGGACTAAAGGCGTGTGCCACCACCGCCAGCTCACTTATGGACTTTTGTTTTTTCTTGGTATCAGTGTCTGTTGGGCCTGAGGCTATCTGTTGTTGTCTTGTAATTTCTTTGCCTTGTCTTTTATTTGTCATTTTTCCGTTTTATGCCTTGTATAACTAATGTTTTATGTCTTTCTGTTACTTACCTTAGTCTTAGTTTTCAGTTGTTATGACAAAGTACCATGACCAAGGTAACTTATAAAAAAGAAAGCATTTAAGTTGGTGGCTCACAGTTCTACAGGGTTAGAGTTCCTGACCACGATGGCTGGGAACATGGCGGCAGGCAGGCAGGCAGGGAACTGGAGCAATAGCAAGATGTAGCAAGAGCTTACATCTTGACCCACATGCACCAGGCAAAGAGAAAGACACTGGGATGTCATCGGCTTTTGAATCCTCAAAGTCAGTCCCTAGTGACACACCTCCTCCATCAAGGATACGCCTAATGAATCTTCCCAAACAGCTCCACTAACTAGGGACCAAATATTTCATATATATGAAACAGTGGGTTCATTCACATCCAAACCACCACACATAGGGAGTTTGAAGTATTTGTATTCTTTAACTGACTTTATTTTTATTCTGTCATATTTTATGCTAACTTGGGGTTCTATTTATTTATTTAGTGCATTGGTGTTTTGCCTGTTTATATGTCTGTGTGAAGGGCATCAGATCCCCTGGAACTGGAATTACAGACAGTTGTGAGCTACCGTGTAGATGCTAGGAATTAAACCTGGGTCCTCTGGAAAATCAGTCAGTGCTCTTACCACTGAGCCATCTCTCCAGCTCCATAATCTGGGTTTCTGTTTAGGATTTAGTCTCATAACAGACTAAATGAGAGGTGTATTGTTTATTTTATTCTCTGCAATGATTTGAAGGTTGTTTATTGTTTTTTTTTCTTGAAACATAACTGAAACAAAATTTATGCTTCATATGACCATTTAAAATTGTTTTAGAGTATGTCTATAGTTCAAGGCCAGCCTGAGGTCTTTGTATTTTGAAATCTCAAATTTATAATTTGTACTTGGGTCATTGTGACAGAAACAACTTGAGGATTGATTGTAGCTCTTTGGTGTAACTGACTACTTGGCTTCATTCTGCCTGAGCAGAATAGTGGCCAGAGCATGTGAAGGCGGTTGTCCAGGGAGGAGCTGGAGAAGACAGATACCTACTTCAAAGACACTGCCCAGTAACCTAATTCCTCCGTGCAGGCTGTCCTTCCTAAGGTTTTCTTTAAATTATTTATTTATTTATTTAATGTTCACTGGTGTTTTGCCTGCATGCATGTCTGTGTGAGGGTGTCAGATCCCCTGGAACTAGAGTTACAGACAGTTGTGACCTGCCATGTGGGTGCTGGGAATCAAAGCCAGGTCCTCTGGAAGGGTAACGAGCTCTTAACCAGGGAGCCATCTCTCCAGCCCCAACAGGCTGAGTTACTCCACCAGTGGAGGACTCAGTATTCAACACAACAGCCTGGGGGACATTGCATAGTCAAACCGTAGCGTATGCAGGCTGTGCCTTTCTCTGAATCTGAGAGATCAGGTCTCAACGTGCTGCTCTTTATCTCTTCCCCAAGGATACTTCAGGACGAGCAAGGACAGTGTCCTGTGTAACCATCCGAAGGACAGCCAGCACCATCAGGGGCGTAGCATGCCAAAGCACATACTGTGTGCTGTCAGCTGAGAACACTTTGCCAGTTGGGTCTTAGTGTCCTTTAGTAGAAAGGTCAGTGCTGCACTGCTCATCCCAGGACTTGTTATTTCTTGGTTTCTTCTAGCCGGAAAAATCACTTGGTTTTTACCTTTGCAGTCTTAAATCTTTTCAGCATTAGAGAATGTTTGTAGAATTTTCCTCCGTTTAGGTCTGTCTTCTCTCTTTATTGTCAGGTCCCATCAGACCTGTTGAACAGTACTGAGTAGGGGAGTGAGCATTGAGAAAAAACAGATACAGAATAGACAAAGACAAAAAATGGAGTCAGGAGGGCTCTCAGTCAGTACTGCAGCAGCCCTGAGTTTATTTCTCACAGCCTTTTTATACCCAAAGTGGGGGGGGGCAAAAGAACCCCCTCCTCTCAAGGACACCATCGTTCAAGGAACAAATGAGCATAAAAACCTCCTTAATTCTCAAGACATTTGGCAACCATGCCTTTGGCGATACATCCTGTTATCCAGCCTTGAGGGGCAAAGACCTTGAGTCAAGATGGAATCAAGCCGCAAACTGGAGTCACTGTGGACTCCTACACTTTATGATTAAATTGGTGATTGGGTTCACTTTAGCAGAAATGCTGGCCATGTGGCTCCTGAGCATATTCCATTTTTGTCTGGATATATCTTCTTAACTTTGCAAATGATCTTCTTTGAGTGTGAGTGAATGAGTGTGTGTGTGTGTGTGTGTGTGTGTGTGTGTGTGTGTGTGTGTGTGTGCGCGTGTGTGTGTGTGTGTGTGTGTGTGTGTGTGTGTGTGTGTGTGTTAAGATATCCATGCTAGCCTTACACTGCTGATTCTTCTCTTTAGCCTCCCTAGCTGGGATTCCAGGTATGTGCCACCACCCCAACTGTCTGCCTAAGCACCCATATTACTTCACCCTTTTTCTGTGTGGAATTTTATGGGGACACACCTTGTTCCTTATTTAACTTTGTGTAATTTACTTGACAGTACAGCTTCATGGACTGCTTTTTCTTTTTGAAAATCATCATCTTCAAGGTCTAGTTTGTGGGCCAGTGAGATGGCTTAGCTGGCAAAGGTGCTTGCTGCCATGGTGATGACCTGAGTTTGACCCGGGGAACAGGGTAGGAAGATTTGATTCCTGCAAGTTGCCCTCTGACTTCTGCACGTGCACTGTGCATGTGCACCCACCCCTCCCTACATACATACACATGTGCATTAAAAAAATTTAGGTATAATTTGTACTCTGAAAAATGCATCCACTGTAAATGTGCAGTTCAGTGATTTCTACAACCATCTTCACAATCTAGTTTTATTTTTGTTTGGGAGCCTAGCCTTTAATGGTTGAGCCGTCTCTCCAGCCCCACAACCTAGTTTTAGAACACTGCTCTCACCCCAAGTTCCCTCCTCCCCCGTGGTGTTCAAGCTCTCCTTCCTACCCTCAGTCACCAACAGTGTCGTCCAGTCTGCTGTCGTTGGAGTCTGGCTTCTTAGATGCAGAGGAAAGTAGAAGGATACAGACTCAGTTTGCCCTCAACAGGAACAGTCTTTTGTTGGGTTGAGAGGTCGGTACATCCAAACCAAGGGTGCAGGAGAACATGCCATGCCGGTCTCTGGTCCAGAGCGGGGTGGGGTGGTAAAGGTAGGCCTGGAAATTGGTTTTCACAACTTGGGTGATGAGTCAAACTGTTTTGGGGACCACTGGGTTCCAGGGTGTATGGTGGTTACTGGCTTTTTGGATTTCCATGGGCAGCAGATTTCTTGAAGCCTTGAACCTGTTTAATGACCCTGTATGTGTGTGTGTGTGTGTGTGTGTGTGTGTGTGTGTGTGTGTGTGTGTGTGTGTATGTTCCTTTATTACTTACTTATAATATTTTTGAGGTTGATCCTTATAGCATGCCTTCCCCTCTCTCCCTCCCCCCCCTCTTTTTTTAAAGACAAGGTTTCTCTGTATGGCCCTGGCTGCCCTAGAACTCACTCTATAGACCAGCCTGGCCTGCAGCTCAGGAATCCACCTGCCTCTGCCTCCTGAGTGCTGAGACTAAAGGCATGTGCTACCACTGCCCAGCTGCATTCCTTTTTCTTACTGAATAATTTTTTTTTTGGCATTTTATATTTTGTTTATTCACCATTTGATGACATTGTGGTTGATTTGGGTTTTAGCTCTTAAGAATTTTGTCTGTTCCCCTGAGCAGATTTGTAGGACTGTAATGCTAATCATATGGTAAGTTTTTGTTTAACTGTTTGAGACAGGTCTCACTCTAGCCCAGCAGGTCTAGAAATTATGGCAGTGCTCCACAGAAAATACCTCTGTAGTATCAGGCTGGAGTGCTGTAATTAGACATGAACCACCATGCCTTTAACTTTCTGAGGTACTGACACTGTTTTCTTTTTTAACATTTTCGCTAGCAATTGTGTAATGGTTTCTTGTTGTGTTAGTTCCTTTTCTATTGCTGTGATGATACACCATGATCAAGGCAATGGTGTGTGCTAATTTTATGCTACCTTGACATAAGCTAGAGTCATCAAAGAGGAGGGAACTTCAATTGAGAAAATGCCTCCATAGTATCTAGCAAGCCTGTTGGGCGTTTTCTTAATCAGTGATTGATGTGGGAGACTCAATCTATTGTGGGTGGTGCCACCCCTGGGCTGGTGGTCCTATGATCTATAAGAAAGCAGGCTGAGCAAACCATGGGGAGCAAGCCTGTATGCAGCACTCCTCCATGGCCTCTGCATCAGCTCCTGCCTCCAGGTTCCTGCCCGGTTTGAGTTCTTGTCCTAACTTCCTTCAGTGATGTGTAGGTGGAGTTTTTTGTTGGGACCACCAAACAGCTCCCAAATAACCACACAGAGACTCAATTATAAATGCTTGGCCGATAGCTTAGGCTTGTTCCTGACTAGCTCTTACAACTTAAATTAACACATATTTCTTATCTAAGTTCTACCACATGTCTCATGGCTTGCTACTTCATTTTCTACATGTCCTGCTTCCTCTGTGTCTGGCTCAGGACACAAACTGGCCCTTCTTCCCAGTGTCCTCCTAGTCTGGCTCTCCAACCCCATCTCTTCTTGCCCAGCTATAGGCCTGTCAACTTTATTAACCAATGAGAGTAACACATATTTACAGTGTACAAAGATTGGTCCACAGCATTTCCCCCTTTATGTCTAATTAAAAAGGAAAGCTTTAGTTTTAACATAGTAAAATTATATACAACAAAAACATTTATCGGGCTGGAGAGATGGCTCAGAGGTTAAGAGCACTGGCTGCTCTTCCAGAGGTCATGAGTTCAATTCCCAGCAACTACATGGTGGCTCACAACCATCTGTAATGAAATCTGGTGCCCTCTTCTGGTGTGTGGGCAAAAATGCAGGCAGAACACTATACATAATAAATAAATCTTAAAAAAAACCCAACATTTATCAAGTAAGAATTACAGTTCATTTGTATTTGGCAAAATTAGAGAAAATATTATTTATCTTTGTGAATCTAAAGTTTTATACCTAATTTATCTTCTATCATAACTAAGGAAAACTATGACTATCTAGTCTTCAACTCTATCAAAGACTCCAGAAGGATATAATATTACCTTAGTAAACAGGAAGGGCAGAGCAAACAACTTTCAAAACTATAGAAAGGACAGAAAAGCTGGTTGCTTAGACAGTCACCGAAGGTTCCTCCTTAACATTGGGGCGTCTATCTTTGGCCTGCAGGCCTAGAATATCTGACAAACGTTTTTGTGAAACAGGAATTTTGAAGGACTATCTTACCTTGTCTTGGCAAAGTTTGATAGTCACTTTCTTTTGTGTCCTGCTTGTCCGATTTGGACAGCATACTGTCAGCAGTCGAGGCAAGGGCAGTTGCTTTGCCACAAAGAAAGTAAACTTCAATGCCCGTCATCTTCTCTGAAGTAGGTTGGTGCTGCCAGAAGCAGATGTGTCTCATTGTCATGAAAAGCCTTATGTTATGAAAACATTTTAAATGTCATATTCTGTAGGTCTTTGAACTGTTTGAAGATCACCTATCTATCTAAAATATATCTCTGTATGACCTTGAGAACATATCTAACATGACTATAAGTTTGATAGTTATAGATGACTATTAACCTGAATTTATTATCCCAAAAACTTTCAAAGACTAAAACTTCACATAACCTTTTTAAATGAGCTGTGTAGGTAAAATTCCTTAAACAAAAATAGAAACATACACAGTTTAACAAAAATAATCTTAAATTTCTATCAATATTACAAAAATCCATACCATTGTAAAATATTTGAGACTAGTCTAGGTTGTTTAAAAATACACAACATTACCCCCCCCCTTTTTTTTAAAGATTAATTTATTAGATATACAGTGTTCTGCCTGCATATATGTCTGCACACCAGAAGAGGGCACCAGATCTCATTATAGATGGTTGTGAGCCACCATGTGGTTGCTGGGAATTGAACTCAGGACCTCGGGAAGATCTATTGGTGCTCTTAACCTTTGAGCCATTTCTCCAGCCTACAATCCACCCTTTCATTTCATCATTTTTATACTATATCTTCCTTTTTTTTTCCTTCAGAAAGAGCCCCTTGAATCTAACTCCTTTGTTTAGCGTTTTCCTGACCATGACCAATAACAATTTGTAACCAACCTCCTTAAGCAATGACAAACATCTATAACACATTGGATGACCAAAAAGCCATCTATCATACCTCTTGGAATGTGCGTGTCTTGTTCTCAACACTGTTTCCTGTTGTCTGGGAGTGCTGGCATCTTTAGGAAACCCTGGGAAAATTGGGATAATGGTTAAGTTCTGGGAGAGGTAGCTGTTATTATTTGTTGTCCAGTCTCTGTGCAGTGGAAAAGTGCAAGCCTTAGCTGAAGTCTGGCTGGAGTAGCCTGTGAAGCTGGACCATCTCAGCCAGCAGCCTTGAAGCTGCTCAGGATGCAGAACTCTGAGGAAACTGCAACAGAAGCATCTGAGATGTTAGATCACCTGGGCCACCTGTTTTCATTGGTGTTTGGTTTCCTTGGTCTGAAAACACAAACTTTTAAAGGTAGCATTATGTATTTGTATTAATGCAAGTGTAGACTGTATGTTGTACACAAGTCAGCCAAAGATGATTTTTTGTTTTATATTTGAGCAGGTAAAATATATGTTACATGTTTTGTAGTTTTTCTAGGTTTATTTCTTTATGTCTGTAGCCAGGATTTTCAGGAGATCTTCCTCAATCAACTGATCCATATCTACCTGGAATGAATCCATAGCCTCTCATTTCCCATGGAAATAAAAGCAACACACCTTTTGACTTCTATTTTGAAGTCAAGATATTTTTTAAATATATAGGTTGGTTTAATTTAGCAGCTTTCATGATCCAATGTCTCTTAGCAGCTATCTCTCTTTCATCAGCAGTCAAAAAATTGAAAGACAGCACAATAACATGCATGATTCAGACTCGGTGTATTTCCCATCTTTACATGGCTTATTTATTTTTTTCTATTTTGCTTTACTCCTTTTTAAGGACTTTATTATCTTTAAACTTTTAAAATCTATGACTGTATATATCCTTTGTCTTTTCTCTCCCAAACCTATATATATTTTTAAACACACTGTAACCCGATTGAGTTTTTTTTTTCCCATCTTGATCTGTCTTTACTGAGCATCTGTATTGTTTTTGATCACATGAGATGAATCATAAATTGTTATGTCAGCTGCTGGCACTGCTCTGTTTAGTGCATGGCCCTAGCACGTGGCAGTTGGTGGCTGACTCCATCCCACAGGCAAGGGCCAGGAGATGCCTCTCTGTGCTGCAGCCTGGGTGAGAGACGAGGAACCCGCCACGTGCCTTAGCTTATGGCATGCTGGCAGGACCCATGCCGGTGGCTCAATTACAGGTATTGGTTATGTTAAATTTTGTCCATTTTATGCTACTAAGGAGGCACAAAGAATATGATATACATCTACCAGCCTGCTGGTATTGTTAATGAATGAAAAAATAAATAAAAAGGAAAGGATATGACTGCTCCTAGGTATAGTATAAGAGAAAGTTTACTGTAGATAAAAGGGGGAGCTTAGCCAGAGGCAGGGACATCTGGGAGAGTCCAGAGTGGACATGAACCTGAGCCATATGAGGAGAGGGAGAAGGGAGAAGGGAGAGGGGGTGTCTTACTTAGGGTTTCTATTGCTGTGAAGAGACACCATGACCATGGCAACTCTTACAAAGAAAAGCATTCAATTGGGTGTCTTACAGTTCAGAGGTTCAGTCCATTATCATCATGATGTGACATGGTAGCGTGTAGGCAGACATGATGCTGGAGAAGGAGCTGAAAATTCTTTATCTTGTACAGGCAACAGGAAGTAAACTGAGATACTATGCGTGGCTTGAGCATTTGTGAGACCTCAAAGCCCATCCCCACAGTGACACCTTCCTCCAACAAGGCCATACCTACTCCAACAAAGCTACACCTCCTAATAGTGCCACACCCCATGAACTTATGGGGGCCAATTACATTTAAACTGCCACAGAGAGGAACCAGATGCAGCAGCCAAGAGGGCAAAGGTACAAAATGGGTGGGTAACCAAAATGGCTAGATTATACAAGGAAGAGCCTCTGGGGGAAGGGCAGCCCAGCCCTTGGGCTAGGGAGTTCAGGGTAGAGACAAGCTGTTCCAGCCATAGCCTCTAACAGGTAGGGACTGGGGGGTGCTGGGAGAACCTGGAGGCCAGGTCCACTTTGATATGTTAGGCACCTCAGCCATTTGTCCTAGGATTTGAGACTTAACAGATACATGCCTGTGTACATTCTTTTGGTTTTATTATTTTTGAACTTAATGCTTTTTTTAATTTTGTGCTTATTATTACTGGATCATGTGACAGGCTAAAAATCATGATTAATGTGTTATTTTTTGGGCTGAAAAGGTGATTTGCTTTATCAGTACAGGTAGGTGCTTTTAAAATTCAGAGAATTCTCACTGGAGCAGATGGCGGTAAATCAGAAAGCATGGCTGTAGGCCAAGAGTGTACGGCTCTCTCAGCCAGTGTGGCCTTCATCACCCTGGCTTGTCTCGGGGAAGTTTTTGAGCTCTCTTCTGACTGAGGGCTTCTTTCTGTCTCCCTTTTTTTCTCTTCTTTATATAACTATACCTTGTTTTTCCATGTAGTGTCTCTCCCTGACCTGGAGCTAGCAGATTTGGCTAGGCTACCTAGCTGGAGATGCTCCTGTCTCCTCCTCCCCAGTTCTGGAACTGAAAGAGTATTTCAGTTGTGAGTGCTGGGGATCCAAACCCAGGTTCTCATGCATAAGCAGCACACACTTGACTGACCAAGTCATCATCACAGCCTGTGTAGCTTTTTAAAACTCTTCTGAGAGCTGGAGAGATGGCTCAGGGGTTAAGAGCACACTCTTGCAGGGGACCCAGGTTCGGTTTCCAGCACCAGTACCAGGTGGCTTACAAGGGTCTGAAGCTCCAGTTCTAGGGGATTTGCTGCCCTCTTCTGGCCTTTGCAGGTATCAGGCCTGCACATGGTACACATACATGGTGGCATTCATATGTACATGTAAAATAAAATAAATCTGAAATGTTGTGCTGTACCTGTAGCACTGCTGTTATCTCCTCCTTACAGACTGCCCTCGATGATTATCTGAGCAGTTTTTAGACTCCAAACCCACCCCTGAATTTGAGCAAGGGAGAAAGAAAGCTTAAAGCCCAGCGGCTCCACTCCCTCTCCCTTCTCCTGTGCTTGTGTCTGTCCTGCCTGTCCTTCGCCTTCCTTGGCACTCCCCAGCCTGAGGGCCTCCGTCTGATACAGACCTGGGAGAAAGGAGACTGAAAACTCTTTTGTTTTCAGATCTTGTTCTGTGTTATCTTTAAAGTTAACAAAGGCGCAAACAGTGAGTTTCCTTAGTGTATTTTAGCATGTGTGTATCCTTACTTTTTTCCTAATACATACCCCCTCCCTGCTGCCTTTCCGGAAAGGATCTGCTTTATTGGGGGGGGGGGAGTGTTGCCCACATGTGCACAGAAACAAAGGAGAACGTCAGGTGTCCTGTGCATGCACGGGAACGTGCATCCCCTCCCTCCTCCTCCTCCTCCTCCTCCTCCTCCTCCTCCATCTTATCCCTTTAGACGGAGTCTCTCCTTGAACCTGGAGCTCACTGGTTTGTTTTGTTTTGTTTGTGTTTTGAGACGGGTCCTACTGTAGCCTGGAAAGGTAGTGTGTGCTACTTGCTTTGTTTGTGAAGTTTGTTTTTTTTTTTTGTAGCTTTTTTCCTTTTTTTAGTTGAGGATATGTGACTGCTAGTTTTTTTTATTTTATTTTATTTTTTATTTATTTATTTATTTTTTGATTTTTTTGAGACAAGGTTTCTCTGTGTAGCTTTGTGGAGCTGAGGACCAAACCCAGGGCCTTGCACTTGCTAGGCAAGCACTTTTCCACTGAGCTAAATCCCCAACCTTGACTGCTAGTTTTTACATCAACTTGAAGCAAGCTAGTCATTTCAGAGGAAGGGAACCTCAATTAAGAACATGCCTTCAGGGTCTGGACCAATACCTGGGGCCACACTGCTGCTGGGGCCAGACTACTGCTCTGAGTGGCCTGTGCTGCCACCACTGGGGCTATGCGACATCTAGGTACGAGCTGCTGCTGAAGGCCATGTCTGGGTCTGTGGCCCTACACTAGCAAAGGTCTGAGTTGATGTCCATGACTGCTGTTACCACCAAGGGCCATACGGATACCCAGGGTCCGGTCAGCCACCTGAGACCATGTTGGTGTCAAGAGCCATGTTGCCACTGGTGCCATACTGATTTGGATGGCCTGTGCTGCCACTGGGACCATGGTGACATCTGGGTCCAAGCTGCTGCCGAGGGCCATGTCTGGGTCCATGGTCCCGCTGCAGCCAGGGTCTGTGTTGATCTTCATGGCCCATGTTACCACAGGGGGTCATAGGAACCACGAGTGTTGAAATCCAAGGGAACTGCTGAGCAGGCACTGCCCACCTGACCCCAGGATAGCTGGTTCTGCCCCTCCCAGGAGAGATGGCCCCACACGCCACCACAGGCCTGGGAGAGCTGGCCCTAATGGCATACGCATAGAAGAGTTGGTTCTGCCCCTTGCCTGAGGGAGGTGGTCCCAGCAGCCCAGACTGACCAAAGCAGCTGCCACCCAGACCCACATGCAGGGCTTTGAGTTGACTCATCCCGAAATCTACCCCATCTGTGACTTGCCAGAGTGTGCGATGGGACTGGTTCTTTGGAACCATAGCCTCAGGATCTCCATGACTGGGGCAACAGACTATTCAAGAGGCATTTTGGTGAGGGTCCAGTATTGATGGTGTACCAGAAGCCAGAGGCCTTGAACCTGACCAATAACTCATTGCAGTGAACATTTGCAAGTGCAGCTGAGGGGACCAAGGGGTCCACTTCGTGACACAGCACAGCTCCAATGCCACTAAGACATAGGAAGAGGTGTTGGAGAGGCAGCAAAGACTGAGGACCTAAGTGGGTTCTTTGTTTGTTTGTTTGTTTGTTTTGCTTGTTTTTTCAAGGCAGGGTTTTGCTGTTTGGAGCCTGCCCTGGAACTCTCTCTGTAGACCAGGCTGGCCTTGAACTCACACAGATCCGACTGTCTTTGCCTCTTGAGTACTGGGATTAAAGGCATGTGCCACCACCACCCAGCTTGCAAAAATAATGTTTTTTTTTTTTTTTTTGGTTTTTTCGAGACAGGGTTTCTCTGTGTAGCTTTGCGCCTTTCCTGGAGCTCACTTGGTAGCCCAGGCTGGCCTCGAACTCACAAAGATCCGCCTGCCTCTGCCTCCCAAGTGCTGGGATTAAAGGCGTGCGCCACCACGCCCGGCTCCAAAAATAATGTTTTTACAGACAGAATCTGTGCATTTATTGTCTGTATGTGTTAGCTGATACTTGGTACTTGACAATTCATCAGATGGTCTATCCAGAATCCTCTGCTTGTCATATAGCCTCAAGGTTTTTATTTTTGCAATGATGAAACTTGAACTCAGAGCCTCAAACATAGTAGGCAGGGCTCTACCCTTGAGCTGCACCCCATCTGAAGACTTTTTCTTACACATTCTTGTACAGATTTATCCTTGGTTACTTACACGAAATGTTGACTGTGTAATAATTAATATATGGTACCTATTAAAATACCTTTCAAGTAGTTGATAAAGAGAGGTTGTCACTTGCTGGTTTTTTTTTCTTTTCTTTTTTTTTTTTAAGATTTATTTATTTATTATGTATACAGTGTTCTGCCTGCATGTATGGCTGCAGGCCAGAATAGGGCACCAGATCTCGTTACAGATGGTTGTGAGCCACCATGTGGTTGCTGGGAATTGAACTCAAAACCTTTGGAAGAACAGCCAGTGCTCTGTTCATCTCTCCAGCCCGTCACTTGCTGTTGTTATTTAGTAACCTGTAACAACTTAGGAAGTATATATATATATGTGTGTGTGTGTGTGTTTGGTGTGCGTGTGTGTAGTTAGAGTGTAACCTTGGTTGCCATCCTCTCCTACCTTGTTTGAGATAGGGTCTCTTACAGTTCTTCAGTGCATAGGCTGGGCTAGTTTGCCCAGGAGCTTCTGGAAATTCTCCTGTCACTACCTCCTGTGGTGCTTTAGAAGGAGCATTGGAGTTACAGATGTGTGCTGCTCATTCAGCTTTTACAGAGAGCCTGGGGATTCAAACTCAAGTCCGCATGCTTGCCTAGCAGACACTTTACGAACTGAGCCGCCGTCCTGGCCCCCAAACCACCTTGAACTGTTGACCAGTGCTGGGTTTACTCGTGTGCCTGTGGGTTTTCCAGTGCCACCCTCACTAGCGGTTTGTTCCATTGTTGGCATGACTATAGTACCCTTTGATCACGTCCACCCTGGTCTCCTCGTTTATCAGGACCGTCTAAAGGCTTTACTGTTCCATTTATTTTTGTCCAGATGACGGGAAATCATTTTTGGTTGAAGAAAATAGAAATCAGTGTTTCCGAGGCAGAAAAGAGAACTGGAAGAAACGCCATGAACATGCAAGAAACGTACACTGCTTACCTCATCGAGACGCGGTGAGTTGCCGGGATGGGGCTTGATGGTAGATGGGAGGGAAGGGTTTTCTGGTAGCCATTGTCTGTGGCTTAACAGTTCAATAGCTGTTAGGTTGAGAAACTAACTTCCTTCAAGGCTTGGGTGTGTTTTCTTGTGATCGGAAATTGTTTCAAGATAAAAGTATGGGAATTTGTCTTTTAGAGCATATGGAAATGTCTTGGAAAGCAGTATGTTGTTATTAAATTCTTCTAGTTTGGAAGACAAGGCCAATGAAAACATTTGTAAGTTAGGATAAGATTAATTTTTCATGTTGAAGTTGGGAATCTGAACTGAAGTCTTTTCAGACATAGTTAATATGACGTAGTTAATTAATACCTCTCTAAACTGGACTGTGATCCAATATTCCTGTGTTTCTGCCATGGGAGGAGCCATTTCTGTGTTGTATATTTCATATTGTATTTCCTTTTTATTAATATGTAATTAATAAGCTTAGTGGTAAGCATATTGTATTTGTCTTAGTTATTTGTTTGTTGCTGTTTAGGCAGGGTCTCTATGTAGCCCCGGCTGTCTTGGAACTCACAGAGATCCACCTACCTCCTGCATCTGCACCGGTGCCCCCGTGCCCAGCCTTATGTATATATTTGCTGCTTACATGTAGGGCATGGTTAAGCACAACTGTAAACTAGCACTAAGAGCAAGAGGGTAAGGAGTTTAAGGCCAGCCTGGGCCATATAGTAAAATCCTGTCTCAAAATGATAATAATGAGAACAATAGCTGCTAAGACCTGTAGTGTGAGGGCTAAGAGATAGCTTCATGGTTACAAGTATATACTGCTCTTGCAGAGAACC
Organism: Peromyscus maniculatus bairdii; assembly: GCF_049852395.1. Lineage (NCBI taxonomy): Eukaryota > Metazoa > Chordata > Mammalia > Rodentia > Cricetidae > Peromyscus > Peromyscus maniculatus. Next base: position 24,589,364 of record NC_134863.1, read on the forward strand.
TAGAGTTTGATTACCAGCACCCACATACAGTTGCCTGTAACTCCAGCTCCCAGAATCCAACACCAAGGCTTCAATGACACCTGCATGTAAATGGCATATACACACACAAAGACACACATAATTAAGAGTAATAAAATCAATCTTTTTTTTTTTTTTTTTGGTTGTTGTTGTTTTGTTTTTTTGAGACAGGGTTTCTACATGTAGCTTTGTACCTTTCCTGGAACTCACTCTGTAGCCCAGGCTGCCCAGGCTGGCCTCAAACTCACAGAGATCCACCTGGCTCTGCCTCCCTAGTGCTGGGATTAAAGGCATGCGCCACCACTGCCCAGCTAAAATCAATCTTTTTAAAAAGGGCAGTAGTGTACCATAAATCTAGTTACTGGGGAGGCTAAGGCAGGAAAATTATTATCTTTCCTCTCTTTTTCTCACTAACCTAGGCCTCATAGGCTGCCAGCCCATCCAGAAGGATCTCTTGTGGTGATATATTGTGTACCCTAATAAACGTGCCTGAGGATCAGAAGACAGAGCCAGATTAGACATAGAGGTCAGGCAGTGGTGGCACATACCTTTAATCCCAGCACTTGAGATCTCATGCCTTTGCTTGGGAGGCACACACACACACACACACACACACGCCTATAATCCCAGGAAGTAATATGGCTGGGTGGAGAAAGGTATACAAGGCCTGAGGAAGCCGGCGGTGGTGGCACACGCCTTTAATCCCAGCACTTGGGAGGCAGAGGCAGGCGGATCTTTGTGAGTTCGAGGCCAGCCTGATCTACAGAGTGAGATCCAGGAAAGGCACAAAGCTACACAGCGAAACCCTGTCTCAAAAAACAAAACAACAACAAAAAAAGTCGTGAGGAAACAGGAACTCACTCTCTGAGGAATTCGTAGAGGTAAGAACTAGTGACTGGCTGTTCTGCTTCTCTATCTTTCAGCTTTCACCCCAATATCTGGTACCAGGTTTTTTTTTTTATTAAAAGAACATCTAAGATTCAAACAACAATCTCTTGAATGTAGGCATTTGAGGTCAACTAGACCAGCATGGTAAAACCCACCTAAAAACCAAAACAAACTAACAGATAAGCAGCTACTGTGCTGAGCCTGACATGATTAGAAAGACTTCTCTAATGACTGATCCAGGACTAATTAGCTTCTTCTCTGTCACTGTGTCCTGGTGGACAGATGCACATTGTGGTTGTATGTGCATTTCTTAGAGGGAAAATAGGTTATTTTCAAGTGAATACTTGGAAAATAAGGAGGTCTTGATAAGGTTTCAAAATATTCTGCAGCTGGGCATGGTGGCACACTCCTTTTCTCTTTGCTGGGCATGGTGGCATACTCCTTTCTCTTTGCTGGGCATGGTGGCACACTCCTTTCTCTTTGCTGGTTATGGTGGCACACTCCTTTTCTCTTTGCTGGGCATGATGGCATACTCCTTTCTCTTTGCTGGGCATGGTGGCACACTCCTTTCTCTGCTGGGTATGGTGGCACACTCCTTTCTGTTTGTTGGGCATGGTGGCATACTCCTTTCTCTTTGCTGGGCATGGTGGCACACTCCTTTCTCTTTGCAATCAGGAGGCTGAAGCAGGTGAATCTTTGTGTTAGTTCCAGGTCAGCCTAGTCTACACCGCGAGTTCCAGGCTAGTCAGAACTGAGTAGGAAGACCTGTCTTAAACAACAGCGGAAACCAAAACCCTTCATTCATGATAGCAGCAGAAGTCTTGCGTGCCTTAAAATAGCCTTCACACGCTCTTACCCTAACTTCCTCCCAACTGCAGTTTGGACTTTGGTGTAGATAAAACATGAGGTGCCTGCCAGCTCTGAGAAGGAAAAAAGGAGACACGAGTTGTAAGCTTTCTTCCTTGGCTGGAGCTTTTAGAATGTTTCTAATATAGCTATTTCTCATGAGTGCAGACGGGTTCTCTGTAATGGAAGGAAAGCACTCAGGGCGAAAGCTTTGGACTCCGATGAATCTGAGTGCACAACACACAGAGCGTGTGTTTGTAGGCAGAGTGCAGCTGCATCCTCATTTGTCAAATGGGCACAGGAAATCTGTTTCCTGGGGTTGTAAGTCTGAAGGAGGTGTGTAAGACGAATTGCTAAACGGTATTGTTAATAAAAAACCCGGAGTCAGATATTGGGGTGAAAAATTGAGAGATCAGAGGAATAATAGGACAAGCCATAGACAGCCTCACCTTCCTGACCTTCAGTCTTTGTCCAAAGAGACCTACTTCCTGTACACCCATGCCTATATTCCTTTCCTTTGGCCATCTCACTTCCTCTGTCCGCCCAGCTACGTCACTTCCTCTCTGTCCGTACAGACCTCCAGACCTCTATGGTTAGTGCTGGGATTAAAGGCATGTGCCACCATGCCTGGCTCTGTTCCCAGTGTGGCCTTGAACTCACAGAGATCGGGATGGATCTCTGCCTCCCGAATGCTAGGATAAAAGGTGTGTGCTGCCAGTGCCTGACTTCCATGTTTAACATAGTGACTGGCTTTTCCTCTGATCTTCAGATAAGCTTTATTGGGGGACTCAGATAAAATATCACCACAGAGGTGGGATTGTGTGCTCTGGTTTGAAGTAACAGAAATGCTCTTGGATTCCTTTTCAGGTCAGTTGAGCATGCTGACGGTCAGAGTGTCCTCACAGACTCCCTGTGGAGGCGGTACAGTGAGTTCGAGTTGTTGAGAAACTACCTTCTAGTGTACTACCCCCATGTTGTTGTACCACCTCTTCCGGAAAAGCGGGTAAGACGCAGCAGTGGAGCTGAGAAGTGCCTGGGGTTGAGCCATTCATTTATCTGTCTGTCTTTCTTCTTTTTTGTGTTTGCTTTTCGAGATGGGGATTCTCTGTGTAGCCCTGACTGTCCTGAAACTTGTTCTGTAGACCAGGCTGGCCTTGAACTCGGAGATCTGCTTTCCTCTGCCTTCCATATATCTATATTTATATCTGTTTGTTTGTTTCTTCTTTTTCCTAAATAGATAGCTCTAACCTGCTCAGTCTGTATAATGTTATTTGTATGTGTATGATTTCAGGGTTGACCATTTGGTAGCTCTTCCATGGGAAGGACTGTTTCTCCCACTTTGAGCATTCATTAGTTGCCTAAAGTTTTCTCTCTAGGGCGGAGGCCCCATACATGATCCCCTTCCATGCTAGCATGTGTATTAGTGCTGATCTTGTACAGCCTTGTGTAGGCAGCCATGTTCATAGGTGTTGCTTCTCTGTTGTTCCCAGGAGATGGACTCCCAGCAGACTCCTGGTCCTCTGGCTCTCAGTCTTCCCACCCCTCTTCCCGATGTTCCCTGAGCCTTGGGTACAGAGATGTGCTGCAGATGCAGCGTCAGTTAGGGCGGGCCACCGCAGGGTCACTTGTTCTCTGCATTTTGATCAGCTCTGGTTTTCTTCAGTGGTAAAGAGAAGCTTCTTTTATGAGTGTGTGCTGGATAGTTTTATATCAGCCTGACACAAACCAGAGTCATCTGAGAGGAGGGAGTTCCAGTTGAGAAAATGCTTCTAGAAGAATTGAGCTGTAAGCACACAAGCCTGGGGGACATTTTCTTTTTCTTTTTCTTTTTTTTTTTTTTTTTTGGTTTTTTGAGACAGGGTTTCTCTGTGTAGTTTTGGTGCCTGTTCAAGACCTAGCTCTGTAGACCAGGCTGGCCTCGAACTCACAGAGATCCGCCTGGCTATGCCTCCTGAGTGCTGGGATCAAAGGTGTGCGCCACCACCGCCTGGCCAGTCTTAATTAGCGACTGATGTGGGACTGAGATAGGAGGGCCCAGCCTGTTGTGGGTGTGGCTATCCCTGGATAAGAAAGCAGGCTGAGCAAGCCAAGAGGAACAAGCCAGTAAGCAGCACCCCTCCATGGCCTCTGAATCAGTTCCTGCCTCCAGTTTCCTGTCCTGCTTGAGTTCCTGTCCTGACTTCCTTTGATGATGAACAGTGATTTGGGAGTGTGAGCCAAATAAACCCTTCCCTCCCAAGTTGCTTTGGTTGTGGTGTTTTGTCTTAGCAATAGTAGCCCTAGCTGAGATGGAGGGAGGGTGAGAGCTGTACTTACTTGTGGTTGAGCCTGTTCCTAATGGTTGTTCTGTTTACCCAGGCAGAGTTCGTGTGGCATAAGCTCTCAGCTGACAACATGGACCCGGACTTTGTGGAGAGACGGCGGATAGGCTTAGAGAACTTTCTCTTGAGGGTTGCTTCCCATCCTGTCCTTTGTAGAGACAAAATCTTCTATTTGTTTTTGACACAGGTATCTTCCTTTTAATTAGTCTTGAAACATTCATTTGAGTTAGACTTTTAAAAGATTATAAAGTGCTGATTCTTGAGACTTTTGAAGTAGCTTTTGGTAGGCACTTTATTGTGCTTGCTTTAGTCTGAATTGTGGGCTGTTGGACTCTGTCAATAGTTGAGGTTTTTTTAAATTTATGTATTATTAATGTGTGCGTGTGTTGTATGTTGTCTTGAGTGTGATATGGGGAGGGAGCACACCTGTCATGGCGCACATGTGGAGGTAGAGGCCAATTTTGTAGAGACCGTTTCCACCGTTACATGGGTTCTGGGAATTGATCTCAGTTGCCTGGCTTACATGGCAAATCTTTACCTAAGTACAGAGCCATCTCAGTAGCCCCATAGCTAAGCTTTCAAAAACATCATTTATTTAATTTTCTGTGTATGTGTGTGTGCCTGAGTGTATGCACAGCATGGGGGCAGGAGCTGGTGCGGGTCAGAGCGGGGCTGGATCCAGGAACTGGAGTTACACATGGTTGTGAGCCACAGTGTGGGCTCTGGGAACTAAACCTGGGCCTTCTGCGAGAGCAGTAACTGCTCTTTACTACTGAGCCGTCTCTGCAGCCACATCAGAGCTATAATCTTTACACTTAAAGATACTGTGACTTTATGTCTACTAAAATTCCCTAAATGAAAACTCAAAATTAATCTTCAGCGTTAGGAGGCTGAGTATCTAAAATCTTGGATGTTTTTCAGACTTTTGAAGTTCGTACTGTATGTTTGGTTTTGACCTCTCCCATATCACTTGAAATAAGAACAAAGTGGTAGATACTCAGTTTATTTCATGTGGAACATTATATAATGCTTGCTTGGCTTGTCAGAGATAATCTCTAAAGCTGACTCTGATTTTTAGGAAGGTAACTGGAAGGAGACTGTGAACGAGACTGGATTTCAGCTGAAGGTAAGGATATTTGTGTGAATCCACACCACACCCCTTTACAGTTCCCAGCATGGTAGCATTCTTTAATGGAGACGGGGCTTCGTTTGACTGAGTGAGTGGTGGGAATCAGCTTTGCATCTAACATCATTGGCAGGGTTTTCAAGAAAACACCTCAGTTCACTTTGGATTTGTGTAATTTTAGTGTTAGTTGGGCTATACACTTATAGTTTCTTAATCCTACCAGAAAATATTTTAAATCAGTAATTTAAATTCAGCCTGTCCATTTTTCCTACAGTGTACCAGCACGTCTACATTTTCATGTCCTTAAATTCTAGCTGACCACTTCACTTGTTCTGACTCCCACAGTCACTTAGTCTGGGAGGCAGGACACTTAGGGAAACCCACACTTGGTTTTCCCAACATTGGTAGACCTGGGATGAGACCTTAGGCAGGCTTCTGGAGCATGAGACGTGGTGGGCAGTTTGAAACGAAGTGTGGTGAAATGGCCTCTGTTAGTGATGCTGGTTCATAGTCATTAACTTTGGTGTTTGGAAAAGAGAACTTTGCCTGGAGATGGAGAGGCTCAGTGATGAAGAAATGGAGCTCTCCAGATCTTCCTGAAGGACAGCTAGCCCAGGTTATTGCATAGTCAAAAGGATTTGTCTGCTGTGAATCATGGGAGTGGGGTAGTGTAAGTTTGTAAAATATAGATTGAATATTCCTAAATTGAAAATCTGAAATTTGAAATATTGTGAAATACTAAATATTTCAAAGTTTAAACCATTTTAGTGGTGTGATTCCGTTTAGACTTAGGAAAATTCTGTGTTTCAGATTTTACAAACAGGGCTACTCAATTGGAAAGTCTGAAGACATTGTGAAGACCCAAACATTTCAGATAAGAGACACGGAACCTGTATTTAATATAAGATAGTAAATGATAGCCAGGTGTACAGGCACACACCGCTAATCCCAACCTAGGAAGCAGAGGCAGGCGGATCTCTGTGAGTTCGAGGCCAGCCTGGGCTACCAAGTTAGTTCCAGGAAAGGCGCAAAGCTACACAAGAGAAACCCTGTCTCGGAAAAAAAAAAAAAAAGGTGGTAAATGATGAATCAGTTCAGCAATAGTACACCCAGACAAGAACAACAAACCATGTTAGTAATTTAAAAGCACTTCCAGCTAGGCTTGGTGGTAAATAGTGAAATCCCTTGGGAGGTAGAAGCAAGAGGATTAGAAGTTGAAGGTCATCCTGAGCTATGTAGTAAGCTTGAGGATAGCCTGGGCTACCTGAAACTCAGTGTCAAAAAAACAAATACCAACTCCTGGAGCTTCAGACAGTGGCATATAGGAATTTGAAATTCAGCACAGAATAAACAGGAAACGTAATTAAGTGTTTGCTTCTAACAGCAGTTTCTTGATTGTTAATTCAGCACTTGGTGGTGCTTAGAGGGAAGTTGTCGTTTTAGTTTAGGAATGGATTTGAAATAATTCGAAAGTTTTATAAAGATTCATATTTTGAGTTTTCTGATAAATATTCTAAGATATATTACAAGTGAATAAGGAAAGATACGACTAATATCAAGTTATTTGGGTGATTTTCTGTACATAAGAAGATATTTAGTCACTGATTTGGCCATTAGTCACTTATCTGTCCTTGTACTCAGTTTTGTCCCCAATTTGGTGACATTGAGAAAATACCAAAGTTTGTCTGTTATTATAGAATGTGCTCTTTACAGAATCCTTTAAATCTTATGGGCAGGTGGCTTTTGAAGTATTTGTTTTGTATTCGCATAGCCTTGTGGTTTAAAACTTGTTTTGCTTTTATAAAGTATTTAAAAGGTAATACTTAATATAATACATAAAATTAATAATTCAAAAAGTCATGTGTTGAAAGACAGGAGATATTCCAGAAACTTATTTATTGCTTATTTTATTATGAATTCTTTCTGTTTCAAGTCTTTCTTCCATGAAAGAAATGACATCTTTTTGGACAGCCTCATAATGCACAAGTATACACACATGCATGTATATATGACACTGTATACATACATTGCTAGGTGTACACACACACACACACACACACACACACACACACACACACCCGGTCACATTTAATTTATATAAAGCTTGTATATCTAGCAGTTATAGTTCATCTGATCACTGAACGCTCCAATTAGGCACCACTGAGTTAGTTCTGCAGTGTTCAGATGGATGTAACGTGGGGTTACTGCTATACTTTTAGAAATAGTTGGTCCTCTCAAGCCTTGCTTCATGTTTTGGACATTTATATAAATACTCATGGATTATGATTCTGTGGAAGGAGAGCAAAGGATGTGTCCCTAGAGTAATGAGCACATGAAGTAATTGGTGAAGAGGAAAATTGTTTTCATTCAGTTACCATTGTCCGTCATGAGACTGCACTAGTGTGTGTGCCCAGGTCGTAATGAATAGAGGCAGATTCAGAAGACTTGGGAACCCTTCCTTATGCTTGGAGGAAGGAATGTCAGAGACAGGGTTCGGGCCCTCTGCTAATTTCTGAGATTGCACATTCTGGGTACCTGCAGAGTGTAAGGCGCTCTCTCCTCTAAGTGCTGTGCAGGCAGTGACTGGCACGTTCTTAAGCAGTGTGTAATGTGGTATTAAGGGAGGGTAAGTCATTTAAAAAGGTACTTTAAAGCCGGGTCACAAGGTGAACTTTAATCTCAGCACTCGGGGGCAGAGACAGGCAGCTCTCTGTGAGTTCATGGCCAGCCTGGTGTACAGAGTTTGAGAGCCCAGGTTAGCCAGGGCTACACAGAGAAACCTTGCGAAAAACAAAACAAAAAAATTTTTTTTGAATAGTGAAAAGCAGCATAAGAGAAGTAGACTGTGATTGTTGTTAATTAGACAGTAGGATTTATTTTCTGGAGTTATTTTTAGATGAGTTAGCCAGACAGTGGCTAGCAACACAAAACACAACCCCTTCCCAAAAGGATAAGGAAGTCCTCTAAGGCACACGTGAGCAAGTGTGGCCTGGGAGCACAGACTGGGATTTCCCAGAATGATGGCGGTGCTGTGGGGTGGGTCACAGAACGAGAGTCATACCCAGTGCCATTCGTTGTCAAACCCTGGGAGGGGGACAGAGAGCGGGGGTGGGTAACAGCCGAGCCAGGAGAGTGCTGCTCTGGGCCAGACGCCCTCGGAGGGCCTTCTTAACCTTTGGGTGGTGGAAGCCTGAGGTCTGCTAAGAACACATTCCGAGGGCTCTACCTGATAGTCCGAAGCTAGCTCCATTTCCCCAGAGAAGGGACTAGAGTCCAAGATCGTCTTGGCTGTCAACCTGTAACCTATAATTCCAGCTCTACACAGTCACAAAGTTTTCAACATAGAGCTGGAGTTACCCCACCCCCACCCAGGGAACTTCAGCTCTCATGGCTCACAGTTGTCATCCCAGCATTTGTGAGGCTGGGGCAGGAGGGTCATGAGTTCCGAACCACTCCAGGCTGTATATATGAGGAGAGCCTGACTCAAGAAAGGTGTGGACAGACTTTATTATCCAGATGGACCCTTTGTGGAGTATGGAGTGTACTGGGTATACAGTATAGAGGGCACCCTTACCAAGACAAGGACAAGAGGCACAGACTAGGACTATTTTGGGCAAGCTGGCCAATAGTCTCCCTTGAAGAGATGATTTTGAGTTGAGATCTGAATGATAGGACGTCTGCAGTGGAGCCAGCCTCAAGGTCAGAAAAGAACAGTTAGAGAGAAGCCCAGGCTGGAGAGTTTCCTTGGCAAGGTTTAGGAGAAAATGGAGAAAGCAGCTAAAAGTCTTGCCACAGCAGCCTTGTGCAACCCCAGAGTCAATGTGCATTCAAATTATGCTTTTTAGTGAAAAGAAAAAAAAAAAACTGGACAGTCCAGATCGCACAGGATGACTTCAGATAAGGCTGTTTAAAAGGAGAAAAACGAAGGTGCTATGAGCACCGGTAGGTTAGGGGCATCTTTGGGTGTTGAGTGGAGGGAGTCTGGGTAGGTAGATGCAGAGTAACCTGTCGGCGCTGCAGGGGGCCAGGAGACTCTTCAGAGTTGCCTTTGAAGGAGTCTCTGGTTTGGTCACGGTTTAAGCATCTCCTCTTTCTGTGTGATCTTAGAATGAGCCATGCTGATGGACCTAATCTGCCAGACATACTTGGAAAGGAAAGACTTAAAAGTAAGAAAAAAGAAGTTTTAGGATAAGAAAGTGAGACTTGGGGCTGGAGAGATGGCTCAGAGGTTGGGAGCACTGGCTGTTCTCCCAGAGGTCCAGAGTTCAATTCCCAGCAACCACATGGTGGCTCATGGCCATCTATGATGAGATCTGGCGCCCTCTTCTGGCATACAGGCATACATGCAGGCAGAACACTGAATACATAGTAGATAAATAGATCTCAAAAGAAGAAGAAAAAAAAGATTTGAACCTGGGCATGGTAGCGCACGCCTTTAATCCCAGCACTCAGGAAGCAGAGGCAGGTGGATCGCAGTGAGTTTGAGGCCAGCCTGGTCTACAGAGCTAGGTCTTGGATAACCAGGGCTACACAGAAAATCCCTGTCTCAAAAAATCAAACAAACAAAAGTGAGATTTTCGAGCACTGGAGAAATGGCTCAGTGGTTAGACACTGGCTCTTCTCACAGAGGACCAGAGGTCCAATTCCAGTACCCAAGTGACGGTAGCTCAACCACCTGTAACCAGGCCCAGCAAGTCCAGTGCTGCCTTCTGGCCTCCATAGGCACAGGCATGTACATGGAGCACAGACATGCCAGACATACATGTGGGCAAAACACCTCCGTACAGAAAGAAAGAAATGTATTTGTTTATTTGAAAGTGAGATTTGAGAGGTTGAAGAGATGGCCTAGCAGTCAAGAGCACTTGCTATCTTTGCAGGAGACCTGGGTTCTTTTCCCAGCCCCTACATGGTGCCTCAAAACCATCTGTCACTCCAGTTTCAGTCTTTGGCTTCTGGGCACCAGGCGCCCATGTGGTACACACACACACACACACACACAGGCAAACACTCATATACATAAACAGAATGGAATACATCGTTAGGCTTTTCAGTGTTCATTAGCTAGCTGTGCAGAGCCCTGGCCTCTCCTGGAGCTGTGGGCACTGAGTGTGGAGGAGGAGCTCAGTTGTTATTTGTTCCTATTTTCTTAGCCAAGTGACTCGGATGTCCTGGTGGTTTGGGTTACTTTGTTGTGTTAACTGAGAGTATTTGTAATTGTGGGTTGGAAATTGGAATAATATAAAATCTAAATGAGGATAGAGTTTTGTTTTGTTTTGTTTTTTTAAGCCAAACTACGCCGGGCGGTGGTGTCACACACCATTAATCCCAGCACTCAGGAGGCAGAGCCAGGCGGATCTCTGTGAGTTCAAGGCCAGCCTGGGCTACAGAGTGAGATCCAGGACAGCCACCAAAACTACACAGAGAAACCCTGTCGGGTGGGGGGGGGGGCACAACAACAACAAAAAACCAGAAAGCCAAACTACATTTTGAATTGATGTATAATTGAACTACTTTTTTTTTGATGATTACTAATTCCTGTGCCTTAGGCAAAAAAGTTTTGTTGTTGTATTTTTTTTTTTTTAAGATTTAAATTTATATTTTCTATGTATGCACCACATGCATGCCTGGTGCCCATAGTGACTAGAAAAAGGCATTCGATCCTCTGGAATTGGGATTACAGGCAGTAAGTAAGTAGTGAGCTGCTACGTGGGTGCTGAGAACCGAACCCAGGCCCTTGGGAAGAACAGCAAGTGCTCTTAACCATTAAACTATCTCTACAGTACCCTGATTTTGGTTTTTTGTTTGTTTGGGTTTGGTTTTATGTGTGTGTGTGTGTGGGGGGGCGGGTATTTGTTTTTGTTTTTGGAGATAAGTTATGTAGTTCTGCCTGAACTGGAACTCACTTTGAAGACCAGACTGGCCTCAGAGATCCACCTGCCTCTGCCTCCCAAGTGCTGGGATTAAAGGTGTGCACCGCCACCTTTTTGTTTTGTTTTTAAGACAAGATCTCTCTACATAGCCCTCACTAGCTGTCTTGGAACTCACTATCTAGACCAGGTTGGCTTAGATCCACAGAGGTCAACCTGCCTCTACTTTCCAAGTGCTGGGATAAAGATGTGCATGCACCATCATGCTTGGCTCAGTTTTCTTTTTTCTTTTTAAGTAAAAAATTAGGATTTGAGTATGTTAAGTATACATCTCATGCAGTGAAATTCTTATTTAGTATTTATCTGTCTATCTCTTCTTAGGGAACAATTATCTAGAAATAAGTTAAGATGTGTTGTTTTGTAAGACGGGCACCACACTGTCTCACACGTGTACTCCTGGTGCTAGGGAACTAGAGCTAAGAGGGTGAGGAGTTTAGGGCCAGCCTGGGCTACATGAGATCCTATCTCGAACACCAAAAAGAAAAGGATGCCTTTAACACTTCAAACTAGCTATATAGTAATGTGATGCCATCTAGCTTGCTTTATTTAGCATAGCATTACTTTAATGTAGGTATTTTCATTTTTTTCTTTTTCTGAGACATTGATTATGATAAGAAAAATGAAGGCCCACTTAGTTTGGATTCCACCTGAAAGGTACACTCAGAGCATACAGGATCTCCATAAAGCAGCAGGTTCACAGCCTGCCTAGGCAGGTCCTCGCTTTTCTTGGCTTAGAGATAATACAGAGCCATTGTCATTCCTGGTGCATTAGTGTTTACGGTTGTTTGTGTTGGAATCACTGAAGGCCACATATTCATTCTGACTTATAACATGCTTGTATAGTGTTCTCAAAAAAAGCTATCCTTTTCCAGAATGTTTAATGTGCTTACAACAAATGATTAAAAAAAAGTATTTGAACATTTAATTCTGAAGGGAAAGTAAAACTGTTTGAATTTTATACCCTGAAATGTAATTGTATTAAGTCAACAAATTATTTTTTCCAGGCAGACTCCAGGTTAAAAGCGCTTAATGCAACATTCAGAGTGAAAAACCCAGACAAGTAAGGCTTTGCTTTAATAACAGTTTACAATGTTGTTTTGAGTGGTGCCTATCAATCTATTTAATTTTTCATTTCTGAATGTATGCACTTAATTTGCTAAATATTTTGAATAATTTACAATTAGTGAAACCTTAAAAGTCTAAAACTGATTTTGAAATTCGGTAATTTAAGGTTGTGTCTGAAGTTATAGAAAATTAGACCACTGCTTTTTCTTCTAGAAAGATTTACTAAATGTTGAAGATATCAGAAAAATGAGAAAAGTAATTTCCTGTAGTTTTTCCTGCGTGACTGCTTATCAAATGTGCACAGTTTAATAAAATTATGTATTATATATATACAATAACAGTCTAGTTTGTATGCCAAAAAACCTGAGGATAAATGTACAAGTAAGGGTCCTTGACTTGATGACCGTCAGTCTGTGTTCTTGAGAGCTTTTCTGCCCTAGATGCCAGGGTTTGCAGCATGCCTTCTCGGGGATAAGACAATCCTAGAGATTTAGTTTAGCTCGCTCTGATCTGGTGGGTGGGCCAGCCGCTTCCTCACTTGCTCCTCCACAGGAAAAGCACGCTTCCGCTTCCGCTTCCGCTAGAGGTGGTTTATAGTTGCAGCTGCTTAGGTAGATGCAGATGGCAAATGGGTTAGGATTTCTCTAGTGAGTCAGTCCTTCAGCACTAATTCCTCGGGAAGCTAAATTCTTATCAAATGAAGTCCAAGTTTGCGCAGTTGATCACCTGTCCTGTCTAACTCTAATTTATACACTGACATTACTAATAATAATGTGGTGGGTACATTATTAGTAGGGACTAATAATGTTTTGTGGTAGGGATAGAACCCAGGGACTCTTGCATGCAAGGCAAGCCCTCGCCACCAAGCTAAATCTGTAGGCCTCCTTGACTTTCATCATAAATTTTGAATATAAAATATAAATGAATATCTCCAAGGTTTTGATCATTAGAAAATGGTAATGGCCAGGTGGCGGTGGCGCACACCTTTAATCCCAGCACTCCGGAGGCAGAGGCAGGCGGATCTCTGTGAGTTCGAGGCCAGCCCGGTCTGCAGAGTGAGATCCAGGACAGGCTCCAAAACTACACAGAGAAACCCTGTCTAAGGGGGGGGGAGTGATAATGATAACCATTGAACTTTTGTTTTGTTTTTTTAATTATGTGTATGTCTATGGGTATAGGATCAGCAACCATACTTATTTCCATTTTGTTGTTCTCTCTCTCTCTCTCTTTTTTTTAGATTTATTTATTTATTTATTTATTTATTTATTTATTTATTTATTTATTTATTTATTTATTTATTTATTTATTTATTTATTTATTTATTACGTACATAGTATTCTGCCTGCACATGTCCCTGCAGGCCAGAAGAGGGCACCAGATCTCATTATGGATGGTTGTGAGCTACCATGTGGTTGCTGGGAATTGAACTCAGGACCTCTGGAAGAGCAGTCAGTGCTCTTAACCTCTGAGCCATCTCTCCAGCCCCTTGTTTATTTCAAGACAGGGTTTCTCTATGTAGCTCTGGCTGTCCTGGAACTCCCTCTGTAGACCAGGCTGGCCTTAAACTCATAGAGATCCACCTGCCTCTGCCTCCCCAGTGCTGGGACTAAAGGGATGCACCACTACTGCCTGGCTAGTGTGTGCTTTAAAATATATATATATTTATTTATTTTTATTTTATGTGCATTGGTTTTTTTGCCTGCATGTCCTTCTATGTGAGGGTGTTGGGTCCCTTGGAACTGGAGTTACAGACAGTTGTGAGCTACCATGTGGATGCTGGGGATTGAACTTGGGTCCTCTGGAAGAGCAGCCCCTGGTTTTCCCTTTTTAAGAATGTCATACCAAATCATAGGTAGCCTTTCAGATTGGCTGCTTTCATTCAGCCGCCGTGGAGGTTTTTATAAGTGTCACAATGGCATGTGTGGCAAATACTCGGTATTCTGTAGATTAGAACTAAAATTCTAAGTTCCACTAAAGGAAACAAGCTAAGTTGGTGACACTGGTGGAGGAATATTCCTCAGAGGATCTGTTATTTTTATTGATACTTTAACATTAATGTTTTGCTAATTAACTTTTTTTATTTTATTAAATGTTAATGCAATGAAAAAGATTTTGTCAATTGAATTTCTTCTTTTTTTACTTTACAAGGTTATTTGAATTACTGGATTTTATTTATCCATATTGTTGGTTTTTAGAATTTTAGATGGGCTATGGCCAGTAATATTGTCAGAGTATAAAATCATGTCTAGTTGCAAGGAAACTTATTTGCCTTAAATTCCATTATAAGAGATTCTTAATATGTAAATTCTCTGTTCTAGGTCTGAACAGATCTAGATTAATAATTAAAACAGATTAATAATAATGTGAAACAATCACACCATTATTAAAGTAGTATGCATCACAAAAATCCTCCAAAACCAGAATAATTATTTCAGAGAGATGACCAAATGCTGTTTCTAGTTGCTTTAGCAAGTGTGTTTTCTCCCAGACTGATGTGACTGGTAAAGCAGCAAGAAAGGACCTTAGTCCAGGGGTTCCCAGCCTTCCTCTGCTGCGGTCCTTAATATTAATACAGTCATGTGTGGTCACCCCTGTATAAAATTATTTTCATTGCTACTTCATAACTGCAATTTTGCTACTGCTATGAATTGTAATGTAAATATCTGTGTTTTCCGATGGTTTTAAGGTGACCCTGTGAATGGGTAGTCCGACACCCTTGGGTTGTGACCCACAGATGCAGAACCAGTGCCTTAGGGTTCTGTAAATGTCATTTCTCTTGTGTTGACAGTATAAGTGCACCTAAGGTTGATTGTGGCCACTCATTGCCCGCTTACGTTGTATTGCAAATAAACCAAATCCATTAAAACAAAATCTACAGAATAAATCAGCCAGATTACTTAAATCACATGTTCTTTATCTAGTTATTTTTAAATCTATTAGTTTGTTTGATTTTATATAAACAAACAGTTCTAATCTTGTGCCCATCATAACCTTGCCAGGAAGTTTCATTTACTGTGATTGCTGGTTTTTCTTGTGTGGAAAAACAAAACACTGTCTTCAGTTAAATCACATATAAAACCATCATTTTTCTTTTAAAGGAAAACAAATCACATGGTCAGATATTTAATTATGAGTTTCTTAGGTCTTTTGTGTTTGTAGATTAATTGGAGCAGGGAGGATAGAAATTAATATAGAGTTGGAATTGTCTTTAAGTGGCTCGGGTCAAGGGTTTTGCAGTATAGTAAAATATGGGTAAAAGTGATTGCCACGTAGGCTTGACACCTTACTTTGATCCTAGAATCCATGTTAAAAAGCTAGATGTGGAGACTGGAGAGATGGAGGACCCAGGTTCAATCCCCAGCACCCACATGACAGCTCACAACTGTCTGTAACTCCAGTTCCAAGGGAGCTGACACTGTCACACCAATGCACATAAAATAAAGTTCAATAAATTAAAAACAAAACAAAACCAGATGTGACGACGCACATCTGTAATCCTAGCACTTTTATGGTGAGATGGGAGATGTAGTTAGGAGAATCTCCTAGAAGTTCACAGGCTAGGTAGTCATGACAGAAGGAAAGAACTAACCCCTGAAAGTTGTCCTTTGACCTCCACATGTGCACCATAGCACACCCGTGCTCACATTCACTCAAGCACAACCTCCACATGTGCATACACCATAGCACACCCGTGCTCACATTCACTCAAACACAGTAATAATAAATAGAAAAAAAAACACTAAAAAACAGCTCTTCAGATAGGCAGAGCGGTAGGAACTGGAAATGTAGAAGCTGAAGGAGGAAGGTTGGGAGCTGACATTTGTGAATTCTTAGTCATGAGACTCATAATACATTGAGCTCCTTTTCTGTGGGGTTTATTTTAGGTGATGGTTGATTGTACAGATTGTACAAAAGGTGTGAGTGAGGCCTGGAGAGATGCCTCAGTGGTGAAGAGCACTGGCTGCTCTTGCAGAGGACCTGGGCTCAGTACCCAAGCCCCCACATGGTGGCTCACAGACATCTGGACTCCAGTTCCAGGGGATCCCATGCCCTCCTCTGACCTGTGTGAGCACCAGGCACACACATGGTACACACACATACATGCAGGCAAAACACTCACACATAAAATGAGTAAATCTCTAAACTTTCTTCCTGTGTCAGGGAGACAAGGTCTCACTGTATCTGGCTGTCTTAGAACTCACTGCGTAAACCAGGCTGTCCTTGAATCCACCTGCTCTCCGCCTACCGAGTTCTGGAATTAAAGATATGCTCTACGATGCCTGGTTAAAAACAAACAAACAAACAAACAACAACAAACCTTCCGAAAAACGTTTAAGAGATTTGTATGACTTGACACCTTCAGTGTGATAGGATGGGGAAGACTAAAATCGTAAGAAAATACGAGGATGTGAAGTCAACAACAGTTGATTCCAAACTGTTTGTGCCTTTGTGCTCTCAGATTGAAGAGGAACAGCCTGTGGGGAGGTGATTCAGATAATGAATGAGATTTGCTGGGTGGGGTACCCCTGTCCAGGTTGAGAGGGTGCAGTGATTACAAAGTGCGGGAATGCAGAGACTGGGAAGATGGAAGGCAGCCTGTGGCTGGGATGACGATGGGACTGTTGTGAGAAGAATAGATGAAAAAAAGATGTAGACAGCCTCAGGCTTACGTTAGAATCTCTGAGTGTTGGGAGATGACAGAATCTGGCATTGTGTACGCTTCTTTAGTCTCTCTAACAATACCTTGTCACTAAGGTCATTAAGAATCAACTGTCCTTAGTTTCATGTGCAGACTGTGCTGGATTTTGGATCTAGATCTAGATCTCATTTCTGGAAAATCCATGCCTCCATTTCTTAACTGCTGCCTAAGGCTTGATGGATTCTTTGGTCTTCACCATTAAGCCTTCCCATCCCCAGTATCGAATTCCTCTGAAGATGCAGGGTTCGTTCTGCTGACCAATGCTGTGGGTATTTAGAATCTGAACTGTGACTCTCTGGGGATAGGATTGATACCGTGGGGATCCTGTTCCCTCCCTTACCTTTACAAGGAAGCAGATGGTGAAAGAGTGGTGGGTGGTTGTCTGCTCTTTTGGGAGGCCCACCACCCAGCTCCCAAATAAATCACTCATGGAGGCTTGTTCTTAATTAGGAATGCCTGGCCTTAGCTTGGCTTGTTGCTAGCCAGTTTTTCTTAACTTAAATTAGCCCAGCTACCTTTTGCTTTGTGGCTTTTCTCATTCCTCTTTCTTCTGTAAATATTACTCTTACTCCATGGCTTGCTGTGTAGCTGGGTGGATGGATGGATGGCTAGCCTCCTTCTCTGGCTGCTACTTCTTCCAGATTTCTCCTTCTGTTTATTCTCTCTGCCTGCCAGCCCCGCCTATCCTTTCTCCTGTCTTGCTATTGGCTCTTCAGTTCTTTATTAGACCATCAGGTGTTTTAGACAGGCACAGTAGCACAGCTTCACAGAGTTAAACAAATACAACATAAACTAAAGTAACACACCTTAAAATAATATTCTACTACAAATGATGGGCCTCGGGCATTCTGTCATTGAGATGCAAGAACCTCTGGATCACTTAATTAGGTGGGCTGCATGTTTAACTGTTTTATAGTCTTCTGAACTTTTTCATAACCCACTGTGACATTAAGAATTTTGTAGTTAAGCCTGCTCTAAAAGGAAAGGGCATTAGGGAGTCAGGCTTAGGGACTCCAGAGGAACCACATATAAAGGATTTCTGACTCCTGGTCCCCAGTACAACATTTGATAGAAGCTATACAGAATAGTGCACACCCTAGCCAGGCAGGCAATGGTGCACACGCCTTTAATCTCAGCACCCAGGAGGCAGAGGCAGGAAGATCTCTGAGGTCAAGGCCAACCTGGTCTACAGAGTGAGTTCCTGGACAGCCAGGGCTACACAGAGTAACCCTGTCTAGAAAAACAAGGGAAAAAAATAGTGCACATCTTTCATCTCAGCTCTTGGGTTCCAGGACAGCCAGGGTTATGTAGTGAAACCCTGTCTCAAAAAACAAAACAAAAAACAGATAAATAAGATTTGATAAAGGACTGATAGGTTTAATGATTTACCTCCTACCACTTCAATGTGTTAGTTTCTACAGGAAAATGCTACCAGCCAAACATTGGCTGTGTATAAAGAAAGGAGTTCACAATTGTTTAGGATAATATCCTGTTTTAAAACTTTAATTTAGACATCTAGAGCATGTTTGACTACGTACTGTACTCCAATAGCTTGTCAGGTATATGTGCAGATTGCTGTATATGGAAGATTATAACATGAAAAGTCTCAACTTGGTCCCTATCTGTCTATTCTCACTTCCTTCCCCAGAGTTTGATATCTCAGAAGTCTACAAATGTCAGCAAAATGAGTCCATTTTCTGCCTCTCCCTCCTGACTATAGACGTCTCTTTCCAGTAGGGTTGACTCTCAGTGGCAGTCGTACTTGCCCTCCCCTTAGTGCCCAGATTATTTCTCAGCTGAGAAGCACTGCCTTGAGAGGAGCGGGGGCTGTGTAGTCAGAGGTGGATTCCCTCCCGCAGGCCAGCAGCTTCTGGTGAGATGAGCCGTGGGGACTGTCAGCGGGAGCTCTGTGTCCTTTCCTAAGCCGCCTTAAAGAATTGAGACCTTAGGATCCCAGAGATGGTTCAGCAGGCAAGAGTGTTACTGTCAACCAGGTGGCAGTGGTGGCACATGCCTTCTATCCCAGCACTCGGGAGGCGGAGGCAGGCAGATCTCTGTGAGTTCAAGGCCAGCCTGGTTTACAGAGTGAGATCCAGGACAGCCAAGGCTGTTACACAGAGAAACCCTGTCTAAAAAAACCAAGAAAAGTGTTAAGCGATTCTAAAGAAGAGGATGGGATAATGTGGATTTGAGAAAGCTTTAAATGGACTAGCAGGAGTGAAAGTGAGGTCTTCCCACCTGATGCCTTCGGTTGTTTCTGTGGAGAATGGCCTTAGAATCCTGGTTCTTGAGCTGGGAAGATGGATCCATGGTTTAGAACACTTGTTGCTCTTCCAGAGGACCCGTGTTCAATTCCCAGCACCCACATGATGGTTTATAACCACGAGTAGACCAGTCCCAGGGTATCCAGTGTCCTCTTCTGACCCCCTTGAGGGTGCAAGTGGTATACATCACCATTCACATAAAATAAAACATTTAAATCTAGGCTGGGTGGTGGTGGGGCACGCCTCTAGTCTCAGAACTCAGGAGGCAGAGGCAGGTGGAGCTTTGTGAGTTCCAGACCAGCCTGGTCTACAGAGCAAGTTCTAGGACAGCCAGGGCTACACAGAAACCCTTTTGGGGGGTGGGGGGGATCTTAAATCTTGTTGTCTTTAGAGAATAGAGCTTTGAGTCTTTGTGAACAGTGGGAAACAAAGGTTACTAAGATTGTTAAGAATGTTGGAAACTGCTATTTAGCTTGCAGTATATTTTTTAGCAAGGTTTTCCTTTTTTTTTGTTTTCAAAATAATTTTCCATACCCACAGATTTTTATCTCTTATCTTAGTCCCATGATGTAAATTAAGAAGTTTGCCTCTTTCCTTGGCTTTCAGTATGTGTATGTACACTGCTTGATTTTAGACTGTTTCTCTGTTTGTATTGATTTGTAACGTTCAGGGACAGGGACAGGGTGCAGTTACATAGAGTGAGTTTCATTGTCCGAGGCACTGCCGTTTTGTACACAAACTCTGTGTGTTTTCCCGTTGCAGAAGATTTACTGAGCTGAAGCACTACAGTGATGAGCTGCAGTCCGTCATCTCCCATCTCCTTCGAGTCAGAGCCGTAAGTGATCAGAGCTCTGGGACGCATCGCTAAGGACAGCGCTGGCCGCTGAGTCACGTGCTTCTGAGGAGGGGGTGGCACTTATGCTGGATGACTGATTGCACATTTAAATTAGTAGGTGATAAGCAGACTGCCTTGTAAGAGAAGTGGGGAGGCTTGTCTTTAGAAACAGCTTGAAGAATTTGAGTCCGTTGTTTTCCTCCTGGTGTAGAATGGTGTAGTTGACTTGACAGCTTATCAAAAGGCCAGTCATTTGAGAGTGGAATGTAATAATGGAGGATCTGTAGAATAATGCCTCGGCCTTTGAGGTCTTTGAAGCTTTGTGGGATTATTTATGGATGTTAGGACATCTTGTGTCTGTGGCCCTTTAAGACAGGGTATTACTGTGCAGCCAAGGATGGCTTGAACTTAGCTATCCTCCTGCCTCACCTTTCTCATTGCATATAGCAGCACACCTGGTTCTTCGTGTGTGCCCCGAAATCCCACTGAGTACACTTACTTAAGGTACTGTCTGCCATGGCTAAAGGGCTGAGGAACAACAGCCATTGTACTTGCACATGACGTTGGTTGCAATGCACGTGGGGAAAAGTCTTTTTCAGTAAATGGAGTACCTGGAAAATTGGTTATCTAATCTTCCCAGAGACTTTCGAACCCGAGACAGGGTTACCAGGTGTAGGGTCACATCTTGTGGGCTGAAAGCTTCTGGAGAGGGAATACATTGACTAAGAGCACCCAGCAGTGAAGAATGGAATGCAGGGGCAGTTTTAGATGAAAATAGGTTGGCTGTATAATAATAATTGAGGTGGGTGCTGGGAAGTACGTGTGCAGTCTTCGTCCTTTATGAGAGGTAGAGGTACACTCTTGCTCTCTATACTTTAAATATATATTTTTTGATGTGTTGAATCTCCTAGAACTGGAGTTAAAGATGGCCGAGAGTTTTCCATGTGGGTGCTAGGATTGAACCTAGTCTTCTGGAAGAGCAGCCAGTGCTCTTAACTTTGGAGCCACCTCTCCAGCCCTTCTCTCTAGTCTTTCTTTGTTTGTCCCAGTCTTGGGGCTCGAAAAAAGGGGCCTCATGAATGCTAGACAAGTACTCTCCCACTGAACTACCCTTTTCTATACTTCCATATACTTGAACTTTTCCATGATAGCGTAGAAAAATAGGACTGGGGTGTGTAGCCCTATGGTAAAGTATACGACTAGCATGTTCAAGGCCTTGACTTGCATCTCTACACACACACACACACACACACACACACACACACACACACACACACACACACACACACACACACACACAGATACTCAGTGAATTGGTGAATTGCCCTGGTTGTCAGAGTCACCTGATGGAGGGCATGTCCTTATCTCCTGAGGCACAGTAAAGATTTGGAGCACGCTAGTCTCACAGTTCTACATAACAGCTGCACTCATGGGGCTGGGCGATGGCTCAGGTCAAGAGCACCTGGTGCTATTGTGGAAGACCAGGGTTGAGTTACCAGGGCCACAGGATGGGTAATAGCCATCTGTGACTCTAGTTCCAGGGGATCCAATACTTCTTCTATACTCATACACATAATGCCTAGGCATACATGCCGACAAAACACATGTACATGTAACTAAAAAGAAATCTTTTTTTTTTAAAGATTTATTTATTCATTATGTGTACAGTATTCTGCCTACACACCAGAAGAGGGAACCAGATCAAATTACAGATGGTTATGAGCCACCATGTGGTTGCTGGGACTTGAACTCAGGACCTTGGGAAGAGTGGCCAGTGCTCTTAACCTCTGAGCCATCTCTCCAGCCCCTAAAAAAAATCTTATTTTTAAATTTTTTAAAAATTTACTTATTTATTTAATGTATGAATGCTCTTTATGCAAGAAGAGAGCATCAGATCCCACTAGAGATGGTTGTGAGCCACCATGTGGTTTCTGGGACCTCTGGGAGAGCAGCCAGTGCTCTTAATCCTGGAGCCATGTCTCCAATTTTAAATAAATCTTTTAAAGAAAGAACTTGAATTCAACTACATTTCTATTTCCTATTGCACTCCATTGCTTCTTCTCCAGACGGAAACACATTTTTAATAAAACCTTGCTAAAATTCTAAAAATACACGTTTACTTCACTAACATTGTAAAGATGCAAATTATAGTCACTGACATCATATTTAACATTATTGTGTTGTTGTCTATAAATATGGTAATGTCTGGAGTTTGCAGCACAGTAAGAGGGTGGCAGGAGGGATCACACACAGCTCCTTCCTTTGGAACCTTTTTTCAGGAGTCTTTTTTTTTTTTTTTGAGATGGGTCTCACTGTGTAGACTTGTCTGGGCTAGGACTCACTCTGTAGACCGTACTATAGTTGAACTCAGAGATGGACCTGCCTGTGCCCTCTAGTGCTGGGATTGGAGGCGTGGGCCACTAGGCCCAGCTAGGGAGTTTAAATCTCAGAATCTCTGAAATCTGTTAGGAGACTCAAGGAAGAAAAGGCTGTGTGTGTCCAGCTTTTAAAGTTCACCATAGCCTGTCACAGACTGTCCTTTCCCGTGTCATCATGTCACAGACTGTCCTTTCCAGTGTCATCCTGTCACAGACTGTCCTTTCCAGTGTCAGCCTGTCACAGACTGTCCTTTCCAGTGTCATCCTGTCACAGACTGTCCTTTCCAGTGTCAGCCTGTCACAGACTGTCCTTTCCAGTGTCAGCCTGTCACAGACTGTCCTTTCCAGTGTCCGCCTGTCACAGACTGTCCTTTCCAGTGTCATGTCACAGACTGTCCTTTCCAGTGTCATCATGTCACAGACTGTCCTTTCCAGTGTCATCCTGTCACAGACTGTCCTTTCCAGTGTCCGCCTGTCACAGACTGTCCTTTCCAGTGTCATGTCACAGACTGTCCTTTCCAGTGTCATCATGTCACAGACTGTCCTTTCCAGTGTCAGCCTGTCAGAGACTGTCCTTTCCAGTGTCAGCCTGTCACAGACTGTCCTTTCCAGTGTCATCCTGTCACAGACTGTCCTTTCCAGTGTCATTCTGTCACAGACTGTCCTTTCCAGTGTCAGCCTGTCACAGACTGTCCTTTCCAGTGTCATCATGTCACAGACTGTCCTTTCCCGTGTCATCATGTCACAGACTGTCCTTTCCAGTGTCATCCTGTCACAGACTGTCCTTTCCAGTGTCATTCTGTCACAGACTGTCCTTTCCAGTGTCATTCTGTCACAGACTGTCCTTTCCAGTGTCATCCTGTCACAGACTGTCCTTTCCAGTGTCATGTCACAGACTGTCCTTTCCAGTGTCATGTCACAGACTGTCCTTTCCAGTGTCATCATGTCACAGACTGTCCTTTCCAGTGTCCGCCTGTCACAGACTGTCCTTTCCCGTGTCATCATGTCACAGACTGTCCTTTCCAGTGTCATTCTGTCACAGACTGTCCTTTCCAGTGTCATCCTGTCACAGACTGTCCTTTCCAGTGTCATCCTGTCACAGACTGTCCTTTCCAGTGTCATCATGTCACAGACTGTCCTTTCCAGTGTCCGCCTGTCACAGACTGTCCTTTCCAGTGTCATCATGTCACAGACTGTCCTTTCCAGTGTCATCATGTCACAGACTGTCCTTTCCAGTGTCACCTGTCACAGACTGTCCTTTCCAGTGTCACCTGTCACAGACTGTCCTTTCCAGTGTCATCATGTCACAGACTGTCCTTTCCAGTGTCATCCTGTCACAGACTGTCCTTTCCAGTGTCCGCCTGTCACAGACTGTCCTTTCCAGTGTCAGCCTGTCACAGACTGTCCTTTCCAGTGTCATGTCACAGACTGTCCTTTCCCGTGTCATCATGTCACAGACTGTCCTTTCCAGTGTCATCCTGTCACAGACTGTCCTTTCCAGTGTCATTCTGTCACAGACTGTCCTTTCCAGTGTCATCCTGTCACAGACTGTCCTTTCCAGTGTCATCCTGTCACAGACTGTCCTTTCCAGTGTCCGCCTGTCACAGACTGTCCTTTCCAGTGTCATCATGTCACAGACTGTCCTTTCCAGTGTCAGCCTGTCACAGACTGTCCTTTCCAGTGTCATCATGTCACAGACTGTCCTTTCCAGTGTCATCATGTCACAGACTGTCCTTTCCAGTGTCAGCCTGTCACAGACTGTCCTTTCCAGTGTCATGTCACAGACTGTCCTTTCCAGTGTCATCATGTCACAGACTGTCCTTTCCAGTGTCAGCCTGTCAGAGACTGTCCTTTCCAGTGTCAGCCTGTCACAGACTGTCCTTTCCAGTGTCATCCTGTCACAGACTGTCCTTTCCAGTGTCATTCTGTCACAGACTGTCCTTTCCAGTGTCAGCCTGTCACAGACTGTCCTTTCCAGTGTCATCATGTCACAGACTGTCCTTTCCCGTGTCATCATGTCACAGACTGTCCTTTCCAGTGTCATCCTGTCACAGACTGTCCTTTCCAGTGTCATTCTGTCACAGACTGTCCTTTCCAGTGTCATGTCACAGACTGTCCTTTCCAGTGTCATCCTGTCACAGACTGTCCTTTCCAGTGTCATTCTGTCACAGACTGTCCTTTCCAGTGTCATCCTGTCACAGACTGTCCTTTCCAGTGTCATCCTGTCACAGACTGTCCTTTCCAGTGTCCGCCTGTCACAGACTGTCCTTTCCAGTGTCATCATGTCACAGACTGTCCTTTCCAGTGTCAGCCTGTCACAGACTGTCCTTTCCAGTGTCATCATGTCACAGACTGTCCTTTCCAGTGTCATCATGTCACAGACTGTCCTTTCCAGTGTCAGCCTGTCACAGACTGTCCTTTCCAGTGTCATGTCACAGACTGTCCTTTCCAGTGTCATCATGTCACAGACTGTCCTTTCCAGTGTCAGCCTGTCAGAGACTGTCCTTTCCAGTGTCAGCCTGTCACAGACTGTCCTTTCCAGTGTCATCCTGTCACAGACTGTCCTTTCCAGTGTCAGCCTGTCAGAGACTGTCCTTTCCAGTGTCAGCCTGTCACAGACTGTCCTTTCCAGTGTCATCCTGTCACAGACTGTCCTTTCCAGTGTCATTCTGTCACAGACTGTCCTTTCCAGTGTCAGCCTGTCACAGACTGTCCTTTCCAGTGTCATCATGTCACAGACTGTCCTTTCCCGTGTCATCATGTCACAGACTGTCCTTTCCAGTGTCATCCTGTCACAGACTGTCCTTTCCAGTGTCATTCTGTCACAGACTGTCCTTTCCAGTGTCATGTCACAGACTGTCCTTTCCAGTGTCATCCTGTCACAGACTGTCCTTTCCAGTGTCATGTCACAGACTGTCCTTTCCAGTGTCATGTCACAGACTGTCCTTTCCAGTGTCATCATGTCACAGACTGTCCTTTCCAGTGTCATCATGTCACAGACTGTCCTTTCCAGTGTCCGCCTGTCACAGACTGTCCTTTCCCGTGTCATCATGTCACAGACTGTCCTTTCCAGTGTCATTCTGTCACAGACTGTCCTTTCCAGTGTCATCCTGTCACAGACTGTCCTTTCCAGTGTCATCCTGTCACAGACTGTCCTTTCCAGTGTCATCATGTCACAGACTGTCCTTTCCAGTGTCCGCCTGTCACAGACTGTCCTTTCCAGTGTCATCATGTCACAGACTGTCCTTTCCAGTGTCATCATGTCACAGACTGTCCTTTCCAGTGTCACCTGTCACAGACTGTCCTTTCCAGTGTCACCTGTCACAGACTGTCCTTTCCAGTGTCATCATGTCACAGACTGTCCTTTCCAGTGTCATCCTGTCACAGACTGTCCTTTCCAGTGTCCGCCTGTCACAGACTGTCCTTTCCAGTGTCAGCCTGTCACAGACTGTCCTTTCCAGTGTCATGTCACAGACTGTCCTTTCCCGTGTCATCATGTCACAGACTGTCCTTTCCAGTGTCATCCTGTCACAGACTGTCCTTTCCAGTGTCATTCTGTCACAGACTGTCCTTTCCAGTGTCATCCTGTCACAGACTGTCCTTTCCAGTGTCATCCTGTCACAGACTGTCCTTTCCAGTGTCCGCCTGTCACAGACTGTCCTTTCCAGTGTCATCATGTCACAGACTGTCCTTTCCAGTGTCAGCCTGTCACAGACTGTCCTTTCCAGTGTCATCATGTCACAGACTGTCCTTTCCAGTGTCATCATGTCACAGACTGTCCTTTCCAGTGTCAGCCTGTCACAGACTGTCCTTTCCAGTGTCATCCTGTCACAGACTGTCCTTTCCAGTGTCATTCTGTCACAGACTGTCCTTTCCAGTGTCAGCCTGTCACAGACTGTCCTTTCCAGTGTCATCCTGTCACAGACTGTCCTTTCCAGTGTCATCATGTCACAGACTGTCCTTTCCAGTGTCATCATGTCACAGACTGTCCTTTCCAGTGTCAGCCTGTCACAGACTGTCCTTTCCAGTGTCAGCCTGTCACAGACTGTCCTTTCCAGTGTCATCCTGTCACAGACTGTCCTTTCCAGTGTCATCATGTCACAGACTGTCCTTTCCAGTGTCATCATGTCACAGACTGTCCTTTCCAGTGTCAGCCTGTCACAGACTGTCCTTTCCAGTGTCAGCTTGTCACAGACTGTCCTTTCCAGTGTCAGCCTGTCACAGACTGTCCTTTCCAGTGTCCGCCTGTCACAGACTGTCCTTTCCAGTGTCCGCCTGTCACAGACTGTCCTTTCCAGTGTCAGCCTGTCACAGACTGTCCTTTCCAGTGTCATCCTGTCACAGACTGTCCTTTCCAGTGTCATTCTGTCACAGACTGTCCTTTCCAGTGTCATCCTGTCACAGACTGTCCTTTCCAGTGTCAGCCTGTCACAGACTGTCCTTTCCAGTGTCATCTTCTCATAGACTCTGTCCTTTTCAGTGTCCCAGCACTTGGGAGGCCGAGGCAGGTGAATCTCTGAGTCCGTGCCTAGCCTGGTCTACAGATCAAGTCCCATGGCAGCCAGGACTTCATAGAGAAACCCTGTCTCAAAAAACCAAAAACCAAAACAAGAATAAACAAAAAAGCCAACCAAAAAACTGCTAAAAAGAACTGTGGCAGCACAGTGAACGTGTCGGGCTGTGCTAGCTCTGTTTATGATGTGGTTTGAAGGGTATTTTTCTTTCCTGGTTTTTCTTGATCTCGTACTAAGCATGATCATTGGGTTTTTTCCCTACTCTTAAAAATGTATATGGATTTTTCGAAAGTAGTCTGTATGCAACTTCCACCTAACACCAGTTTCTGCTAATATTTCAGAGAGTAGCAGACCGACTCTATGGTGTGTATAAAGTGCATGGAAACTATGGGAGAGTTTTTAGGTAAGTGTCTTACAGACTTTTACAGACATTTCGCTCTGACTGGATTTTTGGCTTTAAAACCCTTACAATGTATGACTCAGAGGAGTACATTTTATTTATTGATTTATATTCTCTAATTGTAGTGTGTATGTGTTCACATGTTGGATGGTGTATACATGTCAAATGTGTGCACGTGTGTGTGGAATCCAGAGGTTTGTAGTAAGGTTTTTCTTTGGGCCACCAGCCTCAAATAATGATATGGAGACTTATTATTTATTAATTATGAAAGCTCAGGCTGCTTAAGCTTGTCCCATTAGCTCTTTTAGCTTAAATTAACCTGTTTATATTAATCTATGTTTTGCCTTGTGGCATTTTACTTTTCTTTCATCCTGTTATGTCCCTCTGTGTCTCATTGGTGTCTTTTTCTCTCGAGCCTAGAATCATCCCAAGTTCCTCTCTTTTTCCCGGAAGTCCCGCCTATCTCTCCTGCCTAGCTATCAGCCATTCAGCTTTTTATTACACCAATCACAGCAACACCTCCTCACAGGGTGTACAAATATCCTACAACAGAGGTTAGCATTGGGTATTGTTAGATCATTCTCCACCTTAACCTGAGGTGGGTTCTTTTACTTGACTCCAGAGCTCACCACTTTGGATTAGTCTGGCTAGCCAACTGGCTCTGTCCCTGCGTCCCAAGTGCTGGCATTATAAGTACGCTGTCACATTAGTGTAGTTGTAGCTTTCCAAGCTCTGGTCCCCGGGCTTCCCTGGGAAGCCCTGTATTCCCAAAGCCATATCCCTCAATTCCTGATCCTTTTGGAACAGGCTTTCACCCTGGACCTTCCTTACGTTGTAGCCCAGGCTCATCTCAGACTTGTAACACTCCACCGTCTCTGACTCATGTTGAGATTTACAGCCACGTTTCACTGTCCCTGGCAGAACTGTAGCCACTGGTGTCCTGTGGGAGTAGTTTTCACTGTTCAGGTAAATACTTTCATTTTAAAGCCCTTCTGTAAACAGGTGGTGCGGAAATTGTACCTGCTGAGTGAGAAACGCCCAACTGAAGGGGCCCAGGGCCTTTTACTTTCTCCGGTGATTGATTGCCTGGAGAGAATGGATCCCTGGAAACTGCTGTCCAATAGGATTGGATACTTTCTTTCTTTGCTTTGTTTTTGCCATTTTATAAGACTTTGGCCAGATGAGTTTTTCAGTCTGTGGTGTTTCAGTGATTAGAATACTTGTGTGAGGGTGGGGGTCAGCACAGGGTCAGAACAGTTGTCGAGTTTCTGTGAGGCCCTGGGTTCAGTCCTCAGTACCAAAGTGGGGAGGGTGGGATAGGGAAGTATGTGTGTATGACTTGCATGTTTTGGTTATTTAAATGGTTTGTAGCTTGGTTTATATTAGGGGTGTTTTGCCTACAAGCATGCATGGGTACCACATGTGTGCCGAGTGCCTGTGGAGGCCAGAAGTTCCTCTGGAACTAGAGCTACGGTATTGTGAGCTGCCATGTGGCTGCTGGGACTCTAACCCAGGTCATTTGAGACAGGGTCTTTCTGTGTAGCCCAGGCTGACTTGGAACTCACTCTGTAGACCAGGAGGCCTAGAACTTAGAGGATCTGCCTGCCTCTGCCTCTGCAGTGCTGGGGTAAAGACATGCACCACGATCCCAGCTTGACACGCTTTTCTTTTGTCAACTTTCTTTGGGGGGTGGTCCTTTTCTTTATTATTATTGTTTTGTTGTTGTTTTTTTGAGTGTAGCCCAGGCTGGCCTTATTTTGTCATGTAGTAATAAATGACCTTGAACTTCTGATCCTCCTGCCTCTGCCTTTCAAGTGCTTGGATTACAGGATGTGCCACCACATTTATTCTGCCAACTGCACTATATCCCTAGCCTTGTGTGTTTGTGGTCTTCCCTTTAATTACTAAATTTTAAGGGAACACCAGTATACTTGAATCACAGAAAGTAAATCCCAATATGGGTCCTAGCTAGAAAAAGATCTGTTAAACGCCTCCGTTGATTAACATGGGCTTCTGTCTTTCCCTTCCAGTGAATGGAGCGCCATCGAAAAGGAGATGGGTGACGGCCTGCAGAGTGCCGGGCACCACATGGACGTGTGAGTGACAGGAACTGGGTGCGGGCGGGGGGGGGGGGGGGGGGGGGGGGGGGGGGGGCGGCGGACACGACACGACAACGCTGCTGACTCCCGGTTACAGGTTACATCCAGTCAGCTGCATTTACAGTCAGGCTTGGTGTGTGGGGATGGGGCTTATTGCTCCTAGGAATGCAAGATTGCTTAATCCTTGTGTTCTGAAACTGCTCTAATTCATGTAGTAACAGAGTAAAGATAAAAATGGTGGTGGTGGTGGTGACTCACGCCATAAATCCCAGCACTGGGGAGATCTCTGTGGGTTTGAGGCCAGCCTGGTCTACAGAGCGAGTTCCAGGACAGCCAGGACTACACAGAGAAACCCCGTCTCCGAAAACGGAAAAACAAAGCAAACCTGTGTGTCCATTTCCGTGCACACAGAAGTTACTTGACAAACTCTAACCCTGTTAGCAGTAAAGTTGCAGGACGGCCTTCCCCTCCCGGCCTCTGCTGCCATGTCACGTAGCAGGGACCAGCCGTGGGGAGGCTGCAGCTCTGAGGTCCCCCTGATGAGCGTGGGCCCTCTCTGGCTGAACAGACCTTACTTAAGGCTGAAAGCTGTTAACTGGAGAAGGAAGGAGTCCAGGATCTAACCCTGAGGCACCAAAGCAGTAGCTGAGGAGCATGAGGAAGATTCAGAAGTGGAGGAAAGATGCCTGGAGCTTCTGTGGAGGCGTGCTCAGGGTGCTTTGCAGAGGACTGCTGAGTGCTTTTCTGAAGGAGCAGAGCCTCTGGACCAGAAATTTCTCACTCACGCTCTGGGTGAGAAAGCTGGGTTCCTAAAGAGTAAAGAGTAGAAATTCTCACCCAGACATGGTGGCGTGTGCCTGTAGGCTTGCTTACTCCAGAGGCTGAGAGGAGAGGGGCGCTTGAGCTCCGCACCTGGAAACCAGCCTGAGCACTATAACAAGAGTCCATGAATAAAATATATATACCGTGCTTAGCCGTGGAGGAATGAAACGCTCATGTTCCGAGGTCAAGGACGGGGCAAGGTTGTGTGTTCTCACCTCTACTAGTAAGTGCATTGGTGCCTGTCAGTGAGGGGGTGAAGAGTGGAGAAGCGGTGTGTGCGTTAGAGAGGAAGACGTGAAACTGTCTTTGTCACAGTTGAGATCTTTTACACAGAAAATAGTGATGAGTCGGCCGATGAGTTCGTGAAAGTTCAGGAGATCACGTGATCCCTTCAAAATCAATTATTTTCACACACTGCAATCAACAGCTGGACAGTAAAGTTAGAACAATACTGTTTATAACAACACATGATATGAAAGATTAGAAAGCCCCACCCACACTGATGGTAACTATGTAAGTGTGAATTCCATAATTGGGATTGTAGAGTCATTATTGAGGTGCCCGTTCTTGGGGGACTGGAGCTATGGCTCAGGGGCTGAGCACTGGATGCTCTACCAGAGGACCCAGGTTTGATTCCCAGCACTCACGTGGTAGCTCACAACCATCTGTATCCCTGGTCAGGGGTGTCTAACTCTTGGCCTCTGGGAGCACTGCACACACACAGTGCACACACACGGTGCACACACATGCCGGAAAAGCACTCATACACATAAGGTCTTGTTTGAAAAGATGTCTGTTCTCCTAGAACAGCAGGCCTAGTAAAAGTCCCACTGATTTCTTCTTTCCCTCAGTGGTAATTAATGAGCTGAGTCTGAACCACATGTGGCATCACACACCTTTAAGCAAAAACAAATCTGAATTTCAGGCAAGTTCCAGGACTAGAGAGTGAGATCCTGTCTTAAAAACAAAACAAGAAAATGATCTAAAATTTATATGATGTTGAAATAGCCAAAACCAGTTTTGACAAAGAATCCAGCTTTCAAGATTGACTGTAGAACTATATTATGACTATAAAGAGTTCAGTTGAGGGGCTGGAGAGATGGCTCAGCGGTTAAGGGCACTGGCTGCTCTTCCAGAGGTCCTGAGTTCAAGTCCCAGCAACCACATGGTGGTTCACAACTGTCTATAATGAGATCTGGTGCCCTCTTCTGGTGTGCAGGCATACATGCACATACATGCAGGCAGGATACTGTATCCATAATTAATAAATAAATAAATAAATAAATAAATAAATAAATCTTTAAAAAGAAAGGAAAGCCAGCAGGAAGGCTGATGAGGTAGTTCAGTGGGTAAAGGCCCTTGCTTCCCAGCCTGATAACTTGAGTTTGGTTCCCAGGTGTCCCACACCCTGGAAGGAAAGGACCAACTCCCAAAAGTTGTTCTCTCTCCTCTACCATACCCTATGGCACACATGTGCCCCCTTTATATAAATAAAATGTAATTGCCATATTTAAGTAGCTACTTAAAGCCAATAATAGAAAGTTCAAAAAGGTCTTAAATACTCTCATGAAAAAGATGAGTATGTCAGGTGATAGGTCTGTGACTTAGCTTGAGTCAATCATGCCACAGGGCCTGTCTGAAGTCATCATCAATTTTACATTGTGAATGCACAGTCTTTGTCCATGCAGCTTAAGCTGCTGGGTGGTGGTGAGAAAGTATTTTATTTAAATATTACTTTTCCATATTCCATAGTCAAGCTAACTAGCTTTTTTTGTAAAGATTTAAAAAAGTTATTAGCTGGGTGGTGGCGGCGGCGGCGGTGGCGGCGGCGGCGGCGGCGCACGCCTTTAATCCCAGCACTCAGGAAGCAGAGGCAGGTGGATCTCTGTGGGTTTGAGACCAGCCCGGTCTACAGAGCAAGATCCAGAACAGCTAGGGCTACACTGAGAAACCCTGTCTTGAAAAATAAAACAAACAAAAAATGTATTTATGTTTATGTGTGTGTGTATGTGTGTGCGTGTGCCTGTGCATATGTGTAGGAGCCATGTGTGTGTAGATGCCGCAGAGACCAGGAGAGGGTGTGAGATCCCTGGAGAATTCTAGTTACCAGTAAGCTGCCCCATCCTTAAAACACTAATTCTTGTGGACACGGTTGGAGTTACTCATGTTTCTTAAACAGGTACGCGTCCTCCATTGACGACATTCTGGAAGACGAAGAACACTATGCAGACCAGCTAAAGGAGTATCTCTTCTATGCAGAGGCCCTGCGGTGAGTCCATGACAGCCTCAAATGTAGACAAGAGGTTGCTTCCTGAGTCAGGTCACAGTGTCAGACCCCTGGCAGGCCTAAAAACCAGAAGTTCTGCCCTTCGAGCATCTTCTTGACAAGAGCTTCCTGTTCGTGCTGATGGCCTGCCTATTTCTTCCTGCTTTTCCCAGTTTGAAGATTGGGAGCAAAATACAGACAGAGTGTAGAGCCCTACAGAGACAAACAGAACTCGCTGCTAGACAGATTTAGTGGATAAGAAAAAGTTAGCATGTTTTCCTCCCTCCATGTCTTAATTGCTTTCTGTTGCTTTGGAGAGACACCATTACCAAGGCAGCTTACAAAAGAAAGCATTTATTTGGGCTTGTGAGGGTTAGTCCGTGAACATCATGGCAGGAACATGGCAGCAGGCAGGCAGACCTGGTGCAGGCACAGTAGATTAGAGTTTACATCTGATCCACAAGCAGCAGGAAGAGAGAAACGGGGAGCTAACTTGAGTGGCATGGGTTTGAAGCCTCAGAGCCTTCCCCAGTGACACACCTACTAATCCTTGCCAGACAGTTCCACCAACTGGAGACCAGTCATTCATATATATGAGCCTCTAGGGGCCACTCTCATTCAGACCACCACTCTTTCTTTCTTCCTTTCTTTGACCTTTTTTTTTTTTTTTTTTTTAAATTTAATTCAAGTTAGAAAAACCATTTTCCTGAAAGTGTTAGCTTTTGATTAGTTTTTTCTGTCCCTTTGAAAAGAATCCTGTTGGAGGCAGGGCATGGTGTGCATACCTTCAGTCACAGTGCTCAGGAGGCAGAGGTAGATGGAGCTCTGTGAGGTCAAGGCCCTCCTTGTCTACATTGTGAGTTCTAGGTCAGCCAGGGCTACATACTAAAAATAGCCTGTTTCCAAATTGAAGGAAAAAAAAAAAAAAGAACTCTTGGTGGGGCTGGAGAGATGGCTCAGTGGTTAAGAGTTTGTACTGTTCTTCCAGAGGACAGAGTTCAATTCCTAGTACCTATGTCAAGCAGCTTACAACTAACTACCTGTAACTCCAGCTCCAGGAGATCCAGTGCCTCTGGTCTCTGCACGCATCTGCACTCACATGAACACACCAACACACACACACACACACACACACACACACACACACACACACACATACACACACACAAGTAAAAATACATCTTTAAAAAAAAGAATTTCACTGGACAGACAGAAGAGCTGTATTCATTAGCTTGTCAGCATGAAAGCTTTTTGGTAGGTGGTTAGCTTTTTCCTTGCCTGCTTTGTGTAGAGGTAAGTTTCACCAAAGTGTTTTCAAGTTACGAAGCAAAAGAAACTTGATGAATACAGTGAAGTTCTGTGTAGTTCCTACAAATTACAAAATGATTACTGTGTGTTGACATGAAAAGGTGCTCACTGTTTGTGGCTAAGTGTGAAAGTGTAGGCACAGTGAGGTGTTGGTATGTGTTATAAATGCCTAGCTGGGTTTTGGAAGGTTATCCACACTTAGGTGTGTGGATTGTATGTGAATAGTGTGGTTATAAGGTGTTCTGGTACTGTTCCTATTTTGTGCATTTCTGTATTAGAATTGTTAGAATAAGCATAGTTCATTATTATGATGACTTAAAGCTATTTCTAGATAGAAAAGGAAGACAACGTTGAGATCTTAACCCTTTCAAAGAATGCTCACTTGGCACATGAGACCACAGAGTGAGCTCCTGAGTTGGGGATGGTGGTGCATGCCTGTAACCCAGCAGCTCAGGAGGCAGAGGCAAGAGGGTTTGAAATCCAAAGATAGCTTTGACTATATCTAATGAGACTTATCTCAGAAAGAGTTTGAACAATTGATAGTGGTGTGTTTATTGAAAATAATTACATAGTCCATCTTTTTTTTTGTAAAGTTTTTATACTTAGATTCTGTTAGATTTAATTTTCAAGGTTGGACTACTACTTTTTAAACTTGAAAGTTGTGTCACAAAAGCCCTGAACCTAGTTAGGCATTATAAATGCCTCTCCCTGCACCCCTAAAACATTTCTGATATGTTAAAGAAGCTAGAAAAGCTTAATGACTGTGCTTGTTCACCCCAAGGGCTGTATGCAGGAAGCATGAGCTTATGCAGTATGACCTGGAGACGGCTGCTCAGGACCTGGCTTCCAAGAAACAGCAGTGTGAGGAGCTGGCCACTGGGGTGAGTGCTCTTCAGGTTCCTGGTGATTGTGAAGCGAGGGTGTGGTGCAATGTGCGGGGATGCCTGTGCCTCTCAGGGGGTCAGGAAGGAGAACTTTATCAGTTTTTGGTTGCCTTTTTTTCCTGGAAAGGTATATTACTGATTATAAAATCACTGCATAGGGGTGTGTGTGTGTGTGCTCTCTCGTGCCCATATCCTGCATGAGTGCAGTACCAGTAGAAGGCACTGGATCCCTTAGAACTGGAGTTGAAGGCAGTTGTGAGCCACCATCTTCCAGATGTGGGGCTAGGAACTGAACCTTGTCCTCTGAAAGAACAGCAGATACTCTAACCACTGGACCATCTCTCCTGCCTCTTTTGGTTGCTTTCTTGGTATAAAATGATAGCAGCCATCAAAGCTGTGCTCCTTTTAGTTCTGTCTAGTTGGGTAAGGTGTTTTACAGGAATTTTAGATCAGGAGCTGGGGAAATGCTCAGTGGTTAAAAGAGCTTATTGCTCTTGTAGAGGACCGGAACTTCCTAGCACTTAAGTCAGGCAGCTCCCAACTGCCTTTAACTCCAGCTCCAGGGGATCTGATGCCATCTGCTGGCTTCTTTGGGCTCTGAATGCCCCTGCACATGCCCACACACATACATACAAATTTTAAAAACTTAAGATTCTTTTAAAACTTGGTTTACTTTGGAAAGCCTTACCCAGTCAGAATCACCTCCACCTCTCACCAGTCACCTCTCCTATGAAGGGATTTGTCCTCCTTAATGCTTATGGTGTGGTGTTTACTGGGGTGATATTGTGTTCCCCAAAATATTGGTTTACTTTGGAAAGCCTTACCCAGTCAGAATCACCTCCACCAATCACCAGTCACCTCTCCTATGAAGGGATTTGTCCTCCTTAATGCTTATGGTGTGGTGTTTACTGGGGTGATATTGTGTTCCCCAAAATATTGTGCACCCTAATAAACTTACCTGGGGTCAGAGAACAGAACAGCCACTAGATACAGAGGCCAGAAAATGGTGGCACACACACCTTTAATCCCAGCATTCCGAAGGCAGAGATTTATCTAGATCTCTGTGAGTTCAAAGCCACACTGGAAACAGCCAGGCATGGTGACTCACGCCTTTATCCCAGGAAGTGATGGCAGAAAACAGAAAGGTATATAAAGTGTGAGGACCAGGAACTAGAGCCTTTTTAAGCTTTTAGGCTTTGAACAGCACAGTACAGCTGAGATCCATTTGGATGAGGACTCAGAAGCTTCCAGTCTGAGGAAACAGGATCAGCTGAGGAACTGGCAAGGTGAGGAAGCTGTGGCTTGTTCTGCTTCTCTGACCTTCCAGCATTCACCCCAATACCTGCCTTCAGGTTTGTTTTTATTAATAAGACCCTTTAAGATTCCTGCTACAGTGTACTGGTGAAGAGAATTCCATATGTTGTATAAAGCTCTCTGTCCTGCCCAGAGACTTGACTAGAATACGTCGTCTGAGATGGCGGGAGACAGGTTCTAGGAACAGGGAAGAGCAGGAGCACACAAGTGCTTCAGTTCTAACAGTGCCTTCCGGAAGTCCGGTGTGGTGGCACCTGCCTTGAATCCCAGCACTGGGAGGCAGAGGCAGGTGCTCTCTGTTGGGTTTGAAGCACCAAAACAAACAACCAAGCAACCAGTCCCATAATGACCATTTTCAAGTAGTGTCAAGTATAATTGCATTGTTTACAACCAGTCCTTAGAACCTGGACATTTGACGAGACTAATTCCATCCTTGTTGAACAGCCCTGGAGGCCACAGTCCACCCCTGCCCCTGATTCGACCCTTCTAGACCCCTCGTCAGTGCGGTCAGACACGCTTGTCCACGTGGCTCTCACCAACCCTTGTCACGATGCCCCCGGGCTCACCTCTCTTGTAGCCCATGCCGGAGTTCTCTCCTTTAGCTGAGTCATGCTGTGTTCACGCCTTGTCTGTCCACGTTTCTGTTCCCTTTAGACTATAAGAACATTCTCACTGAAGGGAATGACTACCAAACTCTTTGGTCAAGAAACTCCAGAGCAGAGAGAAGCCAGAATAAAGGTGCTAGAAGAGCAGATAAATGAAGGGGAAGAGCAGCTGAAGTCTAAAAACCTGGAAGGCAGGTAAGACGCTGTGATGCTTAACGAGGCTAGAGGTGCCGGATCGTGTGTTCTTGAGTGACAGCTCCTGCTTGGGTCACCCCTCCCTAGAGTGACCTGTGTGCTGACTTCAGTTGGAGTAACAGAACTGTGTGTAAGGGGGCAGGGAGGGGTGGATAGGGTGGCAGCTCTTTATGCTCCCCACATTCTCTGAGCCTGTCTTCAATCCCGTTTAACAAAACCCGATCATCCTGCGGAACACAGCACGGTGCCACTTCCCGGGGAGCCGCCCAGACCGTCACGTCGGAACTCGTTCTCACCGTTGGTACTGGGTGGTAGGACGGACCTTCAGAGTCAGTGAGAGTTGTGCCCCCTTCATACATTGCATAAAGGCTTGGAATAGTTGTTCCATAAATATTCCTGGAAATTAGGATCTCAGAGATCGGCTTCCTCATTTGGCTATTTTCCTCTAAATGAGAAATAGATCAACACAAACAAGAATCTGTTGTTTTAGTCAGGCTTTGTGGCCCACACCTTTAATCCTAGTACTCAAGAGGCAGAGGCAGGTGAATCTCTGAGTTCGAGGCCAGCCTGGTCTACAAAGTGAGTTCTAAGATAGCCAGGGCTACACAGAGAAACCCTGTCTCAAAAAAAAAAAAAAAAAAAAATTTAAAGTGTGCCTTCATTAATTTCTAGAATTGTAGACTCAAAAAAGTCAGTTCTCAATATAATTAAAAGTTACCTATAGGGACTTTTTGTTTATTTATTCATTTATGGATTGATTGGTGAGGTTGGCGGTTTCGTCCCACTGTGTTACTCAGGCTCGTGTGAACTCCCGGGGTCCAGCTCACCTTCCACTTAGCCTCCCTAGTAGCTGGGCTACAGGTACCGCCACTGAGCCCAGCAGTCAGAGGTGAAGACCCAGCTCGTCCTTTAAGATGTATTTCTTTTTATTTGATCTGTGTGAGTGTTTTACCTCTTGTATGTGTGTACACAATGTACGTGCCTTGTGGCCATGAAGGCCAGAAGGGGCTGTTAGGTCCTCTGGATCTGGGGTTACAGACAGCTGTAGGCTGACATGTCAGTGCTGGGAACTGAACCCCCGTCCTCTGCAAGAGCAGCCAGTGCTCTCAACCACCGAGCCACCTCTCCAGCTCCAGGTTGTCATTTAAATCATACACCTGCTAATCAGGATTCATAATCAGTGCATATTTTCCAGTGGCCCAAGGCAGGCATTTCCTGTGGGGTCTGTAAGGCTGTAAGTGGTCAAGGAGCCATCCATATCTGTTTGAAGGTGGAACTGTTGTGGCAAAAAGTGTTAATGTACACAGAAATAGGAAGCATGATGTGGAGAGCATCCAGATACTTCTATTTCCCCTGACATACATTTTAGGAAAATACAACTGTTCTCCCCCCTTCCCCCCCAGGATTTCTCTGTGTAATTTTGGAGCCGGCCCTGGAACTCACTCTGTAGACCAGGCTGGCTTCGAACTCACAGAAATCCACCTGGCTCTGCCTCCATTAAAGATGTGAACAGATGTCTGTTTACTCCAGTCAGGGCGCAGAGGACACACCAAAGAGACAGTTCACCCTAGCTTGGTGAGCCTGTGAGTTCAGGGCGGTTGGTTATCTACAGGACATGGGTGCCGACTGGGGAAAGCACAGCCCGGAGCTCCTGCCCAGCTTGAGGCGGCTCCCCAGAAGGGAGCCTCTCCCCAGGAGGGAGTCTCTCCCCAGGAGGGAGTCTCTCCCCAGGAGGTTGCTCACTGCCTCTGTGACCTGGGGAAGAGCTTGTAGTCTTGCAGCTTCCTGAGAGTCCAGAGCCTTCTGAGTGTCCTTCGGTAGCTGCCCTCCTCCCTGTAGAAAGAGGGTGTGTCAGGTTGGGAAAATGGCTGCTTGAGCTGGTTGGTTGGGTTTGTCGTGTGCAGTGTCTTTAAGGGGGAATAAGCATGGCTGTCTGTTCTATTTCAGGGAATTTGTGAAGAACGCATGGGCTGATATCGAGCGCTTCAAAGAGCAGAAGAACCGAGACCTGAAGGAAGCCCTCATCAGCTATGCCGTCATGCAGATCAGCATGTGCAAAAAGGTAGCCAGCCCCAGGACAGCTGCATGCTCAGGAGGGCATGCCTGCTAGGGGGGCGGAGTTAGGAGAGCCAGTGCCGCCCCGTAGAGCAGGAGGTGGGACGACGGAGGCGTGAGAGCCTCTCGGAAAACGGCCCTGTGGGTGAAGGTGCTGCTGTCAGGACTGCCTGCTCACACTGGATTCCCACTTCCACACACTCACCGTGGCATGTGTGTGCCACACAGAGAGAAAAATAAAAATAAGACAGGGTTAGACATTGAGTAAGCTCTCTTACTAACTTCTCCTCATTCACAACTGCATTGTGACGGAAGAGAACTGCTAGAACCCACTATTTGGCCCAGGCTAGCCCAAAACTCACTGTGCAGCACAGGCTGACCTCAGACTCTGACTCCTGCCTCCACTTCCCAGGTGTTACCATTACAAGCACAAACTGGATGGGCAGTGGTGGTGCACCCTTTAATCCTGGCACTCAGGAGACAGAGGCAGGTGGATCTCTGTGAGTTCAAGGCCAGCCTGGTCTAAAGTGAGTTCCAGGACAGCCAGAACTGTTACAAAGAGAAACCCTGTCTCAAAACAAAACAAACAAACAAAAAGATTACACCATACCTGTGCCTAATAGTTTGTTTTTCTTTAGAAACTTAAAATTAAGTGCCCAAAGTTAAGATTAACATATTAGTTTATTCTTGGCTAAATATGAGTGTCTATATTTTACATAAAATGTTGTTGTCGATGTATCATTATTGATGAACTATAACTTAAGTTCCTTGACTGTAATCACATGACTGAATTGCAGTAATGATGAAAAAGCAAAAGCTCACAAGTCACAAAGCTTTTAAAGTAAGTAGCTGGGCTGGGGGTATAGCTCAGTTAGTGGGGTGCTTGCTGAGCACGCACAGAGCCCTGGGATGGGTCCCCAGCACCACATGCAGCTAGGCATGCAGATGCACCCTTAGACCCAGCACAGGGCAGGTAGATCTGAGGCGGGAAGACCAGAAGTTCCCACATACTAAGTTGAGGAGTACTCTGGGCTAATGAGCCCCTCCCCTACTCCAGAGCAAAAAGTGCATAGTACTTCTGTTTTTGTTCAAGTTTGTAATATGGGTTAAATCTAATCAAATCAACTAGGCTAACGTTTTTGGACTTTCTTTACTTCTTTAAAAGATGTATTTTGATTTCCAGTCGTGTGTGTGTGTGTGTGTGTGTGTGTGTGTGTGTGTGTGTGTGTGTGTGTGTTTTACGTATGGGTATGTGCACATGAGTGCAGGTACCTGAAGAGGCTGGAGGCAGCAGGTCCCCCACAGCTGGAGTTAATGGTTGTGAGCAGCCTGATGTGGGCACTGGGAACCAAATTCAGGTCCTCTGCAAGAGCAGTACATAGTCATAGCCACTAAGCTATCTCTCTAGTCCTAGGCTGAAGTTAAAAAAAAAAAAATGATTGGACAAGCATGGCCATGCATACCTTCAATTCTAGTGCTCTGGAGGCAGAAGCGGCCAGGTCTTTATGAGCTTGAAGCCAGCCTGGTCTGTATAGTGAGTTCCTGGCTATCGAAGGCTACATAGTAAGACACCTGCCTCAGAACAAACAAGCAAGTTAAAATTTGATTTTTCAATTATTTTACAGGTTTTCTCTCTCTTTTTTTTTTTTTTTTTTTTTTTTTGTTGAGCTGATGATAGAACCCACTATCTAAACCCCCAACCTATTTTACAGATTTTAAGCAGCATAAAAATAGCACAGATAGCCGGGCGTTGGTGGCGCACGCCTTTAATCCCAGCACTCGGGAGGCAGAGCCAGGCGGATCTCTGTGAGTTCGAGGCCAGCCTGGGCTACCAAGTGAGCTCCAGGAAAGGCGCAAAGCTACACAGAGAAACCCTGTCTCGAAAAACCAAAAAAAAAAAAAAAAAAAAAAAAAAAAAAAAAAAAAAAAAAAAAATAGCACAGATAATGAAAATTTCAAAGTCCCAAGCACCAGGATTCCTTTTAAAAATTATTCCTCGGGTATACCTCAGTGTGTGTCCTCTTGGATATTTTGGTAGCTACGGTCACTTAGAAAACACATACATTTCTCCTTCTCCCAGACAAAACTGTTTTGTATGTGCTCACGTGACCCTCTTCTGTAACAGTGCTGAGATGGATCACATTTTTTCTTTTTTAAAAAAAGGCTTTAGCCGGGCGGTGGTGGTGCACGCCTTTAATCCCAGCACTCGGGAGGCAGAGCCAGGAGGATCTCTGTGAGTTCCAGGCCAGCCTGGGCTACCAAGTGAGTTCCAGGAAAGGCGCAAAGCTACACAGAGAAACCCTGTCTCAAAAAACCAAAAATAAATAAATAAATAAATAAATAAATAAATAAATAAATAAATAAATAAATAAATAAATAAAGGCTTTATGTAGAAGGTGGGCCATATGCATGTGGGTCCTGGTGAGCCACCTCACCTGCTCTCCATTTCTTTTCTCAGGGTAGCACCTAACAGGGTGACCCAGGGTGGTGGAGTCTCCTGTCCTTCAAGCAGGGTCATGTCCCCTGCAAATGGGGACAGTGTGACTTCTTGGTTTCCGTTTGTGTCTCTTTGATTTCTTTTCTTGACTCACAGCTCTGGCTAAGATGTCAAGACTGTTAGAGGGGTTTTCAAATTCCCCAGTCCCTGTGATGTTGGCTGTAGGTCTGTTGTGCAGAATCACATTGTAAAGTTTCTTTTGTTTTCAGGGCATTCAAGTTTGGACCAATGCTAAGGAATGTTTTAGCAAGATGTAATCCTGAGAAGTGACTTTCTCTCCAATCAAGTGCCCCAACCGAAGCACAAGTAAAGAGAAATCAGTTGCTCCCTAATAAACATAAAAGCATACAGTCAGTTGAACACATCAGCTTTCTTTAACTTAAATGTACTCATGTTCATATAGCACAAAAGGATACATTTTATTTAATGAAGAATAATTTGAGGTTTGGGGGACTGGTGCTGATTCCAAAAGTTAATTTAATAAGATATACCAACAGATTATTCATCAGGCTTCTGAACCAATGACTGAGTGTTAGGGTGTTAGTTAATTTCCATGTGCTCCTCTCAATACCAACTGTTCCAGATCTTTTCATGTAGGGGGTTCTTGCCAAGATGAGATTCCGGTATTGACTTGGTAGGACCCACTTCTGCTGTAGGGTTATCCTTATAGTTGAGCTGTTTGGTGTGACAAAGCTCAGCAGAAACTTGTTGTGAAATCGGAGGTCTTCTTCCCTGTTTGTAGACCCTGTACCATCTGCGTATACTAGACAATGCCTTCAGTTTCTGTTTCACCAAGATTTTGATACTGGTCAGAAATTTTATACTGCCAACAAAGAAGTCAGCTTCTGAAATATGCAGTGGGGTAAATACATTATTATGATCTAGGAATTGCTATAGAGAAAGTTTTAATTGAACACTATTATCCTCAAATAATTGTTAACCTCGGCAACGAGCCTCAGTTTCTTCCGCTTGGCTCTGTGCACATGGCATTTCAGGGTACGAGATGTAGCATTTTCGTGTGTAAGACACTCGTAGTGAACACATGTGGGCTGGTACCTTCATCATTAATGTGCTTTTCTATTGCCTGGCTGTGATTTTTGTAAAGATAAATTATGTTGTTGTGTTTTAATGTGTGTCTGTGGTACATGTTCAGAAGCCAAGCACTCTCTCTGCTAGCTTGCAGAATCTTAACTGTGCACTCGTTATTTCTAATGTTTTAAAACTATACTCAGTACTGTTTAACATTTGACTTTTTTACATGTTTAAAATGTTGCTGGATTTTTGTGCTGTTTGCCAAACTTATACAATAAATAAAGGAAGTGTGTGTTTATTTCCAGAAGATTCCTGTTATTTTATGATGATCCATACATGAAAATATATGATTTTCTGGTAGAAAATAATGCATGTCATATTTTGTTCTAAAGTGACCTAAATGTTGGTGTTTTGAAACGTAGACACTAAAATTAGAAAAGACTTAAAAAGTTTTGCTATGGTTTGGTTCTTTTTGAGATAGGATATCTATCATGTAGCCTTTGCTAATCCTGGAACTGGTTATGTAGACCAGGCTGGACTCAGAGAGATCCACCTGCCTCTGCCTCCCAAGTGAGTGCACCATCACACCTGGCTTTGTAATGGTTTTAGAAGCAACATTTTTAGAAGCAAAAGTCATCTGTGTGAACACAGGTAGCTGGAAGGTTCCCTGTAGCCGCCGGGCCCTGCAGTCAGGATGAATCTCTCTCCCCCATGGTCTTGCAGCTGTTCAGAGTAAACGCACAGGGGCTTATATTATTTACACACTGTATGGCCATGGCCTATGACTCAAACTTCTTGCTAGCTAGCTCTTGTAACTAAACTCAGCCCATTTCTATTAATCTATCTGTCACCACGTATTTTACCTGTGTGCCATCACATGCTGCTTCCTGCACGTTGGGATGGCATCTCCTCTGCCTCTGCCTTTCTTCCTGTCTCTCTCCTGGATTTCCTGCCTGCCTCTGAGCTGCCTTGCCATAGGCCAAACAGCATTATTTATCAACCAATCAGAGCAACACATATTCACAGCACACAGAAAGATATCTTACAGCAAATACACATTTTCTTCCTATGTGTTCTAAACTCTTAATACCGTTCTACTTGGTAGTTAAAAGTCACAAGCCTGGGGCTTGGGTTATAGCTCATTGTAGAGTGCTCACCTTCATGTGTGCAAGGCCCTAGCTTCAGTTCCTAACACCCCTACACACACACACACACACACACACACACACACACACACACACACACACTAGTAGAGGACAAGCTTGATCTCACTGTGGTGGGCCACGCCTGTAATCCCAGCACTCACCTGGTGGGGGCAGGGGGAACACAAGTTTGAAGTTAGCCTGGGCTACATAGTGAATTCCAAGCCAGCATGAGTTACAGAGTGAAGCCTTCCTTCCCCTGAGAAGAAGCCTCTTCCCTAAACTGGCTGTAACAAAACGTGGCAGATGGATGGTCTGTGTTTTGAAAGAAGAATTAAGGCCAGCTGTGGTGCTGTGTGCCTGTAATCCCAGCCACACAGGCTGGGACAGTAGGGTCCCTTCAACCAGGACTCAAGGCCAGCCAAGCCAGTGTACTCAGACCCAGTCTTAACTCTTATCTTTTTAAATGTGTGTGTGTGTGTGTGTGTGTGTATGAATATGGATTGGGATAAAATGTGACCTTTTCTAAAACATGCAAACATGCTTGATTGTATTTGACTGGGGACTGTCTTGATGGGTTCTGTTACTCAATTTTACAGGACTCATAAAGGAATTTTACAGTAGAATTTACTTTATATTATCTAGAGAAAATAATCTAGGATCAAGGAGACAGCTCAGTGGATAAAGCCGCCGCCGCCAGGCCCACCAGCCTGAGTTTGAGCCTGAGACCCAAGTTGTAGAGAGAATGACCTTTGCAGATGGCCATCTGACAACCACCCGAGCGCCATGGCACATGGACGTGGCACACACATACACAAAACCCTTTTTAGTATGTAAAAATCAGAATGGATTAGTAAAAGCCAGGTGCTTTCCAAAGATAAACATAGAAAGATAATAAGAACAATGACTAAAACAAGTGGCCCAGTGAGTTAACAGAAGTACTTACTTACAACAAAGGCGGGGGGGGGGGGGGGGGGGGGGGGCGGAGTTGGTAAAGGTAAAACTTAAAAGCTTAAAACTAACTAAAGTCATATTTAACCTTCATTTACATCCGAATTAACCATCACCTACATG
Source organism: Peromyscus maniculatus bairdii (assembly GCF_049852395.1). Taxonomy (NCBI): domain Eukaryota; kingdom Metazoa; phylum Chordata; class Mammalia; order Rodentia; family Cricetidae; genus Peromyscus; species Peromyscus maniculatus. The sequence goes on from NC_134863.1 coordinate 24,633,938, forward strand.
GGGAAGCCTGAGGATAGGAATATTGAAGATACTTGATTCAACACCAGGATGGGACACACGGACACACACACACACACACACACACACACACGCACGCACGCACGCACGCACGCACGCACGCCGTGTGCACATAGGGGTAGAAAAGGTGGCTTGCACTGATGCTCAGATCACAAACATTCAGCAGGAGAATCTCGGGTACCATCAGGAGTGGATGCAGGAACTGGAAGACTGGGACAAGCTATGAGATACTGTGTTCCCCAACTTTGATGTGCTTATGAATCATGTGGTCTAGGTGAAATGTAAATTCTGGTTCAGTTACTTGAACTGGAGCTTGAGAGTTGCATTTCTCTCGATGAAACTGAAGATTCATTTTGGCTAGTCTGGCAGGCCAGGGATCTTCTGGTTTCTGTGGGTACCTGCAACGTGTGAGTTATATGCATACAAAGTTTTGTTTTTAGGTTTATTGTTTTATTTTTTATATGTATGAGTGTTTTGCCTACGTACATGTGTACGATTTGAATGTCTGAAGCATTAATTCTGTGAATGTGCATGATGATGTTTCTGGAGATTTACATTGGTCAGTAGACTGAGTACAGAAGGGGTACCCACCGCAGAGGGCGTGAGCAGAGTTGTCATATCTGTTGAGGGTCCACATACAACAAAAGGCTACTCTCAGTCTAAAACAACCAGTGTGGTTGAGGGTGTAGAGAAACAGGGACCTTGGGAAACCAGGAATGTGAAGTGAAACCTGATCCCTGGTATAAGACGGTATGGCAGTCCCCCCTCCCCAGAAATAAAACTAAGCTGGGTATGTCTGCACATACCTGTAATCCCAGCAGTTGGAAGAAGCAGGAAGATCAGGAGTTCAAGCTTATCTTCAGTTACATAGCAAGTTCAAGGCCAACCTGGGCAGCATGAAGTCTCAAACCAAAACAAAAGTTTTTTTGTTTTGTTTTTTAGACAGGGTTTCTCTATGTATCCCTGGCTGCCCTGGAACTTCTTCTGTAGACCAGACTGGCTTTGCACTCCTGAAAACTGGGATTAAAGGCGTGTTCTACCACTGCCTGGCCTCAAAACAAAAGTTTTAAAATATAATCACCAGGCTGGGGATGTGGCTGTGTTGGTAGAGTGCTGGCCTAGCTGGGGAGAGTCCTGAGTTGATCCCTAGCACCGGAAAAATGAGCCTGGCCTGTAATCCCAGCTCAGGAGCTGGAGGCGGGAAGATCAGAAGTTCGAGGTCATCTTTGGTCACTTAGTAAGTTTGAGGACAGACTGGCCTGCATAGGATGACCCTGCCTGCCTCAAGAGGAAGGAAAACTAGAACCACCATGTGAGCCAGTACTGCCATTTCTGAGTGAATACCTGAAAGAATGGAAAACAGGGTTTCAAAAGATGCATGCACCCATGCTCATAGCAGTATTCATCACAGCTAAACATGGAAGCAACACACATAGTTATTGATGGACAAATGGAGTTTTTAAAATGAGCTATGTGTGTATAATGGAGTATCATAACCTTAAAATGGAGAGAAATCCTGACACACTGTGAAGTGGGAAAACCTCCACTGCGTTACGCAGTATTAAGCCATAAATAGACAAATAACTGTGATTACAGTTTTGTGGTACTGAGAGTATCCCAACCACAGGGACAGAAATTAGAAGGGTGATGACCGGTCCTGGAGGTAGAATTTCAGATTAATAAAATGGAAATAAGTAAATATTGCCATCATTGTATATAACATGATGAATGTAACTAATACCAGTGAACTGTACATGTGAGATGATTAAAGTGATGGATTGAAAAAAAGAAAAAAAGAAAAGTGTGAAACAGGTGTGCATGCAGCTCGATGCTGGTGGAGGTCCTAGGTTGCTAACAGGTCAGTAGGTGTGTTGTTCAGAGTGTGTACATAGGATGTACCGGTAAGAGTCCCGGGTGCCAAGTGCAATTGTTGGAAGCAGAGTGTGCCTACAGCCCAAACCAAATGCAGCCCCAGGTTACTAAGCTTCTACCTCTGCTTTCCTGCTTCACTGACCTCGACTCAGAATCATGTGTGTATGTGTCAGGTAGAGAGGAAGAGGAGAGAAATCTCAGTTTTATATCTGTGTTCCTATCTATGTTTATAGTAAGTAGATTGATGTAGCAGATTACACCTCATTAGGACTGTCACATCAAAAATACTTGCCAGCCCCAGGCACTGTGCCTTTTGCTGTGTCTGGGTGCAAATCACTGGAGAACAGCTGGCTTCGTTCTCTGCATCTGGAGCAGCTCAAACGAGGGCTAATTCCTGAGCTTGGCTCAGCAAAGCCTTCCGCCTCCATCGCCTCCCATTGCACAGCACATCCAAAGAGCAGTGAGGGCCAGAGCTTCCGTTCAGAGCTTACTGGACCCCGAAACAGAGCCCGTTCTTTCAGAGAGAGGATTCTACAATCTTCAGAAACCTAGATGGATTTCCTCTCGTTTTAAAGACGAACTTCGGCCAGCTGTGTTGCTCACACCTGGGAGGATGAGGCGGGAGGATCATCCAGAGTTCAAGGCTAGTCTGAGCTACAGAGTCAGACCTTCTCAATCAATCAATCAGGAGGAAACCAGCTAGGTGCAGTAGCTACTTGGATCTGTAATTCAGCTATTCCTGAGACTCTGAGGCAGGAACGATCACGCAAGTCCATGAATTCCTGACCAACCTAGGCAACATGGTTAGATGCCCCCCAAAGCCCTCCCAAAAAACCCCAAAAAGCCATGAGTAATTAATTAAGACTAGAAGGGAAATGTCTTATTTGTGGTTGCATAGCCAATTGAAGCAGATTTTCAAGTTCTGGGTAGGGTGTCTCTCTGTCTCCTGAGCCTGTGTGGCTTTCCCAAGTGCCTGTGGCGGCGGCTTCCACTGCCTTCTCGGTAGCCTGGGAGGGTGACCCAGGAGGGATAAAGTGCGGCCCTTTGCTGTGGGCCGCAGGAATATCTTAAGAACTCAGCTGGTTATGGCAAAGTCACTACCTGGAGGAATCAGGGGATTCCTCCAGATGAAGCCAAATCCCAAGGAGTTTTTGGTGTTACTCGGCTTGTTGTATATCAGCTGTCTTCTGTTATGAAAATCATGTGTGCCTTCATAGATTTCCCAATTGACTTTTCCCTAAGAAGGGCTAACAGTGTGGACTGATCACTCTCTGGACATACACATTCCAGGTATTTGGAGAACAGCCTCAGGAAAGGCTTTCTCTGGAATCCGATATCTCCCTTAGCCACTTTCAAGGACTAGCAGTAATAACAGTCCACATGCAAGTCTCCTGATTTAAGGTAAATTCCACAAGGAGACACCACCTAGGTCAGGTGGACGTTAAGTAATAGCTTTACACAATTTAGCTCGGACCCTCCTTTCTTACAGCCTTACCAACTTTATAGACCGCTAACTCCTTACCTAACCACTTCTAGGAATATTTAGATAACCTTCTGCACTGACAGCTATGCTCAGCCAGAACCCCAGTTCAAGCCTCCCTGTAATTATCATCATTGGCAGCATCCGGCCAGGTCCATCCCCAGATGGAGGAAAGTACCTTATCAGAGATACCTCCATACTTTCTAAGAACAGACTTAACCATCCAGGCTACCTGTTTGAGAAGGCCTGGCGGATATACCAATTAAGCCTTACTTCCTCCTTTCCCAAACCTTACCTCTAGTTCCAGATCTCCCTTTAACTATCACCAGAGGCATCTAGCTGTACACAGGTTGCCTAGCGACCGAGCACACTTTCCCCCACCCTGCAGAAAAACGGCGGATAGCTTGGACAGATAGGAGTCACAGGAAAAAAGAAGACAGTTTTATTTTCTCCCATTGACCTAGCAACTTATAGATTCTTAACATTTTCTACCGATTACGTTTAAGATTATAGTTAAGCACATAAGAGCCCTCTTCTTAGATATTACCTGAATTCAGCCTTTAGTTAATTCATTTCCCCATTGGTCACTTCCCTTTGGGGTTGCAAATGATAATTAACGGTTATTGCTTCTCAATGTGATTCTTATCACCCCTCCGTTTGACCCTGGAAGCCTGGCTTTATATACCAGGACTTCCAGGGCACGGAGAGTCAGAGAAAAGAGTATGGGAGAACTAGACGGGTAAGAACTTGAGAGGAACAAACTGAGATGGGGAAGAACTAGATTGAAGGGCTAGAAGAGAGGACTAGAGGAACGAGATGGAAGATGAGGAAGAGCCAGATGGGGAAGTACTAGCTGGGTAAGAACAAGATGAGAAGGACTTAGATGAGGCAGAGTTAAGACGAGAGAATTAAGATAGAACTTAGAGGAAGCAATAGATAAATATAGAGAGAAATCAGGCAAGAAAGGAGCTAGACACAAGAACAGAACTGAAGCTGTGTATAAAGGATGTTATGCCAGAGGAATTAAAGCAAGTGGACTATAGAGCTCGGTGTGCTGAGATTCTGTTTCCTGAAAATAGTCCTCGCCATTAGTAGTTCTCTCTCCTGAGCCCCTGGGATGTATAATATTAAGGCTGGTCCCGCTAATACTATACAAGAGCCCTGAGCCTGGTAGACGCTACTCTGAGACCTGTGTGGGAAGGACCCAGGAAAACAAGTGCCTAAAAAGAGGCCTGAGGTGAATTCTGCTGCCTCAGTCACCCAGGGGCTAGAGGGTAGAGGCCTGCAAATTCCTCTCCAGTTCCTTCCTCAACATGAGCTGGTACATGTGACACCCCAGCAGGAAGCCAGCGATGACCTGTTCAAAAGCGTCCCTAGAGTGTCTAGAGACATGAGCTAGGCCCCACAGAGCAGGCCGGGTAGGCCTGGAGGTGTGCCTGACCCAACCTGCAGGCTTCCCAGCAGCCCCGTTCAGGAACTGGCAGCATCTCGGGAGCTCTCATAACTGCCTGACATCCTAGCCCTGGGCAGCTCCTCTGTGTGCCCAGCTCATGTTCAGTGTGAGGGATGTCCACTGGCCCAGGGGTAACCGAAGCGCCCTATCCTCTGGTAGAGGTGGAAACTGAAGCTCTTGGTGGGACACGTGGATATCCATGACAGGGACACTGGCAGGAAGCAGGCTAAGGAAGAAAGAGCAGACCCGGGAGGCAGTACGCAGACCTCATGGCCTGGGTTATGTGACTGTAACAGAAGATTCTAGATAGGATAAAGACATTTTCCAGGTGTAATCTCAGCACTTTAGGAGGCTGAGACAGGAGGATTGTTCTGAGTATAAAGTCAGGGCTACCTAGCAAGATCTGTATCAGAACAGCAAAACAGTTCTGGCGACTAGGAAGCCTAAGACAAGAGAGGCTGCATCTGCCTTCTAGATGTATCATCACGTGATAGAAGACAGACAGACAGACTACAGAAGGAATTGTGGGAGGATGAAGTGGGCATCAGAAGTGGAGGGGCACTCTCAGCTCTATAAAGAGTATGAGACCATCCTGGGCTACATGCAACCTTGTCTCAAAAACAGGTAGGTAGGTAGGTAGGTAGGTAGGTAGGTAGGTAGGTAGGTAGGTAGGTAGGTAGTTGGAAACCATTCCATGAATCAAGTTATCCAACAAGACAAATAGATAAGAGGACACTAGGCTGGCTATGAGTTCATTTGATTGTAACAACCTCCTCCTTCTTATAGTTTTGTTTCTATTTTAAGATATGGAAATTAAAATTCAGGGAGAAGACCTCTGTCCAGCTGCTTACCTTACTCTCTTGTGGGCGGTTCCAGACTCTAGCCCGGGCCCGGATTCTGGTGGGTGTCCCAGATGGCCAGCCCTACACTCTAGGAATATGTCACTAGGTGGCAGCAGAGCCAATGGACCTGGGAGGAGCCTCTGGTTGAAATGTTTTTTTGTTTTGTTTTTTTCTCCTATAAAAGTAGCACTGACTTTTATTGACGTGGCTAAAACTAGATCATTCAACAAAATAAACATTAACCAAACAACCACATTCCTTGGGGTAAAAAGATAATAAAGTAAACAGACCTTTAAACTTGGACCTTTCCACCTGGATTTCGGCAATGTAATTACTCAGAGGAATCTCTCTTCTGGGGACTCAGCCCTGTAGCAGGAATCTTAAAGAGTTCTTATTAATAAAATCAAACCTGAGCCAGGTATTGGGGTGAACTGGAAGATCAGAGAACCAGAACAAGCCAACGCTAACCTCACCTGGCCAACTTCTCAGCTGGTCTTGTTTCCTCAGACTGGAAGCTTCTGTGTCCTCATCCAGAATGAATCTCAGCTGAACTGCTGCTCAAAAGTCTGAAAGCTTAACAAGGCCAAATGCTTAACCAGCCAAATGCTGCTAGTTTCTGGTCCTCACGCCTTATATACCTTTCTGCTTTCTACCACCACTCCCTGGGATTAAAGGCTTGCTTTCTGGGATTAAAGGCATGATGAGTCACCATGCCTGTCTGTATCCCTGAACACATGGATTTCTGCCTCTGGAATGCTAGGATTAAAGGTGTGTGCTACCACTGCCTATCCTTTATGTTTAATATTGTGACTGCTCTGTCTCTGATCCCAGATAGGTTTATTAGCATGCACAATATTTGGGGGAATACAATCACACATCCCGATTACGATGCCTCTGTCCTGAACTGGCTCAGCCCCAGGGATGCTGGCTGTGAGATGACCCTTCCCTGGGAGAGGGTGTCAGAATCGGGACCCAGGGTGTAGACAGTGGGAGCATGGGGGCGGTAAAGCCTTGCCTTGCAAGAGGTGCGGATGTGCTTGCCTGTCTTCTAAGGGGGGGGGGCTCCCAGGTCTGGGAGAGAATCCCGACTCATCACATATCCAACCACCTTTTTTTTGTGGCGAAGCACATGCCATTTTTTCTGATCTATGCATGTGCAAGCCTCTCGTTTCTTCATTCTCCCAAGTGTGGCGGGTAACTCTTCTCCCTTTGGAATACAGTTACAAAAAGGATCCAGCAATGGTGGCATATGGGCATATATTCCCAGCCTGGGCATGGCAAGTCCCCTTCTGAGAAGGGTCGGAGCATGGTTCAACGGTAGAGTACCTGCCTAGCATATATGAACTAGAATATACTGAGATTCTTACCACACAGTGCACACACACACACACACACACACACAAAGTGCATGGCTTTCTTCATGCCATAGTCATTGTGTGTGTGTGTGTGTGTGTGTGTGTGTGTGTGTTTAGGTCAGAGAAGAACTCTGTGGGGTTTATTCTTTCCACCTTTACGTGGGTTCTGGGATCAAACTCAGGTCATCAGCCTTACATACAATCTTTTTACCCACCATCGCCCCCGCCCTCCTCTCTTTCTTTTTAGCATGGGGATTTGCTTGCTGAGTTCCCTCTCAATTGATAGCATCTTTTTTAAACCATTTACACATCCAAAATATTTTTGTAAGATTTTTTTAAAAATGTATATGGGTGTTTTGCCTGCCTGCTTATCTGGGCAGCATGTGTATGCAGTGCCCATGGACGCCAGAAGAGGGCATTAGATCCTCAGAACTGGAGTTACAGAAGGTCGGGAACCACCACGTGGGTGCTGGGAATTGAACAAGAGTCCTCTGAAAAAGCAGCCAGTGCTCCTAACCGCAGAGCCATCTCCCCAGTCCACATCCAAATTCTAGAACTGCCTCACGGCTGAAGCAGAACACGGACAGGACTTTCCTAAGGGTCCTCCACACCTTTCTCCTGTCTGGACACTGCAGTCTTCAACTCCAAGCCATCCCCTGCAGTGTCCCAGGCTGGGGGAGGACTGCCCAGGCCCCCTGCCTAGGGATGGTACTGTTCACAGTTGGCTGGTTCAATTAACAGCCAAGAATATGCCCCCATAGATCCTCCAAAGGCCAAACCAATGGAGGCAATTCCTCACTTGAGGGGTATCCTCAAGCATGTCAGGCTGACAGCTGAAGAAGCTAACTATGACAGCCCATAAGAACATGGTCCTAAGCCGGGCGGTGGTGGCGCATGCCTTTAATCCCAGCACTCGGGAGGCAGAGCCAGGCGGATCTTTGTGAGTTCGAGGCCAGCCTGGGCTACCAAGTGAGTTCCAGGAAAGGCGCAAAGCTACACAGAGAAACCCTGTCTCGAAAAACCAAAAAAAAAAAAAAAAAAAAAAAAAGAACATGGTCCAGTTCCCTCAAATAACCCCCGTGCCTTGCCACCTTGAATGAAAACAAAAATTATTTCTTTTTTACGATAAGTGACTGGAGGCTCTTCACGCTGCTTTGAAGCTTATGCCCTGCTGGGATTCCCCCTGCAGCACGCTACAGACCCCTACAAACCCTAGTCATGGTTACTTTGCTCTCTGACAAGAAATAAATGGGGCCAACGAGATAGCTCAATGGGTAGACACTTGCCCATAAGTCTGCATCCTGAGTCCAATCCCTGAGGCCTACACAATGGAAGGAATTGTCCTCTGACCTCCACGTGTGTGCCATGATGGGCACACACACATTCTCTCTCTCTCTCTCTCTCTCTCTCTCTCTCTCTCTCTCTCTCTCTCTCTCTCTCAATGAATGGCTTAAAAGGTCATTTTTCACTTGACTGTGGCTGACAAAGCAGGTGGCCCCAGAGCCAGGCCACGCCCACTCATGAAAGAGCTGCCTTGAGGGTGGGACCTGTCTCCTCAGGAAGCATTCAGCTTAGGACTGGGATGCAGACATCTCTTTTCACATGGTCGCTCTCTGCCTAAGACCAGCCTGGCCCCACCTTCACGGTGTTGTAGGGACGGAGATCTTTGAACTCACTCGCCTAGGATGGATTGGTCACAGCCAGGTGCTGGTCATACTGTACCTGTCCACTCTACAGCCAGAAAGGTTTCCAGGCCCCAGGCACTGCCACAAAGCTGGAGGCTGCTCCTCACAGCCCATGTCTGCACAAGTAAAATGGTGGCCCAGTGGTTTGAGGAGTCCCCACCAGTCAGCTAGGATCCGGTCTCCCCTGAGCCATGGCTACCCCATCCTCTTGACATCCTAGTCCCAAACCTGGCAGTCTGGGCATGGGGCCCATGCCTGTCATACTAGCACTTAGGAAGCTGAACAAGCCGGTTGATGTGACTTTGAGGCCATCCTGGGCTACATAAGTGAGTGCTAGGCTAGCCCAGGCAATGTAACAACATTCCCAAGAACCATGCACATCTGTGTTCCCAGCAGGGCCTCTCTTTGCCTTGAGAAAACAACCCCACTTTCCCAGGATTTGTGAGAAAACTGAAGCCGGAGAGAAAAGGCAGCTTTGCCAAGTCTGCAGCCCCACATCTGGACACAGATCTTCCTCAGGGATCACAGGGCTCAGTCAGAGTGGTCTCACTAGGAGGACGTGGGCATCAGAGCAGGCCAGTGAGGTCTGAGGCGGGAGCTGGGCTGCGGCTGAGCCTGCTGCTGGTGAAGGCCAGGGGAGGGAGGAGCAGAGGCTCATGGGAGACTGGGTTTTCGTTTTTGATGGGAACTTCCCTCCTGAGCTGTGCAGTGAGACACCCAATGAATCAGAAACACTGCTTTTTCGAGGACTTGAAGGAACTAGCCTGTGCTGGCCCATGAGCTGAGGGCTATTTGGAAACGCAAATCCAAACCAGGAGGCTGGCGGACGTGGAGTCCATTTATTTGCAATCGAGAGGTGACATTAATTTGTAAATCCCCATTTGGGGCCCTAACTAGGCATACACGAAATGAATGAACTCATTAGTGCAAATGTCCGCAGCCGCTCCCAGAACAATTACTCGAGGAGGGAGCGGGAGAGCGGTAGGGACTTGAGGACCGAGTTCTTTCCCCGACATCCATGCTGAGCTGCAAAAAATCATGGCTACAAATAGCACAAGGCCTTCGGGCAACCATGACGGTGCCACACCTGGTCTCACCGCAGCTTCGGCTCGCCCAGAGTTGACCCCTACTTACTAGAAAGCTCCAGGCCCCTTCCCAACGCGTTCCTCCCTGACCCCTGGGGTGGCTGAGAAAACCTGGCTTCAAGGTGCTGGGTACAGGTGAGCCCCGGGGGCTGACTCCAGGTTGGAGGGTCTCAGAATCATGGGGTGCAGGATAGGGCATCTTCTGGAAGCTCCTCATCACGGGCCAGCAGAGAAGAATCTAGAGAAGGGAGTGCGTTGGGGGTGGGTGGGTGGGATGGGGATCCTTCTACTTTGATATGTTTTAGATCTTTTAAAAAGAATTAATTTAACTGGGCAGGGTGGCACACGCTTTTAATTCCTGCACTTGGGAGGCAGAAGCAAATGGCTTTCTGTGAGTTCAAGGCCAGCCTGGTCTACATAGACAATTTCAGGCCAGCCAGTGCTATATAATAAGGCCATGTCTCAGAAAATTTATTCATATTTATTATTAATATTATTATTATTTGTAGTAGTAGTAGTGTGTGTGTGTGTGTGTGTGTGTGCTCACACCAGGACACACATACGAAGGTCAGAGGACAGCTCTGAGAGTCAGTTTTCTCCTACCATGTGGATCCAGAGGATCCAACTCAGGTTGGCAGACTCGGTATGAAGTGTCTACCCTGAGTCATCTTACTGAACTCTGCTTTCGTTTTAAATACACCCCAAGCCGGGAGGTGGTGGCGCACGCCTTTAACCCCAGCACTTGGGAGGCAGAGGCAGGCAGATCTCTTTGAGTTCAAGGCCAGCCTGGGCTACATAGTGAGTTCCAGGAAAGGCGCAAAACTGCACAGAGAAACCCTGTCTCGAAAAATACCAAAAAAAAAAAAAAAAAAAAAAAAAACCACCCCAAAGGCCCATGTGCCAAAGGCTTGGTTGCCAGCCAAGGCAGTCATTACTGGGAGGAGCTAAAAACAGCTTCCTAGTTGTATTTTTCAGGTAAGCCGTGAGCTACAGTATGGGGGGGAGGGGAGCTGCAGTGGTGTGTGGGCTTGACCTGCAGCATGGCAGATTCCTGCCACAGTACACAGAGGCATCTCCAAGCTGTGCAGTATACTGCGTGTAGTGTGTAGTGGATTTAGCTTTTGCTAGTGCAGACAAAAAAAAAAAAAAAAAAAAAAAGCAGGTTTCTGGGCTACACGCTGCTTTAACGGAGGCATAGACCCACTGCTTCCAAGAGTTGATGGTACACATGGCCCAGAGATGGAGGTGAATTACCTCTGCCAGGTTGAAAAGCTGAAATGGGCAGAGTCAGCAGCCAAGGCTTCTGCTTTTTTACCTAGCCAGTTTAACAATTTAACATCTCTCCTGGCCAGAAAAGGATTATACATTCACAATAATGAAGATTCAGGTGGAATAAGACTTTAAACAGTTTACAATGTGTGTAAAAATGTACGTAGGCTTGAAAGAAAGAAAGAAAGAAAAAAAAGAGGATAGACAGTTAAATAAAGAAATAGATAGTTTTAAAAAATAAAGTCCTGGGGCTGGGGATTTCACTCAGTGGTAGAGCAAGCTCAAGGCCGTGGGTTTGGTCCTCAGCTCCAAAATAAATAAATAAATAAATAAATAAATAAATAAATAAAGTCCTTAAAGAGACAGTAAAAGTAATTATAAAAAGTAAGCCATGTGGGGCTGGAGAGATGGCTCAGAGGTTAAGAACACTGGCTGCTCTTCCCGAGGTCCTGAGTTCAATTCCCAGCACCCATATGGTGGCTCACAACCATCTGTAATGAGATCTGGCTCCCTCTTCTGGCCTGCAGGGACACATGCAAACAGAACACTGTATACATAATAAATAAATAAATCTTTAAATAAAACAGTAAGCCATGTAAAGATGGAAATCACACAAGGAGTCTGGATTACATTGTCTTTGGGATTTCTAACTGCAGAAAGACATCTGATTGTAAAGTCTACTGAGATAAACCAATATGTATATTTTAAAGGTATCTTGACTTCAAAATTTGGATCTAAGGATATGTTGCTTTGGAAAGGAGGCTCTGCTTTTGTTTCCACAGGAAGCAAGAGGCTATGGAATTGTTCCAGGTTAAGATGGATCACATTTGATCAAGTCAGACGTCCTGAACCTTAACAGATGGTACCTATCAACAAAGGTTATAGCCAGTTTTCTCAGGACTTGACCATAATTCTTAATTTTCTCAGGATCCCCATAAGATTGCCAATGCCCTCAATCAACAGGAAGTAGTATGAGAAGCTACACTCCAATTTCCCAAAAAATTGTTTATAAATGTTTGTTTTTATTTAAAGAGGGTTGATTATAAATGCAATCTCTTTCTAAAGAAGAAAAGAGGATATGGATATGATGGGATGAAAGGGTAGATTATTGAATCTACTTTTAAAGAGCAACTTGTTTAAAATGTTTTACATTGTTATAGATTTTAGTACATTACAAATTTAAAGTTAATTTTGTTATACTGTATGTATATTTCTACTCTTTTTTTTTTTTTTGGTTTTTCGAGACAGGGTTTCTCTGTGTAGCTTTGCGCCTTTCCTGGAGCTCACTTGGTAGCCCAGGCTGGCCTCGAACTCACAGAGATCCGCCTGGCTCTGCTTCCCGAGTGCTGGGATTAAAGGTGTGTGCCACCAACGCCCGGCTGTATATTTCTACTCTTATTTAAAGTATTATGCTTGTGCAGCTCATTGAAATTGTAATGTACAATTAAGAAATACAGATTAATAATTAGTCATCTATGGTAGTCACACTTATAGTTATGTTAGTTTAATTTTCTAGGTATACATTGATATATTTCAATTAGGTAGGTAATCTTCAAGCACTTCAAAGACCTACAGAATGTGGCATTTAAAATGTTTTAAAAACTTAGACTTCTCTGGACAATGAGACATGTCTGCTCCTGGCAGCACCAATTACTTCAAGAAGAATGATGGACATTGAATAAACTCATTATAAAGTTTGCTTTCTTTATGCCAAAAGTTAGTCACTGGGCAAAAAAGTGCCCTTTGCTTCAACTGATTGACAGTATGTTGTATTAATTGGACATGTAGGACCCATAGAAAGATGACCACTGAACTTTGCAAGGCAAAATGGTCTTTCAGGTTCCTGCTTTAGAAGAAACTGCCAAAAATTCTTCAGGACACAGGAAGAAGCAGCTAAAAAACTCTAGGTCTATTGGCTGAAGATGGAATGCCTCAATGTTACAGAGGAACTTTGGGTGACTGTCCAGGCAGGCAGCTGTTTCTGTCATTTCCAGAATTTTGGAAGTTGCTTACAATGCATTTCCCAACTACTTAGGTAATATTATATCCTTCTGGGGTCTTTGATGTAGTTGAAGACTAGTAGTAGATAGTTATAATTTTCCTTGGTTATGATAGAAGATAAATTAGATATGAAACTTTAGACTCACAAATATAGGATAGATAGAATATTTTCTTTAATTTTGCCAAATACCAATGTGTTGTCAGGGGCCAGAAGAGGGCATCAGATTCCCTGGAACTAGAGTTAGAGACACTCCTGAGTCACTATATGGGTGCAGGGAGCCAAACCTAGGTCCTCTGTGAAAGCATCCAGTGCTCTTAACAACTGTCTCTCCAATCCCACAATTCTATTTTTTTTAATACCCAAAAGTCCTAGGCAGAGAAAGGGCCCACATGGTAGGGGCTGAACAGTCTGCTCGGTGACTCAGCATGCAGAAGTCCTTAGCACATGTCTCATGCAGCGCCTGTGCCAAATGGGAAGCTTCAACCCTCTCATTGAGAGCCTTGTCATTTGAGTGAGGTCAGCCCTGCCCAGTGCCACCCAGAGATGCTCTCCAGGGGACATCAGGTAGGTGACAGCCAGTCAAACACTAGGGCTTAACAGCTCCTTCTGGAATAATAAATATTGGTTCTTGCCTCAGTCACACTCTGATGTTTACACCTGTGTGTGGCAGCAGTTAGCTCTGCTGTCTGGATAGTAAGTAAGTCCAGCTCCTAAATGGACATTGAAGGAACTCATTATAGAGTTTGCTTTCTTTATGGCAAAAGTTAGTCACTGGGCAAAAAAGTGCCATTTGCTTCGACCGATTGACAGTATGTTGTATTAAATGGACGTGTAGGACCCATAGGAAGATGACCACTGAACTTTGCAAGGCAAAATGGTCTTTCAGGTTCAAGTCTCAGCTACTGAGAACTAAAACAATATAAAATAAAAAAATAAAAATCAACCAAAGCCTATGTAGCCTCCTCCTCTAGAAGTCAGGAGAATATACAATGTTCTGTCCCAGGACAGTTGACAATGGAAAAGAAGCAGTTTAGTCCTCTAGAGTCCTGGCTAAACATCAAATTACCATGATGTGTCTGTGGAGGTGGGGGATTGGAGGGAAATGTCCAACATCGCCTGCCAAGGGATACTCAAATTGGATAAATACAGCCCAACCTCTCAGAGCATCAATTTTGGTCTAGGTTCTAAGGAAGAAAACACATTTTTGCTATAAACACATTATGAAACTGACTGTAAAACTCACATGGATTTTTAAAATATAAATTGCAAATTTTCAAAGACATTTTTAGCTTACAGCTGGCCTTTTTTGGGCTATACAACCTTTCCTCATCCGCCTCCAGCTTGGATGCATGTGAGGGTGCTTTCGTGGCAAAGCTGAGGCTCTGGGGAAGGGCCTCAGAGGTGCAGGAACTCTGAGGGTGACAACGATCCCCCCACCCATTCCCGTGGGCGCATAAACATTTGCTTTGCTTAGGAGCTGATGTCTCACTGTGAGCTTTTGGGCAACTTCCCAGAGCGCCCTCCAGGCGAATGGGTTCAAGAGGCTTTCTTCATAAACTGTTAGATATGGTCCTCGGCTTCCCTCCATGTCCTCTCTACAAGGAGTCATGTTATAAATTCCCGCTTGATTCCAGATCTCCGCTACAGCTGCCTCCACACAATGAGTTAGAATTCTTTGTCTTAATTGGACAATGAAGATTATGTAACTCACTGTGTTCCTTTCTGCTTCCTTGCCAGGCGGCTTGGAACCAAACTCTCCAGTTTTGTAATGCATTCAACCCCGCGCCAGAAAATGCACACCCATATCACCATCAGGCGGTTTGTCCCGTGCACACTAGATCTGGCTCTAGGTTGTAAATGGCGGGCGGGAGGTGCGGGGTGGCATGCTTTTCGGTGTAAATATGCTTCAATGAACTTTCAAAAGAATATGATAAGTTTGTAATTAAAATTAAGATGCATGACCAAAAGCTCTCAACACAAACTAAGACAAAAGTCAAGCCTCAGAGAAGAATACCTGTTTGTCCCCGACTCTCACCCCATATAGTCCTGTCTGCCCTTGATGTGTTACCTGGGCTGACCTTGAACTCTGACCCCTCTACCTTTAGCTTTAAAGTACTGAGATTACAGACTGCATGCCTGGTTCATGTGGTGCTGGGGACGGAAGCCAGGGTCTTGAGCGTGTGAGGCCAGCAGTCTACCAACTGAGCTCCACCTAGTCTCTGATATTTTTTTTTCAAAAGGAAAATTTGTGCAAATTAAAACAGATTTTGCAATGATAAAGAGTACTGAAGCCGTGGTGGCATACAACTTTAATCCCAGCACTTGGGAGGCAGAAGCAGGCGGATCTCTGTGAGTTCAAGGTCACCCTGGTCTACAGAGCCAGATCCAGGACAACCAAGGCTACATAGAGAAACTGTGTCTTGAGTCCCCCCCCCAAAAGAAGTACTTTGGTGAATACCTCTGTGCATCCTTTCCTGATTAGTTCCTGAAGGTATTTTGTGGGGGCTGGAAAGATGTCTCATCGATTAAGAGCAACTCTGCTCATCCAGTTCCCAGCACCCATATCTGTGCCGGCAATCACCTAAACTCCAGCTCCCAGGGATCTGCTGCCGCCATCTTCTGGGGTCTGCTGCAGTACGTACATATACACATTCACATGCAGACAAAACACTCGCATACATAAAATAGGAAAAATAAATATTTTCAAAATCCTTAAAATCCATCTCTTCCCAGGCTAGGGGTGTAGCTCTGTTGGTAGTGTTTTGTAGTGTGAACACATGAATCTTTGTTCAGTCCCCAGCATCACCTAAACCTGATGTGATGGTGCACACCTAAACCTGATGTGATGTGCACACC
Source organism: Peromyscus maniculatus bairdii (assembly GCF_049852395.1). Lineage (NCBI taxonomy): Eukaryota > Metazoa > Chordata > Mammalia > Rodentia > Cricetidae > Peromyscus > Peromyscus maniculatus. The sequence goes on from NC_134863.1 coordinate 24,649,855, forward strand.
TAAACCTGATGTGATAGTGCACACCTAAACCTGATGTGATGTGCACACCTAAACCTGATGTGATGTGCACACCTAAACCTGATGTGATGTGCACACCTAAACCCGATGTGATGTGCACACCTAAACCTGATGTGATGTGCACACCTATCGGCAGCAGTAAGTTTGCTGCCTTAATTTTAAATGCCCTTTTTTGTCCTGTCCCAGTTAAGTTGTTTGTGTGAAAAATGTGCAGTTGGGTTCCGGAGGGTGCTGGGGATCAGTTCCCCTGTGGTTTTCCCTGTTTGGAAAACAGTGTCCGGCTTGCCTCCGGATACAGAGTAACCAATCCCTGACCCCTGCTGTTGGAGGGGTACATAAGCCCATGTTGGTACGAATAAAGAGAGCTGCTTCCCTGACAAACTGAAACGGGGTGTCTAGGGTGCTGTTTAACCTCGGTGTCCCTCGCCAGATTTCGTGCTCCAGCTGCCCGGGCCACAGCAAGTGGAGGTCACCACCGGGACCTGGAAAGAGGAGTAAGCGAATGAGGCTCACCCTACAAGGAGGGGTGGAGGATTGAAACATTGGTACGTACCATGGGTAATTCTACTGCAAAAGCTCAGTTGGCCACTGAGGAACAGGAATTAAGTTAAGTTAGGCAAGGAACAGGAATTAAGTCTGGCTGCGCACTTACATTTGTGGACACCATAGCTGAAGCAAGTCCTTGGTTTCTGACGGGAGGAGGTTTGAAAGATGTTGCAAGAGAAGGGCGCAGATAAATTTCCTACAGCTGCATTTTCTCTATGGAGACTTGTGAAAGATGCTCTTCTGAAAGTGGAAGTGAAAGAGCAACTTTCAGAGTGCGAGCAAGCATTCGCTAACGCTCAGGAGGCAGAGATGAATGAATCTCTGAAAGGGGAAAAGGAAGAGGTCGAGGTCCCCTGTAAAGAGCGTATAAGGATATTTGTGAAAGATTTAATGGATGAGGAAGAAGACGATGATCTTGCCTCTGTCTCAGATTTAGTAGAGGAGGAAGAGCAGCTAGAAAAAGAGAGGAACTACAACAGAAATTGTGCCGTGCAAAAGTGAAAGCACAGTCAGCACCTTCTGTGCCTCTATTGTCTTGACCCCGCCAAGAAATCCTCATTGGATAGGGGAGGAAAAAGAATCAGAGGAAAGATATAGGCAAAAAAAAGGGGGGGGAGGGGTGTGGTATGAAACATATCCAGTCATTGAAACTCAGAATCAAGCTGGACAGGTGGTCTGAGAGCATGTTCCTTTAACTTTAAAAGATGATGCCTCGGGGAGAAGCTGAGCCATTATGGAGTTTAGTAAGAAATCCACCTGTGAGTATTGATAGCCCTGTTTTTCCTGCTGTATTTTCTTCTAATTGGACAATTGGTACTGCTGCCAGCAATGTAAAACTCTAAGAAGGTTTTGTAAATATTACTTTGCAGTTAAAAAAATACTCTTTGTTTTGAGAAAAATAGTACAGCTGGCAAGAATAATACCAATGATACCTCCTTGAATCTGAAAGGCAGCTTTCATGATTGCCTAGTCCTGAATAATACTTCTTTGGAAGACTTTGTAGGTAGTTCCAGCATGTCCCATGCTGTGGGTTTCCAAGTGCTCCTTTCCCTTTTGTTGTTTGGAATGGTGATGTGGGAGGGGAGGGACTACTAAACTGTTCAGTTCTAAATTGTAGCTTGAATAATTGCTGGAGTGCAAATTGGTCCCATGCAATGATTGTGAGAATACCTGCAATTGCAGTGATGCCTCTGGAGAGTCCTTCTGATCAGTTTCCACTGCTACTGAAGAGGACAAGAAGAGACTTTGGTATCACTGCTGCAATTGTTGCAGCTGTGGGTGCATCTGCTGTTGCTGCTACAGCTGCTGGGCTTGCATTATCTCAGACTGTTCAACAGGCTGCTGTTATCAACACATTATCTGAGAGGGTGGCTGGTGCCTTGGACATTTAGCAAACATTGAATGGACAATTACACTTTGGAATCCTGATGCTTAATCAGCAAGCAGCACTGTTACAAGAACAAATAGATATGTTGTGGATATGCCAACATATGTTAGGTGCTTATGGAATGCCAGAAGTTTGTATAATGGAACATTTTTGAATTATACAATTCAGTTAGTACATGCCATTGTAAGGATTAATGAAACTAGAGTTGTTCCTGTAAATGAGCAGACCTGATGGTCATTAATGCCTAAAGCTGATGGGTGGATCACTGGATGGGCAGGGTCTGTTTCCCTCTTATTACTCTGTGCAGGCGGTATGGGAATTGGGTTATTTCTGCTATGCCGATGGCAACGCCAGTTCACTCGACACCGACAAGTAACCAAGCAAGTCCTTCTGGCCGTGTCACCCTCTGAATCTGCACAAGTGTGGTTACAAATGTTGCACAGATAGTACCCAGAGACGGGCAACTCCTGTGGTCCTCATGCGACCTAAGGCAGGGGGCATAAGGGCAGCCCCTTTTAACAGGTAAGTTTGGGGATTGCAACAGGTGACCTAAGACAGGGACTACCTGATCTTCCACAGGCTGTTCTAACCCATGTGTTCCTTTTGAAAATAAAAAGGGGAGGACATGTCGGCAGCAGTAAGTTTGCTGCCTTCATTTCAAATGCCCTTTTTTGTCCTGTCCCAGTTAAGTTGTTTGTGTGAAAAATGTGCAGTTGGGTTCCAGAGGGTGCTGGGGATCAGTTCCCCTGTGGTTTTCCCTGTTTGGAAAACAGTGTCCGGCTTGCCTCCGGATACAGAGTAACCAATCCCTGACCCCTGCTGTTAGAGGGGTATATAAGCCCATGTTGGTCCGAATAAAGAGAGCTGCTTCCCTGACGAACTGAAACTGGGTGTCTAGAGTGCTGTTTAACCTCGGTGTCCCTCACCAGATTTCCTGCTCCAGCTGCACGGGCTGCAGCACATACCTAAACCTGATGTGGTGTACACACCTAAACCTGATGTGATGTGCACACCTAAACCTGATGTGGTGTACACACCTAAACCTGATGTGGTGTGCACACCTAAACCTGAAGTGATGGTGCACATCTGGGACCTGATGTGATAGTGCACACCTAAACCTGATGTGATGTGCACATCTGGAACCTCAGCCCTTATGAGGGAGACCAGAATTTCAAGCACTTCCTCAGTTACATATTGAGTTTGAGGACAGCCTGGAATACCTAAGAGGTGGGGGATTATTGAGGACTATGGGGGTCCAGCCCCTCGATAGTCTCCTCTCAGGGTCCGGGAAGAATCTACAATCAGCTGATAATTAATCTTTAATGGGAAGAAATGAATCTATGTACACGAAACTCCTTAGTTCATACACTTTATTATTATTCTGTGATAGTTCTCTCTCTACACATTTTCTATTCTGCTCTCTTGCCTAGCTCCTTCCTTGCCTGATTTCTCTATATTTGTCTACTATCCCCTCTAGGTTCTATCTTAATTCCTTTATCTAGTTCTGTCCCTGCTAGGTTCTCATCTATCTAGTTCTTTCCCCTATCAGCTCCTCTCCCGTCTCCTTCTCTCTCATCTGGCTCTTCCTCATCTTGTTCTTCCCCATCTGGCTCTTCCCCATCTTCCATCTCGTTCCTCCTTTTCTAGCCCTTCAATCTAGTTCTTCCCCATCTCAGTTCATTCCTGTCAAGTTTTTACCCATCTAGTTCTTCCATTCTCTTCTCCCTTCCCTCTCTATGTCCTGGAAGTCCCGGTATATAAAGGGAGGGTCCGAGCTAAATTGTGTAAAGCTATTACTTAACGTCCACCTCTCTTAGGCGGTGTCCTCTTGTGGAATTTACCATAAGTCAGGAGACTTGCATGTGGGCTGTTATCATTGTTAGTCCTCGGACGTTGGGCGCCCCCCTGGGTGGTGTTTCCTGTAGTCCTTGAAAGTGGCTAAGGGAGATAATCTGATTCCAGAGAAAGCCTTTCCTGAGGCTGTTCTCCAAATACCTGGAATGTGCATGTCCAGAGAGTGATCAGTCCACACTGTTAGCCCTTCTTAGGGAAAAGTCAATTGGGAAAACTATGAAGGCACACATGATTTTCATAACAGAATACAGCTGATATATAACAAGCCAAGTAACACCAAAAACTCCTTGGGATTTGGCTTCCTCTGGAGGAATTCCCTGATCCCTCCAGGTAGTGACTTTGCCATAACCAGCTGAGTTCTTATGATATATTCCTGTGGCCCACAGCAGGGGATGTTTCTGGAAGTTCACTTCTTGCTCATCTGATGTTAACATTCTCTCTCTCTCTCTCATTTTTTTTTTTTCAAGACAGGGTTTCTCTGTGTAACAATCCTGGCTATCCTGAAACTAGTTCTGTAGCCAGACTGGCCTTGAATTCACAGAGGTCCACTTGCCTCTGCCTCTCGAGTGCTGGAATTAAAGGTATGCACCACCACCACCGGGCTAATATCTTTTCTCTTATTTTCTTTCTTTCTTTCTTTCTTCCTTCCTTCCTTCCTTCCTTCCTTCCTTCCTTCCTTCCTTCCTTCCTTCCTTCCTTCCTTCCTTCCTTCCTCTCTCTCTCTCTCTCTCTCTCTCTCTCTCTCTCTCTCTCTTTCTTTTAAAGATTTATTTAATTATGTATACAGTGTTCTACATGTATGCGTGCATGCCAGAAGAGGGCACCAGATCTCATTACAGATGGTTGTGAGCCACCATGTGGTTGCTGGGGATTGAACTCAGGGCCTCTGGAAGAGCAGCCAGTGCTCTTAACCTCTGAGCCATCTCTCCAGCCCTAATACTTTCTTTTTTAAAGATTTATGTATTTTGATTTTATATGTGTGTGTGAGTGTCTGCATGTATGAAGATGTACTGGGTACATGTCTGGTGTCCGTGAAGAGGCCAGAAGAGGAACTGTAATCACAGGTGGTTGTGAACCACCATGTGGGTGCGTGGAACTGAGCCCAGGTTATTGGCTGAAACAGCCGATGGCTCTCTGATGAAGCAGTGTTGATATTTTCAAGGGCAAATTAATTTGCTGTGTCTGTGAGGCTCTTTGGGTCCCAAGAGACATGCAGCACACCTGCACGTATATATGCTCACCTGTATGTGAACATATACACACATGTGTGCGCACACATAGAGATAGAGAGATAGAGATAGAGAGAGAGAGAGACAGACAGACAGACAGAAAGATTGGCTCTGACTGCCTTTCCTTCTACCAACCAACCCTTTACCGTGAAATCTGGTCCCCTAGCCAGCTACTTACCACCATCCTCTGTTCTTGTCATAGTAATCCAGGTCATGCTGGTCACTATATCCAACAGACCCTTTTAGCCTTTGTCTTTCTTAATCTCTTGGGACTATTTGATTGAGTTAGCCACAGATATTTTAGGAAGCGAGAACAGAATATTCAAAGACCTGATGGTGCCCGAGGGCAGGGAACACTCCAGATGAAACCCTGTGGGCACTCCTCAGAGCTCACCCTGCTTGTCTCCTGGCTCTGTCAGGCCGTGTGTTCTCTGGGCTCCACCCAACCTCTCTGGTTACTCCTTCTGAGGGCTTTTTCCTCCATCTCCTAACATCGGCTCCCTCCTCAGGGGTCTCTGCTCGGCTCCTCCCCTCCTCCCTCCATATGTTCCTTCTAGAAGATCTTCGCTCTTTTCCAAAGTTTCAATGACAGTCCTGTGAGGGCTAATATTGTCAGTCTGACAGGATCTAGACTCACCTAGGAGACAAACCCCTGCACATGCCTGTGAGTTTCTAAATCGGGTTAGTTGCGATGGGAAGCTCCATTCTAAATGCGGGTGGCCCCCGTCCATTGCCCTGCGTCCTAGACTAAATAAAAAGGAGGCGAGCCGAAGGCAGCCTTCATCTCTCTGCTTCCTCTCAGCGATGAGTAAAGTAACTAATACAAGCCCAATGCAGGACCGCAGCTCAGGCCCCCAGCAGAGCCCATGCTCTGTGTATTAAACAGTGCCACCCGGATTTTGTAGGTACTTTTTCCAGGGATTTTGCAGGGACTCCGAAGGCAATATCACTCAGCTCACTCATGCATCTTTCTCTCGTGTGTGCCACTGGCTGCTAAAGTCAGAAAGAAGGGAGCCATCCTTGACTACCCCCACCCCCTCCCCCCACACAACATAAAACAACGTCTTCCACGTGGAAGCTGCATGTCTACTGGCTTCTTCACACCTCACCTCCGGCACTCTCGTCTAGTCCCCTGGCCTTGCTCGCCCGAGCAGTTGAGTGGCTTCCAAACCAGTCTCCCGGCTAACTGCGATGGCCTCCAATCCAATGTGCATTGAACTCTAGATGTCTTCTTTTACATCAGGGGGAAAAAAATGAGTTCTTACCTTGGCACCCCTTAAAGTGCTCTGTGGAGAAGCCCTTTGTGAGCATCCAGGAAGCGGCTTTCATCTCGGGGTGCCGCAGTCCGGTCTTTGAACACGATGTTCTGTCTCCCTCTTGCCTTTGCCGGTCTTAGCCTAACTCTTTATTTCCTGATCTCAAAGTTAATGTCACCTGTTCAGGTTAGGCTTTGAGGTCATGTGCTTCCTTATCAACATATTCTTTTCTTTAACGCCTAGCACAGAAGCTTGAAGTTTCATATTTAATTGTTGTGTTTTTTCCTGTTAGATCATAAGGTCCACGAAGATATACGACGTATTGGCTTTTTTTCTTTTCTGCTGCCAGCACTGGGCAATAATCAACCGATGATCAATAGCTACAGAATCTGGGCCAGGTGCATGAGGATGTGTACACTTTGTGTTGTTCATAATGGCAATGAAAATAATTCTGAATAAAGCATCATTTTCTTAATTCTCTGTGTGTATGTGTGTGCTTGTGGTTATTTGTGCATGTGTACCTATTTATATGCAAGGCCTATGTGGGTGCCTGTGTGCATTTGTGTATGTTTGTGCCTCTGGGTGTGCATGTATGTATGTATGTGTGTGTGTGTGCATGTTTCTCTGTGTGTGTATATATGTGTATGTGTTTCTGGGTGCGTATGTAGACAGGAGGTCAACTTCCAATGTCTTACTCAACCTTATATTTTTGAGACAGGGTTTCTCACTGAACCTGGGGTTTGTTTATTCCCCGGAATGGGCTGGCCAGCAAGCCCCCCCCCCCCCCCCCGGGATCCCCCTGTCTCTGCTTTTCCAGTGCTAGGATTACAGGTGCACACTGCCTTGCCCAGCTTTTTAACATGGGTTCTGGGGAAACTGAACTCAGGCTCTCATGTTTGGGTTAAAAGCACTCTCTGATGAAGCCATCTCCTGAACCCCAAATAATGCATACTTCTCTACTACAAGAGGTTAAATTAAGGGAAGCTTCATATGCTGAATTGCCAATGCTGTCCAGTCATAGAAATATCATAGAATAAAAGGGCCTAATGACAAGGAAAGTCATTTCTTGTGTATTCTTAGGTGAAAATGAGAGTATCTTATGAGAGGAGAGAGAAAGAATCTCTCTCTCTCTCTCTCTCTCTCTCTCTCTCTCTCTCTCTGTGTGTGTGTGTGTGTGTGTGTGTGTGTGTGTGTGTGTGTCTGTATATTTAGACAAGAATGCACTGAGCTGCTGCTGGGCTGTCTCCAAAAGAAGGGAGAGGAGCCGTCACAAAGGGGGGTTCGGGGTTTTATAGGGCAGTTTTAGTTGAATGGGAGAGCGGCCAGGGAGCGTCAAGGGAAAAGGAACTGCTACAAGCAAACATTGTTGTAAGCAAAATTGTTTTACGAGGGGACTTCTGGTCATTAAGATATGAGGATGTCGTGGTCAAGCAGCTCTCCTGAATTAAGGGTCCGAGGATGTCTCTCCAGTTCCAGTGGATCCAGTGCCCTCTTCTGACCTCCATGTAGAGCTTTCCGTTTCTACTTCCTGGAAGGGGCTGGTCCCTACATGGGTCTTCTCTCTTGGTGTCTTAGATGACTCAATCTTGGGCCAGGTTAAGAAATTAGACCGCATACAAAGCCCTTAAGCTTTTTATTTATTATTTATTCATTAAAAGAAATTGTGGGGGCTGGAGAGATGGGTCAGAGGTAAAGAACACTGGCTGTTCTTTCAGAGGTCCCGAGTTCAATTCCCAGCAACCACATGGTGACTCACAACCATCTGTAATAAGATCTGGTGCCCTCTTCTGGCCTGCAGACAGAACACTCACTGTATACATAATAAATAAATAAATCTAAAAGAAAAGAAAAGAAAAGAAAGAAAGAAAGAAAGAAAGAAAGAAAGAAAGAAAGAAAGAAAGAAAGAAAGAAAGAAAGAAGAAAGAAAGAAAGAAAGTTGTGGTACAGGGGATTGAGACAGGGCTCCGCCCTGGCTGAGGAAGTACTCTTGTTTCTGGGTTCCATGTTAGTCCCTTTCAACACACTGAGAGTGCGCTCCACTGCTCCCCGCAGGCTACTCCCACCTCGGTCCGCTGTGTTCGCCCAGGTGTGCTGACTGCACCACTGTTCCCAGAAGACGCCCACCCTGTCGCTCTTTCTGACTTCTCTGCGCACAGACGCCCTTCCGATTGCTCCCACCGGGTCCTTGCCCTGAGCACAGCCCCACACTTCTCGGTACTTCCGCTCCTATTTGCCCTGCCTTTTAAAATGTTTTTATTAGCATACACTAATTATACATAATGGATTTATATTATGACATTTCCACGCGTGGACAGAATGTATTTCAACCAGTCACCCCTGTTAGTCTCTCCTGTCCCCTTCCAGGCAGCTGATTCCCTTTCTCCTCTACTTCCAAGTCTTTTTTTTTTTTTAAATCCAATGAATTTTGTTAGGGTTGTTGCCGTTGTACGGATGAGGGTTTGTTTACAGAAACTTGAGCATCTTATCAGTTACTTTACTTTTTTTCTGTAAGACTGTAGCTGCTAGGACTCTGGTCCCATACAGACGGTGAGAAGATAACTGTATTTAAACTGTGTTGTTTTATGCCACTATATTTTGGGATACTTTCTCCTCCTCCTCTTCCTCCTCCTCCTTGTTTTCTTTTGTTTTTCGAGACAGGCTTTCTCTCTGTAGCCTTGGCTGTCCTGGAACTCACTCTGTAACCCAGGCTGGCCTCGAACTCGCAGAGATCTACCTGCCTCTGCCTCCCGAGTGCTGGGATTAGCGGTGTGTGCCACCACACCTGGCCAATTTTCAGGTGTAATTTTTTACACAGCCATGGTTGAGTAAGACAGATGTTGGGTGAGTACTTGGTCTGCCTCCCCATCCCTAATCCTCCCAGAGGTTGGGACAGTGTGGAAGAGTTTCTTGAACACACAGGCACTTTCTGCAAAGGGCAGGGTGTGCATCTCAGAGCTGGTGACAAGCTGGGTGATTGTGATCTGTAACAATGGCCCTTTGATTAGGAACTTGAAGGCTGCACTTCCCAGAACACTAACCTGCAGGTTAGCAATCACAGGTTATTGTTGCAGGCCACCTGGATTTCATCTCTCCTCTTCTGGTCTGCCTACCTGTGGATGTGGTCCACCTCGAGCAGCCTTCTTCAAAGTGACACAGAACAGGGACTTCTCTGGAGCCACTCCTAAGATGAACACCTATCCATTAACATTTAGTCCCTTGTTTTGAATCCCAGCCAGAGAGGGTGGTGAACATGGGGTCTGACATGTGACTACTTGCACGCCCATATCAACCCGTGCATGCCTATTGAGTCACAGTGGATTTCTTTCATCAGGAAATGAACAGAGTCTCAAAGGGCAAACTTCTCCATGGTGCCAGCCAGAGACTTGGGGAAAGGCTGTCGTCTCTGCCAAGTCCTGTGGTCAGAACCAGCTAGAGAGAGAGCTAGAACGCACCAATAGAATACTCCCTTTTAGAAACAGGCCTCCCTCTTCCCTGCGGGTAATATGAGAGCCGACAGAAAGGTGAGAGGTCAGAATCTGTTCACCAAATGTCACATTCTGTGTCCCAGGAAAGAATTTCTGTTTGCTTCGTGGTATGTGTTAAGCCCTAGGACCGAGAGAATGCAGCTGTGTGGGTATTTTTATTTTTATTTTTTAACCCATATTTCATGCTTCTCTAATGGCTGAGTGCTCTCACTGCCAGGCTGGATGTGACTAGCTCCCCACCCCCTCTTTAATATTAGAATAAAAATCACAAAATTCCCAAGCAGCTTTCTCTGTGGAAGAGACAGACATGGTGACATTAGACAGACAGGCAGAGCAGGGTGTTACTGGTAAACCTGGAATTATGCAAGGGTGGGGATCAGACTTGAGACCTTGGCTAAAGTGAGGAGATTTGAGAGGGGCTCTCTGTGAAATGAAGGGGTGAGTTGAGAGCACATCAGTCCGGTCAATAGCAGAGTGAGGGCCTGGAGACACGGCTCAGTGGCTAAGCGTGCTTCCTGCTCTTTCAGGGGATGTTGGCAGCTTCCGTTCCCAGGACCAGCGTGGCGGCTCACAGTCATCTGAAACTCTAGTTGCAGAGGACCCAGTGCCCTCTTCTGGCCTCCTAGGGTACTACACTCAGGTACTTCACATACATGCAGGAGAGCACACATCTATGCACATAAAACAGCACAACAACAACAAAACCTTCCAAAATAGAGTCTAACAGTCAATTGTTATTGTCGGTTAAAATGGATTTGGAATCGGCTACAAGACTTTTCCGGATATCTGAGGATACTCCCAGAGAAGTTTAATTCAGCCTGAATGAAGATGGTACCCGTCATCCCTGGGCTGGGATTATCAACTGAATACAAATGGGAGAAGGAACTAGGCGGTGGTGGCGCACGCTTTTAATCCCAGCACTCGGGAGGCAGAGGCAGGAAGGTCTCTGTGAGTTTGAAGCCAGCCTGGGCTACAGAGTGAGTTCCAGGATAGCCAGGACTACACAGAGAAACTCTGAGGGAAAAAAAAGGTAGGGTGGGGAAGACCACTAGTGTCTATCTCTCTCTTCCTGACTGAGGATGCAAGATGACCAGCAACAGCACACTCCTGTCACCGTGACTCCCGGCCACCATGGCTGTATCCCTGTCTTAGTTACTTTTCTATTTCCTGTGGTAAAACTCCAGGACCAGGGCAGTATGGAGGGAAGGGTTCATGCGGGGCTTACAGTTCCAGAGGGACAGGAGTCCATCGCCATCACGCTGGTGGGGTGTGGCAACAGGCAGGCGTGGCGACGGGAGCTGGAAGCTGAGAGCAGAGGGCTCACATCTTAAACCACACACAGGAGGCTGTAGCTGGAGTTTTCTCCAGTCCTGCCTGGCCCACGGTCAGGACAAATCTCTCTCGACCGCCAGTCCCACAGCCACTCAGACCCAACTGAGTAAACACACAGAGACTTACATTGCTTACACACTGTATGGCCGTGGCAGGCTTCTTGTTATCTAGTTTTGCTATCTTAAATTAACCCATTTCTATAAATCCATACCTTGCCACACGGCTCGTGGCTCACCAGTATCTTACATGTTGGTACTCATGGTGGTGGCTGGCAGCATCTCCTGGCTCAGCCTTCCTGTTCCCAGAATTCTCTTCTCTGCTTGTCCTGCCTATACTTCCTGCCTGGCTTCTGGCCAATCAGCATTTTATTTATACAGAGTATCCACAGCAGGAGGCAGAGAGAGTACCCTCTCAAAGTCCCCCCCCCCCCCGAGTGATGCCCTTCCTTCAGCAAGGACACACCTCCTAAGCCTCCCCAGACAGTGCCACTGAGGACCAAGTATTCAGATGTCAGGGCCTGTGGGTGATATGCTCATTCAAACCACCACAATCCCCTCAAAGTGGAAACAGAACCAAACTCTTCTTTCAGTCGATGTAGTCATGTTTTTGGTTACGGTAATGGGAAAGTAACTAATACATTTGGAAATCCTAGTTCCGGTGAAGTGTCTCTGAGGAGGAAGCTTTAATGATGCTGAGGCTGAAAGGGCCTGGGGCTATGGGACTCCACTGAGGACAGAATCCAGACTGTTGTGGTTTGAATCTGAAACGTCCCCCATAGACTTGTGGTTGGAATACCTGTTCCACTGTTTCTGGAGGGCTGTGCAACCTTTCGGATGTATGAGCCTTGCTGGGGGAACGCAGGTTACTAAGGATGGTTTTTTTCTTTTTCTTTTTTCTTTTTTTGTTTGTTTGAGACAAGGTCTCTGTCGGGAGTGTGTGCACACCTGTATGAATGTGTACTCATGACATGAGCATGGCCATGTCACAGACCTCAGTGCCTCACATCTGTGGTCCCAGAACAGATGTTAACATGTGTGCAGAACGGATCGACCACAGCACCTCCTCCCATACGTTAGCCTGAGGCTGCTCTCTATGGAGACTCCCTGTGTGATTGGCTAACAGACCTCCTCATTCAACTGTACAGAATACATGGGGAGAGTCTCTGGGTCTGTGGCCCACCTGTTCCCAGCTTTTCTGTCGGTCCCAAAGCCATTTGGGTCTCATTCATTTTTTTGTTTTTGTTTTTTTGTATTTTTGAGACAAGATTTCTCTGTGTAGCTCTGGCTGTCCTGGAACTTACTCTGTAGATCAGGCTAGCCTCGAACTCAGAGATCTGCCTGCCTCTGCCTTCTAAGTGCTAGGATTAAAGGCATCGGCCACCACCACCTGGCTCTCACTATGTATCCTTGGCTGTCCTGGAACTCACTATATACACCAGGCTGGCCTTGAACTCACAGAGATCCTCCTGCCTCTGCCTCTCGAGTGCTGAGATTAAAGGTGTCCACCACCATACCAAACTAAAGATGGTCTTTGAAGGTTTTGGTCCAGTCCTTGGTTCTAGCCCTTTTCTGCTTCCTAGTCTACCACAGTGTGATGCCTCACACCCACCATTACGTAAAGACAGAGATGCTCTGCTGTGCCTTTCCTACTCCGGTGATGTTACATCAAAATTTCCCTTTGAAATTTAGACTAAGGAAGGGAGGCTCATTAAGACTCCAGGATGTTCGAAAACCCTGATCCCCAAAACTGTGAGCCCAAATAAGTCTCTTCCCTAAGTTGTTTCTCTCATGTATTTTGGTCACAGTGACAGTCTGATTATTTAGTTAGTCAAGTAAAAATCACATTTATTTATTTATTATTGATTGATTGTGTGTGTGTGTGTGTGTGTGTGTGTGTGTGTGTGTGTGTGTGTGTATGTGTGCATGCCAAGGCACACATGTAGAGGTCAGAGGACAACTTGCAGGACTTGGTTCTCTCTTTCTACCATGTGTGCCCAGGGATTGAACTCTCGCTATCAGGCTTGGCAGCGCTGCCTTTACCCTGAGCCCCTCCCCCACCAATTTCTTTATTTTTTGATGAAGTCTCACTGTGCTGCACCACAGGCCTGGATCAGGCTGTGTAGCCTGGCCTGACCTTGAATCCAGAATTCTCCTGCCTCAGCCTCTCACGTGCCAAGACTAGAGGAGTGTGCCAGCCCACCTGGGCTGAGCGGTACTTCAGAAGGGATCCGAGGCTCCTCACAGCCTGGCTTGTCGGTTCTGTCGGTTCTGGCCACCTCAATCCTCACTTGCCTGGTCCATGGAGACGTTCAAAGGCTTCTGCCCTCCCCCCTCCCTACTGTGACGGGACAGAAGGTTTGTTTTCCTTTTGAGTGAACTTGACAGCATTTAGCGTTCTGTCTAGACCCTGAGTATCACTTAACTCATTTGCTTACTCATTCCATCTTTTATTGAATACATTTCTTTCTTTCTTTCTTTCTTTCTTTTTTTTTTTTTTTTTTTTTTTTTTTTGATTTTTTGAGACAGGGTTTCTCTGTGTAGCTTTGTGCCTTTCCTGGAACTCACTTGGTAGCCCAGGCTGGCCTCGAACTCACAGAGATCCACCTGGCTCTGCCTCCCGAGTGCTGGGATTAAAGGCGTGTGACACCACTGCCCGGTTTATTGAATACATTTCTTAAGCACTCACCTTGTGTTGGCTCTTACATGTACACACTCCCAACAGATACATAAAATTATATATGTATGCACATAATTTAAAATATTTTTAAAATATAATTTTTTAAAAAGCCTCCTGCCTGGCATGGTGGTGCATATCTTTAATCCAAGCACTCAGGAGACAAAAGCAAGCAGATTTATGTGGGTCTGAGGCCAGCCTAGTCCACATAGCAAGTTCTGGTTAGCCAAGGTTACATAGTGAGACTCTTTTTTTTTTTTTCTAGAGACTTGATCAGATGCACAGAATTTTCTTCAAGAATTAATTAGAGAAGGGGGCTGGGGACATAGTTCAGTGGTTAAGAGCACTGGCTGCTCTTTCAGAGGACCCGGGGTTCAATTCCCAGCACCCATATGCCAGCTCACAACAGTCTGTAACTCCAGTTCCAGGAGATCTGACACTTTCATACCAATGCACATAAAATAAAGTTCAATAAGAATTAATAAAAAAAAATCAGAGAAGAAATATGAATGTATCTTATCACTTCAGGACCGTATTTTTTTTTTTTTTTTTTTTTTTTGGTTTTTCGAAACAGGGTTTCTCTCTGTAGCTTTGTTCCTTTCCTGGAACTCACTTTGTAGCCCAGGCTGGCCTCGAACTCACAGAGATCCACCTGCCTCTGCCTCCCGAGGACTGGAATTAAAGGTGTGCGCTACCACCGCCCGGCTCAGGACCGTATCTTAAAGAAAAAAAAAAAAAAGAAAAGAAAAAACCTACTCCCTAGAGTGGTGTGTTCTCTTTTTAAAAACATGTTTATTTTATTTTATGTGTATAGGCATGTGCCTGAGCATATGTATGTGCAGCATGTGTGTAGGATTCCTCAGAGGTCAGCAGAGAGCGGAGAGCATCGGATGCCCTGGAGCTGGAGTAGCAGGCAGTTGCGATCCACTGTGTAGATGGTAGGGACTGAACCCAGGTCCTGCACATGCGCAGAAAGTTGTTAACGGCTGAGCCGTCTTCCCAGCCCGTCTTCTTTTTTGGAACAGTGAGGGGCTGGGAAGAGGTGTTGTACACAGGTGGACAAAGCTGTGTTGGCAAGAGTCACGGACGGGAAACTGAAAACACCTGTAGATGTTTAAAACCTCTTACTTCTGTCAAGAAAGATGTTAAATAGCCCTCAGCCTCCGCTCCATTCAGCCCACCATCTGAACTGGGTCTATGAGGCTCAGGCCCGCTGGAGATTAGAACAACCAATGGGAAGATGTCATCAGCAGCCAGGCATGGTGACCCACAGCCACCGGTTCTAAGTGCTTGGGAGGCTGAGGCGAGAGGATGACCGCAAGTCTGAAGTCAGCCTGAGCTGAACAGTAAGTCACAGGCTAGCCCTGAGATACAGCGTCAATCTCCGTCCTCAACCGAAGACAACAAAACAAAAAACTAATCCATCTGAGGCTGAGGTCATAATGCAATGGTCAAGTGCTACTTATTCACATACGAGGTCAAAGTGCTACTTATTCACATACGAGCTTCACCGGTTCTGTCCCAGCACACAGGAAAAGAAGGATGTGGGGAAGCAGGAGAAGGTAGCACTGTGAAGAAGACAAGGCCTGAGGGTGTGCCTCAGTGGGTAGAGGGCTTGCCTAGCCTGCACAAGGCCCTGGGTTCGGTCTCTGGCATCAGAGACAACAGGCGTGATGGTGGATGCCTGGAACCTAAGCATCCGGGGAGCAGAGGTAAGGATATTGCAAGTTCAAGGTTATCTGAACAAAAGCTGTTCCTGAGTAGCATTTTGAAATGAACGCTATTGATGTTCTAGAACCCAAGTAAACTGGTTGGTCTGAAGAGATGTCTGAGAGGAAATGGGTCAAGCGGTGACGCTAAACCCTCAGGGAGGGTCTTCTCCTCCTGCATGACTCATCAGTGTATCGGTGCCTGAGCCTACGCCAGCTCGGCTAAGTTGGTAGCTGGGAAGCTGTGAGGGTGTACGTGTGCAGTCCCTTTTTTTTTGAGAGCTCTTGGAGATGTGGGATGGGCACCTCTGGCTTACCCTGCTCTAGAATGACCTAAGATGCTCTAGGTGGACCAGAGGTAGACCTCTCCTTCCAGAGCAAAGGCAACTTCATGGGGATGCCTGTGCATGCCGGAAGGATGGCCGAGCTAACCAGCAAGTTGATTCACAAGACCTAAACTTCAAAAGCAAATAGTTCAAGTCACTTTCCCTATGGCTAGAAACCTTTAAGATGTTAAAAAAGCGAACCTTTCTGCTCCAAAGCAGCTTTGAAGTTTAAAAATGTAAAGCAAGCAGGCCATCACCCTACGGAAGGGAACATTTGAAATTCCTAGGGAGCTTGTCAGGATTTCAAAGGATAATAATAATAGGTGAAAGCTGACTGATGTCTGGAGGCAGAGAAGCAGTGAGGGCTAACAGATCCAGTCACCCAAAACTTCCAGGTCTTACTGTCTTCTGCCTAGAAATAGTTATAGGACTGGAAGACCAGTCTCCCACCAGACAAGAAAATTGTCCAGAATGACTCCTCTGTAGGGCCAGATGATACCTGCAAGGGAAAAAAAAATCTCAGTAAAGAGACCTTTAATGTCCTCTTAGAATGGTCCACACTACTTGTGTGACAGTATTCCTGGAGAGACATGAACGTCTACTCACCCCAGGTAGGGAACCAAGGATAGACCAAAGTGCAGATACCACCAAAGACCAGCTTGGTGACCCAAAGAGTTTTACTGGGGTTGGATAGAAGAATATGGATGAGGGGTTATGTATAGAAGCAGAAATGACTTAAAGACAGTTGCATCACCAGAGCTCACCCTAGCATGGGCTGATGGCTCACGAAAGCTGTAGTGTGCCACCCAGCCTGCAGGAGACTCAGGAGGTTGGAGTGTCCTTTGCAGGTAGTTCAGTTGGTCTGAGCCTCTTCGAGACAGTTTATCTTCTCTGAATGTCTCTGAGCAGTCCTTACAGCTTGTATTTGCTTGGGGAGGGAGGGGCCCTGTGAATTTAGTCAGTTTCAGGGACTTCCTGAAGCTTACAGGTGTTTACTTCCTCAGCTTAATGAGCTTCCCTGTAGGATGGAGTATTTTCACCTCCCTGTAAACATTCTGTATCTTCGTGAGCTTCCCTCCAAGGTGAAAGGTTTTAACCTTGGAGGAAACTGCTACACAGTAGCACATAAATAGAACTGGGTGATGTAAGAAGAGTCCTTTAGGATGCTCTCAAACTAGACAATTCTGCCTTCATCCTGTGTTGGAGTACCCAGGCATCCACAAGCCACAAACCCTCTCTCTTCTGGTGGGTTTTTTCCTTCTTGGCATAAGATGGTTTACAGATTCCTCATCACCTGGTGCTCTATCCAATCTGTCAGTGTGCTTCTTAAAAACTGATACCCAGAACCAAACACTGGGTATGAAATATCAGATGCACGGGGTGTGCGGAGGGAAGGGGAGAGGGGGGGGACGGGGACTTAGACACCCAAGCATCTGAGGTTTGCTTCTCTGTAATTAGAAAGAAAGCCAATCCCAGGCCAGGTCAGCACTGGGACAGTGGCATGCACGGAGACAGGCTTTGAGAAGGCCTCTCTCAGGGAGAGCATAAATATATGGTTGGAGAAGAATGGGTAAAATTTAGCTCCCATGGGTAAGGTTGTTGCACCCAGGAGGAGATATGAATGTTGCTTTGCAGTTGACACCTTTAGTTTTCATTAGCAAACATCTTGAAAATGTGTGTCTGCTCAGGTATTGTCTATGGGGATGACGAAGAGGAAGGTCACAGAAGAGCAGATAGATGGAGTACCGGGTGAGAAAGTGCTCCTGTTTCCTGGGCACAAACAGCTCAATTGGCCTTGCTGTGGTGTTGGCTGAAAAGCCAGAGGCTTTGATGTCCAACCAGAAATGATATAGCGTCATTGGCTGGTCCCTAGCTAGAAGCTGGTAGAATATTCTAGAAGGCAGGTGGGAACTGAGAGCAATGGTGAGTATTGGCTTTGGTCTCCTGATCCCCTGCCTGGAACATTGGGAAGCTCAGTGTTCTGGGAGAGCAGGCCAGAGGCCAAGGTAGTATCCTCAAAATATTCACCCATGCTGTTCCTCTTGGAGCAGGGGGGTGGTTCCCTTAGTCCCCTTGTTCAATTCTGTCCTGTGCCAGAGAGTCAGGGCTCCGAAGAATGCTCTAGCCCTGTGGTTCTCAACCTTCCCAATGCTGCAAATCTTTAATACAGTTCCTCATATTGTGGTGACCTTCAACCATAAAATTGTTTCATTGCTACTTGATTACACTAATTTTGCTACTGTTATGAATCGTAATGTAAATATCTGCATTTTCAGATGGTCTTAGGCGACCCCTGTGAAAGGGTTGTTCAACCCCCGAAGGGGTCATGGCTCACAGGTTGAGAACCACCGCTCTAGAGGGTGTCCTGTCTACTAAGTACAGTGGCACACACCTGTAACCCCAGCACTTGGGAGGTAGAGGCAGAATGATCGAGGGGTTCAAAGCAGCTACAATTGCAAATTCTGGGCCAGCCTGGGCTACGTGAGAAAAGCCTTGGGGGAAAAAAAACAAAACATAAGAAACATAAGAAAGAAGAGAATGTCTCCTATGGAAAGAGACAAGAGGCAGATTTCCGAAAGCAGTGACCCGGAGACAGCTCTGACCTTCAGCAGGAAGCTGCTTGGAGAGCTGGCAGTCCCACAGCGCAGCCAAAAGCAAAGGCTCTCTCTCTGAGCCCTGCAGCAGGAGGCAGGCAGCATGCAAACCAAAGGTGATGTCATCGTTTGGCTTGCTCAGAATTTCTGCAGTTTGAAAGCTGAACCTGGAGACTGTGTCGTGATCATGTGCGGCACATCGTAAGGCGGACCAGGCTTCAGACAGAAGCCCGGGGGAGGGCCACAGTCTCCAGAGGTCCCCGGGGTAGGGACCGTCCCACAGGAGGGCGTCTCTGAGCCAATTAGGCAGCAGCTCCCTGGTCTTTGTCGTTTGGTTTATATTTAGTCACTAACACACCGCCACTTTATAATTTGAGATTTCCTGGTTTTGTGAGTGGCCCGGGGTGGATCAGGCAGCATTTGAGCTGCTTTCCCTGACTGTCTTCCTGGAAGTAGTCTCCTAAAATGAAAAGGCAAAGAGGAGAAAGCACTGGAGAGTGGTGATGAGGGGAGTTGGTTCTGTTTGCTTGTTTGTGTCTGAAATACCTGAGTGTGCCCAGGTTGTGACGCTGTCTCAAAACCAAACCAAACAGGGTCTGTGGGAGGCTTAGCCCACAAAGGCGTTGGCTTTTAAGCCTGACACACTGAGTTCAAGCCCTGGAACCCACACGCTAGGAGAGAAACAAGTCCTGCAAGGTGTCCTCTCAGCTCCACACACACGACATTCACATCCCCTGCCCACAAACACACATGCAAAATACATAAATATAACAATAAAAATAAATTTAAGGGACTGGAGAGATGGCTCAGCAGTTAAGAGCACTGGCTGCTCTTCCAGAGGTCCTGAGTTCAATTCCTAGCAACCACCTGGTGGCTCACAACTATCTGTAATGAGATCTGGCGCCCTCTCCTCTCTGATGTCCTCTTCTGTCATGCAGGCATACATGCAAATTACATAAAAAATACATGGATAAATAAATCTTTAAAAAATAAATAAATGTAAAATCACAAAAAGGAAAAAAAAAATACAGAGGACTTCCATCAAGGGTTGGTCACCTTTTGGAGGGAGAAAATGCTGCAGCAAGCTCAACCTATTGTTTAAATCTTCCCCCACCACGTTGGGACTCGAATCAGTGCCCTTTCCAAGCACTCTCCCACTGAACTACAGTCCTAGCCCATACCACATCTTTAAACATAGGGAGCCGGCAGCGGCCCACGTGGATCCTCACAATCTAATAGCTCCAACACATGGCCCAAATGCTGCCTAGTAAAATCCACACCGCCTCAGCAACACCAGGCTCGCGTTTAAGAGAAGGAAGCAGGCTTGCAAATGGAAATCCGTGAGACGAGAGTCAGCCCCAAGGAACAGCCGTGTTTGAGGAGGAATTTAAATGTGCCGAAGCTCGTGTGCCCGTCCAGAGTCACCGAGAGCAAAACGTGTTTGTTCATTCATTCATGCATATGCTCAGTGAACAAATATTTGTCCAGGGCGACTCTGTGTCCACAGTGTCTGTTTGGCTTGCAGGTTAGAAGCGGCTCAGCCATAGCTCTCCAGCTCTGCAGAGGGAGGTACAGCATATTGGTTAGTCTCCTGTGAGAGGCAGGGTGGTCCTGGGCAAGATGGAACACCGTTTTGTGAGCTCTCAGCAGCCATGTGAGGAAATGCAGGCAGGTGACCTCACATGCATGGCTGGGATTAGGGTACGTGAGTCCAGGCTTGCTCAACGTTCCCATTCTTTATATCCAAATGTCTCCATCTCTCTCTGTCTCTGTCTCTCTCTTAAGGACTTATTTATTTATTTATTATTTGGTTTTGTTTAGTTTTTTTTTTTTGAGACAGGGTTTCTCTGTGTAGCCCTGACTGTCCTGGAACCAGCCCTGTAGATCCACCTGCCTCTGCCTCCCTAGGACTGGGATTAGATGTGTGTGCCACCACCACCTGGCTTAAAGATTTATTTTATTTTACTTATGTATCTCTCTCTCTCTCTGTGTGTGTGTGTGTGTGTGTGTGTGTGTGTGTGTGTGTGTGTGTGGTTTATGCACATGTGAGTACAGTTGCCCTCAGAAACTAGAAGAGGGTGTCCAGTCCTCTGGAGCTGCAGTTATAGGCAGTTAGTTGTGAGTTTCCCAGCATAGTGCTGGGAACCAAACTCTGGCCTTTTTCAGCAGTAGCCAGTGCTCTTAACCACTGAACCGTTCCCTCCAGCCCTGTCTCTATCCCTTGACTCATTGTCTTCTCTTTCTCTTTTATTGCAAGAAAAAAAAAAAAACGTGAAAGGCTAACCTTTCCAAGTGCCTCCTCAGCCCCTTCTCCTTCTGACTTTGGCCTTCCTCCACCAACCGCTTTCGCCCTGGCCGACAGAGTCTCTTCTCTCCTCATTCCCTCCACCGCACCCCTCAACCCCTGACCTCTGAAAACATCCCTAGTCTCCCCTCCTCTTTTCTTACACAAACCTCCCTGTTTGGCCACTCTTCAAACTACCAAGCTCTTCCATTTCCAGGGGCAACCGGCTTTTTCTCCGATGCAGCTTTCTTGCAGTTCACGCCATCCTTCCCAGCAGACCCGCAGATCCTCTCAGTGATACCAACACTGTGAAGGCGACTCCTGGCGTCTAAGGAGAGAGCATTTCCTCAGAGCTGTCATTCTCCTCTTCCTTTTGAAACAGACCCCTCCGTTTCAACTGTGTAAGGGACTGTTTCCCAGGATCCCTTGCAGCTAGCTGTTGCCACCTTTGTCCTTCTGGGTCACCTCTATAAAAGGGAAGTGGACACTGTCCATCTTTGCTTTCTTTCATCTTCATAGTGACAGGCATGTGAACAAACACCTCAGCAGATCATTTTACATCTGAGATATCAACAGCAGGCTGCAGGTTGCAGGACAAGCTAGAAGGAATATACGGGCTGGGAATGTAGCTCAGCTGGTAGAGAGCTTGCCTTGCACTCCTGAGGCCCTGGGTTGATTGTTGGAACCTGTTCAATCAGATGGTAGCTTATACCCCTCATCCCAGCATTTGGGAGGTGAGGCCAAGTGAATCAGGAGCGCAAGAGCATCCTTGGCTATGTAGTTTGAAGCCAGCCTGGGATACATGGGACCCTATATGAACACACACACACACACACACACACACACACACACACACACACACACAATCAAGACAGAGTTTCTCTGTGTAGCCCTGGCTGTCCTGGAACCCACTCTGTAGACCAAGCTTCCCTTGAACTCAGGGATTTACCTGACTCTGCCTCCCAAGTGCTGGGATTAAAGGCGTGCACCATCACTTCCAGGCTCAAACAAATAATTTTGCTTTTGTGTTTTTTTTTTTTTTTCTTTTTCAAGACAGGGTTTCTCTGTGCAGCTTTGGAGCCTATCCTGGAACTCACTCTGTAGACCAGGCTGGCCTCACACTCACAGAGATCTGCCTGCCTCTGCCTCCCGAGTTCTGGGATTAAAGGCGTGCGCCACCACTGCCCGGCTCAAACAATTTTTAAAAGATGGAATACGTGAGGAAAAAAGTGGAATGTGGGACAGGCATGATGGCAGATTCCTTTAATCCCAGCACTTGGGAGTCAGAGGCAGGAAGATTTCTAGGAATTCAAGGTCAACTTGGTTCACACAGCAAGTTCTAAGCCAACCAGGGTACACAGTGAGACCCTGACTTCAAAAAAAAAAAAATTAAACAAATCCCCTTCTTAATATAAATGTCCCGCATAGGCTCATGGGTTTGAACACTTGTTCCCCAGCTAGTGGTGGTGTTTGGGAGATTTGGGGCCTGGCTGCTGAAGGTAGGGTGCTGAAGGTGAGCCTTTGAGGGCCTAGCTTCCCTCTGCTGCTGGGTAGCATCCTGCCGCTGTTGTGCACCCAGGTCACCTCTGTGAGTCCCAGCCATCACGCGCTTATCCACTCCAGCTAGCTACCACGCCTTTCCCACCATGACAGGCTGAGCCCTTCATAGCTGAGAACGGAAACCAAGCTCTTTCATCCTCAGTTGCTTCTGCTGGGCATTTGTCTCGGGGACAGGAAAGGTAGTTAACTCGGCCCCTAACGACACACAGCGGCCCGCCTTTGGCTCCAAACTGGCTGTGCTACACCGCAGTGTGTGAGAAGCATACTTCCCACGGTGATTAATATTTTGGCTTTTATTAAAGTCAATACATCTGTACCCTTGAACAGCTCAGATCTTCAGCAGCTGCAGAGCTTGTCTCAGGCCTCGCTCCCCGGCTCTTACCCTTCCTGGTGCAGCTGCTAATGCCTGGTCATCTTCCACTTCCCTGGTCCTTTGTGGATGTCAGTGGTTTTCCTGGCTCCCTCCCTTCCTCTATCTACAGCCGCCCTCCTCTGCATTATGTGCCCTTCCGTGGGAAACTGATTCCCACTCACAACCCTTTAGACTTTCTTTAGACTTTCCTAACACTGCCTTGTTCCTGCTTCTGGACAAGGGTAGAACACATCAGTCTGACCTGAAGGTTAGGATTGATGTGGGGTTAGAGAGCTGGCTCGGCAGTTAAGAATGCTTACTGTTTTTCAAGAGGACTAGAGTTCAGTCCCCAGCTTCCACATTTGGAGACTCACAATCCTCTAACTCTTAAAACTCGGGGAAGCTGACACTCTCCCCTGGCCTCTGAGGGCCATACATGTGGCTGAGACATAAATACAAATAAATCATTTTTAGGAAGACTCTTAACTGGGGCCTGGAGAGATGGCTCAGCGGTTAAGAGCATTGACTGCTCTTCCAGAGGACCCAGGTTCAATTCCTAGAACCCACATAGCAGCTCACAACTGTCTGTAACTCGAGTTCCAGGGCTTCTGACACCCTCACACAGACACACACAGGCAAAACACCAATGAACACAAAACAAAAAACAAAAACCCAGACCCTTAACTGAATCCCATCTCTGCTGCTTTTTGGGGCCTTGGATTATTTAACCCTTTTGTTTAATTTCTTCATTTCCAAAAAAGGGTATAAGGGTAATTCTCTCACATGGAATTGGGGGAAGTAGGAAGATTGGGGTAGATTTGAGAGGCTTTGAGAGGAGTTGGAGGAGAAATGTGACCAAAATACATTGTATTAATTCTCAAAGTATTAATAAAGATATTATAGTCTTAACAAGAGAATTCATAAACCAGGTGTTGGTGGCTCACACCTTTAATCCCATCACTCAGAAGGCAGAGGCAGGTGGATCTCTGAATTCCAGGGCAGCTTGGTCTACAGAGTGAGTTCCAGGACAGCCAGGGTTACACAGAGAAACCCTGTCTCAAAAAAACAAAACCCAAAACAGACAAACAAAACAAAACAAACAAATAAAAAATGAGAGAGAGGTCCGGACAGTGGTGGCACACGCCTTTAATCACAGCACTCTGGAAGCAGAGGCAGGAGGACCTCTGTGAGTTCAAGGACAGCCTGGTCTACAGAGCGAGTTCCAGCTAGGGTTGTTATACAGAGAAAACCTGTCTCGAAACTGCCCCTCTCCAGAGAGAGAGAGAGAGAGAGAGAGAGAGAGAGAGAGAGAGAGAGAGAGAGAGAGAACTTATCTCACAGCATTGTTTTAAAGATAAAATGAGTGAATGGGTATGCAGTTCTCAGAGCAGAGTTTGGCCTGGGAAAGGCCCCTCTGAAGTATTCCTTCTTGTTGTTTTTGGCATTTGTATCTGAGGACATAGGACCCAGTTTCTGGCCGTGGCTGGCCCAGACATTACCTCAGAACTGCAGGCACCTCTGTGCCCCGTGGTGGCTAGAAAGATACTTGGACTCCGCATTTCTGCCCTGCAGTTACGGGATAACCGTGTTTTCTTCTGGGCCAGCTCTCTTTGGACACCCATCTCTGTTCTGAGCCTTTGCTCAAGCCCGCTTCTGCCCTTTGAGCTATGTCCGGCCAGGCACCAGCACCTCCACTTTGCTGTGTTCTGTGGCTGCCCTGATGGGTTCTGGGGTTTGGTGGGATCAGGCCCGGTATCGTGGGGCTGATCCAGTATGATGATTGCCACATGCTACTGAGCATTCTTTTGGGGAAATGTCTCTTTTGTTCTGGATGATCATGGTATGAGATCGGTATGGATTAGGAAGGTGACCTCTGACCCCACCCCAGAATCAGACCAATCTGAATTTAAATCCAAGCTCCCCAATTGGGCAAATTCCTGAACCGTTTAGAGTCTCTTAAACAATTTACAAGTATGTTAATAATGTGCTCTGTGTGTGTGTGTATGTGTGTGTGTGTGTGTTATGTGTGTGTGCTGTGTATGTGTGTGTGCTCTGTGTATGTGTGTGTGTCCTGTGTTTGTGTGTGTATGTATGTATGTGTGCTGTGTGTGTGTACTGTGTATGTGTGTGCTATGTGTGTGTGCTGTGTATGTGTGTGTGTGTACTGTGTATGTGTGTTCTATGTGTGTGTGCTGTGTATGTGTGTACTGTGTGTGTGTGCTATGTGAGTGTGTGCTGTGTGTGTGTGTGTGTACGCTCTGTGTATGTGTGTATCCTGCGTTTATGTGTGCTGTGTGTGTGTCCTGTGTATGTGTGTGCTGTGTGTGTGCTGTGTGTGTGTGTGCTGTTTGCTGTGTATGTGTGTGCTATGTGTGTGTGTGTGTACTGTGTGTGTATTTTGTGTGTGTGTGCTGTGTATGTGTGTACTGTGTGTGCTGTGTATGTGTGTACTATGTGTGTGTGTGCTCTGTATGTGTGTGCTGTGTGTGTGTACTGTGTGTATGTGCTGTGTGAGTGTGTGCTGTGTGTGTATGTGTGTGTGCTGTTTGCTGTGTATGTGTGTGCTATGTGTGTGTGTGTACTGTGTGTATTGTGTGTATGTGTACTGTGTATGTGTGTGCTGTATGTGTGTGCTGTGTATGTGGGTGCTGTGTATGTGTATGCTCTGTGTGTGTGTGTACTATGTGTGTGTGTACTGTGTGTGGGTATACTGTGTGTGTATGTGCTGGGTATTGAACCTGGGGTCTCCCACATGCAAGACAAGTACTCTACAGTTGGACTACAACACCCCAGCCCCAAGTTAGGTATTTTAGATAATAGACACAGGGGGCCCGGCTCACAGGAGATGCTCACTAAATACCTATTTTTAAAGTTGTTTATTCTATTTACCTTTACTATATTTTTTCTTTCCTATAACCTGGGGGTGGATTGGGGTGGGGGTGGGCTGAGGGTTTCACTGCAGTGACATCCTTACCTGTATGGGAAAGTTACCTTAGCCTGGTTGCCATCGGGTGCAAAGACTCAAAGTATTAGATTTCAGCAATGGGTTTGTGTTGAACTGCTCCCAGGAAATGAATTGATGTAGACTTATAATAAAGATGAGCTCGCTTCCTTCCCTGGCTATACCATATGGTCAGTCTTGCATCTGACTCTCCATGAGGCAGTCAGAGGCAGTTTGAGGTTTTTTTTTGGTTTTCCATAGTGTGTTCCTGAAAGGTAGGTCACTGGCGCTTTATACTTCTAAAGCCTGGTGGCGGATGCAGCAGTAGTAGGCAGCTATGTATGCCCTGCGCCTCAGAAAGCAAGCAAGCCTAGATCCACAAGACATCATCAGCTAGGCTCTTGGCAGTCCCCCGAAGCAAAAGATGAACTTTCTGAATAAAGAGAACCTGGCCCCCAATGCCACCACGGACAAGGTCTCCGCATAAATTGCACGAGACATTGCATTAAGAAATTACTGTTGGGCGGTGGTGGCGCACGCCTTTAATCCCAGCACTCGGGAGGCAGAGGCAGGCGGATCTTTGTGAGTTCGAGGCCAGCCTGGGCTACCAAGTGAGTTCCAGGAAAGGTGCAAAGCTACACAGAGAAACCCTGTTTCGAAAAACCAAAAAAAAAAAAAAAGAAATTACTGAGGTTGGAAATCTAGTTCAGTTGTGAAGTGTGTGATTAGCATTAAACACACACACATACATACACACACACACACACAGCAATAATAAAATTCAAACGTACAGGGCGGTCTGTATTTTGGGGGGCACATAACAGGAGGGGAGGACAGGCAGTGTGGTGACAGGTTCCGTTCTGGAAGAGGAGGAAACAGGGACATGGCAGGGCCGGCGCCCACTTGTGAAACAAACCAGACTTCTGTGGAGGGCCGGTTTTAGTAAGCCCGGCAGCTGGAGTCCGAGGCTGGGAGCCATCCAGGGCTGGGGATTGTTTCTCTCCTTTTCCTGCTTTAGAGATCACGCCTGTCAGAGGCCTCTGCATCCCACTGTCCTCAGAGAATGGAACTCTGCATGCGGCCCGCATTCATTTGCTCTTTGAAGGACCTTCTGAGGAATGGAACACTAAGGGGGGGGGGGGGAGAAAATACAGACGTATACACCGTGAAGAGCCTAAAGTATAACCTAATCTGGGCCAAATGTAGCCCACAGGATCCTAAAAATGAGACACGTGGGCACCTCCAGCCTCTAATTACATGGCGAGGATGACGCAGATTGGCTGAAGCCTGGGTTGAGAGCACACAAAGCCTGCTGCCTCTTTCCTTATGGGAGGCAGGGAGACGAGAACAGGGGCGGAGGAGGCCTGTCTGTCATTCCTGTCAGTGAGAACATGTATGTCTCTACCTGTCTACTGGAGTTTGCTGTCGTTGTTATAAGATTTCCAAGCACTCAAAACAGCTTATGTTTTATAAAGTGAAACCAAAAAAAAAAAAAAAAAAAAAAAAGGTGCTTCACATTGCTAGACATTAGGGAGACTGCAAATTAAAAGCACATTCCGAGTGGGATGTGTTCTGATCCTGCAGTCTCAGCCACAGGAAGGCTAAGAAAGATCACTCGGGCTGGAAGTTCAAGGCCAGTCTAGCTGACATGTCTCCATGCCAGGCTCCATGGCACATGCCTCTAATCCCAGCACTAGGGAGGTAGAGGCAGGAATTCAGGGGTCCAGGGCTGCATGAAACCGTGTCTCAAGAAGGGAGAGGGGGCTGAGAGGTTGGCTCAGTGAGAAGTTTTCTGCGTATGCATGAGGCGTTTGGATTCTCAACACACTTGTGAAATCCAGACCCCGCAGCCTGTCATCCCAGCCCTGGGGAGGTGGAGATAAGAGATCCCTGGGGCTTATTTGGCCAGCCAATCTAGCTGAATCACTGAGCAACAGGGTCGGGGAGAGACCCTGTCTAAAAGATGAGGCGGAGCCCACGAGGCGGAGCCCACGAGGCGGAGCCCACGAGGCGGAGCCCACGAGGCGGAGCCCACGAGGCGGAGCCCACGAGGTGGCTCATTAGGTAAAAGACCCCGCTGCAAGCGTGACAAGGCGAGCTGGATCCCTGGAACCCATGTGGTAGGAGGAGAACCGACGCCCTCAAGCTGACCCTGGCCTGGGCACCCCACAACCCCCATCAAGATACCATTCAATCTGCTGTCTAGAATGACTGACATTGAAAAATAAAGCAACCTTTATTTTTTTATAGAAATAAGGAAATTTCTCTTTGCAACAGATAGAGACCACAATAGAAAACCACAACCAATCAAAATGCAGAGCTGTGGCGCCCAGTCCCGATGGAAATGTCTACAAATAACTCCCACACCTAAGGCTCAGGGATCATTGTGGAAGGGGGGGCGGCGCAGAAGGGCTGTAAGAGCCAGAGGAACGGGGAGTTTGCCGTGAGATTTTGTCTCCTAAGAATTTCAGAAGCTGCACCCATAGAGTCTCACCAGCACGACTGCCTAAAAACGAGCTAAACAAGGACACCCTCCCTAGACGTGCTAAAGTAAACGGCGGGATGGGGGGGGGGCGGAGCCCACGAGGTCTTGATCCCACACAAAGAAACACGGGAACCTAAGGAATGCTGAGAGCAGGAGAAAGAAATCGTCTTCCCCAGAAAGAAGCGTATCCGTTAGTTATCCAATCCCAAATGGCTGAAAACGTGTGGGCTGGCCAGTTTCACGTCCACTTGACACACGCTAGAGTCATCAGAGAGGAGGGATCCTTGGTTCAGAAAGTTCCTGCATAAGGTTGGTCTGTAGGGCATTTTCTAAATCAGGGACTGATGTTGGAAGACCCAGCCAGTGGTGGGTGGAGCCGTCCCTGGGTCTGTAAGAAAGCAGGCTGCGCAAGCCATGAGGAGCAAGCCAGTAAGCAGCACCCCTCCATGGCCTCTGCATCAGCTCCTGCCTCCAGGTTCCTGCCCTGTTTGAGTTCCTGTCCGGACTTCCTTTGATGATGACCAGTGATGTGGAACTTGTTTTTTGGTCACGGTGCTTCATCGCAGCAATAGAAACCCTAACTAGGACACAACGAATACAAATAACATTATATAGGCTGAGTGGGTTGAATTTAAAAATAAACGTATGCATTCAATAACAATTAGTGAAAAGAGGGGCCGGGCGGTGGTGGCGCACGCCTTTAATCCCAGCACTCGGGAGGCAGAGCCAGGTGAATCTTTGTGAGTTCGAGGCCAGCCTGGGCAACCAAGTGAGTCCCAGGAAAGGCGCAAAGCTACACAGAGAAACCCTGTCTCAAAAAACGAAAAAAAGAAAGAAAGAAAGAAAGAAAAGAAAAAAGACAAAAAAGAGGGACTATGAATTTGAAAGAGAACAAGGAGGGATATATGAGAGGGTTGGGAGGGAGAAAAGGGAAAGAAGAAGTGATGTAATTATAAAAGAAATATTTTGAAAAAATATAAAGTGAGACAAAGATCTGAAAACTCTATTGCCATCAAGGATGTGGATCGACAGAACAAAGCATAGTGTGGAAACTATAAACTGTCTTTCTATCAAAGGGTTAAGACAAAACTCCATAAAAAAAAAAATGTAGAGAAACCACTTGGCAGAAATTCAAATTCGTCCAGGGTTAGCACTTCTCGAGATCAAAATATGTACTCAGGTTTCACTTCTCCCTGGAAACTGCACAAATCTGTGCTAGCCAATCCTGTAAGAGTGTGAGGCTGAACCCTGGCCACTCAAGAGTGAGGCACAGGATCCCTCTGCACTGAAATGAAAACCCTATAGCACCCCTGAGGACGTGTGTGCTGGATAGTTTTATACCAACTTGACACAAACTAGAGTCATCCGAGAGGAAGGAGCCTCAACTGAGAAAATGCCTCCACAAGGTCGGACTGTGGACAAGCCTGGAGGGCATTGTCTTAATGATTGATGTTGGAAGACCCAGCCCATTGTGGGTGAGGCCACCCCTGGGCTGGTAGGTCCTGAGTTCTCTAAGAAAAGCAGGTTGAGCGAGCCATGAGGAGCAAGCCAGTAAGCAACACTCCTCCATGGCCTCTGTGTCAGCTCCCGCCTTCAGGTTCCTGCCCTGCTTGAGTTCCTGTCTTGACTTCCTTCAATGAGGAACAATGATGTGGAGGAGTGAGCCAAATAGATCCCTTCCTCCCCACGTTGCTTTCGGTCATGGTGCATCATCGTAGCAATAGCAACCCTAACCAAGTATGTTTGCTTGCCTGATTTAGCGTGGTTCCACACCCTTCTGCACAAGTACAGCGTCTGAGCTTGCTGGAATACTTTGAATTGTGTGGTCACCTTCTCGAGACCTCAGACCTGTTTCTTAACAATAGTCAATTTGGAAACCACTTGGCAATTTGTTAATAAAGCTGAACACCCCTTAACATAGGATTTAGCAATCCCACTCCTACTGAGAAACTGAAGAGTTCACCAACTCTCAATAAACCCAGGAATGGTGTTAAATCCAAATCATGAAATGCTGCTATTCCAATACAGAGGAGCAGGGCCACTGATACAGACGAGTCATGGGTGAGGCTAAACATACATGTGAAAGGTCAGACTCAAGGGGCTGCATGCTGAGCCAAGTGTGGTGGCACGGGCCTATAATTTCAGAACGTGGGGTCCTGGTCAAAGGAGGGAGTTTAAGCCCGACTTGGGGTACATAGGGAAACTACCTCAAAAACAAACACAAAAAACAACCAAAAAAGTCTTGTTCTGTGATCCTATCTATTACATACTGCCTTTCAAAACCCACAGGGACAGAGAGCAGGGTCTTAGGTGCCGGTGCCTGGGGATTTTTTGTTTGGTTTTGGTTTTTGTGGGAATCGAACTCAGGGCTTCAGACACACTGGGCATTTGCACTATTGTTGAGTTATATCTCCAGCCTGGATGAAGATGTTCTCTAGAAGGAATCCTGGAAGAATCTATCGAGACCGAGGAGGCTGCTTGGTGGCTTGATGAAGACGGTGTCTGTTACACAATTGTATACATTTGTCAAACTCAGTGAAAGAGTTTGACTTAAAAAGATGGATGTTGCTGGGCGGTGGTGGCTCATTCCTTTGATCCCAGAACTCAGGAGGTAGAGCCAGGCGGATCTCTTGTGAGTTCAAGGCCAGCCTGGTCTACAGAGTGAGTTCCAGGACAGCCAGGGCTACACAGAGAAACCCTGTCTTGGGGGGCAGGGAGGAAAGAGGAATGTTGTTCTCTGTACATTCAACATCATAAATCAGCTTTAGAAGTATATTTCATGCTTATTTTGTGTGTGTGTGTGTGTGTGTGTGTGTGTTTTATGCAGCAGTACAATGTTGTTCATTAAGCGGCACTGTTTACTGCTCCAGAAAAGCCATGAAGCAAAACAAACCCACTATAAGAGTTTATTAAGGAGAAGGGAACAGAAGAGAAGGTGCTTAGGCCTATGGTAGATTTTGCAGGGATAGGGGGTAAGAAGAAGAAGAGGGGAGGAGTCTGTGACCCGCTTTTTATGGAATCCCCCCACATGCGCATATGGGCTTACATAGCTACGCCACACATGCACATAGATTGCGAAATCACACTGCACCCAAATTACGTGACCATGCAGCGCACTGATTACTAGGACGTAAGGCCCTGGGATGACTAATCATTTTGCCAGTGCATGCACAGTCAGTATCTGCATGGGTGCTTGTGGAGACCAGCATGCATGGTCAATGTGTGCATGGGTGCTTGTGGAGACCAGCATGCATGGTCAATGTGTGCATGGGTGCTTGTGGAGACCAGCATGTATGGTCAATGTGTGCAGGGGTGCTTGTGGAGACCAGCGAAGTGTATAGGTCCCCTGGGACTGGAGTTACAGGCAGTTGTGAGCTGCCAGATGTGGGTGCTGGGAATTGAATTTGGGCCCTCTGGAAGAGCAGGAAGCATTCCTATCCACTAGGCCATCTCTCCAGCCCTGTAAAATGGATTTTAAAAATCCCAAGGGAGCTGGCATGGTGGGACAGGCCTGTGAACTTGGCACTAGGGAGGTGGAGGCAGGAAAAATCAAGAGAATCAAGACTTCAAGGTAATAGTTACCTAGCAAGTTTGAGACTGGCCTGGCATCTATAAGACCTGGCTCAAAAAACATGTAAAACATATATTTAATTTATACATTTCTTCATTTTTGTTGAAAACATCTCTTTTTATATACTTTTAATGAAGTTACATAATTTTATTTAAAGGATTATTTTGAAGTGTGTGTGTGTGTGTGTGTGTGTGTGTGTGTGTGTGTGTGTGCTTGTGTCTATGCACATGGGTTCAGGCGCTCATGCAGGCTAGTCGAGGACATCCTAGAGTTGGAGTGACAGGTGGTTGTGAACTGCCTGAAGTGGGTGCTAGGAACTGAACCTTGGTCCTCTGGAAGGACAGCAAGCACTCTTAACTGCTGAGTCAACTCTCTGGCCTTATGTTACATCATTTTTAATATTTTAAGTTGCTGGGCAGTGGTGGTGCACATGTTTAATCCCAGCACTCGGGAGGCAGAGACTGGAGGATCTCTGTGAGTTGGAGGCCAGCCTGGGCTACAGAGCACGATCCAGGACAGGAACCAAAACTACACAGAGAAACCCTGTTTTGAAAAACCAAAATAAATGAAAGAATGAATGAATGAATGAATGAATGAATGAAATATTTTAAGTTACTATTGTCAATAGAATACAAATTATATTAAAATCTTAATTTTAATTAAATACTGAGGGCTGGAGAGATGGCTCAGCAGTGAAGAGCACTGGCTGCTCTTCCAGAGGTCCTGGGTTTAACTCCCAACACCCACATGGCAGCTCACAACTGTCTGTCTGTAACTCTAGTTCCAGGGGATCTGACGCCTTCACACAGACATACATGCAGGCAAAACACCAATATATATAAAATTAAAATTAAAAATAAAATAAAATAGCTGCTTTTAAAAAGCTGAATATATTTCTAAAGTAAAAATAACTTTCGTGGAAGAAATATATACTAATTCATGTATTACATGTGCCCCATATGACATGCCAAAATTGCTGACCCATTGACAGAATTCCTGGCTTCTCTTTGATACTTTGCCAGCTTCCATTCACATAAAAGCCACTGCTTTATACATAATTAAAATTTTCTGTCATTATGAAAATATATTTATCAAAATAAAAAATACATTGAATTTGATTTAGGAATAAGTTATAGTTCGGGGTACAGCTCAATGGCAGAGGCACAAGGCCCTGAGTTATATCCTTAATCCTGTTTTTTTAAAAAAGTGTTGTACTCATTTGGTCTATAACTAATTTGTAGTGGTTAGACCTGTTATGAGGGTTTTCGGACTCATGCCTCAGGCCCCACACATGTTATGGACAGGCCACCTCTGTCAAGGCCTTTTCTTCACACATGCTTCCTATATTCACTAGTATAAAATTTAATGTGTGTGTGTGTGTGTGTGTGTGTGTGTGTGTGTGTGTGTGTCCGTCCGTGCATTCCACAGCACACTGTGGAGCTTAGAGAGCAGCTTTTGGGAGTGAATTTCTTCTTCCATCCTGGCTTCCAGGGCTTGGAACTCAGGCCGTCACCATTGCACAGCACATGCTTTTTACCTGCTGATCCATCCTGACAGCCCTATTCTTCTTATCTTCTGATGTGTACATTCATTTCTCTAATAGATAGCGTCATTCGTTTGCCGATAAGTACTCCAAATTCATTATCTAAGATGGACTTTCTCATCTTCTGGAGATTTCTCCACCAGTTACTGAGCTAGGAAATCATCCTGTTTTTCCCTACCCAGGCTGTGGGAGGGTGGTGGGGGTCGTGGGGTGGTGCACACCTTTAATCCCAGCACTGGGGAAGCAGTGGCAGGTGGATCTCCAAGTTTGAGGCCAGCCTGGTCTACAGAGCAAG
This sequence comes from Peromyscus maniculatus bairdii, assembly GCF_049852395.1. Taxonomy (NCBI): domain Eukaryota; kingdom Metazoa; phylum Chordata; class Mammalia; order Rodentia; family Cricetidae; genus Peromyscus; species Peromyscus maniculatus. Next base: position 24,683,295 of record NC_134863.1, read on the forward strand.
TTCTAGAACAGTCAGGGCTACACAGAGAAACTCTGCCTTAAAACAGAATAATACTTGGGAGGCAGAGCCAGGCGGATCTCTGTGAGTTCGAGGCCAGCCTGGGCTACCAAGTGAGTTCCAGGAAAGGCGCAAAGCTACACAGAGAAACCCTGTGTCTCAAAAAAAAAAACCAAAAAAAAAAAAAAAAAAAAAAAAAACCAAAACAACAACAACAAAAAAAAAAAAAAAACAAAAAAAAAACAGAACAATAACAAAAAACCAAACCAAACCACAAACAAAACGAAACCAGCTTGGAAAGAAAAAGGGTTTATTTCAGCTCACAGGTTATAGTCCACCATTGAGGGAAGCCTGAGCAGGAACTCAAGGCAGGAGCCTGGAGCAGAGATCAGTGAATTATTTTTGCTTGCTTTCTTCTTTGGCTTGTTTAGTGACCTTTCTTATGTAGGCTCATCTGTCTAGAAATGACACTGCCCACCAGAGACTGGTTTCTAGGAATGACATTGCCCATTGTAGACTGGTTTCTCCAATATCAATTAGCAATTGAGAAAATGCCTGGAAGACATGGTCATAGGCCAGTCTGATATGAACAATTTTTCAGTTGAGGTTCCCTCATCTCAGAAAACCTTTATTTATTTATTGTTTGTTTGTTTGGTTTTTTTTTTTTGTCAAGTTGACAGCTGAAGCTAACTATAACATTCTTGTCAACTTTGACACATGTCCTTTTTAAGTTTCCTGTTGCTTTGACAAACACCATAACCAAAAGCAAATTGGAGAGAAAAGTGTTTATTTGGTGTATAGGTTATAGTCCATCTTTTAAGAACACCAAGGCAGGAGCCTGGATGTAAGAACTGAAGAAGAGACCATGAAAGAATGATGCTTACTGGCTTGTTCTTCATAGCTTGCTCAGCTTGATTTCTATATAACTTAGGACTACCTGACCATGGGTAAAAACAATCTTAGTGTACTGGGACCTCACACATCAATCATTAATCAAGAAAATGCCCTACAGACATATCCACAGTCCAATCAGATGGAGGCAATCTCTTAATTCAGATTCTGTCTTCCCAGATGACCCTAGTTTGCTTCAAGTTGACAAAAACTAACCAGAACAACACATGTCACTTTAAACCATAACCTTTCCTTTCTGATTTGTCCCCAAGACCTCATGTTAATATCATAATATAAAATACAATACAACTTTAAAAATACTATTTTTTTTTAATTCCAGTGCTTTAAAAGTTCAATCTCTCTTTAAAATATCCAGTCTCTTAACTATGGGCTAAATTAAAAACAATGAGTTAAATACTTATTTCAAAAATGAAGAACCAGAATACAGTTAAGACTCATAAATGAGGAAACTCAAGATCCAGTAGAATAAATCAAATCCCTTAGCTTAGTGTCCAGCATCTTGGACTTACTCATAATCTTCTGGCCTTCAAAGGGGTTGGGGAGTTCCACTCCTCCAGCTCTGCCATCCACACACACAGCTACCTCACAGGCTCAGGCTGCCTCCACCCCACATGTGTCACTGTCCTCGGTGGTCATCCAACAGTCCTGCATTTCCAATATCCTGGAGTCTCCACTGTAACTGAGGCTGTGTCTTTACCAGTGGCCTCTCTTAGCTTCTCACAATGCCGAGACTCACTCTCTCTTCGTGATTGCCCTTAGGCTTTCAAAACCAGGAGTGGGGAGACACACACACTGCCAGATCCCGCTCCCCAGCTTGAGACGCATGCTTGACACCCTCTGGACTACACTTTCCATATACTCACGCTGAGGAAATATTTTCCCTCAGCTATGCTGGTTTCTTACCAAGTAGCTGATTTTTCAGCTGCAGCTAACCAACGTCTGTTGTCCCAGGACAGGCAATGCTTCATTTCCATAGGTCCGTAATTGAAAACATAACACAAACAACCCCCATCGTGTCTTTGCTTCCCTCCAAAAGTTCACAAGCCAGGCCTCCTCCGTTGTTTGCGCCTCTCTCCTCATTCCTATCTCCCAAGCTTCTACAACAGCTCATTAAGCTCTGAGCACTCAACACTTCTGGCCCAAAGTTCCCTGTGCTTCCATAATCTTTTCCAAAGCAACCTGCTGAGATCTATCCCAGGGGCACCTCACTTTCCTGGGATCCCTGTCTGTCCTTGTTTGTTTTCTGTGCTGTGACAACAGCAGCCAAAAGCAACTTGAAGGGTGACAAGACTTGTTTGACTTATGGGTCACAGCCAGTCACTGAGGGAAGCAAAGGCAGAGGAGCTCGAGGCAGGAACCTGGACACAGAAGGTAAAGCAGACGCCATGGGGGAATGCCGCTTGCTGCCTTGTGCTGGGCTGCTTTCCTGACACAGCCCAAGCCAGCGCCACCCACAGGGACTTGGTCCCTGGTGCATCAATTAGCCATTAAGAAAATGCCTCAAGCCAGCAGTGGTGGTGTATGCCTTTAATCCCAGCACTCAGGAGATGGAGACAGTCAGATCTTTGTGAGTTCGAGGCCAGCCTGGTCTGCAGAGCGAGACCCAGGACAGCCAGGGCTACACAGAGAAATCCTGTCTCAAAAAAACAAAAATAAACAAACAAAAAAGAAAATGCCTCAAGCCAGGTGCTGGTGGCGCACACCTTTAATCCCAGCACTTTGGAGGCAGAGGCAGGTGGATCTCTGTGAGTTTGAGGACAGCCTGATGTGCAAATCAAGTTCCAGGACAGCCAGGGCTACACAGAGGGACCCTCTTCCCAGGTTACTCTAGATCTGTGTCAGACGGACAGTTGAAGTTGACCATGACACAATCACTTTCCCATAACTTTTAAAATCGTCCTCCAGTCTGTCCTTTTTTCTGACCTTTATCAGACCCGCACCAGCCTGGCTCCCTGAGGTCCTGTCTTCCCAAGCTTCTGCATTCTTCAGTTTCTGAAAGTGCAGTGACGCGTGAATCACATCCCAGCACTGCAGATCCTGGGAAAGACTACTAGAGTCTCTACCAGAGGATGGTTCCTTTGCTGTGACTACACTCTGAGACTCCATGGCCCAGAGGTGGAGTTCAAATTTTACTTTTTTTTTAAAAAGATTTATTTATTTATTATGTATACAGTATTCTGGCTGCATGTTTTGCCTGCACTACAGGCCAGAAGAGGGCGCTAGATCTCATTACAGATGTTTGTGAGCCACCATGTGGTTGCTGGGAATTGAGCTCAGGACCTTTGGAAGAGCCATCTCTCCAGCCCAAATTTTTCCCTTCTTAAGCTGGGCAGTGGCAGTGGCTGAGTTTGAGCCCAGCCTGCCCTACAGAGCAAATTTCAGGACAGTCAGGGCTACACAGAGAAACCCTGTCTCAATAAAAACAGACAAACAGATAATCAAATTTTACCCTTCTTTACTGAGCGACCTTGGGCACGTTCCTTGCTTTCTCTTGGCCTCTTTCCTCATCTTTAACATGGTGGTAAATATTAATTTTTCTTTTTTGTGAGACAGGGTTTCTCCGTGTAGCTTTGGAGCCTGTCTTGGATCTCACTATGTAGACAAGGCTGGCCTCAAACTCACGAAGACCCACCTGCCTCTGCCTCCTGAGTGCTGGGATTAAAGGCATGCGCTACCACCACTCGGCGGTAAACATTACTTTTAAATGAGATTATATAGGTCAAACATGCAGCACTGTTAGCCTGGGCAAATAAATACTTAAGAAATGGTTCCTACCCCAGACTCAGCACTGATTTTCTCCACACCTTATGAAGCAGCCATCCAAGTGGTTATCTCAGAACACAGTGTCTGCAAAGCTCGGCTTCTTGCTCCATTTTTTTCCTTGTGCCTGGTCTAGTTAGATGGAGGCTTTAGCTCTTTGACTGTCTCTCTGACCCCCACACCCTCACCGGGGGCTGCATGAGTGTGAAAGACCCTGCTGACTGCCTCACCTGGCTGGTGGGACTATCAGGGGTGTGGAGAGCCGAAGTGTGGTAGGTTAAGATCGGAAGTCATCCTGGGCATTCCCGGACTGTTGCTAGCCATTTGCCTTTGCTTTTGTATCCGGACCAATCTTCCTGTAGCTAATGGATAAACTCCGTTAAGCTGGACAGACCTCTAGCCTCCGTCACCCCCAAAGCTAAGGACAGCTGCACAGTAGGAATCTTTTGCTCTGCTGTGGCTCATCTTGCTGATGCTCTACAATGTAGTTGACAAATGCATTGAATTATGACTTCTTGTCATGAATTCTGTGAAAATTCTGTAAAAGCTCATGTAACCCACTTGTATGGTAAAACATGTCATTGAGGGGAACTTGAATCTGTGTCCCTGGACCATGGTCACTCATATGTGACTTCGAGTAAAGCTACTTCCTTAACTTAGAGTCACAATTTTCTTTTCTTTTCATTCTTTCTTTCTTGTTATGGTCAGATCACTAGTTTATATCAACACTAACTAGACCACAGTGTCTTTTCCTTTTGATTCTCTCCCTATAATTCTTCCCCCGTGAAAACTTGACTTTGATTCAGTGTGACTTCTAAATGAGACCCACTAAATGGCCTTTTTTTTTAAAAAAAAAAAAACTTTTCTTTTCCTTTCTTCCTTTCTTTTAAAGGTCTCGTGTAGTCTAGGCTGACTTCAAACTCACTATGTTGCCAAGGATGACATTGAATTGTTGGCCTTCCACCTCCCATGTGCTGAGATTACAGGCATGAGTGACCATGGTTGGTTGTAGCATGAATCTTAAAGGGTCTTGTTAAAAAAAAACAAAAAAAAAAAAAAACAAAACAAGGGGCTGGAGAGATGGCTCAGTGGTTAAGAGCACAGACTGTTCTTCCAAAGGTCCTGAGTTCAATTCCCAGCAACCACATGGTGGCTCACAACCATCTGTAATGATATCTGGTGCCCTCTTCTGGCCTGCAGGGATACATGCAGACAGAACACTGTATACATAATAAATAAATATTTAAAAACAAAACAAAACAAAAACATGGAGCCAGGTATTGGGGTGAATGCTGGAAGATCAGAGAAGCAGAACAAGTCACAGCTAGCTCACCTTGCCAGATCCTCAGCTGATCCTGTTTCCTCAGACTGGAGGACTCTGAGTCCTCATCCAAATGGAACTCAGCTGAACTGCTGCTTGTAAGCCTGAATGCTTAACCAGCCAAATGCTTCTAGTTTCTGGTCCTCACACCTTATATATCTTCCTGTTTTCTGCCATCACTCCCTCGATTAAAGGCTCCTTTCTGGGATTAAAGGCGTGAGTCACCATGCCTGGCTGTATCCTTGTGGCCTTGAACTCACAGAGATCCAGAGGGATTTCTGCCTCTGGAATGCTAGGATTAAAGGCATGTGCTACCACTGCCTATCCTCTATGTTTAATATTGTGGCTGTTCTGTCTCTGACCCCAGATAAGTTTATTAGGGTGCACAGTATTTCAGGGAACACAATACCACCACAGTTGGCTTTGCTACCGTCTTTTTCTTCAGTCTCTTTCTGGCTACCCAGTGTCATCCCAACACAGTCGAATCCCTGAAGTTGAGAACCTCGATCTGACCTTGGCCAGAGTCCTTCTTCCTTTTCTTCACATTGAAAACATCCTGAAAATTGTCTGTGCTGCCCGTCTCCTTCATGCCGATCCATTCTTCGGTCCGTGCATCACAGTCTGTCCATTGCCCCCACCTCTACGCCATCTCCCTGAAGTCCTGAAGGCTCCCCCCATGGCCCCATCTCTTGGCAACTCTTCAACCAATTCAGACGCACCTTCCATCGAAGCTCTATCAGAAGGACTCCCCCATGCTCGCCTCCTCCCTTTGTTCCCTTTTGAAATCTCTTTCCCCTGTATTGGCTGCACCGAATAACTTGACGCAGATACATAGAGCCAGAGAGAAGTGGGATGGGGTGGCCTGGCTCTGCTGAGCGCAGGTTAAATTGGACTTTGTAAGAAGTGCTCCCCAGAGGCCCAGGTACTTGAATATTTGGCCCACAATGGTGAGTTGTACTGTGCGAGAGGCCCGCACGAGAAGGCGCCCACCGCAGTCTGTCTGCCACCCCCCCAGGGAAACGGAATGCTCCAACTGTTTGGAAAAGGGTCACTTCCCAGGCAGGCCTCCAGATGACATGACAGTCAGGGCTTATAGTTGGCTGCTGCCTCGTAAGGGACCCTGTAAGAGGGGACCCAGCTAAGCAATGCAGGTTCCTCATCCAGAGAGTCATGGGGCGGGTGATGATGAAGTTTGGTCCTTGTCTGTCCCTGACATGGACCTCCTAAGCCTCCTGGGTAATACACCCCCACCTCCTGTCTCCCAATCTCTCCTCTCTCCCCTCTCCCTCATCTCCATCGTCTTCCCCCTCCATTCTCCGTCTCTCTTTCTCTCTTTCCTCTCTCTCCCCCATCTCTCCCCTCTCTCCTGTCTCCCTCTCTTTCTTCTCCACTTTCCCCACTTCTGCCCCCCTCTGTTCCCGTCTCCCCTCTTCCCCTTCTCTCTCACCCTCCTCACTTCTCTCCCCTCCCCTTTATGTCCGTCTTATCTGGTGCTGGAGCACCAGATCTGCTACACACGCTGTTAATGTAAACGTTGATTTCAACTTGACAAACATCTGCTCTCACCCGGGAGATGGGCCTCTGGGCATAGCTGTGGGGGATTATCTTAGTTGAGATGAGAAGGCTTTCCCACTGTGGGCGGAACCATTCCCTGCCCAGGTTCTGGACAGCATAAATGGAGAAAGGGAGCTGTGCACATGCGTGCATTCGTCTCTCTGCTTCTTTACTGTGGCTGCACTGTGACCAGCTGCCCCAAGCTCCTGCCTCTGTGACTTCCCCCATGGAGATGACGGTGACCTTGAACTGTGAGCTGAAATGAGCCTCTTCCTCCCCCCCCCCCCCCCCGAAAGCTACGTTTGTTGGAGTATTTTATCACTACAGCAGAAAAGACACTAGCGGAGATGTTCTGCTGCAGGCCCATAGCTGCTGAGTAAGAAGAGTGTCTCGTTATTTAGAACGAGCCCTCTTTTTAAAAACTTGTTTCCCACTTTCTTTATTTGGTGTGTGTCCACGCACATGTGCTGTGGTGTGAGTGGAAAGGATAACTTGCAGAGATGATTTTTTTCCCTTTCATCCTGTGGATCCTGGGCATTGATCTCAAGCTGTCAGGCTTGGCTGCAAGAGCCTGAATCAATCGGGCCTTCTTACCGGTCCACTATGAGCACCTCCCTCACTTCTCTCTCTCTCTCTCTCTCTCTCTCTCTCTCTCTCTCTCTCTCTCTCTCTCTCCCTCTCTCTCTCTCTCCCTCTCCTGTATATATGTCTGTGTGAGGGGGTTGGATCCCCTGGAACTGGAGTTACAGACAGTTGTGAGCTGCCATGTGGGTGCTAGGAATTCAACCCAGGACCTCTGGAAGAGCAGTCAGTGCTCCTAACCACTGAGCATCTCTCTAGTCAAACCTCCCCCACACCTGAGTTTACATGTCTGAACTAACTCCCTTCCACAGGGGGCTAGTCACCAGAACAAACAACAGACTTCTCTCAGCCCTAAATGCTGACATCCTGTAAAGAGCTGGAGATTAAGTTCTAAAAAAAACATCTTGACGTACTGGATTTGGTGAGTTTCTGAGTTGGTAAATGCATCCTCATTTGCCCCCACAAGTGGGTGCCATATCCAAACTCCACAGAGGTAGTTTCCTATAATCCAGACTCTTCTAGACCTCTCTGTATGGGCTGTCTGTCTGTCCTGTATAATAATCTGGTGAGTGGGACAAAGTGTTTCTTTGAGATCTGTGAGCCATTTAGTAAAGTATCCTGTCTGAGGAGGGAGTCCCAGGAAATTCCAATCCAGGAAGACTAGACTTGGAACTGGCATCTGAAGAGGGGTGAGGGGAGACCTCCGAGGCACTGAGGCCCTAGATTGTGAGATCTGGCCCTGATTCTAGGTAAAATAGGGTTGGAATTGAAGTTTGGAGTGTCTATCCGGAGTCAGAGAATTAACTGTGGTGGGGGAACCTTATACAGTTAGCGTTAGCAGTGTCCATTCTGTGTACTGACTTATTAGAAAACTAGAGACAAATGTGTTTTGTTTTAAGGTATTAAGTTTGAGTTTGTTTATTCAGAGATGGGGGTCTCCCTAATGTAGCCCAGGCTGTCCTAGAACTTGATATGTAGACCAGGCTGGCCTCGAACTCACAGAGCTCTGCCTTCCTGTCTTTCCTCGCCCTTTTCCCTCGCAGCTCTGTGATTTTGCTCTCTCTCTCTCTCTTACCTCTTGCTGTTTCTTAAGGTTCTCTTTGCTGAGGCTCCAAGGGTTCCTCCCAGTCTTATCCATTCAACGCCTTGTGAGCCAGGGACCCTAAATGTTTACCTCCGATTCTTTTGCTCACCAGATCCGAGTATGGCACTGCCTTGCTGATGTTGCCACCTGGGTGCTGGTCTCGCAGGACACTGGGACACAGCATGTCCAAACCTGAACTTGCGCTTCCCTCACATCCTACATCCTCCGCACTGTCTGTCTCCACAAATCGCTATTGCTCAGTTTGTTCAAGATAGAGAGAGCTTGTGGGGAGTTGGTTTTTGGTTATTCACCAGTATTTCCTGCCGGGTGTGGTGGTGCATGCCTGCAATCCTAGCCTATGGGAGGCACACACAGTAAGGAGCTCCACACATTAGCCTGGTGTACATAGTGAGACCTTCTGTTTTACACACACACACACACACACACACACACACACACACACACACACACACACAGGGAGATGGAGAGAGAAAGTTTCATCAAGCTATAAGGTGCCCTGTAGTGCTCTAGGGTCAAGGGAAGTGACATTCTTGTGGGGAGGGAGACAATGATGGACGTTATATAGCCTGTCAGAGTCTCTGTATCCGTCCATCCATCTCCCAAGAAGGGCTATCGAGGAAAATTGAGCAGGTGACGGGGTTGGTATGGCACGTTCATTATAGCATCAGGCAGATGGTGAGAAAACGAGAGACTTTAAAAAGGCCAGGACTGTGCCGTCTGGCTATTTTGGCTCAAAAGAACAGTTCGTTCAGAGGCCTTGACCAGGACCCTAACTGGGGACTTGAGAACGGCAAGGTGGCTTGAGTGGCTGGAACAGAAAAACGGGGGAGCTTACCAGAGAGAGAACTGGTGCATCCTGATCTTGTAGGGCCTTGATTAAGGAGTCGGGGTTTTACTCTGAGTACTACAGGGCCCTGTGGGAGGGTTTGGCTCAGAGGAGTCACGTGGCCACTCTGGCTACTATGTTTAGCACAGGCTGGAGGGAGATCGTCCCTGTTCTGTTTTTATCTCTCAGCCCTCGGTCTATTTTTCTCACCTGTTTGTTTCACCTCTGAAATATGCAGCGAGCCATCTGCTTCTCCCAATTTCTGTTGTCACTTCTCAAGTCAAACCAGCCACATCCTTCATCCTTTTTTTTTTTTTTTTTTCTCTCTTGAGGCAGGGTTTCTGTGTGTAGCTTTGGAGCCTGTCCTGGAACTCACTCTGTAGCACAGGCTGGCCTCGAACTCACAGAGATCCGCCTGCCTCTGCCTCCCGAGTGCTGGGATTAAAGGCGTGCGCCATCACCGCCCGGCCAGCACATCCCTCATCCTTTTGTTCCTTTGGGTGACATTCTGGGAGCAGCTTCTGAGTGGTCCAGGCTTGGGAGCTTTGGACACAGCAGTGGCAAAATAGACTTTGTGGCACCTATGGTCTCCCTTGAATTTATTTATTATTATTATTATTATTTTCTTTTGAGACCTGGGTCTCACCATATAGCCCTAGATGTCCTGGAAAGTTCACTACATAGACCAGGCTGGCCCCAAACTCACAAGAGTTTGCTAAATGTTGGGATTAAGGCATGCACCACCACACCCAGCTTGAATTTATTTTTAATTTTTATGTTTTTTTTTTTTTTTTTTTAAATTTAAGACAGGGTTTCTCTATTTAGTCTTGACTGCCCTGGAACTCACTTTGTAAACCAGGCTGGCCTTGAACTCACACACATCCTCCTGCCTCTGCCTCCCGAATGCTGGGACTAAAGGCGTGCGCTGCCACTGCCCAGCCCCTAAATTTATTGGTTTTAAGAGCCTGCCATCTCTTACATTGTTTAGAGTTTTAGTTGGTCACTTGTTCATGGCAGCCCCACCTCACCCAAGTGGAAGCTTTCAGGGTGGGGCATAGCATAGTGGGAGGGTGTCTGCTCTGTAGCTAGAGTTTTCCTGCCTGGCCCACAGTCAGGACAAATCTTTGTCACCTGCCAGTCCCACAGCCACTCAGACCCAACCAAGTAAACACAGAGACTTATATTGCTTACAAACTGTATGGCTGTGGCAGGCTTCTTGCTAACTGTTCTTATAGCTTAAATTAATCCATTTCCATAAATCTATACCTTACCACATGGCTCGTGGCTTACCAGCATTTTCACAGGCTCCTTGTCATGGTGGTGGCTAGCAGTGACCCTTCCTGTTCATTCTTTTCTCCTCTCTGTTACTCCTGCCTATACTTCCTGCCTGGCCACTGGCCAATCAGTGTTTTGTTTATTGACCAATCAGAGCAACACATTTGCCATACAGAACATCCCACAGCAGTGCTTTGCCTGTGTGAGGTCTCAGACCCCCAGCACCAGAAAAGAAGTACCTGGTTTGTTCGCCATCTATAATCTCAGGGCCCCGAACAGTGCTAACTGAATGCATAAATAAACGAACTATTGCAACAGTCTCCTAAATGACCTAACAGTTTTCAACTGTCTGTGTGGGACCAGAGAGATGGCTCAGCAGCTACAGGCCGCTCTTGCCAAACCTAAGGCCCTGTGCTCGATCCCTGGAACCCGTATCACCGAAGAGAACCAAGTTTTCTGACCTCCACATGTGCACCACGGTGTGGCACCCCCAATAAATACATGAAATGTAATGAAAAATGAACATTACGGTGTGAGCAAAGGCTCACATGCATGCTTATGTGCAGGCTGGCATTTGCAGAAGGGTCCCCGAAGGACCACGCGTCGATGGTTTGGACGCTGACCTAGGGCATTGTTCAGAAATGGTGACGAGAACAACAATATGTGCTGGAGAGGTGGTAAGATAAGCACTGCTCTCGCGGAGGACCTGAGTTCTATTCCCGAAGCCCGCACTGGGCAGCTCACAACCACCTGTAACTGTGGCTCCAGGGGATCCAACACCCTCTCCTGTGCAGCATACTGGGCAAGTTTCTGGCCTTAATAGACACTGTCCTCGTGTGGCATAACCACACAGGGACACATATATGTAACTTAAAAATAAGACACACCTTTAAAAAGAAAAGTGGCAGGGCTGGAGAGATGGCTCAGAGGTTAAGAGCACTGGCTGTTCTTCCAGAGGTCTTGAGTTCAATTCCCAGCACCCACATGGTGGCCCACAACCATTTATAATGAGATCTGGTGCCCTCTTCTGGCGGGCAGGCATACACGCAGGCAGAACACTGTACACATAATAAATAAATACATCTTAAAAAAAAAAAAAAGAGCGGGATCGTGGTGGGGAAAAGGAATGTTGGAATGTTGGGGCTTCAGCTTCCTTCTCTTCCTTTCTTTAACATACTGGTCATGAGGCAGAGGCAGGTCGATCTCTGTGTGTTCAAAGCCAGCCTGGTCTACATCAAGCATACCAGGACAGCCTGGGCTACACAGTGAGACCATGTCAGTTGCTTTAACTTAGCATCAGGTGCACTGGTGCTTGTTGGTCCTCTCTGCTGACACATACCATGTACATGTACATATAAATAAAACATATCCTAAAATTCTTACCATGTAGCAATAAAATATTAAGTTAATTAAAAATAAAAATATTGTATTGTATAATATACTAACATCACAAGTGTATTATATGATACATAATTGTACATTATACAATGAATACATTTGTATTGCTAGTATATAGTATTATAGATATTGAAAAGAAAAAGTTGTCATTGTATATATTACAAAATATTATAGACATAATAGTTATCTATTGTACACAATGTTATATATAATAAGCCCTTATTCTATCATTTCAATTGCATTATATATGTAACTTTTTCCATTTCCTGAATAGATTCTAAATAATCTGCAGGCCCCCGAAAGCAGTGCATGTTTCTGGCAATAGGGTTGTATGCAGGCCATTTTCTTTCTCTCCAGAATGCCACGTACCACGCCCTTTCAGGTCTCAGCTCCAATGTCACCTTGGGGAAGCTGTTCTGGCTCTGGGCTGGGCTGTATCCGCCCCCAGCATCCTGTGCTCATCCCTGGGTTAGAGTACTTCCTGAACTGAATCACATGCTTTACTCCTCCAACTGGGCACGGTTGTTTCTCTTTGTGGTAGGAGTGTTCTTTTTTGTTATAGCATTTCTAGCCTCAATTACCAGACGTTCAATTACAAATTGTTCTGTGAATCAAAGAACAAATGCCTAGAGTTCTCAGTGGAATTATTATCCTTCACACTAGTCCATTCCCCGGCACATAGGAGGCATCCAGGACCTACTGCTGCGTGGTTGCCAGATGTGAGTCCTGATCCTCACCCAAGCATCCTTAGAAAAGTGGAGGGTGGTCTCCAGTTCCAGTGTGTTCACGCTGTGTGGCTATATCCCTCCTTTCTGCTTGGACAGAGGTCAGGAATGGAGTAAAGTGTGGACTTGCAGCCTGAAACCTGTGTGCTTCTCCATGTGTGAGCCTGCCATGGCAGTGATGGGAAGCCGCAGCAGATGGATGGACATTCTCTGCCTTCTTTTTACTGGGTGCATGGAAGCTGTAACGCAAACACCACACATTTGATCTAATAGTAAAGTCAATACTTCTTGTGTGTTTTCAGTGCATTTAACGTTATAGTTACTATATAATCAGAGTTTTATACCATCGCCTCCCCTTCTGAGGTGATTTGTGGGACTAGTGGTGATGTGCCTCGGATAGACAGTAAAGGAAGCGGAGGTTTGTATCTTCTTCTCTGCTGTGTTCTACGGTTCTCTGGGGGATGTGGAATAAATGATTCCACAGATAACTGACCTTTCATTTTATAAACATTAAAATATTAAAAACGTAAAAAAGATGGAAACTTTCCCAGTATGCTGCACTATTACATTGACTTTCCAAAATAAAATGTTTCAAATATTATATTAACTATCCTTGCCAATCGGGCTATCGTAATATACTCCAGCCATGTGCACGTCACATCTGTCTTTGCTAGAGAGGACATGCAGGCAGGGTGGACATATGCAGGCATATGGTATGTGGCCTGAGGCCAAGTGGGCAATGATTTTAACAGTAACACTGAAACTTGTCTTTTTCCTGTTGTTTGAGACAGGCTCTCCTTCTATAGCCCAGGCTGTCCAATGACTCATTATGTCCCCTAGGCTGGTCTTGAACTTTCAGCAATCCTCACGCCTCAGCTTTCAGAGTTCTGGGATTATAGGTGTGCGCCACCCCACTTGCCTGACCGTTATCTTTTCATAACCCAAACGAAAACTCAAAACAGCTGATGTTTGAGCTTTTCTCTGTGCACTCCTTCCTTTTTGTAAGGGGAGAACAAAGCTTATACAGATGCGTAATCTTCCAGAGAGGGTAAAATGGCTGCCTCCAGGAAGCAGTATTTATTAAAAAGAAAGTGAGTCACTTCATGGGGTGTATGATGAAGAGGGATTTGCCTGGGGGTTTAGACACTTTAAATCCTCTCTGTCTCCTGCAGCAGTCGGTGAGTTTAGTCTGTGTCTTCTCTGAACCCTAGCTGTGGAGGATTTTCTGGCCTTGGGTTTTAGGATTGGGGGCGCTGGGGTTGAACCCAGGCAAGTGCTTGCTCTGCCGATGAACTACGCTCCCAGGTCAGCCCTTCAGTTCTCAGAGTGGCTACGGAATTCTCTTTAGGAAGGCGTGAAATGGTTGCTGTTGGGAATAACCAGCCAATGAGTGAGAAGGTAAAATAGCCACCCTTCTTCCCATGTCCCCCCACCTCCACTACTCCATGTCTTCCTGTGACCTCGGCGTCACGTGGTGGACGTTAGTGTAACCCAGTACCTTCATTACCCTTTCGAGTGTCTTTTCACTTTTTTTCCATGTGGACTTTTAATAAATACTTAACTTTCTACCAGCCAATATTCAGTTTTTTTTTTCCAAACCGCCCAGCCTTTGTGCTGATCTAAACAATTGTTTACTTACAGGGTGGCTTTAATATGCTTTGATACCTTCTTAAATATATCACTGGGGCTTGACGGCTATCAGCCTGCTAAAGAATTTGAGCTCGGGGTGCAGGAAGAGACGCTGCCTCTAAGGATAGAGGACACTGGATGCCTTCTGGCCTCCACACACATGCACAGGCAAGTACATGTGCACACAAAAGCCGTGTACATGAGTACACTCACACACCTTAGTAATAAATGTGTGGAATCTTTATTTTTTTTAATCATCAGAAATCTTATTTACTTAGAATCCTTTGTAGTCCCAGCTGGCCTTGAACTTCCTATGAAGTGGATGCTAACCTTGAACTCAGGATCCCACTGCCTCCACATCTTGAGGGCTGGATTTACAGTCATGCACTGCTGAACCAGGCTTTGAAATGTTATTGGTTGTTCCTTCATTTTTAAGACTTGTTTTGCTTAGGCTAGCCTCAAACTCCCGGACCAGTTCTCCTGCCTCAGCCTTGCCAGTGGCTAAAACTACAGGTGCTTACCGCCCTCGTCTGGTTTAAATAAGCAGAATCTTTGAACACACTAGAAAAATAAAGACTTTGAATTGACACTCTTTCTGTTTAATAGAAACCCACAGCTTTAATGTGTGAAAGAGTAGTCAGCTTGTCTTCATTCTGATTAAACCTTTGAGATTCCTTTCCTTCTTTCTTTCCTTCCTCTCTGACAGGGTCTCACTATGTAGCCTTGGCTGGCCTAGAACTCTCCATGTAGACAGGCTGGCCTTAGGCTCACAGAGATTGGCCTGCCTCTGCCCAATCTCTGGGGTTAAAGGCCTGGGCCACCATGCTGGTAGAGCATAGCAGGTAACTTAACAATAAGCCAACTTCATCAGCCTTACCCAACTGTTCAGCCAAAGACCATGCGCAGAAGGGGATCCTCTGAAAACTGTTCTATAGTTTTTCCCTGCAGCCTCATGGTTTAGTTTGCCCTCGGCTGCAAGTACGACTTCCATGCTAAACGTTCTGCAGAGTTTCTCACCCAAAGCGTACTTCTCATGTTCTTTTTGTGGAGCTGAAGCGACATCTGTATAGTTTTTGCTTTTTCTCTCACCCCCAGCTGCTCGCAGGAACTTTTTCCCTCCCAAATTTATAAATGTTAGTTTTCAGAAATTTGGCCGGTCACATTCCTAATAATACCAACAACATATCTACAACATTCAACTGTATAACTGGATATTATCCTAAATATTTGCATTAATATTTAATATACACAACAGCCTTTGCAGGAGACTCCGCCTAGTGTTGTAGCTGGGTCACTGTCCAGCACAGCACAGAGCAGTTAAGTGAGTATTGCCACTAACTGACTGTCTTAGCCCATGTTCTATCGCTGTGAAGAGACACCATGACCACGGCAGCTCTTACAAAGGAAAACATTTAATGGAGTGGCTTACAGTTCAGAGGTTCAGTCCATCATCACCACGGTGTAACATGGTGGTGTGCAGGCAGACATGGTGCTGGAGGAGGAGCTGAGAGTTCTACATCTTTGATCCTCAGGCAACAGGAAGTAAACTGAGACACTGGGCATGGCTTGAGCATTTATGAGCCCTCAGAGCCTCCCTCCACAGTGACACACTTCCTCCCACAAGGCCATACCTACTTCAACAAAGCCACACCTCCTCATAGTTCCTCTCCCTTTGGGGGGCCTTTTCTTTCAAATCACCACAGTGATAGAGTCAAGATTTCAACACAGGAGGCTTCAGCCAGAGCCTGTGAATTTTACCCAGGGTAACCGCTAGGCCCTAAAAGAGAGCATCCTAATTCTCTTACTCGCCCCCCCCCCCTCCAGTTTGGTTAATACCAGCTTGATCATTCTTCTGCTACATATCTTGACTTTTCACTCTGGTGCTGCCTAGTTTTCTGTCAACTGACACAGCCAGAATCATTTTGGAAGAGGGAACTTCAATTGAGAAAATGTCCCCACCAGACTGACCTGTGGGCAAGCCCGTGGTGAGGTCTTGACTGGTAACTGATGTGGGATGGCCCAGCTCACTGTGCTGATGACACTTCTGGCCTGGTGGTCCTGGGTTTTATAAGAAAGCAGGCTGAGCAAGGCATGGGGAGCAAGCCAGTAAGCAGCACCCCTCCATGGCCTCTGCATCAGGTTTCTGCTCCAGCGGCCCTGGAGGATGGGTTACAAGCTGTGAGAGAATAGAAACCATTTTGTCATCAAGTTGCATTTGGTCATGATGTTTCATGACAGCAGGAGCCCTCACCAAGACAACTTGAGTTTTCCAAACCATGATCGTCTCCTAGCCAGGGAACTTTGGTGTCCATGTCAGAAACACTATTTTTTTTTTTTATTTTTTATTTTTAAATCAAAGGTAGTCAGTCAACAAGTACTCATATTTTCTGAGCATCCTCTGGCTCCTTTGTGCCAATTAGCCAACGGCACCAGATTGAGAAGTGGAGCTTCCACAGATGGGATGAGACACTGTCGCCACCTGTCAGGGATGAGAGACAGGAGCCACGTTGGCCAGGGTGCGTTGCTAGCCTTGTCTGCATTTGGCACACCCTTTCCCCCGAAACAACTGCCTTTCAAGTCACTTTCTCTTTGTGTGTCCCTTTGTGGAACACAGAGATTATTCTTGGTTTCTCACACAGCCTGGAGGCACCCCACCCCCACCCCCGGGGGTGCTTCTGAGGAGCCGTGGGCTTTCGATTGTCCTGGACTCAAGAACCCACCTATGCTCTGTATTTTGAGTAGGAGACAGGAGGCCATTCACTTAGCTTTAGAAACAGGATGGTCAGCTCTTAGCAGTGTGAGGGGGTGAGTTCCAGGACTCCCTACAGATACCAAAGTCTATGCATGTTCAAATGCCTTATATAAAATAGCACTTGAAGCCGGACTGTGGTGGTGCATGCCTTTAATCCCAGCACTCACTCAGGAGGCAAAGGCAGGCAGGTCTCTGTGAGTTCGAGGCCAGCTTGATCTACAGAGTGAGTACCAGGACAGCCTCCAAAGCTACACAGAGAAATCCTGTCTTCAAACAAACAAACAAACAAACAAACAAAAATAGCACTTGAATCCAGCTCTGGTTTCTTCTAATACCTCATACAATGTAAATGCTTATACTGTAGTGTTAAGGTTAGAAGGAAGACAAGGTAAAAAATCTGTATGGTATTTTCCCCAAATATTTTTTATTCCTAGGTGACTGAATCCACTGATATCTGGAAAGCTGAGTGTATTCCACTGACCTTGAACTGTCTTTCATATCTGAAGGGCTCAGGAGAGGTGTCCCAGGTAAAGAGAGCTCTTAGGAGCAGGACAAGCTAGAGGGACTCACAAGGTTTAATGGTGCAGGTTCCTCCAGTCCAGTCTCTGATAAGGCCTGGAATTTCATGCTTCGAAAAAGGAAGCCAAGTTTCTGGGCCAGGTAGAACCAGTCCCGAAAATGTCCTCAGGCAGTGGGTGGAGAAGGTGCAGCCCATACAGTCCTGAGCCTGGGTCCAAGGAAGCTCAGAAGACAGTTTAGGGGTGTCTGGAGCCCTGGAGAAGTCTTCGGGGATGGGGATAAAGGTATATTGCTTTGAGAAAGAAGCCCGGGATCAGGGTCTAAGAGAATACATTCCAGAGGCGGAGTCTAGGAGGGACTGTGGGGGGGCTCTGCACGCCTCCAGCGGAGCGGCTGTTCCATGCAGCCCTCTGTGGGCTGGGCCACACCATGGGGGGAAAACAAGGATGTCTGCAGGCTGAATCTAGCCCACAGACATATTTTGTCTGACATGTTTTTGTAGTCTCCAAAAGTGGAGTGAAAGCTGGGCACAGCAGCACATGCCTATAATCGAGACACTTGGAGCACAGAGACAGGAAGATCCCAGTGCTCATAGCCAGTTTGGGCTATGTGAGACTTTCTCAAAATAAACAAAATAAACAAACAAACGCTGAGTGTGTTGATGCGCACCAGTAAACTCAGCACCTGGGAGGTGGAGGCAGGAGGATCAGACATTCCAAATGGCCAGTGGAGGCTATATAGTAAGTTTGTAGCAAGTTTTAAACCAGCCTGCGCTGCATGAGACCTTGTTTTTTGTTTTTGTTTTTTGAGACAGGGTTTCTCTGGGTAACAGCCCCTGCTGTCCTGGAACTTTGTAGACCAGGCTGGTTTCAAACTCACAGTGATCCCCCTGCCTCTGCCTCCCAAGTGATAGGATTATAGGTGTGCGCCACTTAGCCCAGGTATAGGAAAAAAAAAATGGAAATCAATAAATGAATAAATAGTTACTAATTCACCCTCAATTGAGATTCCTGATTTCTCTTATTTCCTCATCTTCATGTTCCTACCTTGGAAAGCACTCAGCTGGTATTGAGAGGCTGTGGCCGTGACCTTTAGACCAGCTAGAGTGTTCTGCCTCTCCTGTCCCTTTCACTATCAACGGTTTCCACATCCGCTTCATTCCATTCACCTTATCTGCCTGGCTTGCCGCACATGGGGTTTGCTACCTGTGTGGCTCCTGACCAGCTCCTTTTAATTTCTACTACCTCTCAAGAGTAATTGGTCCATTTAACAAGAGATCCTGGTGCCATCTCAACAGGCGAGGTAAGGGCTAGCAAGGTGGTTCCGTTGGCACCGGTGCATGCTGCGCAGGCCTGGCGACCCAAGTTCCATCCCTGGAATCCACATGAAGGCGCGCGCGAGAGGTGACATGGCATGGACTGCACCCCCCACCAGACACACACAGATAAAGAAATTAAAAAAGCTGAGACACGAAGTATACCATTTTAAGAGACTTCCCAACTTACCAACGATAGTTGTCTGCAAGGTAATCTTTCAACAAAAGGTGTCTGTGCACTTTCACAAGCCCGTGGATGAAAGCAGGAGTCGGGAGAGTGAGTGCCCCGCCCCACAGCCAGTGTTTTTAAGAGGAAAAGAACTGAACTAATACTCACTTATGAAATGTCACAAAATCAACACCGCTCACTTGAGAATGCCAGCCAGGATGGGGAAGGACTGGATTTCTCAAACATTGCTGCTGGATGGAAAATGACAGGACCAGGGATGAGAGATCTCAGTGGGGAAAGGCATTGTGGCCTCCGTTCAATCCCACATGGTGGCTGGGAGCACCGACTCCAGCAGGATGTCCTCTGATGTCCAAACGTCTGAAAGGGCTTGTACTCGCCCCCACACCCAAATAAAGAAATGCATGTAATAGAATTATTTTGAAATAGAGCATCACTCTGGAACATCTCTTTTCCTCCCTCTTCCTTCTCCCTCCCTCTCTCTCTCCCTCGCCTTTCTTTAACGGGCTCTCATATATCGCAGAATGCCCTTGGGTTCACTATGTAGCTGAGGATGGCATTGAGCCTCTGCCCCTCCTGCCTCTACCTGCTCAGTGCTGGGAATAAGGGCACGTGCCACCAGGCCTGGTTTTATGAGGTGCTTGGGATGGAAACCAAACCAAGGCTTTGTGTATGCTAGGCAAACACTCTACCAACCGAGTTACATCCCTAACTTGGTGTAGGAGTTTCTTAAGAAAAGTATGCTGCTGAGTGTGATGCTCACACCTTTAATCTCAGCTCTCAGGAGGACCAGGAGGAAGGATCTTGTGGTTTTGAGGCCAGCCTGCTCTACATAGCAAGTTCCAGGACAGCCAGGTCTACATAGTGAGAACCCATTTAAAAAAAAAAAAGTATGTACCATATGACACATTAGTCATACTCCTGGGCATTTATCCTAGAGAAATAGAAACTTAAGTTTACACAGAAACCTATATACAGGGACTGGGGAATGTAGCTCAGAACAGCATATTCCTAGTGCATGTAAGGTACAGGATTTAATCCCCAGCACTTCTAAAAACCAACCAACAAACGAAAACAAAAATCTGTGTATAACAGTGATTGCAGCAGTTTGATTAATACTAGCCAATAAACTAGAAACAATTTATATGTACATGGAGAGTGGATGAATGGACTCTGGTGTATCCACACAATAGAGTAATACTCGGCAATAAAACAAATGAACATTTGACATGTGTGGCAAATTATATGAATCACAAAGGCATTGCATTTAGGTAAAAGCACCAACAGCAAAAGGTCACATGAGGTATGGGGCTTTTGATCAGTGGAAGGCCAAATCCCTAGTACAGCTGGGAAAAAGGTCACACACATACATGTATATATATGTGTGTGTGTATATGTGTGTGTTACATGATTTGTGCTTATCTAACATTTTTGAAAAAACAAGCCCATAGAAATATAAAATGAAAACAAAAACCGAACAAATAGTAAAGAAGAAATAGAGAATAGCTACCTGTTTTGTCCAACCAGGGCTCACTTCCTAATGTCTCTACTCTACTTCTCGGAAGTACATTAAACTATATTTTAGTAATCTTTTGCTAAGGTTAGAGCCCAGAGGCGCTAATCACCGCACATAGGCCCCACCTCTGAACACCACCAAGTCTTTAACACATGAGCTGCTGAGGGACAGACAGTTCAGATAAAAATGGTAATAGGTGGTATGAGGGGGTTCTTTTGTGATAAAGGAGTGATTCCTTTTTTTTTTTTTTTTGGACAGGGTTTCTCTGTATAGCCTTGGCTGTCCTGGAACTCACTTTGTAGACCAGGCTGGCCTCCAACTCAGATCTGACTGTCTCTGCCTCCCAAGCACTGGGATTAAAGGCGTGGGCCACCAAGGAATGGTTCTATATTTTCATTGTAGAGACAGGAGCACAGATCTATACACAGGAATAGCAGTAAACTCTAAACACACATGTAAAAGTACATGGGTTAAAAGGTCACAGATACGGAAGAGTTCTGTGGACTAGTTAATGGGCATATGCTCCTGTCCATTTGTTAATTTTGATGTCTTCCTAGAGTTTTGTTATACCATTGGGAAAAGGTGGGTGAAGAATAAGTGAAGTGTTTTGCACTGTACCTGTAACTTATGAGTCTACAGTTGTTTTTAAATTTTTATTTATTATTAGTGTGTGTACACGTGGAGGCGAAGAGGGAACTCTGCGGAGTTGGTTTCCTCCATCTACCTTTAATGGGCGCTGAGTTCAGGTTGCCAGTCTTGTGCCGTTCAGTGCCTGTACCTGCGGAGCCCTCTTGCTGGTCCCTTTTTGTTGTTGTTTTTATTCATGGGTATGGTGTGTGCCATCTGCCATGTGTCGCTGGAGCAATGCGGTGGATGACAGGAACCAAGTTTGGTTCTCTGAGAGTGGCAAGTGCTCTGGAATGCCGAGCTACCTCTCCAGCCTCTTGTTATTGTTTTAAAAGGGGAAAAAAAAAGAAGAAACTAAGAAGGAAAGGAGGCAAGCTGATGGTTAGGACTGACAATGGGAAGGGGAGCAGCGGCGGCAGCGGTGTGGACAGCAAACCGGCCAGAAGTGTTTCCAGAGGTTTAAGCTCTCAAGGGCCTATGCTCACTCTTTGGCTGTCACTGTCTGTAGTCTTCTTTATTTTGCCCACTTTTAGATGATTGTTTCTTCATTGCCTCTTATGTTCAGAAACCAAGAATTAGAGCTGTTCCTAGTGGCAACCCTATCCACCTTAGTCCAATGGGTGGAACCCTACCTAGACTTTCAGTTCTTTCTAATTGTCAGCTTCTCCACAGCTTAAAACTCAAAGTCGGCTTCTTTGCTGCCCGTCTCTCTCTCTCTTTTTTTTTAAATCTCAATTTGATGCCATTGCAGTTGCCAGAAGTTGCCAGAAGGCTGTCCTCCAGATAACTGTCCCTTGCTCTAGCTTATATCACTGTTTTGTTACAATTAGCCTTCAGAATATGCACTGTCATCTTATTAAAATGTATGTTTTAGCTGAGAAAGTGAATGGAAAGTTTATTGTGGAGCTGTTGGCTCATCCCTGCATTTCTTAGTTACCTGTGTCTGAATTCAGATGAACTTCTGAGCCTCAGCTATTTCAAACGGGCATCATGACTGACTAAGGGTAATGCCTGGGGGGCATAGTAACCTTGCAGACAGTAATCTAATTCAGTGTCATCACAAGTGCATAATTTGAGAGTTTGGAGTTTTGCCAAAACACACTATTCAAATGAACATTCAGGGGTGGGGAGGTGGGTGTGGACAAGGAGAGAATTCCAGAAATGGTTATGCAGCTATTTTAATGTCCTTTCCCTCTCACCTCAAAGGTTATGTTTAAGTATTGCAGCGAGGTGCTAAATAAAGCCTTGAGATTAATGAAGAAATCATAATGAAGGCACTCCATCTCAGAAAGTTCCTGATAACCTAATACGTTCGGTAACTGTTGAACGGTTACCTAGCTGACCTTGTACTAGTGGGTGGGTAAAAGTTGAGTAATTGTATGCCATCCCTTCGCATAGGCAAGTCAGGGCCCTGATGTCAGTTTAAAGAGGGCAGGAAGGACACCATTTAATGAAGGTCACCAAAGAGTCTCCAAAAGCCGGGACAAGTGAGCAATCTTAGGTCTGTACCGATATAACCAAGTCTTTGTTGGCACGCAGAACGAGGTTTGGGCCCAACAAAGTCCTGACTGGGGTCTCTTGCTTTTTCTCGGTGCCCACATCCTGTATCACGGTTTGCAGACTCCAACAAGGTTTTCTAGTTTCAAGGGTGCAAGGGTTGCATCTCCCGGAAAAGGTGACACTTGGGGTCGCAGAGGAGAGGCTCGGTAAGAGGAGTAAAGGAAGATGCACGAAATTCTGGACAAACCTTTCATCTACCTTCTCGCCCCTTCCTCTTCCCCGGGCCCGGACTGCTCTTAATCCCCATTCCTCACTTCTCAGGGCAACCAGGCACGCACCCAGCCTCAAGGGGTGGACGTTCCTCCCAGGAGCTTTCTCAGCTCCGATCTAGTCCAAAGCGTCTTCCTTCCAGGCCCATCAGGGGCACCCGCGGCGCGGGGCCAGCTTCCCCGGGCCACGCTGCGCCGCTGCTGACACGCAGGCGCCGGAATCGGAGCCACGCCGGGTCTCGCAGCCAGGTTCTCCGCGCCAGGCGAGGGCGGGCGGCCCGGAGCGCTTCCTGTGTGCGGGGCTTCCCACAATGCCCCGCGCCGGCAGCGGCGGCGACCGCGGCGGCGCTCTAGCCGCGCCATGTCTGCCTCTCGACTGCTCTGGGAGGAGGAAGAGAAGGAGGAAGAGGAGGAGGAGGAGGGGGAGGAAGAGGAGAAAGGCGCAGGGGTGGGAGCTGTCGCCGGAGCTGCCACAGCAAAAGTTCTCTCCCCTCCCCCTCGCCCTCCTTGCCGGGCCCGTGGGAAGGTCGGAGCCGCCGCCGCCGCCTGCAGTCGGTGACCGCGCGCCTCGGCGCCCGCCCCGCGGTAAACGCTCGGCCTGGCAGGCCCGGGCCCGGGAGGGCGGGGGAGGGGAGGGGGCGGCGCGCGGGGCGGCGGGGGGGGGGGGGGAGCGCGGCGGCGACGGCCCTGACCCGCGGGAGCGGCGGGCCAGCCGGGGGCGCGTGGGGGGGGGGGCGGCCCGGGAGGCGGCGGGCGCAGGCCGCGGGGAGGCGCGGGGCTGGGGGACGCGAGGAAAGCGGGGCGAGGATGGTGGGTCGGGGCTTGGAGAACGGAGAATGACGGGGGCGGCGGCGGAGGCGAGCTGGCGGCCTCCGAGGCCTGAAGGCCGGTGTCGGGTAGGAAGGAGGTGGGATGCTCGCGGGGAGGCCTCGGGGTGCCCAGGCTGCGGGCGAGGAGGCCGGCCAGACCCCAGGGCTCTCCGCCGCCTTGGTGCAGTGCTTTATGCACCGCAGGCCTCGGTCGCCGCTGCTGTCTCGGTGTGCTCTGGGGCTGCAGGGAAGGGCAGGGGCTGGAGAAAGGGGATTGCTTGCAGGAAGCATAGTGGGAGTGCGAAAGGGGAGAAAGGGACCGGAGGGAAGATGCCGGATAGGTGGAGGAATGCCGGGGGTGGCCGTGGAGCAGTCTTGAGGATTCTGGGGGTGTTCATTGTGCAGATGTTAGGTGTTTCATTATGGAAAGAGCCGAACCGTTTCCAAGGCAAGGAAGGAAGGCATAGAGTAGTTTCTGCGGATATAAGGGAGGGCATTTGCAACTAGAGGAGTGCTAAATATTAGAGAAGATGCAGGGAATGCATAATAGAATAGACAGATGTAGCATAATTATCCAATGCTGGCCCAAGGTCTAAAGAGTTATTCCAGATGGGCCAGAGTGGCCTAGTTCGGAACCTGTTTGGGCTCTTCAGTAGATGACATCCGGTAAGTGTGGGTCCCCGCTGTGGTTGGGGTCATTGAGAATTAGTTACTTAGCTTGTAGATTGGCTTGAGACATTTTAGTGCCGCACTACTGAACTGCAAATCTTTGAAAGAGACCTTGAGAAACAGCCTGGCCTGTGGGGATTCTTTAGGCCACGGAGTTTAGAATTTTAGCAGATTTGGAGTATTGTCGCTTACCGGAGACTGGATGAACACGGTCCTGGCAGACACTGGAATAGGAATTACTTGGCCTGAGGTTTTCTTCTTCACTCCCTGGCTTCCATGGTTCCAGGAGAGCCGGTGCTGTATTTCAGCCTAGGTTGCAGGACACAAAATTATAATCGTTTGTGTTGAGAGTCGGTGCATTATAGTCCCGTCTTTGGAGGCTCTATTTGTAGCCCAAAGGAGTCTAGTTGGATTGGTTCTATACCTCGGGTTGGCGGGAGATCCTTTTCCATTCACAATTCCGGATGTACTTTGTCATCAAGGCATGGTGTTATTGAAGAAAATAACATCTGCCAGCAAAATGTAGGCGTGCAGAAGGGAGGCTGTATAATATCTGTGTTGATCTTAGGTTATAAGGAGGTCAAGAGTAGTTAGTTAATCATGATGTCTTAGGAAACTTGAGGTGACAGGATGAGTCTAGGTCTGTTGAGGAGGGACAGTTAGCATCTCTATGTCAGGAAACCAGGTTCTTTCTGTTGTATTTACTGAGTGCACATTAGATCTGATTTTCAAGAAGGAACACTGGGTGAGGACAATGTCTTGGTGTTGGTCTCCCCCCCCCCCCCCCCCAGGACAGGGTTTCTCTGTGTAGTTCTGGCTGTCCTGGAAACTCACTTTGTAAACTGGCCTCGAACTCAGAGATCCATCTGCCTCTGCCTCCCAAGTGCTAGGATTAAAAGTGTGCACCACTGCATGGCCAGGTCAGTGTCTTAAAATCTACCTGAATACTGTTCACCTTTTGTTATTAAGAGGAATTACATACATAATATGTTATAATATTACTTCAGCTGAAGAGAAGATAATAAGTGTATTACATGTGACAAATCTTTTTATAGAAGTTGAAGGAAAAGAGATTAATGGGGAAGATGGAGTGAAATTTGGGAGAGGAATGGGAAACTCGGGCATCATTCATTCCATTAGCAAAGATTTCATTTCTCAGCTAAGGTGCTACTGAAGGTGGGGAGATTTTTTTTTTTCCATTACAATTTTTCTTATAGAAATAATCGGGATTTTTGTTTTACAACAGTCGGGAAAATTTCTTGTCAGTGCATTTAGATTTGCTCACTTTTTAAAGATTTTTATTTATGTGTATGTGTTTGTGTGAACATAGGCCACAGGTTTGCGGGTACCCAAGGAGGCTAGAAGAGAATGTTGGCTCCCCTGGATCCAACTGCCTGATGTGGGTGCTGGGAACTGAACTTGGGTCCTTTGGAAGAAGCACTCTTAACTGATTACTTGTTTCTCCAACCTGATTTGGTCACTTTTAAAAAGGGCTTACTTGATGCGATGTACCAATTTTCTTTTTTCCTTTTTTTTTTGTTATCATGGTATGAGAAGTTCAGTCCCCCCCCCCACTAGTACTGTATAGTCAGTTCTTTTACTACAACACAGCTAAATATAGTGCGTTGTTTTTCTCATGAAAATAATATGACTACATATGTCATTTAAACAATTGTTCTGAGGGGACTGACAAAGAAGAGCAAACCCTGTCTATTGCAGTTTTCCTTTCTAGAGACTGTTGCCTGCTGTGCAGTGTGACACCCCCCTTCCTGCCCCCTTTCCTGAGACAGGGTATCACCATGTAACTCTGGCTGCTCTAGAACTGGTTTTGTAGACCAGGCTGGCCTGAAACTCAACAGAGACCCACCCTTCCAGGAGCTGGGATTAAAGGCGCGCGCGCACCACCATACCTGGTTTACTTTGTTGTTGTTGTTCAGGACTTCTGTCACCTAGACTGGCCTCTTAAGTGTGTAGGAGGAAGATGGCCTTAGCTTTCTGAACCGTTTGCCTCCTTAAGTTTGGCATTAAAGGTGTGAATTCCACATCTAGTTTATGCAGTGCTGGGAATTGAACCCAGAACTTTTTTTTTTTTTTTGGGCGGGGGGGGGGGTGAAGTTTGAAACAGGGTTTCTCTGTGTAGCTCTGGCTGTTCTGAACTGGCTCTGTAGACCAGGCTGGCCTTGAACTCACAGAGATCTGCCTGCCTCTGCCTCCCGACTGCTGGGATTAAACACGTGTGCCGTCACCGCCCTCTGAACCCAAGACTTTTTGCCTGCTGGGTGAACACTACCAGCTGAGCTGCAACTCCAGCCCACTGTTTTTTCCTGACCTTGTTCTCACCTTACACCTTAAGAAAATAAACACACTTTGTACAGACTAACCGGTCACCTTCTGGCATTTCCATACATGTATATAATGTGCTTTGCTCATACTTACCTCTCTGCTACCTCATGCTGTCCCTCACTGTCCTTGTCCTCTGTCACCGGCTGCTACTCCTAAGCATTAATTTTTTGAAGTTCATGTTTTTCTCCAGCTCTCCTAAGTAGCTGGTAGGCTCCTATCATTTCTGTCTGGCTCATGTAGCCCAGGGTGGTCTCGGACTGACTCCTCTTGCCCTTATCCTCTCAGATGCTAGGGTTAGAGATGTATGTCACCATGGCATGCTCCATCATTTCTCTCTTTACCAAAATGACCCTAGGCATCAGCTTTCCCTAAGTGACATGGATGAATGGATGTCATTGACATGTTTTCTTCTTTTTTGTTCTCCATTCTGATCTTTAGTTATTTTTGTTTATTAGATGCCTTATACTTTCAAATGATGTGCTTAAGTCTTGATATTGAAAGTTTTACTTTAAATTTAATTTTTATTTAAATTAAAAATATCATTGTGTGTGGGCACATGTGCAGCAGGGTGAATGTGTTTGGAGGTCAGAGGGCAGCTTTCAGGAGTTGTTGTTTCTCTTTCACCTTTGTGTGGGTGCCGAGGATTGAACTCAGGTCATCAGACTAGCATCATTAAGCAGCAAAGCACTCTCTCCCCTGAACCATCTCGCTGGCCCTACCTAAGCCTTGAGTTTTAGAGGCTTTAATCCAACTACTTGAGGTTGTATCCCTTGACTTCCCCACTGTGTTAAAAGAGGCTTTAAGGGGCTGGAGAGATGGCTCAGTAGTTAAGAGCACTGGCTGCTCTTCCAGATAACCCGGGTTCGATTCCCAGGACTCACATGGCAGCTCACAACTATCTTTAACTCCAGTTCCAGGAGCTCTGGCACCTTCAAACAGACGCACATGCAGGCAAAACACCAGTGTACATAAAATAAAAATTTAAAGAAAAAGAGAGACTTTAAACTCTTTTAACCTTAAAGAGGACTTTGTTAAAGTAGTTAGAAGTATTGGGTGAAATGATAGAGGGAAGTTTGGACCCAAACAAGACTTGTAGGAAACAGCATCTTGGCAGTGTTAGATTTGCTGGTTTGAGATGGGGAGGAGTTGCTTTAAGGTAGTAATTGCTTGTTCATCTTGGAATCACCTCCTAGGTTGCGTATTTATTCTTTGGCGGTCTTCTGGAGAGTTTTAGCTGATGAAATATGGGAACGTGTTAAAGTGACCCCCGAATGTTCATTCCAGATGTCTGAGGTGGTGGTGTTTGTTCGTTCATTGTTCCTTCATTCATTCTTTGGCGATAGGACCTCGCTAAACCGTTCCACACTGACCTGGAACTTGCTAAGTTGTCCAGGCTTACCTTGGTCTTGGAATCCCTCTGTTTCAGTCTTTTGGATTACAGGCATGCACTACCATGCCTGGCTGTAACATTTTTTTTTAATTGCACTTATTTATTGTGTGTGTGCATATACATGCACCATGATGCAAGTATGGAGGACAATTTGAGTGAGTCAGTTCTACCTTGTGGGCCTGTGGGATTAAACTCAGGTCCGCAGGCTTTGCAGCAGACACCTTTCCCCACTCAGCCATTTCCCTGGCCCTTTGCTCTAACCCCTGTGTTTTTATTAAATAATGGATTGGTGGGGACATATGGTGGACAAATCATCAGGGCTGGTGAGATGGCTCAGCTTGCTGCCAAGTGTGATGACCTGAGTTCAATTCCCTGGACCTATGTGGTAGAAGGAGAGAGCTGACTCCTGCACATTGTCCACTGACCTCTACATGCAAGTGACATGTGTGTGCATGTGTACACACATAATAAATAATAAGTAATAAAAATGTTTTCAGAATTTGTATATGGAGTTAAGTTCAGCATGATAGATGTGGGGAGTAAGATACTGTTCTTTTAGGAAATCTTATTTAAGTAAACTTGGAAGCCTCTTACTCTTAATAATGTCAAGATTTCTTTCACATGTAGGTGTGAAGACTGAATATCTTATGTGCAGTATTCTCTTAAAAATTTTTTTCTTTTTGGTATTGCAGATTACATCTAGGGTCTTTTTGCATTTTAGGCAAGGACTCTGCCACTGAGCTAGCTTTATCCCCTTTTCGTATTCATTTATATTAATTCTCTCCCTTTTCTTCTCTTTGAAAATGCTAACTAGATTGTAACCTGTTCTAGAACTGAGACTTTATCTTTGGGGAAACTGAGCAGTTGGTTTTTTTTGTTTTTCTCTGTTTGTTATTTGAGGCAGGGTTTCTCTGTGTAGCCTGGTTGTCCTGGAACTCACTCTGTAGACCAGGCTGGCCTTGAACTGACAGAGATCCACCTGCCTCTGCCTCCCGAGAGCTGGTATTAAAGGCGTGTGCCACCACTGCCTGCTAACAGTTTGGTTTTCAGTAAATACTTGTTGAATGCTTGCTAGAAGGTAGTGTTGCGTTAGTAATGATAATGACGCTTCATGAAATGACTGACTCTGTGAGTGTTATAGACAAAAGCATATAGCTGAGTGTTCGGTGCACACCTTTAGTCATAGCACTCGGGAGGCAGAGGCAGGAGGATCTCTGGGAGTTTCAGGCCATCCTGTTCCCATATAGGGAGTTCCAGGCCAGCCAGGACTACAAAACAGTACCTTGTCTCAGTGAACAAACCAACACAGGTGTGTGTCTGAACGTGAGTTTGAGAGCATGGAGGACAAAAGAGGTGTCTACGCTCATGGAAGAAGATGGAATGGATGAGATTGGAGCTCTCATCTGGTGTAAGCAGTGAAGGGTTAAGATCAAAGGGCTGCTTCTATGAGCTGCCTGGAGAAGGGTGCTGGTTTTAGTTTGCATTTTCTTAACTCTCTGTTTTAAGAATCTTGATTTAAGGGCTAGGGAGATGTCTCAGAGGATAAGAACCCTTGCTGTGTGAGGTTTGAGGATCCACGTTTCAATCCCCAGGGCCCAGAAAAAGCTAGAGTGGTTGCACCCATGCCTGGAACCAACCCCAGCACTGTGTGTAGGATGGAGGGTGGGGTTTGGGGGTGGGCAGAGACAGAACAGCTAAGTAGTTCAGCTTCATTGAGAGACCTTGTCTCAAGGGAAGAAGGCAGAGAGCAGGACACTGGCCTTCCAGTACATACCTGTTTACACACATACCTGTATACACCACACATACACACCCGCATACATATGCACCCCCCCCCCCCAAAAAAAAAAAAAGATTTACAGGCATGATGACCAAAGTCTGTAATTGAGAGGTAGAGGGTGAGGCAGGAAGATTTTGAGTTCTGGGTTAGCCATAACTATAGTGTGAGACTGTGTCCGTCTTTACCCAAGCCCCAAACAATCTGATTTAATTCATTTTGAGAAAAAAATAGATGAGGTCTCCCTCACCCCCCACCCCATTAGGTGAGAATAGCAATTGTGGAATAATTCACTAAGATTTTAGGAAATTGATTTATTTTTTAAAATTATTTATTTCCATGTGTACATGTGTGTGAGCACACATACCACAGTGCATGTGGAAGTCACAGGACAACTTGCAGGAGTCAGTTCTCTCCAACCCTGTAGGTCCCAGGGATAAACTCTGGTCGTCAGCCTTGGCAGCAGGTGCCTTTACCTGCTGAGCATCTCACTAGACTGAAACAGATCTTTTGAAATATAAATATTGCCAGATGCGAATTTTAATGTTTCATAGTAGTGTTGAGACCCTTTGTGGACACCTTCTCTGAATTACCTTTCAACCTGTAGCCACTTTGTACAACTGTTACTGAGTGTCTATTGCACACTGTTCGGGAGGTTTTTAAAGTATACTTGAGATGTGGTCTTTTTGAATACGTAATTCTTTCAGGGTGGCACATTTAAAAGCAGTACAAAGTGTAATATTTTGAGGACCCTCATTGTTGACAAGTCTTTAAAACCATATTTTTTGTTTGTTTATTTTGTGCATGTGGCGGTCAGAAGACAACTTGTGAGAGTCTGTTTTCTTCTTCCATTGAGTGGATCCCAGAGATCCACCTCAGGTTGTCAGGCTTAGTGGCAAGTGTCATCACTTGGTGGGCCATCTTACTGGCCCCTGACTAGTCTTTTTACTCCACAAGTTTTGATTTTTAGAAGTGATAAAGACCAATCAGTGTCAAATAGAGAACATAGAAAATAGTTTTACTTATAATTAATTCAGTTGCTCAAAGACACAGGAATGATTTTCTTGGTTGACTTAATTGGCTTTAGAAAATACTCTCAAAAAAAGCAGTTGGGAGTATTTTGGACAGCAGTGACTACAGTTAGACACTTGTAAGTGTTAGTTGAGCAAAATTAGATGGGTGGAATGCGTGAATAAAAAATAAGGGATAGGTGTGTGTGTGTGTGTGTGTGTGTGTGTGTATGTGTGTGTACACACATGTATACACATGCACATTTTGAGTCAGGGTCTCACTGTGTAGCCCTGGCTGTTCTGGAACTCTATATAGACCAGGATGGCCTTGAATTCACAGAGATCCTCCTACTTCTGCCTCCTAAGTATTGGGATTAAAGATGTACACCACCACACCTGGCTAGACATCGGAGTTTTGAAGACTGTCAATAGCATCGGAGTTCAGATTATTGGGAATATTAATAGTTAATAGTACTGGGAAAGAATAAGATGATGCTGTAGATGTTTGTGGGACTCCCTAAGGTGGTGGTTCTCAACCTGTGGGTTGTGACCCTTTTGGAACCACAGTAGCAAAATGACAGTTATGAAGTAGCATTGAAATGATTTTATGGTTGGGAGTCACCGCAACACGAGGAGCCATATTAAAGGGTCTCAGCATCAGGAAGGTTGAGAACTGTTGTCCTAAGGAGTTTCAGAGTGGAACCCAAGGGCTCCAGGTTTCTTGGACAGCTAGAGTGAGCCTACCGTCTGGATCTGTTTGAATGCTTTCTTCCTGTTTCCTCTTAACTGTTCCTGCTGGTCTGTTTCTTTTTGAATTAGTTGGGTATATTTTTGAGCCCCCTGCAACAATTTTGGGGTCTTTCCCATCTTTATGTAGTGCAACTTTTAGTTTATTTTCTGAGCCTACCTTGCAGATTCCTCGGTTAGTGAGTGAAGAACACGAGTCTGGCATTTTCCTGCACACTTTCCTTAGAGCTGCTGTCAGAATTGCAGATGGACTGATAGGACTGAAAGCGTGTGTGCAGTGGACACACACATGCCTGTGGAATAAATAAGTGACCCGAAACTAGTTCAGGAGAGCCGAATTCTCCGTTTTCTGTTTAGTTTTATTTATTTATAATTTGCCTTTTTATACAAACAATGATAAAAATGGGCGCACTAGAAAGGAGTGAACATAATTTGAGGAGATATGGTTGAAGAAAAATACATTAACTATAAAATTGTTCAATATGACTGGTGGCTCGTGCCTGTAATCCTAGCGCCACAGAAGCGGGAGGATTGCTGCTGGTTGAGGGGCAGCCTTGTCTGCATAGCAGGCTCCAGGCCAGCTAGGATACAGAGGGAGATGCTGGACCCACCGCCCACCCCGCTTCCAGAAGGGGAAGCGATTGGTTTAGATGATGGGGAACTCTGGACTTACCCACCGCACACCCCTGCCTCCAGAAGGGGAATCAATTGGTTTAGATGATGGGGAACTCTGGACTTACCCACCGCCCACCCCTGCCTCCAGAAGGGGAATCAATTGGTTTAGATGATGGGGAACTCTAGACTTACCCACCGCCCACCCCTGCCTCCAAAAGGGAAATCGATTGGTTTAGATGATGGGGAACTAGAGCTAATGTGGAAGAGAATCAGTGTTTCTACAAGAAGGGAATGGTGAAGATAAGTCATGTCTAGTGAGAAGCAGGGGAAGGTGGGAGACAGGGAAAGAGGGTTGCTCGAGGAGGAGGATGGTAAGACTACTTGAAGCATGAGAGTTAACAGAAAGCTTGGAATATACCAGAGATTATTTACATAATTTATAGATAAGGAGTTTAGAAAATGGAAGAATGATTAGGTACCTCATATATGAAAGCACTGTTAGATTCTGTCAGGAGTGAACTCTTTGGGAATTATATTCTGGGGGAGCTAGACCTGAGCACAAATACACAGTGATTACAAGTGTACCATAAAGAGCAAATTGTGCCATAAGAAAATACCCGCTGTTACTGAAGTTGTAAGAATGTGCTTGACTAGGGATGAACTTGGGGCAGCATTGCTGTGCCACAGAAGTGGGATTTTAAAGCCTGGTGTATTGGTACAGGTCTGTAATTCCAGCACCCAAAGGCAGAGGCAGGGACAGGAGGATCCAGCTTTCCAGGCCAATTTGGCCTACATAGGTAGTTCAAAGTCAGTCTAGGCTACATAGTGAGACCTTGTCTCGAAAAAAAGGAAAAAAAAAGATATAAATACATAAAATAATTTAAAAGAACATTTTAGTCTGAGAGCTTGGAGATGAGACAGCTAAGGTCTATGGGGAATGCTATAATATTTAAATGATGACCCACAGTAAGAAATACAAGGCACATCTCAGTTAATATATGTGTATATGAATATGTGTATATGTAAAACAAAAACTTTCCAACATAACCAAAACCATCTTTACCAAGTTGGATGTTCTCGAATAATATGTATTCTTTAAAAAAGTTATATTATTTTGTGTGTATGGATGCTTTGCCTGCATGTATGTCTGCACCCACGTGTATGCAGTGCCCCTGGAGATCAGAAGAGGGCATTGGATCCCTTGGGATTGGAGTTACAGATAGTTGGGAGCTGCCTTGTGGGTGCTGGAGATTACACCCAGGTCATCTGGAAGAGCAGCCAGTGTTCTTCTGGGCTATCCCTCTAGCACCGCCCCCCCCTTTTTTTTTTAAAGACAGGGTCTCATTATGTATAGCCTTGGCTCACTATGTAGACCAGGCCTTGAATTCTTAGATCCACCTGCCTCTGCTTCTTGAGTGCTGTGATGAAAGACTTGTGCCACTCTAGATAGTATCTAAAAGGAAAAATACCCCCCACTCCCCAGCACCCCCAAAAAAGCAAAACTGGCTTAGGGGGTTTGGGGTAGGAGCCTAATTATCACCCATGAAGTGGGTTTCATGAGTTTCTAAATAATCACAACCTGTAGTGAGAAGAGCAGAGGGGTCAGTCCATGAGTTGGGCATATCACGTTTTAAAGTAGGTAGAGTTAGTTTGGGTTGGGTAGAGTATGAGAGATCTGAGAGCTGAGTAAATAGTTTGTATTTGGTGTGTTAGTGTTGTGCTTTGTAAGCAAATCAAAGCTGGGTTTTTGTCTGGGCCTTTGTATCTCACATTCTATAATTGTAGAATAATTCTCAATGATTCTCAACCTGTGGGGCTGCAACCCTTTGGGTCGCATATCAGATATTTACATTACAATTCATAACAGCAGCAAAATTACAGTTATGAAATAGCAGCAAAATAATTGTATACTTCCACCACAACAGGAGGAACTGTATTAAAGGGTCACAGCATCAGCAAGGTTGAGAAACCACTGTTGTAGAGACTTACTTCCTTTCCTGAACCTCTGCTTTCTTACCAAGAAATTGATAATCGTACCTTTCTGATAAGGTTGTTATGGGGCTTTGATGATTAAAATATGTTAACATAGCATTGAGGTATGTTAGCATATATCATAAATGTATAGCTATGGAATTTTGAGTAGAGAATTTAAGTCAAGAACTATTTATTAGACTTTCTTTCCCTTAGTGCTAAGGATTGAAACTGGGGCTTTGCACATGCTAGGCAAATGCTCTACCACCGAGTTATGACCCTAGGCTTATTTATTCAATCTGACAGTACCCTACAGTGCTGGGGCAGTGTGGGAACCCAATAAGATAGGAGATGAGAAGACCAGTTAGGAGCTCATAATGAAGCCCCGAAGGGCTTGAGTTAGGTAGCAGTAGGATTAGGGATGAGGATGGGATAGCGTTATTGTAGCGGAGAGACTGCGTGACTAGGAAAATTCAAATGGCAGCCGCTGAAATTGGATTGTATTTTTGGGTAGCACAGTGGGTGCATTAGACAGTTTCTTTCATGTAGTAAGGACTTAAACATTTTGTATGATTAAATTTGCAAACTGGGATGGATTGTGAGTAGAAATAGCAATGAGTAGGATATGAGAAGGAGGGGTTAGATTACAGGATATTTTTTGATGGACTAACAGAGTTTACTCAAGAATCTTTGGATACTTACTGTACAAGGTTTTATGGTAGGCAACAAAAGGATATATCTGTTTATGAATGTACAATCCATTTTCCTGAGGCATTTATCTAGGGATGAAATATATGCATCCGTCTATGACACAAATTATATGACAGCTTTGATCAGGCTTTGTGGAGGAATTGGTGTGTACTTAGAACTTGAAGGACGGGTAGGGCTGTATAGGCAAGATGATGAGGGCAGTAGACAAGACAATTCTGGGTGTGTTGAGGGGCTGGTGGTTTAAATCGGTGGTAATTAAGGTTCATGTTGAGGAATGGAGAGAAATAAAGCTAGAAAATAGTAGAGGAATAGCCCAAAATCTGGACCAGAATGATTTAAAGCATTTATTGAAATATGCCCAATAAGGTACTCTAATCCTAAAGGCATAGCATAATATGTTTTGCAGCTTACTTATTTACGTATCCATTTACACAGCTACCTCCTAGCTTAATATATAGGAGGTTTCTAACATTTCTTACATCCCCATAAGCTCCTTGTGTGTCGCCTCCAAGTTGGAAGAGGTCTCCTCCAAACTGCAGTAATGATTCTAATCTCTGTCATTCTCTGTGACTTTGAACTTCATATAAATGCAATATCACCTCTGTGTCTGTTTTCTTTTGCTTAAAATTATTTCTGTTGCATATAGCAGTAGTTTATTTTTTATCCCTCCTTAGGTGTCTTCTATATTACTGTTCAACAGTGTATTTACCCATTCTACAGTTGTCGGACAGTTGAATAGTCTGTAATTTGGAGAACTCGTAGGAGCTGTAACTTGACTTAAGATATAGTGGGGAATCATTGATGAAGTTTTGTTTTAACTGATGAGTTTTGAGTGGAGAAGTGAGAAGAGGGTTTAAGAATGGAGTCTTAAGATCTTTTCCTTGTGTGATGGAGACATAACTGGAAGACATGTATAAGGCTGTGGCAAAGTGAAGAAGTATTGAGGATGGAAGTTGGCGGCAATGGTAGTTGAATAAAGGTGACTGAGGACTGTGATCCTGCTAAGAGATCATTTGGTTATGCTGTACTGGTTCAGTGTGTGAAGACGTTGGGCCAGGTGTCGGGATCACACCTTAGTCCCAGCACTGGAGTGGCTGAAGTAGGAAGAGTGCAGTGACTCTGATGCCAGCTTGGGCTACATAAGGAGATTTGGGTTTAAGACAAAACCACAACAAACTAAAGAGAAGTATAGAGGGTAGGCTGTCTAGCAAGAGTTAAAGTACTGGGTGTAGAGCCAAGAGGTCCAGCAGAGACTTCCGATCACGTGTGAGGTTGGTTACTGACACTACTCCTGTATTTGGTAGGGCACTCACTGGTGGCCAGGAAATAATTTGGGCTGACACTCTAAGTGTTAATTGAAGCAGTAGTAGAAGGGTTGGGTTAAAAACTCGGTATATGGGGTTGGAGAGATGGCTAAGCAGCCTTGGCTGCTGTTCCAAAGGAGCCAGATTCAAGTCCAAGCACCTGCATGGTGGTCACAAGCAGCTTTTACTCCAGTCCTCGGGGATCAGTCACCCTTTCTTTGTGTCTGTTGCTTGCATGTGGTGCACAGATAGACACCAAGACAAAACACCCATACACAGAAATAAATGTATTTATTTATTTATTGTCTTTTTTCTTTTCCTTTTCAGGCAGTTCCCCTACATAGCCCTGGTTGTCCTGGAACTTGCTCTGTAGACCAGGCTGGCCTCAGACTCACAGAGATCCACCTGTCTCTTGTGTCCTGAGTTCTGACTTTAAAGATGTGTGCCATTATACCTGGCTTTATAAGTAAGTAAAATAAAAAAGAGCCGGGCGGTGATGGCGCATGCCTTTAATCCCAGTACTTGGGAGGCAGAGGCAGGCGGATCTCTGAGTTCGAGGCCAGTCTGGTCTCCAAAGCGAGTTCCAGGGAAAGGCGCAAAGCAACACACAGAAACCCTGTCTTGAAAAAAAGATAATAATAATAAAAAAATAAAAAAGAAATCAATGTATGTTCAGTTTCCTTAGGAATAATAGATTGTAGCAGAGGGTGATGACTGAAAGGTTATTTTTGGGGAACTGTGGAAGATCTCCATATGAAAAAGGAAGAAAAGGTTGAGGCAGTATTAAGAGGGAGAGTACTGAGCTGGGCATGGTGGCGCACGCCTTTAATCCCAGCTCTTGGGAGGCAGAAGCAGGAGGATCTCTCTGAGTTCAAGGCCAGACTGGTCTACAAAGTGAGTTCCAGGACAGCCAGAACTACACAGAGAAACCCTGTCTCAAATAGAGAAAATACCTACAATTTGGGTTAAGAGGAGTGGTCTTGACATAAGCCAAGGCCAGTGCAGAATTGTGAACCATGAATCTAGTGTAAGAATGCAGTGTGCAAACCAAGGTCTTATGTGTCTCTGCCAAAGAGATAAGGACTTGGTACATGGAACTTTCGTTTTCTGTTGTGGTCTTCAAGAAAGCCAGTCACCAGAATGCATGGAGGTGTACTCAGTGAGCTAGGAGAGTGTGGAAGTAATGGACGTAGGGACTGGATTGAGTTTACTTTAACAAGGATGGATATGTTATTCCGAAACTGGAGGCAAGAAGTAGCAGATGGATGGAGGTACCACATTTTAGAAGCTGTAAAGAGGATTATAGGTACCAAAGGTATGATCTGAGAATTTCATGGAAGGACTTGAGTATTTGAATAGGATTAAGCATTTCAGTATGGAAATGTAGATTAGTTGATAGGATAGTTATACTTAGAATAAATTGTGGAAGATTTAATGTGTTTCTGCTGATTTTTGTCGAGACAGGGTTTCTCTCTGTAACAGTCCTGGCTGTCCTGGAACTTGCTTTGTAGACCACACTGGCCCTGAGCTCACAGAGATCCATCGGCCTCTGCCTCCCTAGTGTTGGGATTAAAAGTGTGTGCTACCACTGCCACCATGGGGCTGTCTCCTTTTATATATATATATATTATGAACATTAGTGTTTTGCCTTCATGTATGGCTGTATGAGGGTGTCAGATCTGGAACTGGTGTTACAGACAATTGTGAGCTGCCATGTGAGTGCTAGGAATTGAACCCAGGTCCTCTGGAAAAGCAGTTGGTGCTCTTAACCACAGAGCCATCTCTCCAGCCCTCTCCTGGTATTTTTAATACATAGTGTGTGAGTGGAGAAAACAGGTGAGGATAGACTCACTGAGGAGCTGCCGAGTGGGTATTGTAGAACAGTGACATTCTGAGGAGGGCAGTACTGAAGGGGTTGATAGTGAAACTGAATGCCAGGAAAAAGCAGCTGTAAAGCAAGGTACGGTGATGCATGCTTGTAATTCCAGCACTCAGTAAACGGAGGCAGGAAGACTTCGAAGCCAGCCCGAGCTCCATAGCGAGGCTCCGTCAAAAAGATGACATGTCGCCGGGCGTTGGTGGCGCACGCCTTTAATCCCAGCACTCGGGAGGCAGAGCCAGGCGGATCTCTGTGAGTTCGAGGCCAGCCTGGGCTACCAAGTGAGCTCCAGGAAAGGCGCAAAGCTACACAGAGAAACCCTGTCTCGAAAAACCAAAAAAAAAAAAAAAAAAAAAAAAAAAAAAAAAAAAAAGATGACATGTCTAACTAGACTCTGTATGGTGGTGGCTAACAAGTCTCAGAGGCTATGAAGCACGCCGAGTTGGCGGGTTGATTTTCAGTGTGTGTGTGTGTGTGTGGATAGCTGAAGTGAGGAAGGTGCTGAGGCAAGTGTTTGAGCATATCGTTGATCACTGAGAAGAGTGGTTAATTTAAACAAAGTCATTGGGGGAGGACAGGAACGTATTTCAGAGGTTGGTGGAGGTGCAGAAGGGATGGGAGAAGTGCAGAGTGGGACTACCCAGCAAGTGATAGCGTAGCAACAGGAGAAGCGGAAAGAGATCCCACCAGAGGAGTGGGAGAAAGGGACTCTAGACAGGAGAGAAGCAGTTAGGGAGGAAAGAGCAAGTGTGAGAGAAGAGGAAGTGGTCACAGCAGTCTGCTCGGGGGGTGACAAAAATCCCAGTTTGTTTTTGAGGTAT
This sequence comes from Peromyscus maniculatus bairdii, assembly GCF_049852395.1. Classification (NCBI taxonomy): domain Eukaryota; kingdom Metazoa; phylum Chordata; class Mammalia; order Rodentia; family Cricetidae; genus Peromyscus; species Peromyscus maniculatus. The sequence goes on from NC_134863.1 coordinate 24,722,110, forward strand.
GGGATTGAGAGAAATAGATAGACTTGTTAGTAGTCAGCAGTTCTTTACTTTCTGTACAAAATAACATTTGTAGAGTCATCGCCCTTTATATGTAATACACAGATAAATTTAGCTGAGAGAGATGTGCATTAGAAAGAGCATAAAATGAGTAGACGTATATGAAAGATGAGACGTAAGGCTTGTATTTGTTGACTGTAGAGTATGGACAAGTACCCCTCCCCTTTTTTTCTTCTTTGAGAGAGGATGATCTTGAATTTTTGATTCTCCTATCTCTCCCTTCCAAGTGCTAGATTATAGGTTTGTGTACCATACCTGGTTTTATGTGCTACTTGGGTCAAATCCAGAGTTTGGTACATGCTAGTGATGCCCTCTAGCAACTGAGCCACGTCCCCTGCCAGCATACCAGCATTGCCATAAGTTGGTAGGAGCAGGTCAGATAGACTGGAAATGAATAGGAGGGAAGGAAGAGCATCTTGCAGAGCAAATGTGGAGAAGACAGGCTGCCTAGGAAACACCCTGTATATGGTATATGAAGGACAGACTCGAAGGAACGGGTAGACAGAATTTGTAAAAGCCCCCTTCGTGTGTCAAGTCTTTTAGCTCACTGTCAGTCTCCTGCGTGTTTTCTTTGCTTTCCCTAGGCTGGCCCGAAACTGCCACCCTTCTGTCTCCGACTCCCCCCCGGCCCCCAGGGGCTGAGACTGTGCTTTCATACCTCACTTATGTCATACACTTTCTTAGTTTTAGGAGGTAGCTTTTCCTCCCATTAATTACCGATGTATAGACGCCTCCTCCACACAATTCTAAATATGTTTTCTTGGGTTATTTCTAGTTTTCTTTAGTGACAATTTCGTACATGTATATTCTAGTCTTACTTATCTATTGAACATCTCTAAAGGCATTGACTTGCTAATCTCCAAGACAAAATACAGTTTAAATGGAAACTTTGCCACCTAAAAAGAACTTCCATGTGCTCGCCATCCCTGACGGTGTTTAAGACCCAGCCCTGGCCTCTTTGCTTTGCCTGCATCTCTGCTCCCAAACGTGGCCTGTCCAGCTCTGTAATGGCACTCACCGATTTTTGTCAGTTTTACTGTCTGTCACTTTTCCTTTGTACTATCCAGGGTTTGATTCTATAGAAAGTGCCTTTAGTGTATGTGTGCTGCACGGACACTTTGTGGAACCACTTCTCCGCTTTGTTGCGGGTCTGGGGGATGAGGGGTTCCATTGACTTTTTAGAGAACGTTTGTAAACATTTTAAGGGTGGATGATAAGTTGTTGAAGGCTGGATTGGAGCTAAAGTGGTTGGAGATACAGCTCAGTGGTGGAGTGCTTGTCTCGAGTTCTGCCCTAGGTTCAGTTCTCTCCCTAGTGCTGGCAAAGGGAAAAACATGGAGGTGGGCAGACCTAGGAAGTTGGTTGTTTCAAGTGACTCCTTTCTGCAGTAGTTTCACAGAATATGAATTATTAGCTTTGAGAGAATGAGAGAACAGACCAGAGAAATGAGTGACCGAGGAGGCAGTTTTATGAGTTATTTGGTAGGAGCTGGTACAAATTATAAGTTAAATTTGGTGAGATTTTGACTAGCAAAGTGGGAGTGTCCTGGAAGAGACTTAGGAAACTTGTTGGGTAGATTCAAGAGTGAGTGGAAAGATGGGCTAGAGAGAAATTCCTTAAGGAAAAATACAGTTCCTGTGTAAAGCCAGAGGGAGGGAAGACTGAGTAAAGTCAGGGATGGAGAAGTAGTCAGAGGAGGGTTTCCTCCTGGAGGCCGTGTGCCTCCATGTGCCTAGTAACTGGACGGCAGTCGGCTGCCGTTTGTGGGGATGCAGGCTTTCACCAAGACTCCAGAAGCCTCACTTTGCATTTTAGACACCCGGGAATAGGAGTCCTCAAGGCCCCTGGGGTTTTGGAGCTCTAGACGACCCAGGGAGCCTGGCCGCAGGGAGCGGAGGCACGGGGAGGAGGCGGAGGCGAGCCGCGGGCCCGCGGGATCTACGCGCTTGCGGCCAAGGCCCCTTGGCGCGGTCAAGGGAGCCAAGTGAGCCGGGAGGAGGAGCCTTTGTGTGGAGCGCGTGCGCCCCGAGGCCTCTCGGCGCTGCTTCCGGATCGGATCGGCGGCGCTGGGCCGCTCTGCCAGGGTACCTCGGTGCAGTGTCTGTGCTGGGGTGGTGCTGCCGGGCCAGGGGCTGCTGCTGCTGCTACTCCTGCTGGCCGCACCGTGTTTACAGCTTTATGGTTTGTGAGAAGAAGGTCAGGCTGGAACTTGGTCTACTAGACAACTTTGTTTAAAACTCTGTGTGTGCCGCAGTCCTTATGTTGGCCGTGCTAGTAAAACCTGCATGGTTAGTGGTGAGGACGCTCTAGAGGCCTTTCCAGGATTAGGCAGTGGGGTAAACTTTTGCTCTCCAAACTGCGAAGTACTTTTTACAGTCACAGAATGGCTGCTTGTGTAGCAGACCAAAGTTAGGAAATGCAAACTGAAAGCCTTCCCCTCCCGCTTGCATTTGCCTTTTTTATATCTAATAATTATGACTTGTTCAGTTTCTCATATATAACTTTGAGAAAGACTTACTAAATTTGTGGAGAGCAATGATAAAAGTACCACGTTTTTGAAATTTCAAATGTGTTGAATGTTACCATAAATAAGTTAAACAGAATTTTAGAGCTAATACATCTAAAAATATGTTTGCAATTGTTTTTTAGGTGTCCAAGGCAGTCCTGGGTTTTTCTGCCGTTTCTGGATAGTATTATCAGCATGGTCTGAGTGTAGAACTTCAATCTGAGGGAGTACTTTGTTGAGATTACCAGTGTGTTTTGCAGCTGGGAATAGACTCTGGGTCTCTTATTCCCAGTCTGGTGACCTATCCAAGAATAGACTAATGAAACTGGCTATTTATCTGTTTGGAGTGAAATGTGGCTGAGTTGGTTTTGTAGTAAGCATTGGAAAGCTAAGGAAATGAATGTGGCAATGTTTTAATTTATTGTTGAAATGTGTAACCTTAAGTGTAATTTATTTGCATGGGGTTTCTTTGGCCTTTAAAAACATAAAGGCCTTGAGAATATTCCTCAGTGTGATTCCTTTTATGGGATTTGTGCTGCATTGCATTTGATTAAATGGATCGATATAGATGCTTGTGGCATTTAACTGGGTGGCTGTGTTTTTCATGTGGATATTCTCAGTGGTTACAAGTAATTCGAATGCTTAGCTTTTTCAGAACGCCAGGGAGAAGAGGACTTGTTTACCAGTCTTTTCAGTTGAAAACCTGGTCTGGCCATAGCACAGGCCTGTGAGGCTTGAGGCAGGAGGATTACTACTTCCAGGTGAGTTTGGGCTACATAGCCAGACTGTCTCGCAATAAAAATGAAAATAAAGCTTTTGGCCAGGCACTTGGGAGGCAGAGGCAGGCAGATCTCTGAGTTCGAGGCCAGCCTGGTCTACAGAGCCAGTTCCTGGACAACTCCAAAGCTACAGAGAAACCCTGTCTCGAAAAACCAAACAAAAACAAAAAGCCTTTGAACCTCTTTATTGAGGATGCTTAACAAGGTACAAATAGAAATATTTATGACTGTCTCTCACAGCTTTTAAGAATAATTAAAAGATTTTTGTTAAATTTTAATGTGCGTGGATGTTCTGCTTGAATGCATGTATGTGCACCACATGTGTGCAGTGTCCCCAGAGGCCAGAGACAAGGGTGTCAGAGCCTGTGGAACTGGAGTGACACCAGTTGTGAGCTGCCATGTGGGTGCTGGGAATTAAACCTGGACCCTTTGGTAGAGGGGTAACTGCTTTTGACTGTGAAACTCAGGTCTCTCCCACAGTTTGTATGCTGTTATTCTCATTTTCACATTGGCCATATACTAGTATTTGGTTAATGGTCTTTTTTAGTTTTTCGAGACAGGGTTTCTCTGTGTAGCCCTGGCTGTCCTAGGACTCACTCTGTAGAGCAGGCTGGCCTCCAACTCAGAGATCTGCCTGCCTCTGCCTCTCCAGTGCTGGAACTAAAAGTATGCGCCACTATGCTTGGGTGATGTTTTTAATTGAGCCTCATACAGAACTAGTAGTTGTAATTAGGCATTTTTGTTTTGTTAAAAAGTGCTCCTAGCCTTTCTTCTCTTTCCACCTGTGTCTCCAAAGAGAAAGGAGCCACCATCTCTCCCGTCTTCAAAAGGCCTTGGAACATTCACGTTTCATCTCAAACCAGAAATGATTTTGGCATTATCAGCAGGGTTTTTTTTTTTTCTCGCTGGGAGATTCTTCTAGTTTTGGTGGATAGATGTTAAATATGCTACAATGCACATGACAACCTCTATAAGAAGTAAATGGTTGAGAAATTATGAGCTAATATTGAGAGTAACCTTCCATCTAAATGTATGTCTATGAAAGGTACTTATAGTGTAACTACTTGTCATTACCATATGCATGGCTGATCCTTCCCCAAAGGAGTCCTCATGATCACAGGTAGAGGGTATTGGAACACAAGATTTCTCTGTGTAGCCTGAGCTGTCCTAGGACTCACTCTGTAGAGCAGGCTGGACTCCAACTCAGAGATCTGCCTGCCTCTGCCTCCCGAGTGCTGGGATTAAAGGCGTGCGCCACCACCGCCCGGCTGGAGCTGAAAATGTAATAAGTGTCACTCCTTTGGTTTGTAGATGATGGAATATTGGGACTTACCCAGGGTCCCATAGAGAACTCAGAACTTGCCTTTTGTTATTTTATATATAATTTAGTTTTAATTAACTTATTTTATTGAAATTAATTTTTTTTCCCTGAGACATGTTTCTCTGTGTAGTTTTGGTGCCTGTCCTGGATCTCCCTCTGTAGACCAGGCTGGCCTCCATCTCAGAGAGATCCCTGCCTCCCAAGTGCTGGGATTAAGGGTGCATATTAATGGCACCACCATTGCCCAGCCCTGAAATTACTTTTAATCATCACTAAGGGAAAGATGTAATTATATTACCTTGATATAATTAAAGTAATCAAATTAAAAAAATTAAGCACTTGCATGACAAGAAGTATTCTTTTTCAGTATCCATTGAATTATTGTTACTTCATATGCACATACATTTGTTGAATTTTTCAGCAAATTATAATCATTGTGCAGTTTTTAATATTTCCTTTTAATATTTTGTGTGTGTACATGCATTTGCACATGGTGCCTTTCTTGTTCTCCCTTATTTATTTATTTATTTATTTATTTATTTATTTATTTATTTATTTATTTAAGTTTTTTTAAGACAGGGTTTCTCTGTGTAGCTTTGGTGCCTGTCCTGGATCTCGCTCTGTAGCCCAGGCTGGCCTTGAATTCCCAGAGATCCATCGCCGCCGCCGCCGCCGCCGCCGCCACCACCACCACCACCACCACCACCGCCGCCACCGCCACCCGGCCTCCCTTATTTTTTGAGACAAGGTCTTTCATTGAATTTGGCTACGCTGGTTGGCAGTGACCTCTAGGATCTGCCTTCTCAGCACTGGGTTACAAATGTGCACTATTGCCCCTGGGTGCTGGGGACCCAGACTCAGGTCTCCATGTTTACATAGCACGTGTGTTATTCCCAGAGCTATCTTCGAGTCTCCTCCTTAATAGCTACTTTTAAAAAATGTTCAAAAAGTTAAAAAGACTATACACAATTTTAAAACAAGATCACTTAATGTTAATTTTAACTTAGGCAAAAACTTCTCCCTCTCTCTGTGCCCTCTTCTCCCCTGTCTTCTTGCCTTCCTCCCTCCCTCCTCTCCCTTCTTTTTTCTCTTCCTTCCTTTGGTTGGCTCTCACTTAAAGCAGGTCTTAGCTTCTAGGCCCAGGCAAGCCTGGCTGCCTCCCTCCGCCCTTCTGAGCAGCTGGGGTTACAGGTCCATGCTGACATGCTGCCTTTAGTAGACAAAACTCCTAACATGCGCCTAGAGCTATTAAAACATCTTTGAGCAGCCGGGTGGTGGTGGCGAACGCCTTTAATCCCAGCACTCGGGAGGCAGAGCCAGGTGGATTTCTGTGAGTTCCAGGCCAGCCTGGGCTACCAAGTGACCTCCAGGAAAGGCGCAAAGCTACGCAGAGAAACCCTGTCTCGAAAAACCAAAAAAAAAAAAAAAAAACATCTTTGAGCATATCTATGTTTGTTTCCTGTTTTATGAGGATCACTGTAATAGCGACTGGTGTGTTACTGTAAATCTTCTCTAGCAGGGTCTCTTTGGTTAATTTTAGAAAAAATTTTTTGGAATCTTCAGGAACATAGTTGTGTAGAACATCAATTGGATATTAGGTTAACTATTTTCACATTATGTAATCAGTGTGCTGTAGGGGGGAATTGTCAGGGTTCTCGTCACGTTCAACACGACACCTCCCACTGTCACAAAGGAAGAGAAGGACAAGATACAGGCATCAGTTGATCTTAGCCTGCTACAGGCATTCTGTGTTACTTTATTTAAAATCAGATTATTACTGTGTGAGTGTACATGGTGTGTGGGTGCTGTGGTGTAGGTGAGGGCAGGCGACAGTTCGGTGGAGCCAGTTCTCACCTGCTTTCTAGGGATTGAGCTAAGGTTGTCAAGATTTACAGTAAGAGCCTTGACCCACTGAGCCAGCCCAAAAATCATCGTACAGAAACACACTTATTTTACAGAGTTGAAATGCATGTTAGAAAAAGAAAAAAATGAGAAACTGTTCAGTTAATACTTTGGCTTGAAGATGGAATGACTTTCTTACATTTTTATTAGTGTTTTATTATAGACACATTTAAGTAGAGGAAAGCAAAGTCTAGGAACTCTACAGTTAGTAATTGTTGGCCATTCTTGTTTCATTTAGACTTCTACCTTTCCTGTTTTCTACCCTCTTGTTAGTCCTTTAAAGATTTCATCTGTTTACTTGTGTGTGTATGCGTCTTGTGAATGATGTGCACATGAATATATGGGTGCCTGTGCTTGTACATGAGCAGAGGCTGGAGGAGCATGTCAGATCCCTTGGCGCTGGGCTTCATAGGTATTTGAGGCTTGTTTCCTAGGTGCTGGGATCTGAACTCCAGTCTTAATGATTGTGCTGCAAACACTTAACTGCTGATCCATCTGCCTGTCCTCTCAGTGTTTAGTTTATTTGCTTGTTGTGTGTGTGCTTGAGTGCACACCCATGTGCCCTGGTTTACCTGTTGAGGTCAAAGGACAGCTTATATGAGTACCATGTGGGGCCCAAGGATCAAACTCTCGGGTCCGTTTAAAAAAAAAAGTCAGTAAAAACTTGCTTTTACGTGCCAAGAACCTTTACTCGCCGAGCCTGCTGGTCCCACGGCTCCTGTTACTTTTAGGATAACTTTATTTTGAAAAATTACAGGAAGTGGCAAAATTAGTATAGAAGGCTGTGTAACTGGGTGTGGTAGTCCACACCTGTATCCCAGCACTCAGGAGGCAGAAGTACGCATATCTCTGTGAGTTAGAGAGCAACCTGGTCTGCATAGCAATTTCATGCCAGACCCTGTCTGGGCAGGGGGGGTGGGGGGGTGGTGAAGAAAAATGCTAGAGACCTGCTTTGGCAGGGGAGTTCAGGTACCAAAGAGGATGTGTGGAGTCCGTGGTGGTGGTGTGGGGAAGGAGGAGGAGATGGATCTGAGGGTGAATCAGGATGGCTGCCAGCAGCATTTAATTGAAACGAGACTACACTTTATATACTGTATAGCTGCTCATAGGATTAAATGGGAGACGAGGGTCATCTGAGCTGGAGTGTGGCTTGAGATGGGGGTGGAAGAAACTAGTTTTGACCTTGACAGTAGGCACCACTCATCCGTTAATGAAAGGCCCTAAGTTCCTCTTGCTAGAGATAAGAATGATTGCTTTAGCAAGCAGGAACTCCTCAAGCCCCCAAAGGAATGGAGACCCCTATCCAAATGCCTGACCTTAGGGAAGGGACTTCTGGGGAACAGGCACTATATTACAGTTGCCTCACTACAGGCCTTACTACACGGACCCGTTCCCTTATATGCTCCCAGAAGGGAAGGCCTGGTGCCTTCCTCTTTTCTCGTTACACCATACCATTCGGATTTCTCTGTATTTATGAACTGAACTCTTGCCCTTAATGGCCTCAGCTCTGGATCTGAATCGTAGGCCTTTCATCCTTGGGATCAGGTGTGTCCAGTAAACCTCAACCGTTCCTGTTCTTGGTGTAATTAGGAGGGCACTATGGAATTCATTCCTGGGTCCACAGTGGTGGGGATTTTTTTTTCCGAAAGAATTATTTTGTTTAGAGAGCCAGACATTCTACACATTTTCACCCTTTACCAAAACCCCCACAAAATTTCCCAAAGGGAAAGGCATTAACAGTGAGAATTAAAAATTCATTAAAGATAAAAGTAAAAAAGTACTGGAGAAGTTTGTCAAGCAGCAATGGTTGCCATTTGGTTCATGCCAGAAAAAATAAATAAATAAAAAAGAATGCTGTGCTTTCTTCATCCAGACATCTTATAATAAGTCACCAAACCCAGAAAATTGACATGCTACTTTATGGTTAATAAGACTACTAAATTCACAGTTTCTACAATTCTGAGACCTACACTAATAGTGAATATATAATTTTGTGCCATTTTTCTCTCATGTAGAAATTTATGTAGCTGGGCTGGAGAGATGGCTCAGAGGTTAGGAGCACTGGCTGCTCTTCCAAAGGTCCTGAGTTCAATTCCCAGCAACCACATGGTAGCTCACAACCATCTGTAATGAGATCTGGTGCCCTCTTCTGGCCTGCAGGCATACATGCTGTATACATAATAAATAAATAAATCTTTAAAAAAAATTTATGTAGCTACTACAATGAAGATACAAACTTGAGTTATCACAAAGGCCACCCCTCTTGCCACACCCTGTGACAGTCCCTTCACAACGTTGCTCTCTGACCCCTGGCAGCCTGTTCCCTAGCTCTATGGTTTTGCCATTTCCAGAATGGTATGTAGTGGTAAGTTCTGATACTTTGTTTGACCTTCCACCTTATGAGCTGGTTGTGTGCAGTGTATGTGCATGTGTGGACGTGCGGAGGCCCGAGGAGGACTCTTGCTACTCTTTGTCCTGTTTCGGTGAGACAGGGTCTCTTGGTGAACCTGGAGCTCGGCTGGCGGGCAGCAGGCCTTTGTCCACCCGCTCCCAGTGCTGGGATTGCAGGCCCACCTGGCTTTCATGTGAGTTCTGGAGACTTGAACTCGGGTCTTTGTGCGTACGGAGCCAGTGCTCTTATCTGCTGAGCCGTCCCTCCAGCCTGAGGGATGTTCAGAGTTTTCTGTTGTAAACCTAGGGCTGGCGAACATTAGTACAGGAAATGTGAGGATTTTGTGTAAATAAAAGTTTTCCTTTTTTCCTTAAATATCGAAGGGTAAGATCGCCGAGTTGTGTGCTGTGTGTGTGTTAGTGCTTCTCTGATGGCTGACGGTTCTGAGATCGCCGAGTTGTGTGCTGTGTGTGTGTGTGTGTGTGTGTGTGTGTGTGTGTTAGTGCTTCTCTGATGGCTGATGGTTTTGGACATCTTTCCATGTTTTTATTCTTCTCACTCTTTTTTTTTTTTTGGTGAAATGCTTTGATATCTTTTGTTCAGTCAGAATAATTTGCTTGCTTACTGTTGAGTTTTGAGAGTTCTCTCCCCCATCCCCTTTCCCTTCCCTCTCCCCCATCCCCTTTCCCTTCCCTCTCCCCCTAGACAGGGTTTCTCTGTGTAGCCTTGGCTGTTCTGGAACCCTCCTGAGGACCAGGCTGACCTCAAACTCAAAGATCCTCCTGCCTCTGCCTTCCGAGTGCTGGGATTAAAGGCTTGCGTCACTACCTGTCCACTTAAGACTTTTGTTAGGTGTGTTTTGCAAATGTTTTCCTTGAGTTTATAAGCAGAAGATACTGCTTTTTAAAATATTCTTAGAGACCTCATCTTAACACAGTCCACACTTTGATAAGCTCTGACTTGTGACTCTCTCCATGCAATATAGCATGCCTCTGGTGCCAAGTTCAAGAGCCCTGCCCCGTGCTTCAGTTCCAAGGTTTCCCCCGTCATCCTCTATCAATTGTGTAGTTCTGTGTTTCCTATTTAAATGCCTGATTGCTTTTGAATTTGAGATGTGGCTGTATGGCTTAGAGGTTGCTGTTTGCCCTCTAGGTGCCCCATTGTTCCAGGACCGTTAGTTAAAATGACGATCCTTTCTCAGTTGAACTGTTCCTGCCTCCTTCTCACAACCATTTGATGTGTTGTAGCCCGGCTCTGGCGCTCTGATTTGTTCGTTGGTCTCCGTGTCTTCGGTCTTTCAGGGCCTGCTTGCCTGAGCCATAGCTGTGTGGACTTAGAAGGCAGATTGCTTCCTCCACTTTAGCCTTGGCAAGATTATTGCAGCTTTGTGGTGCCTTTGCCTTTCATACACATTCTAGAATCTCAATAAAATCTGTGAAAACTGCCTTGCCATGAGCTTGATAGGAGTTCAGTAAGCCTGTAGTTCAGCTTGGGATACATTGCTTTATTGTGTAGACTTTCAATCAGTGACCAGCGATTCCTGTTTACTTAAACCTTCCCTGTTATTTTTGAAACACATTGTGAGCATCATTGAGTTTTCCTTAAACAGATTTGAGGTAGCTCTAACAGACAATGTAATTCATCTATTTAAAAGAGTGGTGTAGTTTTATTATTCACAGGGCTATGCGGCGATCACCATAATCAATTTTAGAATATTTAGCATATAAAATATTTAGAGTATTTTCACTATCTTAAAAAGAAACTGCCCTGGCCAGGTGGTGATGGCACATGCCTTTAATCCCAGCACTCAGGAGGCAGAGCCAGTCGGATCTCTGTGAGTTCGAGGACAGGCACCAAAACTACACAGAGAAATCCTGTCTCATAAAACAAAAAACAAAAAACAAAAAACAAAAAAAAAAAAAAAGAAAGAAACTGCCCTTATTTTTTCTTCCACTGAGTCTCTGGCAGTTACTAATCTTTCTGCTTCTAGGAGTTGTTTGGTTTGAACATTTTGTTTATTTGTTACTATTGTTATTGTCATTGTTGTTTCAAGACAAGTTTCTCTGTATAGTCCTGGTTGTCCTGGAACTCGCTCTGTAGACCAGGCTGGCCTTAAACTCAGAGATCCGCCTGCCTCTGTCCACTGAGTGCTGGGATTAAAGGTGTGTGCCACCACTGCCCAGCTGTTTTGAACATTTTAATGGAATCATAGAGTAGATGGTTTTCTATGTTCTGTAAAGTACACTCTTACATGATGTAGGATGTATCAATAGTTCATTACTTTTTAATGGATTAGTAATAGCCTGTATGAACATACTACATTTTGTCTATTAACTGATCAGCATTTGGGTTGTTTAGACTTTTTAGGTTTTATGAATAATTCTGTTTTGAATCTATGTGTCTATATTTTTAAAGAGTATTTTTCTCTTTGGTATGCTGTATGTATGTTGACATTTGCATGTTAGTGAGCATATATGCATATTGATATCTGGGATCTTCCTAATCATTCTTCCACCTTAATATTTGAGGCAAGTTCTCTTAGTCAAACCCAGAGCTCATAGCTAGCTTGCTCTAGGACTGTTTCTAGTCTCCGGTTTTTGAGGCTGAAATTACATGTGTGCTGCTATGCCCACTTACCACTCATTTGCTTATTTGTGTGGTTCTGGGGACCTGCACTCTGTAAGCACTTTGACCACAGAGCTGTGTTCCCCAGGCCACCTCCTGACCCATTCCCCCTTTTGTTTGTTTTTGGTTTTTTCGAGACAGGGTTTCTCTGAGTAGCTTTGGAGCCTGTCCTGGAACTCACTCTGTAGCCCAGCCTGTCCTGGAACTCACAGAGATCCGCCTGCCTCTGCCTCCTGAGTGCTGGGATTAAAGGCACCATGGCCCGGCCTGTTGGTTTGGTTTTTTGAGACAGATTCTCACTATGTAGCCCTGACTGGCTTGGCGATGTAGTCCACGCTGGACTTGAACTCATAGAGATCCACCTCCTTCTGGGATTAAAAGTGTGCACCACCACACTCTGCTGAAAAGATCCTTTTGACAGGCTCCCTCCAACTGAGCTACACCTTCAGTCCCTGTCTTTGGTGTAAGCCTTTGCCTTCAGCTTTCTTGTCTCTGCCTAGCAGCAGAGCTGCCGAGTATTGCACCGTCTCAGTCTTTAGTCAGTTAAGAACTTAAGCCTTTTCCAAAGTGGCTTTACTATTTTACATCTCCATCAGCAGGTATGAACTCTTCAATTTTCCCACATCTTGCCAATATCACCTGAGTGCCCCCTCCTCCAAAGTAGCCCTTGCTTCTAATTTAGGATATTTTTACCCCACCTTCCCTAGTGCTGGGGTGAAAGGGATGTATCACTATGCCAGGCTGGTAACAGCCTTTTTGATTACAGCATTCTTTGTGGGCGTGAAGTATTATTTAATGATGTGGTGTTGTGAAATGTGTGTTTGGGCTTTATCCATTTCTTGGCATGTAACTTCTAAAATGCTTGGAATTGCTAATGAGTTTTATTGAGTGTAGCTATGCTTGTAACCCCCTAGCTAGCTTTAGGATGGGGACTGGTCACAGGAAAGAACTAGGTATGATTTATGTGTTCCAAGGAGGTGAGGAACAAAGGATGAAAAGATTATCATTGGACAGTAGTATAATAACTTATGCTTACTCAGGGAGACCTCCTTTTGAACCCCAAAGAATTGAGTTGGGGAGCTTCTGGATAGCTCAACTTGTGGAGCATGTTGTGCTTAAGAGGGCATGGAAGCAAGGCCATCCTTCCCATGGTCCTTGTGCATGTGTGTCTCATCTGGTGTTTATCAGTATCTTTGGCATATCCTTTGCAGTGGGCCAATAATTGTGTTTTCCTGAGTTCCTTGAGAAGCTCAAGCAAATTAATTGGACCAAACAACATGGGGTTCATGGGAACCCTGATTTATAGCAGGCTTATCATAAATAAACATTAAGTCCACCAACCTGAGGGTGCATCATTGACACTTTAAGATAAACAGCTTATCTCCAGATTGGGTTGATTTAAGGTCCGTGTAACACCATGACTGAAAACAGCTTGGGAGGGAAGGACTTATTTCATCTTCCAATTCTCAGGTCACACCCTATCAATGAAGGAACGGGGCAGGAACTCAAGGCAGGACTGTGGAGGCAGGAACTGAAGCAGAGGCCATGGAGCAAGGGGTGCTGTTCCCTGGCTTGCTCCTCATGCTCAGCCTGCTTTCTTACACAATCTTGGACCAACTGCCAAGGAGGGAAGCCTCCCACATCAGTCATTAATCAAGACAATACCCTATAGACTTGCCTATATACAGGCCAGTCTTAGGGAGGCATTTTCTCAATTAAGATTCCCTTTTCCTGGATATGTTTAGGTTTGTGTCAAGTTGACAAAAGACAGCCAGCACAGATGCCCAGCTAGTGTCTGCTGTGGAATTTGGAGAAATCCCTCCCATACTTCTTGGTGACAGAAAGTCAGAATCTTTGTATATTCTGGATATTGTGACATGGTTTGTACATACTTCTCTGTGTAAGGGTTGTCTTCACTTTCTTGATGGTGTTTTTGAAGTTCAACGTAAGATTTTTGGTTTTAAAAATACACAGTATGAGATCAATGCTCTCCAGATTTTGTTTAGAGCATGAAGTTAACTAGAGGCAGTGCTGTAAAGTGGAGCCCAGAAGCTTTTCCCTTTTGAATCACTGCAATTCTAGACCATGCAGTCCAACTCTTCCTTTTACGCCCTCCGCCCTGGCAGCCCGCATGCACTCTGCCTCACTCCCGTGGTTGCTTTAGATTCCTCCTGGTGGAGTCATACGCGAGCTGACCTTCTGGGGCTGGCTTATTTTATGTATCATTTTGTTCTCAAGGCTTGTCCATGTTGAATATCCCTTTTTAAGCGCTGAATATTTCACCGTATGTTTATGCAACACTATTTATATTTTAACATGACATTATTTATCTTATGTGTGTGTACACGTGTGCATGCCTGTGCATGGAGGTCAGAAAAACTTGTAGGAATGGCACTCAAGCTGTCAGGCTTGGAGGCTGTGCCTTTCCCTGCTGAACTGGCCCATATCATACATATTTTCCTTATTCCTTATCTGTTGGCCTTCATTTGGTTTGTTTCCACATTTTAGTTATTGTGAACAATGTCTAAGTTCCTCCTTGGGAATGATTTCAGTTCTTTTGGATAAATACCCTCAGGCAGGTTTACTGGAGTAGGATTTTGTCTTTGAGGAGCCTCTGTAAACTTTCCATAGTGCTTTATCATTTTGTATTCCCGTTAGCAGTGCACAAGGTTTTCAAGTTTTTCTTATTCTCTCAACATTTATTTTACCTTTTTGATCATGGCCATCCTAATAGGTATGAGGTAATGGTTGGGTGTGATTTTTTTTTTTTTAAAGTTAAGTTTTCCTAGTGATTATGGTTGTCAAGTGTCTTTTCATGGTTTTATTTTAAAAGGATTTGTTTTTATTTTCTGTGTTTGTGTGTGCATATACCTGTGAGGGCCAGAAGAGAGAGTTGGATTCCCTGGAGCTGGAGTTACCGCCGACTTTGTGAGCTGCCCAGTGTGGGTGTGGGAAGCCATAGCAAGCGCTGCTAACTGCTGAGCCATCTCACCACCCAAGATAAAGAGTTTCTTTGTGTAGTTTGGCTGTCCTGGAGCTAGCTCTGTAGACCAGAGATCCCCCTGCCTCTGCCTCCTGACTTGTGGGATTAAACCCTGATGTTTGGATGGGTTTGTTTGTAAACCAGGTATTGATTTGTGGGAGTTTCTTCTGTAGGGTGGATGTTTGTTCTCTCATCAGATGCAGCTTGCGCATCTCTTGCTGTGTCCCATAGGGCACCCTTCACCTGATGGTTTTCTTTACTCAGGAGAATCCTTTCAATTGGATGTAGTTTCACGTGTAGGGTTTGCTTTTGTTGCACTCTTGGGGGATCATGTCCAAGAAACCGTTGATGTGTTCTGGGTCTTTCCCTCTTCCCCCAGGAGATTGATGGCTTCCGGTCTTGTGTGTAAGGCTCTAAGAGGTGAGGTAGTGGCAGGCTTGCTGGAGTTGAAGCTAGAGCCTTGCTGTGAGAAGCACGTGCTGGGTCCCCACGCTGCAGGCCTTTGTGTGTTTGTTGCATTTGAATCTGTAGATGAGCTGGTAAAGTATTCACCTAACAGTACTAAAGTTTCTGATCTGTAAATACCAGATACCTGTATTGATCGTTCTTAATTCCTTTCAGTCATGTTCTGTAATTTTCAGTTAAAGTATCTGTTTTGTTAACTTTGTAAGTAGGGGCTTTGTATACTTTTGGTGGTATGTAGTGACTTTTCATTTGAGATGTAGTTTCACACTGTAATTCAGGCTGGCCTGTAATTTATTAATACAGCCTGGCCTTGAACTTTTGAGTCCTCCTGCCTCAGCTCCTGAGTACTCGGATTCCAAGCATGTGCCTGATTTATAAATGCCATTCTTTTGCCCCCTCCCCTCCGCTTTGGTGGTTCCATGGTGTTGCACAAGTCTGTACCACTGAGCTCCATTCTTAGCCAACACAGGCATATAACAGGGTTGTTTGTTGTTGTTGAGATAGGGCCTTGGGTATCCCAAGCTGTCCTGGAGCTCACTAGGTGGCCAAGAATGATCTCAAACTTGATTCTCTTGCCTCCTCCCCCCAAGTGAAAGGATTACAGGCATGCACCACTATGCCCAGTGTGGAGCGAGAGCAAACCCAGGGCTTTGTTCATACAAGGAAGGAAGGACTCTACCGCCTGAGCTGCCTCCCCAGCCTGATCTTGTGGTTTTGTTGCATCACGCAGCGTTGTTGAGTTCATTAGTCCTAATTTTGTAGTGGGTTCTCTAGGCATGTCTGTTCTCTAGAGCATGCCACCTATAGCCGTTCACTCCCTTCGCAGGGTTGACGCCTTTGACTTGATTTTCTTAACATTCTGTGACCTCACTTTCTAGAAGTAGCAAGAGCAGACATGCTTATTTCTGATCTTAGAGAGAAGCGTTTACTATTTTAGCATTAATTATGTGGCTTTCTGATAGACAGTGTTTATTTGATTGCAGCAATTTGATCAGTCTGTTCTCTTTCTGGTTTGTGTGTGTGCATGTGTGCACGTGCACTCACACACAAAGGTGCTACATTTTACTAAAAGTTTTTCCATGTTTCTTGAGATGATTTGTTCAAAGTAATGATTTGACTTTTAGTTCGTTGTTTTGATGTGACATATGTTTTAGTTTTCTTCTGCTGTGATAAAACACCATGACCAAAAGCAACTTGGGAGGAAAGGGTTTATTTTATCTTGTAACTCTCAGGTCACTCCATCACTGAGGGAAAGTCAGGGTAGGAAGTCTAGGCAGGAACCTACTGAAGCGGAAGCCTTGGAGGAATGCTGCTTATTGTCTTGCTCCTTATGACTTGCTCGATGTGCTTTATCAAACAATTCAGGACCACTTGCCCAGGTGGCACCTTCTCCTGTAGACTGGGCCCTGCACATTAGTCATTAATTAAGAAAATGTCCTATAGACTTTTGCCTGCAGGCAGTTTAGATAGAGGCATTTTCTCAATTGAGAGTCTTTTTCCCAAATATGTCTAGATTTGTGTCATGTTGACAAGAAATAACCAGAACAGCATATTACCTTGACTTTCAGAGTTAAACCAACCTGGCATTTCTAAAATGACTTCTATTTGGCCATGGTTCATAATCCTTTTATGTGCTGGTGGTTTTGGTCTGCTAATATTTTTTTGGTGAGGATTTTTTCATCCATACTCATAAGTGATATGACTTGTCTTTTCATGTGGTATGTTTGTCTTGTTTTGGTTTCAATAGCACTGAATTTTTCATTTATTTATTTATTTATTTTTGAGACAGGGTCTTTCAATGTAGTTCTGGCTGGTCTCGAACTCAATGAACATTCCTCTCCCTGTTTTGGGAAAAATATGTGAACATTTGGTTTCAATTCTTCATTAACTATTAGGTAGAAATAACTAATGAATCCATCTTAGCCTAGAAATTTTTTAGGGGGGAGAAACTTTTCTTTAATGGTTATAGAACTATATATTATTACTTTCTTCTTTTACTTTCTTGGTTTTTCAAGACAGTATTACTTTCTTCTTGATTGAGTTTTGGTAGCAGTTCTCAGTACTTGAAGAGCATAAAAATGTTTGCAGCATCCCCTTATCTTCTTAATGCAGGATCTATATTGATAAAGTCATTTTATTCTTGATGTTGCTGTGAGCCTCCTGCTTTGTTAGTTTGTTAGAGGCGTATGTGGGGGGTGCTAAACAGGGTTAGAGGTAGCCCAGGCTAACCTCAAACTCCTTTTGGGCCTTAAATGGCCTTTGGGTCTTGAATTTGCTGTGTATCTGAGGATGACAAACTTTTGATCCTCCTGTCCCCATCTCTGAAGTGCTGGGATTACAGGTGTGTGCTCTCACATCTGGTTTATGTGATGCTGAGGATAGAACATTGGGCTTTGTACATGTTGGCAAGCACTCTTCTCCTGATTTGTGTCCTTAGCCAGGTTTATAAAGTTTATGTAAATGTTCTCTCTTTCCTGTCTCATTGATTTCTGCTCTGCTTGTTTAAAGTTCACTTTGCATTTTTACAGTTTGCGTGAGTGTGAATGCACATGTGCGTATATATTCCTGTGCATGTGTGTGCAGTACCAGAAGTCACTGTTGGGTGTCATCTTCATTTGCTCTCCATCTTATTTTAAAATCTTTGATACATTTGTTTTTTCCAAGATTTATTTTGTTATTTTAAATTGTGTGCATGCATGTGTGTCTTTGTGAGGGTATATACACATGAGTGCAGATGCCTAGGAAGGTCTAGACACTTAGACCCCTAAGATGGGTGCTAGGAACTAAATTTGGGTGCTCTGCAATAGCAGTATGTGCTCTTAACTTCTCAGTCATCTCTACAACTTGCTATTTATTTATTTATGCATTTATTTGCACGCACACACACACATAAGTACACTGCTCATGTTCCACACTGCACATGGATAGATAGGTTAAGGACAACTTTCAAGAGTCAGTTCTCTGCTTCCATCATACGGGGCCCAGGGATTGAACTCAGCTGCTCAGGCTTGGTGGCAAGCATCTTTACCAGCCTAGCCATCTCACTGGCCCACCACCTCATTTATTCATTTATTTGTTTATTTCCTTTTTTAAAGAATTTTATCAATTTATGTGCATGGATGTTTTGCCTGTGTCTGTGCACCACTTGCTTCAGGAAGCCAGAGGAGGGTCTTTGACCTCTCTGGAACTGGAGTTCAGACGCTTGTGAGCTGCTGTGTGGGTGCTGAGAATTGAGCTGCGGTCTTCTGGAAGAGTAGTCTGTGCTCTTAATGTCTAGGCCATCTCTCTGGCCATAAGGTGTATTTATTTACTTAATTAGATTTATTTTATTTGAATGAGAGTTTTGCCTGCATATGTGTATGAGTACCATGTGTGTGCCCGATGTCCAAAAAAGTCAGAGGGTCTTTGATCTCTTGGAACTGGAGTCATGGATGGTCGTGCTGCCGTGGGTTTGCTGTTTGCTGGGAGTTGAGCCTGGGCACTGTGCAAGAGCATCAAGTGTCTTAACCATTGAACCATCTCTTCAGCCCCCCAAGGTTTATTTTTAATTATGTATTGTATGGGTATATGCATGTGAATGTAGGTATGGGGTGATCTCCTGGAGTTGGAGTCAGAGGTGGCTGTGAGCCACCTGAAGTGGATACTGGGAACTAAACTCTAGTCTTCTGCATGAGCAATGTGTGCTCTTAACACTAACCCATCTCTAGCCTCCCATGTTCAGTTTGGAGAAAGGGTCTCTCAGCAGATCTGTAGCTCACTAATTTTGCTAGCTTGGCCAGCCGGTGAGGTCCAGAGTCCCTCAGTCTTCATTTCCTAAGTATGGGATTATACACACATGCTGCCGTGCCTGGCTTGTTTTGTTTTTTGAGACAGAGTTTCTGCTGTCCTGGAGCTTGCTCTGTAGACCAGGCTGGCCTCGAACTCACAGAGGTCCACCTGCCTCTACCTCCTGAGTGCTGGGATTAAAGGTGTGGGCCACCACTGCCTGGTGTGCCTGGCCTTTTATGTGTGTTCTGGGACCCAAACTTGGGTTGTTGTCCTTGCCCCTAGCACTGTGTCAACTGAACCAGCCCCCCCCCCCTCCGTTTTAGTTTTTTGTGGTAGATTAAACAAGGTTGGTTTGAGATACCAGTTTTTAATGTATCATCTCATTCTGTTGACTTGTACATTTATTTATTGCCTGTCTCTGTGCATGAGCCAAGGTGCACATGTGGAGGTCAGAGGACAGCTCATGGGAGTTGCTTCTCCCTTTCGGTCACATGCACTCGGGGATTGAACTCACGTCCTCAGTTTCACCTGAGGAGCTATCTTGTTGGCTTTGTCAATTTCTCTGTTGTTATTTTTAGGTGTATCTCACATATTGTGATGCTTTCTGTTTTTATTTTCATTTACTTTTTATATTTAAAAATTTTCTTTGAGATTTATTTGACCCATGAATTTGTGTGTGTGTGTGTGTGTGTGTGTGTGTGTGTGTGTGTGTGAAACCCATGAACTTTTTTAAAATGTGTTTTATTTCTCTGTTTAGAGTTTTTGTGTTGCCTATTACTTATTTCTAGTCTTCGTTGATCATAGTCAGAGACTAAACTCAGTTCTCAGTACATTTTTAAGGTGCACTGTGTGACAGACAGTGCCTGGGTGCCTGGGTTAATGTTTCATCCGTGCTTGAGAAAAATGGGTATTCTGCTGCTCCTTACTGGAGCATTAGTTAGAGCCTCTTGGTGGATGGTGATGTTAATGTAGCTACTCCTGTTTTAAAAAACAAAGCATCTAGGGCCTGGCAAGATGGCTCAGCCAGTAAGGGAGCTTGTCTCCAATTCTGATGACCTGAGTTTGCTCCTTGGAGCCCACATCACGGAAGGAGGGGACTGATTCCTGCAAGTCACCCCCTGACCTCCACATGTATGCTGTGGTGTGTGTGCACACACATTTTTAAACATTAAAGGGATTATAAAGTATTAACATATATTACATTTTTCCCATTCAACTTAAGTTGCTGATTTTGAATTTCTTAATTATTTTGCACTGTGTGTGGTGTGTGTGTGTGTGTATGTGTGTTCATGTGCATGCGCATGCACACAGGCAGGCATGCATATGCCACACTAGGTGTGTGGAGGTCAGAGGATGACTTTGAGGAGTTGGCTCTCCTTCCTTATTTGGTTGCTGGGCGTTCTGAACTCAGGTCGTCAGGCTTTATCCACTGGCCTCTGATTTTTATTTGTTGTTTTTGTTTTTTTTGAGACAGGGTTTCTCTGTGTAGTCCTGGGTGTCCTGGAACTCACTCTGTAGACCAGGCTGGCCTCAAACTCAGAGATCTGCCTGCCTCTGCCTGCTGAGTGCTGGGGTTAAAGGCGTGTGCTACCGCACTTGGCTATGGCCCCTGATTTTGAATTTCTTGAATGTGATATAGAATCATTAAAACAATAGCAACAAAGCCTTTTTCAGTTCATCTTCAGGTTAGTTAACGTTAGACCTGTCTGCCTTGAAGTACTTCTCCCTGTGTTGCCACCCACTGTTCCCTTTGCTCTGGTTCACTCCTCTTTGCCCGCCGCCTCACTTGAGGTGTGGAGAAGGGTCTCACAGAGCCACCGTACCCAGTTCATTTTTGGTATTCTGAGATACTGTCTGGCTACTTAGCCCATGTTGACCTTGAATTTAGACCCTCCTTCCTCTGCTGCTTCGTTAGGGAATTACAGATCTAGGCTGCCACATCTGGCTTCTGTTTATTTTCTTGCCTTCTTGTGGATTACTTGAGCATTTCCTGGGATTCGTCATTATCTATAAAGTTCTGGAGTCTGTCTTTTGTATAATGTTCCCAATGATTGTTCTCATTATAATATGCATATATGCCTTCAAGCTGTCTTATTTATATTAGCCTTGTTTTACTTGTAGGGAAAGTATCTCAACCTCACCTTTTTGTTTTTACTTTCTCCAGCTTTAAGTTGTCCTAAGTATTAGCTAGTCTTATCCACTGTTTCAAATCACCAAACATTATCTAGAAAACCAGCGAGGGGGGGCGGTCCGTCGTGTGTATGCAGCGGGGTCTCCTCCTCTGTCTCTCCTTTCCCATACTTCAAGCTGCAGCTTCTCCTCCCGTGTGGGAAGTCGAGTTAAGCTAACCTTTTCAAAAATATTTATTTGAAAGATTTATTGTATTTGTATGAATGTTTTGCCTGCATGTATGTCTGTTTAACACATGTGTGTCTGGTGCCAGCCAAGGTCAGAAGAGGTTGTCAAGCCCTGGAAATCAAGTCACCAATGGTTGTGAGCCACTATGTGGGTGCTGGGACCTCTGTAAGAACAGCAAGTGCTTTTAGTCACTGAGCCATCTCTTCAGCCCTCCTTCAGGCAGTCATGATGAGTCGGTCTGCCAGCAATGTGTGGTTTTGGTTTTCTTCTTCTGAGAGTTACTTATTTGACTATTTCTAAAGGACAGTTTTACTGAGTATGGTACTAAATCTTCAGTGGCGCCTCCCTTCAGTTATTTGAAAAACAGAGCGCCCCTCATCCTTGTGGTGTCTGCTTCCAGGGGAGGAAAGAGTGTGAGCCCGGGAGTGAGGTGCTGCCGAGGCCAGAACAGGTCGCCTGTGGACGGGGCTGGAGTCGGGAGTGCCTGTGAGCTGCCCAGCGGGACTGCTGAGGCTGACCTGGGGTCCTCGGGAGAGCAGCGAAGCCACCTTAGCTGCTCAGCCATTGCTCCAGCCCCCGTGCCCAAGTTTAAATAAGCGTATCTCATGTTAAAGGCACCAGTTTGAGTTTTCTTTTTGACTTTTCCTAATTGTTTGGTTTTTTTAAGACGGTCTTGTTCTGTAGTTCAAGCTCAAAAGAACTTAAGCTTCTCCTATTTCAGCTTTCCAAGTGCTGAGATGATAGATGTGTACCACATACCTTGTTTTCGTCGTGTTCTTTATTATTATGTGCCTTTTGTTCAGGGAGAATTGACACCTTCGGAGGTGTGTGGTGCACATGTAGATGCCAGAGATTTACACAAATGTCTTCTATTGCTTTCCGCCTTAATTTTGAATCTTTAAAAAGTTACATACTTATTGTATGTGTGTGTACACACAGAAGCGTGGCCTGGTGCACATGTGGGGGTCAGAGAACAACTGTGGGTTGCTTCTGAGTCCTGGGGGTCAAACTCAGGGCAGCAGGCGTGGCATCGGGGTGGCCCTTTAGCTCTTTCTTTCCTTTTTAAATTTTTAAAAAGATTGTGTGTGTGTGTGTGTGTGTGTGTACACGTACATGTACACATGCACAAATGCCTGTGGAGACTCCTGGAGACAGAGTTAAACAGTAGATACTTATAAGCTGCCCATTGTGAGTATTGGGAATCAAATTTGAGTCCTCTGGAAGAGCAGTCGGCACTTGTAGCTGCTAAGCCATATCTCCAGTCCTTTTGCTTATTTTGTAAGATAGGATTGCTCATTAGGACCCACGGGTCACTGATTGGCTAGACTAAATGTCTAGGAAGCCTCCTGGATCCTCGTTTGCTGGTGTTGGGAGTGGAGATATACACTGCACACGTGGCTTTTAGGTCCTTAGGGTTGACTAGCAGCAGGGTTATGGCTTTGAACCACTACAATCATTGGGTATCTAATGTGGATGATGGTTGATTTCTTTTGTTTGTTTGAAAAATACTGTTTTTAGTAATAGCTTATACCATAATTTGGTAGACTGAAAGTCTCCATAAACAACATACAGATATACTTTGGGATTTCTTTTAGCTGCAGAAGTTAATCTGATTTTCCTGGAACCAAACAAGAAGCATCTGGCATAAAAACAAACAAACAAACAAACAAACAAAGAAACGTCCCAAACCCAAAACTTCCTGTCTATTCCAAGTTCATGCACTTTCTAAAATGTGGCTGAAAGAGAATTTTGTCAGTTAAGTGCATTAAAGATAGCCTCAGAGGCACCAGTATGTGTCTGTCTCAATAAGGAAAAAAACAAAGCACTTCCTCCCCTTGGATTGGTTTGAGTGAGCGGAAGCCCAAGTTTGGATTCTTCACTTCTTCCCCCTGCATCTTCCATCTGTAGTTTATGGTTTCTGGCTTGTCTGTAATCTGTCTGTGTCTGTCTGTGCTGCCTGATGTCTGACTGTCCTGGCCCTAACAGAGGGCTTTGTTCTGAATTTATTGACCAGCACACAAAGCATCCTATGGGGAAGGAATGAGGAGCACCTTACAGAAATCTTTGTCAGGGATTCAGTCACTCCAGTTGACCCAGCTGATCCAGATAGCAAACAGTACTATAAACATTCCATTAGCAAGCAATATCTGTTCCAGCCTTTGGCGGTGATATTTGCTGTATAAGATCATTTTTGAAAAATTTGCTGTTTTCAACAAATGATTATCATAACACACATACACACACATTTTCCTGTGGGTCAGTGGCATGGAAGAATACATAATTTAGGTTAGGTTGTTAAAGCTGATTACATGGGAAATCCAAGGCAAGGAGGACTGGTTACAAATTTCTTTAAAGGCGGGGTAAACGAATAGGCTGAATACACAACAGAATATCAGTCAGTCTTAAGTGACCTCAGTGCCTATTATTAACAGTGCCAGTCTCTTTTAATATAAGAGATCTTATCATAAAATAGATTACCACAAATAAAAACCTCCGAAATTAGTTGTTATTCTTTTAAAATAAGCACTGTAAAATAAGTTCTGTAGTAATAAATTATTCTTCGCCTCATGCTTTTAAAACGACATTAAGCTAGATAGACTGAACTATTCTTTACATAGCTAAGGCTGATCATGGTGTATTTGCAAGGCAGGTGGAGCTCTCAGTTCAAGGCCAGCCTGGTCTACAGAGTGAGTTCCAGGACAGCCAGGGATATACAGAGAAACCTTGTGTGAAAAAAAGACCAGAAGCCTTTGAAGGGGAATTTCTGAACATGGAATACTGACACTTCCTAGTTGCTAGTCCTGTATTTTTTAATAAATTGTCTTCTGATTTGTAAAATGTGAGTAGAAGTAGGAGTAGTGACCAGTAACAGTATGGATTGACTATCCCTTATCTGAGGTATCTAGGGCCAGAAGTGTTTTGGGTGGTGGACTGTCTGTCTGTCTGTCTGTCTTTCAAATGAGAGAATATTTGCATACATGTAATGAGATATTTTAGAGAAGACACCCAAATCTAAACATAAAATTCATTCATTTTTCATGTATACCTAATGTACATAAACTGACAGCAATTTTAAATAGTATTTAAAAAATAAAATTTTGTGCATGTAACAAAGTTTTATGGTATGGAATTTTTTTTTTTGGTATCAAATTGCCACTCAAAAAAGGCTGAGATTTTAGAGCATTTTGAATTTCACATCAGAGATACTCAACTTTTGTATCAGTTACAGATTTATTTCTTGAATACCTGTAAGTTCTTGGGAATATTGCTCAGCAAACTCTAAATAATGTTCTCTATATCTTGTATGTGAGATCAACATTAAAAGGTCACCCTTGTTTTTGGTTTTGAAAAGTTAGCAAAGGAGATTAATCGCTCTCATTTTGATTTTCCTGTGATAAATTGCTTAAACTTCTGTTATACAACTTAGTACTTTATTACCCCAAACCCTTGCTGTGTGTACTCACTACTGCAAGATTGTAGACACCTATGGACACAGTGTCCAGTCTCCTCCCTCCTGTTGCTATAACAACATACTAGGACAAGAGCAACTTAGGAGAGAAAGGGTTGCTCTCTGGGTCACAGTTCAAGGCGCAGTACACCATGACAGGGAGGTCAGGGCAGCAGAGCTTGAAGCAGCTGGTCACATGAAGTTCATGGCTGGGAAACGGGTGAATGTGCATACTGGTGTTCAGTTCTTTGTCCATTTTATACAGTCCAGAATCCCAGCCCTGGGAGTGGGCAGGTAATCCCCTGCCAGCAAGCTCAGAGACACAAACACACACACCCTTCTCCCTTTTATATTAATAACACTAGTAATAATAATAATGAATAGTGTGTGACGGGAATGATAGCACACAAAATAATGCTGATGATTTCAGACTGTATTTTGTGTTATGTGCAGCTTGTTTCTTTTTCCTTCTTGCTTCATTATTTTGTTTTTCCTTTTTAATAAAGCTGGTTACATTCTTTGTTATGTGACAACCTTTACTTGTATGTTCAGGAAAAAGTTATGTAAAAAAAGTAAGGGTTCTTTTTGTGAATATGTTCTGCAGAACTTGGAACATTTCAGAATCATTTCTCCAGGCAATAGCTGCTAACACATCTTGTGATTAGATAGTAATAATGTCCTGATTGTGGAGGGGTATGTCTAAAAAAAAGCTCAGATGGAAATGTATGTTTGTTTGTTTTCCTTTTTTTTTTTTTTGTTGATTTTTTTGAGGTGGTTTTTCTATATAGCCCTAGCTATCCTAGAACTTACTCTGTAGACCAGGCTGGCCTTGAACTCAGATATCCACCTGTCTCTGCTGCCAGAATGCTGGGATTAAAGACGTCTTCCACCACCACCTGCCTGTTTATGTATTTTTAAAATTTCATTTTTGTGTATGAGAGTTTTGCCTGCATGGTATATATCAGCAGGTGTGTGCCTGGTGCCTTGGAGTTCAGAAGAGGGGTCAGATCCTCTGAACTGGAGTTACAGATGGTTGTTAGCCATCATGTTGGTGCTGGGAATTGAACCTGGGGCTGATGCAAGAGCAACAAGTGCTCTTAACCTGCGCCATCTCTCCAGCCCCAGAAGTCTATAATTTGATAACAAGTTTTACTTTCTATATATAGATTTTGCAGTTATATTTAGTCATGCAGCTATGTTAGCAGTCGTGAAAACCGAATAGTGATGAATGTAGAAACAGAGAATGTAATCTAATAGGATAGGATAGAATAGTGGCAGTGTAGTACAGTGCAGATACTTAGTGTAGTTTTGAATTTCATGGCTTCTGTTTTTCTGTTCTGTTACTGTAGAAATACCTATTTTGTGTGTGGCACAGTAACATGTTTCTAAAGTTCTGAATGTTTGGAGCCTGAAGCAGGAGGATTGCTGAAGCTTAGGTATTTGAGGTCAGTCTGGGTAGCGTAGTAGAACTCTGTTCCAACAGTAGTGAGAGGTGCAGTGATAGGACTGACATACAGGCTCTTTTGAGTGCTTAACTTCGGGGCAGGCAATGAGAGCTTATTAGAAACTGTTGTTGTTGTTCCAGGAACAGAGCTGTTGTGTGACAAAACTTTTTCTGGGGAGATACCCCTCCTCCACACATGTACTCATCCCAGATAGGGATCCCATGACAGACCAAAGTACAGATACCACCAAAGTCTGATGGTATCTGATGAACTGATGAGTTTATTGGGGTTACTTATGAATACAGGTGAGGGGTCACTTACAGGAGCAGAAATAACTCAAAGACAGCTGCATCCCCAAAGCCCATCCCAGCATGGCTGACAGCTTACAAAGCTGGGAACCTGGAGCACAATGCACAGCCTGCAGGCAGCTTAGCAGATGGGAGAGTGTCCTTTCCAGGTGCCTCAGTTGGTCTACACCTCTTCCAGGCAGCTCTGCAGGTTTCTGCTTCTTGTAGGCAGCTGGTCTGGTCTTAGTATTCTCTGCAGCTTGTCTTGTCAGAGAGTCTTTAGGGAGGGGCCTAGTTAATCTTGTCAGTTTCAAGGACTTCCTGTAAAGTCACCCATGGGGGGGCGCTTTGATATATTGTGGGATTTCTATCTGGGGTGAGTAGGGGTGTGTGTGTGTGTGTGTGTGTGTGTGTGTGTGTGTGTGTGTGTGTGTGTGTGTGTGTGTGTGTTGTGTCTCCCAAGGAAAAGTTTAGTCACAAGAGCTCAGCGTGTTGAGTGTACTAGGCAAGTGCTCTATCATTCAACTACATTACTGCCCCATGAAACGAATTACTTTAAAATAGAGAAAATAATTATAACTAGGTCAGCAGCTGAGCTACTCATATCAACAGAACTTTTAATTACTAGTTCCTAGATATTGCTTTGATGGCTTTTATTTATTTCCAAGTACCAAGGCCTAAGAATGGGTTAGGGAGTAGTGAGATGCCTCAGTAGGTGAAGGGCTTGAGGACCTGAGTACAGGTATGGTGGTTGCCTGTAATCCCAGGACTTGGGAGGCAGAGACAAGAGATCCCTGGGACAAATGGCTAGCTAGACTATTCAAATTGTCTAGTTCTAGGTTCAGGTCAGAGACCCTGCCACAGTAAATGAAGTGGAGAGAGAATGAGAAAGGCCTTAATATCAACTTTGCGTTTTCACGTGCGCATGCGTATATGCCTCATGTACTGGTGGTACCCTAGTGTTAAGGCTGACACGTGAAATGCCACATCTGTTATTTCTGAATATAAAGTTACTTTTGGCCTGTTCTATGTTTCTGATAATTCAGCTTTTAATTTTCATGGCATTCGTTTCCTATACCTGGAAAGATATTCTAGTTGATGTGAAGAAAGTGGATCTGTGTCCTGTGTCAGTACAATTCAAATGGAATGTTAATTTTAGTTTTTGCTAAAAGCTTGATTATTATATATAAATTAAAAATCATCCATGGAATATTTTAACACTATTAAATAATATTTGCTGTACAATTTATATATGTGCGTGTGTATATGTGTATATTTGTGTGTGTATACACACATACACACTTTCTCAAGCTACATTCTTCTGTTTATTTTCTTTTTGGAGAACAAGAGGAAGAGGATGTGAGTAACCAAAGTCTCATATAGGTTAGGATGGCTGTGAACTTGTTATGCACTCAAGGATGACCTTGGATTTCTGATCTCTTGCCTCCTCAAGTTCTAGGGTTATAGACATGTACAACCATGCTTTGTTTACACAGTTCTGGATAATGAACCCAGGGCTTTCTGGATGTTAGACAGGCACATTCACAACTACCTGCCCTGTATCGTCATCAAACCCCACCCCCCAGGTTTTTTTTTTTTTTTTTTTTTTTTTTTTTTTTTTTTTTTTTTAAAGATGGGATCTTGCTGTGTAGCTCTGGGTGGCTTAGACTTTACTATGTAGCTCCCGTCAACCGTGATGGCCTCTTTCTGGCTCAGCTTCTGGAATGATAGAAACATGGGTGTGAGCCATCATTTTGTGTGCGTGCATGTGTGTGTGCGCATGCGAGTGAGTGATATGAGTTCAGGTGCCTGTGGAGTCCAGAATAGGTTATTGGATCCCTTGGAGCTGGAGTTACACGCTTCCCAGTATGAATGCTGAGAATTGAACTTGGGTCCTTTGCAAGAGCAATGATTGCTCTTCACCATCTCTCCAGCCCCAAAACTGCATTGTTAATACATTTAGCCGTTTCAGCAAGAGGTGGTGTTGCTGTGGGCTTTTATCAAGAAATAGTACTATGTGAGTAATCAGTGCATGGAGAGCATCAGTGTGTTTTGTTTTTATATTTTTATTTCTTTTTGAGACAAGTTTTCCCAAGTTGTTTGTGACCCTCCTGCTCGTCTCTTTGTATCAGCAATACATTTGTGTTTTTTTTTCTTTCTCTACTTTAAAATGACTCAAAATTATTTTTCTAACTTCCAAGACATCTTAATCCTTAACTAGAAGTTTGAAAAAGTGTAACTTAACATCTTTGATAATCAGTTAGTACTGATGGGCCTTTGTAGTTGAAGCACTAGTTATGAATTATGTTTAATCTACTTATGAAAAGAATTTTGTTAGATTTTGCACGTTTAATTAGAATTCTTTTGCCTAGCTGTAAGAATGTGTTTAATTTGATTCTTTTGGGTGACTAACTTGTATTTTTATACTTTGCAGAACAGAAGAGAAGAATCGGTGGCTTGGAAATTGAGCCAAGTGACCTGGCGGGATGGGCATTTGCCTGACACATTTTATAGAGGTAATCCAGCAGTGTTTTGTCCTGGCTCTCGTTTTTACAGAAGTTGTCCTCAGCCTTGCACAGCTGCTCTTCGTTCCCTGGATAGCCCCGTTCTACTGCTTAGGCATAACATAAGCTTTAAAGACTAGCAGGCCAGTGCTGTATCTTCTGTGCAGCTATACACTGAAGAGAGTTAGTGTACTGACTTGGGAGGTGAAGCCCCATTGGCTTTTCATTTAACCAGATTGCTTTTTTAGCCCCCAATTCCTTTGTTAGGAGGACAGTTGATTCTTTTCCTTCTTTGTCGCCTATCTTGATGTTTGTATTAACCTGTGCCTTTATCAGACAACATGAAAGAAAGTGAAATATTTAACACAGTATTTGTATATCTGCCATTAGCACTTATTTATTTATTTTTTTAAGACACAATTTCTCTATATAGCCCTGATTGTCTTGGAACTTGCTTTGTAGACCAGACTAGCCTTGAACTCAGATCCGCCTGCCTCTGCTGGGATTAAAGGTGTGCACCACACATGGCTTGTAACATGTCAGTTATTAATGGTCCTAAGAATTTTAAAGTTGTATTATGAATTTTTAAATTTGTTTTGAGAATTCTTTTAGAACTTGAGGATTGAAAATCTTAGCAGTTTTGATGTCTATATTTTAGGGTTTTCTTCTTTGTCCATGTCTTCTGGCAAATGTAGTACCTGCTACTTATAACCCCCTTACCTAGATTTCCTTGTAAGCAGTAGAGATTGCCACAGTGTTAAAAACAAACAGACAGAAAAATGATCTCCTTTCTATTCTTTTTTTTTTTTTTTTAAAGATTTATTTATTTATTATATATACAGCATGTATGACTGCAGGCCAGAAGAGGGCATCAGGTTTCATTGCAGATGGTTATGAGCCACCATGTGGTTGCTGGGAATTGAACTCAGGACCTCTGGAAGAGCAGTCAGTGCTCTTAACCTCTGAGCCATCTCTCCAGCCCCATCCCTTTCTATTCTTTACTAATATTGTATATTCTCCCAGACACCTCTCTGGATACACAAGCACCTATTTACTCCCCCAAAATTATTTATTTACTTATTCATTTGTTTGTTTATTTACTTATTTATTTATTTTTGAAACAGGGTTTCTCTGTGAAACAGTCCTGGCTATCCTGGATCTCACTCTGTAGACCAGGCTGGCCTCAAACTCACAGAGATCCACCTGGCTCTGCCTCCTGAGTGCTGGGATTAAAGGCGTGCACCACCACCGCCTGGCATAGTTATTTAGGTTTTCAGAGTTTTTCATGTAGTGCAAATTCTTGCACACTATAGAGGTACACACTCATCCAAGCTGTCAATCTTATCCACCACTCTTTGACCAACAATTTTCCCTTAGAAATTTAAGCAGTAGAGGCTGAAGAGATGACTGAGCAGTTCAAAGTGCTTATTCCAAAACCATGATGACTAGAGTTTAGCACCCACACAAGCCAGGCATCCCTCACATGCCTGCAACTCCAGCCCCAAGGGTCCCAGAGACAGCAGTCTACCCATGCAAACAAAGTCTAGTGTAGTGCAAAAATTTGTACATATTTTTAATATACCTACCGTTTAAATTCCTTTTATAAGCATTTTTTCCCCATTTGTGCGTGTGTCTGTCTGTGTGAATATTCTAGCCTGCAGGTCTGTCTGTATGAGCACACTAGCCCTCAGGTGCTTACGCTTCTCCTGAATACAAGCCCAGAGGCCAGAAGATGACAATCAGTATTCCTGTTTATCACTCCTTACTTCCTTTGTTCTTTTTTTTAATTAGTTAATTATTTATTTTTATGTGCATTGCTGTTTTGCCATGGGTGTTGGATCCCTTGGTACTGGAGTTACAGACAGTTATGAGCTGTCATGTGGGTGCTGGGAATTGAACCTGGGTCCTCCTGAAGAGCAGCCAGGGGTCTTACCCACTGAGCCATCTCTCCAGCCCCACTCCTCACTTCGTTTGAGGTTAGGTCTCTCCTTGAACCTAGGCTTTGTTTGCGTGGGTAGACTGCTGTCTCTGGGACCCTTGGGGCTGGAGTTGCAGGCATGTGAGGGATGCCTGGCTTGTGTGGGTGCTAAACTCTAGTCATCATGGTTTTGGAATAAGCACTTTGAACTGCTCAGTCATCTCTCCAGCCTCTACTGCTTTAATTTCTAAGGGAAAATTGTTGGTCGAAGAGTGGTGGATAAGATTGACAGCTTGGATGAGTGTGCACCTCTATAGTGTGTGCCCAGTACTACTGGTTATCAGTGTGAGCATTGGCTTATTTCTTTGACAACACTAGCAAATGATTTGTTTGTCGGGTGTTTTTGGGGGGAGGTCCTTTTATGCTTTCTTTTTTGTATATTTGTGTATTAGGGGTAGGAGGATCCTTGTCACTATGTTAGGAAAATTATTTTTTCTTAATATTTGCTTTTCTTGTGATTTTGGTTTGATTTCAGTCCTGTAGAAGCTTAATTTTTTTTTTCTACATTGTTAGATATTTCTTATCCTTCTTGGCTCTGGCAAATGTAGAGTGGAGAATTCTGCATAAACTTGAAGAGACTGTCATCCTTGAGTATATGACTATACTTACCCCTCTACATTCTAATCTCTGAGAATGACTCACATTCCTAACTTGTTCTAGTACGACATTCTTTTTCTCTCTTGGTGGTATAAAATAGTTGTGTATAATACTAGTAGTTTTAGATTTAGTAAATTGTGATACTTAAAAAGTCAACCGTAGATCATAAAAGTAGATACATAGAAAATGTAGTCCATGGGCTACCCATCATGATGTACACCTGTGTTCTAAGACTTGGGATGTGGAGGCAGGAGCAGGGCTTGTTGAAGGCTAGTTTTGGATACATGGTAAATTCGAGGTCAGGCTGAGCTACATGAAACCATGTCTAAGAAAAAGGAGAAAACTTAATAAGTTTAATGTTTAAAAAATGTAGAAAAGAAAATAATAACCTACAAGGCCTCCTTGACTGATCCGTCTGCGTTTGTGGCTGCGGCCCCGACTGCTCCCGCGGCCCCGACTGCTCCCGTGGCCCCAGCCAAGGCAGTGTCAAGGAAGAGTTGGAAGAGTGGTGAGGGGATGGAATTTGTCTCTTTGACTGATCCCTCCGAAGCACCCAACTCAAGCAGCTTTGTTTGAACAACGTGGGAAGAAAAGCTCTCTTCTTCACAAACAAACGAAGGAGACGAGTTGCCTGGTAACAAGTCAGATAGTTGGCTTATCCTGGAAAATTGGAGTGCTGGATCTTTGCATTGGTTGCTTATATGAAGATATCCATAAATTCAGATTTTATTTTTGTTTATTTCTTTGAGACAGGGTCTCACCATGTAGCCCTGCCTGAACTTGCTGTGTAGACCAGGCTGTCTTCGACTCATTAGAACTCTGCCTTCCTCTTCCTCCCGTGTACTGGGATTGAAGGTGTATGCTTCCATGTCTAACTCATAAATTCAGATTTTAAACAATTCAAGTTACAAAAAGTAATAGAACCTTTATTTATCTAATTAAAATTCATGTGGTTGGAGAACATATTTTATAGGAGTTGAGTCCTTTCAATTTTACTGAGGCTGTCTTACTGGTTAGTATAGTGTCTGGACTGGAGAATGTCTTACGCTTTGACGGATAGTCTGCTGGAGATTGTTAACAGTGTGGTTTCTGCTGGAGAGTACGTTCAGAAGCAATATCCTCTCTCTTGTCCAGCTTCCCGCTGTGAGTCTGTGATTCCACCATCTTCCAACTTCTGTTGTTATGGTTGGAAGTTGATCATTGATCTTCTTGATAGTTGTATTGGTTACTGTTGCTGTGAATAAACACCATGACCAAAGCCACTTAAAAAAGAAGACATTTAATTGGCTCATGGTTTAGAGGGTTAGAATCCATGATGGTGGAACAAACACATGGAGGCAGGAAGAGCCGACACCTCACATCTCCAACAGAGCAGGAGGCAGAGAATGCGCTGGGAATGGCTTACTCTGAAACCCCAAAGCCCGCCCCCAGCGGCATGTCTCTCCTGACAAGGCCACACCTCCTAATCTTCCCAAACAGTTCTGCCAACTGGGGACCAAGTATTCAAACGTGAGCCTATGGGCCATTCTCATTCAGACCACCACAGTGAGTTCCTGCACACTGCCTTTTTCCTCCGTTTGAGATCCTTTTCTCCTTGTGTTTACTTTCAGCGGTTTATTTTGGTGGACCCAGGAATAGGCCCTTTTCTCTCTATTGCAATAGATGTTCATTGAGCTTGGATTTGTAAGCTTATTTCCGTTTTATTAAATTTTACTTCTTTTTCTCTTTCATCCTTAAGAAACACTCATAAGCAGGATGTTGGTTCACATACCTCTGGGGCTTTCTTTTCTTCATTTTTTTTCTTTGTATTTAATTGAATAATTTTCTTTCCCTCCCTCTTTCCCCCTCCCTCCCTCCCTTCCTCCCTCCTTCCCTCTTTTTCTCCCTCTCTCCCTCCTTTCCTTTTTCCCTCCTTCCCTCCCTCCCTCACCTCCCTCCTTCCCTTTCTCCCTCCCTCCTTCCCTCCCTCCCTCTCTTTCTTCCTTCCGTTCTTTTTTTTTTTTTTTTTAATAAAGATTAGCGTACTACATGTATTTATTTGTTTGTTCTTGTTTGTGCAGAGGTTGCATGTATGGAAGGCATGACAATTTGTAGGAGTTGCCTCTTTCCTTCCACTCAGCTCCTCAGGCTTGCCAGCAAGCACCCGACCCACTGAGCAGTCTGGTCAACCCTAATTGGGTAATTTCTGTAGCTGTACATTTAAGGCTACTGGTTTTATTTCTATTTATTTATTTTTTGCAATTGTGAGTTTGTTTTTGAATACTTGGCATACGGTTTTGTATTTCAATAACCATATTCTTCAACCCCCAAATTTCCATTAGGTTCTTTGAAATAATTTCTTTGCTTTATTGAGAATTTTACTTGGTAGCTGATTGTTTTCATAGTTAAAGTTGAACATGAATTAAGTTCATTTAACTTAATGTTTTGAAATCTTTTTTTAAACCAACCCATGAGGGCACTTAGCAACACTTTATACTGCCTGTTGCTTTTGATGAGTGTGTATGTCCCTGCCTGCCTGCCTACCTGCCTTACTGCTTTTTTGAGACAGTCTTTCTATGTAGCTCTGGTTGTCCTGGCACTGGATATATAGACCAGGATGGCCTTGAACTCCCAGAGATCTGCCTGCCTCTGCCTCCCAAGTGCTGGGGTAAAGGGTATGAGCTGCCACCCCTGGCTTGTGTTACTGTTTTTTGGTTCATACTGGGCTGAATCTAGGCCTCAGTAGAAACTATACAAGTACTCTACTATGGACCCAGTGGTATAAGTTAGATTTGCTGTTATTTTTAAGTATCTTATGATTGTTAAAATGAGTATTTTGCATGGTGTATGTTATACATACATACATAAGATTGCAAGTCTAGATTGCTGTTGCTCCCTACTTCTCATGTAGTTGTTGTTATTTTTAGTATTGTTTATATGTGCTAACAGTTCTGTTGAAAAGAGAGTGTTTTATTTTGTACATTTTTTTTGCTTTAGGAAAAATAAGCATAAATATCCAGGAAAATTTAGGAATGGAATACTAAGTAAGAAGAGGTCTGTCTTTTAATTTTCAGACGCTTATAGAAATTTCAGAAGTTTCTCTTTTGTTTGTTTGTTATAACAGGCCTCACCGTAGCCCTGGCTGGGCTGGAACTCACACACACACACACACACACACACACACACACACACACACACACACACACACACATATACACACACACACAGCCAGCCTCAAACTCAAGAGAGATCACCTGCTTCTGTTTCCTGAATGCTGGGGAATTACTATTGTTCTTGCTTTAGGTGGGCAAAACTATTCTTATCTTTGTGCTGTGGTAAACATAGGCTGTTTTGTAAATCCAGTGCACACTGTCCATGGACTCTCGGAGTTAGGACATTTCAGTCATTAGTTTGATACTTTGCTCAGAAGTACTGCTGCCAGAAGGATTTCTTGTGCATAGCCTGTGCTCTTTGGTGTTGGTTATAGTGCACATTTTCTGAATGATTATTTTCATCTAAGATTACCCTGATGAACACATTTGGATATCTAGATGCTTATATGATTTTAAGATGGTACTCTTTCTATTGTGAATACACACACTACTTATGCTTGATATTTTTGAGACCTACATTTGTGTACTTCTCTTTCACTTCAGACTTCTTTTTTTTGAGACCAAGCTGGCCTAGAAATGAAAGAGATGTACATACCTCTGCCTTTCTAGTACTGGGGCTAAAGGTGTACACCACCGCATCAGTCCACAGACCTAATAAAGTAGATATGACTAGTGTCTTTGTGTGGGTGCTTACTCTTTGTTTTCCATTTTCTTATCTTTTAGTAGAATTTTGATGCATGATTTCATATCTCAGAGTTGTAGGTTCCTGATCTAGACAAATTATATCTGCCTAAAATCTTATCCATCTGTCCGTCCATCCATCCATCGTCCATCCGTCCACCCATCCATCCTCTGTTAATGCACATGACATGTAAGGGAGGGAGAACTTGTAGAGGTCAGAGGACAACTTGCTGGAATTAGTTCCCTTCTTCCAGGAATGTGGGTTCCAGGAATGAAACTCAGGACAATCAGGCTTGATATCAAGCATCTTTACCTGTAGAGCCCTCTTTCTGGCCCCAAGGTAAATTATTTCTTAAAAAGCCGGGGTTGTTTCTCATTTCCTATCTGCCACTATTGTATTTTCTCAGTTTCATCCCTAAAAAACAAGTCAGTATGTTCTCATTCAGACATGGCTCGTTAGATTTCCAGATCGTCCCTGCAGTGTTCATGGAGTCTATACACACTGGGTCACAACATTGGTCCTTCGGAATGTAATAGAGCTTGCTTGTTGTGTATGTGTTTTATTTTAGGAATTGGATGGCACAAGTGACTGAGAGGATCTGGAGAGTTTCTGGAGCCTGGGAAAGGTAGAAACTCAACCATGATTTCTTTCTCAACTCAACAGCATTCCTTTCCTTGAAGTCTTCATTTTTACTTCGGACTCAGGTAACTTATTTCTCAGAATCTTGAAAAAGGACATTCTAGTTACTTTTTTTTAAAACCGTATTTTAATTAAGTCTTGAATAAGAACAGCACACAGTTTGAGGCAGCCATTCTAACTGTATAGTTCACTGATGTACAGAGTTTTGGATTGGTCAAGTGTTTTGAGTGGCTCCTTAAACCCATTGTGTTAAATAAGTTAATTTTTTAAATATATATAAACTTTTCTGTTGGATGATAGGTTTCATGTTGGGTTTGTATAGTAGTTTCAGTTTGGATTTTTATGTCTGGAGGAGACTTTAGTATTTTTCTTAAGAGTTTTTATTTTATTTTATTTTTTGTTTTTCGAGACAGGGTCTCTCACTATGTAGCTCTGGCTGTCCTGGAACTCACAGAAATCCACCTGCCTCTGCCTCCCGAGTGCTTGGATTAAAGGAATGCACCACTATGCCAGGATTCCTAAGAGGTTTTTAAAAATACAACTGATTAATATATTGTGTAATGATAAGTGAAGTTTAAGTAGTAGTTGTTCTCTTGGTTAATCTTCCTTAACAAAGATTGCACTTGTTTGTTTTAAACAAAGATTACACTTTTACCCCACTCTCCTAACATTACATTTCTCAGAATGTCTAGAGAAACTTTTTATACCTGAAGAAACTTAGACTATTAATAATTATATTATTATATAATATTATGATTGTATCTACCATATATTTTTTGAAATATTCATAGAAATGTAAGTGATGGTTAATGTTGTCAACTTGTTAGAATCTAGAATTATCTAGAAGCTAAGCCTCTAGACTTACCAGTAAGGAATTATCTAGATAAAGGTTAACTTCTGAGAATGTCTGTGGGGGTTAATTGATGTGGGGAGAGTCATTGAAGTTGTAGATGGAACCATGCCATGAATACTGGGTAAAACTCAGCAAGTGAGCTGCGCGCTAGCTAGTGGGCTTCCTTTGTTGTCACTGTGTGACA
Source organism: Peromyscus maniculatus bairdii (assembly GCF_049852395.1). Taxonomy (NCBI): domain Eukaryota; kingdom Metazoa; phylum Chordata; class Mammalia; order Rodentia; family Cricetidae; genus Peromyscus; species Peromyscus maniculatus. Next base: position 24,758,975 of record NC_134863.1, read on the forward strand.
GTGGATGAAGGGGATTAGGGTAGTCCATCGTAGTCCGTCGCCTGCTGCCTCTACGTCCCCACTGTGAACGGTGAGCCAGAATGAGCCCTTTTTCTCTTGAGTTGCTTTTGTCTGAGAATTTTATCACAACAAAAGGAAAAGAAACTAAGATAACATAGTGCTTTAAATGTGTACATATTGTGTGTTTACCGGTAGTAAAATAAGCAAGCAGTCTGGTGTAGCATATATTAGCATATAGAATTGGCTGCTGGGGAGCTGGAGAGATGGCTCAGCAGTTAAGAGCACTAGCTGCTCTTCCAAAGGACCTGAGTTCATTCTCAGCACCCACATGATGGTCCACAACCATCTGTAATAGGATCTGATGCCCTCTTCTGTTATGCAGGCATGCATGCAAGTAGAGCACTCATTTACAAAAAGAAATAAATATTGGGGGGGGGGGCGAGGAATTGGCTACTGTGATAGGTTTATAATCGTAGAAATACAGTTTCATCTACCTGAAAGCTTATTGTAAACTATCTCATGGTTGTATGGAGGGTCCACAGTTGTGATGCTCCAGGGTACTTTTGCTTGGCATTGCTGTGCTTTCTTTGGGGAGTGGGGTAGGGTAAGGTTGTTGAGGATGGTTGAGCCTAGAGCATTGTTCGTTCTAAATGCATTATACTGTGTCACTGAGTTATGTCCTCAGCCTTTGCTATTCTGAGTATTAAAAAAAAAAAAAATTTAAGATTTTTTTTTTAACTGTATGAACATTTTGCCAGCTTGTGGGTAGATGCATCATGAATGAAGTGCCCATAGAAGCCAGAAGAGGGCAGTGGTTCCCTTGAAACGAGCTACAAGTGGTTGTCGGCCTCCATGGCTGCTGAGAATCCAGCCCAGGATTTTGTAATAGCAGGAAGTGCTTTTAACCCCTGGAGCATCTCTCCAGTCCCTATTAATAATATTTAGATTCCACCCATTGAGTGTGGTTACTATAGTGCCTGCCAGTGGAGAGAAGAAAACTGAGGAGCACTTTGCAATTTATTATTTTGTTTTATGTGTATGGGTGTTTTACCTGCATGCGTAGCTGTAATCCATGTGCTTGCCTGGTGCCTGCAGAGGGTGTCGGATCTCCTGGAACTGGAGTTACAGATGGTTGGGAGCTGATGTGTGTGGATGCTGGGAATTGAAACCAGGTTCTCTGAAAGATCAGTCAGTGCCTTTCACTGCTAGACCATCTCCAGCTCCCTTTTGCTTTGCTTTTAAAGGAATTGTATGTATCTCTTCTTCCACTTATATCCCACTGGCTATACCTTTGTTATTTGACCACCGCCTGCAAGGGAAGCTGGGTAATAAGTTTTATCTTGGCAGCTTTGCCCATAAAACAAAGTTTTCTTTTGTTGTTATTTATTGTTATGAGTGCTTTGCCTTTGTGTATATATGTGTACCATGTGCATGCCTGCTGCCTATAGAGCTCAGAAGATGGAGTCAGATTCCTTGGAACTAAAGTTACAGATGGTTGTGAGCCACTGTGTGGGTGCTGGGAATCAAACCCAAGTCCCTCTATAAGGGGAGCTGTGTTTTGGTTTTTGAGACAAAAAGGTTTTTTGTTTTTCTTCCTAGTTGTCCTGGATCTCACTCTGTAGACCAGGCTGGCCTTGGACTCACAGAGATCCGCCTGCCTCTGCCTCCTGAGTGCTGGGATTAAAGGCGCGGTCCACCGCCTATGTTCTTAACTACTGATCGTCTCTAGCCCCATCACGTAGCTTATTCTTATTATCAGGTAGGAGACAATAGATTTTGGGTGTGGGGTTGGGCAGCCAGCTGTCTGTCACAATAGAGTTTGTGTCAGACTTAATTTTATTAAAAGCAGTAATAAAATTATATTAATTTTAACTAGTTAATGCCTTTTCTGTTCTTAGATAAACCCTGGTCAGTAATCTAGCACATTAACAAAGCACTAGGTATTAAACACATCTTCAAGGAAAAAAGAAAAAAAAAAAAAAAAAGAAAAAGAAAGAAAAAGAAACAAAGAAAAAAAAAGAAAAGAAAAAAAAAAGAAAAAAAAAACAAAAAAAAAAACATATCTTCATTGTACCTAGGGAAATTTAAAGAAGTATTTCTCACATCTGTGTTACAAAGAATGATGGAATTCCGTTTTCTAATGGAATCTGTAGTTTGAGTTTGTGCTGGCAAATGTAATGAATGGATGCTGTATGTAACTAGGGCTCAGGGTGCGTGCCTGGTATGCCCCCCCCTCACCTCCTTGATACAGATAAATTATACCTCTTTCTTAAACAGTTTGAGTTGGCAAAAATGTAATGTTTTAATTTCTCTGTGCCACTGTTTTCTGGTTGTGTTGTTTTAGAAGACATTTTGATAAATATTTGGAATATATTATGTGCTTAGATCCTAGGTTTTCCTATTACATGAGAATGTCTACTAACTTTTCCTTAAATATTTATGGATTATTTTTCTATGGTTAAAAGTAGTCAGTTTTTGCTGGGCAGTGGTGGTGCACGCCTTTAATCCGAGCACTCAGGAGGCAGAGCCAGGAGGGTCTCAGTGATTTCGAGGCCGCCTGTTCTACAGAGCAAGATCTAGGATAGGCATCAAAACTACACAGAGAAACCCTGTCTCCAAAAACAAAAACAAAAAGTCAGTTTTATCTAAGTTGTTATTTACAAAATAGAGACCCTTATCGTGAAAAATCTCATTAATAATTTTATTAATAGCTGTTAAAATTATGTTTATTTCTTCAGTATCTTCTGCTGCTGGCACTGATCAGAAAGACCATTTTGTCTTGTTGCCATTATGAGCATGGCTCTTATAGACTGTTTTGAAATATTAACACTTAAAAATGTAGTTTTCAAGACTTTATAATATGCAAAATGATATTTATACAAAGATGTATCTGAGAGCTGGGCACAGTGTCATGCCTGTAATTCCAGTACTTGGAAGGCTGAGGCAGGAGGATTGCTATGAGTTCAGGACCAAACTGGGTTGCAGAGTAAAGACTGTTTCAGAAAACCAAAATAAAAAACAAAAAGTCATATTTGAGATGTATCTGAATATAGACTATGACTAGACAAGAAATATTTTGCTTTTTCAATGAAAAATAAGCCCCGTGGTAGTGGTGCATGCCTTTAATCCCAGCGCTCGGGAGGCACAGCCAGGTGGATCTCTGTGAGTTCGAGGCCAGCCTGGGCTACAGAGTGAGGTCCAGGACAGGCGCAAAGCTACACAGAGAAACCCTGTCTCAAAAAACAAACAAAAAAATAAAACAAAAAAGAAAAATAAGCAATTTTGAGTAGATCAAAACTTTATTTTTGAAGTGTGTGAGCATATAGCAAGCTTATTAGGAATGAAGTGTAAACTTGCCAAGGTTCATTCTGGTATTGATAGGGGTTTCTTCATTTCACGAAATGTGATATCATGAGGCTTATATGTTATGTACGCACATCACACACGCACGCACGCACATGCCGAGCACACCCACATACATATGTGTTTTGTTGTTTTGGGAGACAGGGTCTTGCTCTGTTTACCAGGCTGGCAGTAAACTTGTGGCGGTCTTCTTGCCTCTGCATCCCGTGTGCTCCAGTGTAGTCCTGCAGCCCCACACCCAGCCGGCTGCTTGATACTTGTATTTCTCGGGTTACATTTATAATGAGATTTCTCTCTGGTTTGTCAACAGAGTAGAACTATGAATATCCAGATTAATGTAACTGAATTCTTCCAAATAAACAAGGATTTGGTCAATATGTTTTGGTTCAGAAGTCATTTGTGAGGTCTGGGATATAGCTCAGTGGTGAATGCTTACCTCGCATGCACACACCTCTGGGTTCTATCCCTAGCACCTTGGTGGTTGGCCAGAGAAATAATTGATTTTCAGAATAAGTACCTTTGAGTGTCTGTCTAAAGAGAACTTTCTTTTTAGACCTAGTGGGTTCTGGTGTAAGGGTGACATATTGTTGACCCTCGGAGAATAATATTCTTAAGTTGAAAATTATTCTTTTCATAGAAAATAAAATGATATTTAGGTTCCTAAGCTTGATCACCATATTCTGTTTTGACTTATAATGTACATTTGAAGTTCCATATTTATCAGTGACAGAGAATAGGAAATAATGTTACTACCAAGCTCAGTAAATAAACAGAAAGGCAGGATCTTGAAATGAGAAGTTTTTTGTTTTTTTTAAATGCTTGAATTCAGGTTATTTAAATAGTTTGTGGCTGGTGGAGACAGGGACGATGTCCTTGCTTCCTCCAGCTAGGTCTCATTGCTTTAAACTTAAAGAATCTCTCCAAGCACCACCCCCACTGAGGTATCAACCTTTTTAATAAATAAGCCTCTTGGGGTAGGGGGAGCAATTCATAGTCAGACCAAATATTAGGTCAGTTTCCTGGGCAATGGTGGCACAAGACTTTAATCCCAGTACTTAGAGACAGAGGCAAGTGGATCTCTGTGAGTTCGAGACCAGCCTGGTCTACAGAGTGAGTTCCAGGACAGCCAGGGCTACACAGAGAAACCCTGTCTCGGGTTGGGATGGGGGGGCTACACACCGTTTTTCTTTTGATAAATGTTTCCAAAGCTTACTTTAAAGTCTGAGCCGTGATCATTGATACCAAAGTATTTTCTGATATTGCAGGAAAACTGTGTCCAACACAATTTGTAGTTACCCAATTTAAGTCTAAATATTTGACTTAATTTAGGATTGTAGGAGTAAGAGTGGGTGAGAGTTCATTGTGGCATCTAATTGTTTTCAGGAAGACTTTTGAAGAGGCCAGGTCTGTTTTCTCCTTGGACTATTTCTCCTGATTTGTAGTTTACCCGCTTCTTTGAAGCATGCTATTTTCCTCTTCTAAGACCCTTGCTGAAGTACTCTGCTTCCTCCACCCCAAATACCCTTTGTCTCTGAAGTGTGTCCTTAATTCTCATGTTTCAGCTTGATGTTCTGTTTCATTTGTTTGTTTGCCCCCCTCCCGAATTGATGCAAGTACAGGAACATAATTCTCAGTTGCTGATCAAAACTGGCAGCTAAGATCCTCTACTACAGAGAAGCATCGGGCTAGAGCAGCACTATCAGCAGGATGCGTTCTGTTGATAAAACTCAGAAACAAAAACTGACTTCCCCTAAACCACTTACTTTACTTTAAGTTGGTCTTTTTAAATGTCTTTTTACATCTTCCATATTTTCTAAAACTCCCAAGTTGTGTTGTTTTGACCAGTGGTGCATGTGACAGCAGTAGATGTGGTAAAGGTCTCGTTTGTGTGTGAGTTCCTGTGAGGGGACTTTCCACATTCAGAGAACAGTGGGTAGTTCAGAAATAAAGCAGATTTGCAAAGATTTCCAAAGAATTGGCCAGAATGGTCCACTTTTGGCCCTTTACACTGTTACTTAGTTGTCTGGTAGCTTCTTCTCTAAGAAATGTGTGCAGCAGTGTGAAGACACAAGCTGGAAAGGATTGGCCTCTAAGAGGTTGTTTGCTCTGTGCAGATTTTGGTTGTGAGCCTAGCCTTGAACGGCTGAGCTGTCCCTCCAGCCCTCCGTGAAGATTTTGAAAAGTAAAATCAGATATTGCTCTTTGTCATCACATATCCTCCAGCCTGATGACATCCGGTACGGGGAAGACAAGACATTTTATATTTCATGACACCATAATTAAGATGTTGAAATCTGAAGGTTCTTGAACTGAAGCTATAAATGTTTCCTCTAGTCTGTTTTGTGTAAGGTTCATTTTCAGTAATGAAATACATTAGGATTATGCCTTAATTTCAAAATGAAAACTCATTTTACTTTTCTGGCCTCTGGAAGTCAATCTTGGTAACTATATGAATTAGATGAGTTAAAATTTTCTATTTGAGTGTATACCTTTTATAATTTGAATTAAAAATCTACCAAGTGAGACATATAAACTAATTTGTCATACTTTGTTGCCAAACTTGGTCTTTCTAGGCAGTTATACTTAAGCATGAACATTGACGACAGACTGGAAGGATTGTTTCTTAAATGTGGCGGCATAGACGAAATGCAGTCTTCCAGGGCAACGGTTGGAATGGGTGGAGTGTCTGGCCAGTCCACCGTGTCTGGAGAACTGCAGGAGTCAGTACTTCAAGATCGGAGTTTGCCTCACCAGGAGATCCTTGCTGCAGATGAAGTGCTACAGGAGAGTGAAATGAGGCAACAGGACATGATATCGCACGATGAACTCATGGTCCACGAGGAGACGGTGAAAAACGATGAGGAGCAGATGGAAACGCACGAGCGCCTTCCTCAAGGGCTTCAGTATGCACTTAACGTCCCTGTAAGTACTAACTGTCTAAGACATTGAACTAAACTAGAAGGGTTGATACTGGAGTCACTAAAGAAATCACAAAGTTTAAAGACTAATCTTTTTTTAGTAGACCATCTAAGCTGTGACAGCTATCAGATTTGAAAGACAAAACTTTGTGTGTCATTATTTTAGAAATCTATCTTCTCCAACATTTATTTTTTTTGGTCATGGTTATGTGCCCTGGATTTTAAGTACTTGCTTTTGAAAGATGTTGAGTTTATTAGCATTTGGGTTTTTGTTGTTTGTTTTGGTTTTTCAAGACTGAGTTTCTCTGTGTAGATCAGGCTGGCCTTGAACTCACAGAGATCTGCCTGACTCTGCGTTGGGATTAGAAGAGTGCACCACCACCGCCAGGCCTAGCATCTGTGTTCTTAAAGAGCATAGAGTCTGAACCTTAACCGTGTTTAGAGAAAGGTCACACTCTGGGGTGTTCGTGCATCTTATTCCTGCCCTTTTCTTGTGTGCTACAGTTGACCCCAGGCTTCATGTGCCCTAAGAACAATGCACTGCCGCTCGCTTTCATTTTTCAAGATGCCTCATCTTGGCTTTGTACACACTTGGTTGAATTCTGTCTTTGGAAACTGACTGTATCAGCTCTTGACTCTTCCCTGCCTTAGACAGGGCTTGGCACTGAAGGTGTTCTCGTTGGCTTTTTGTTTTTGGTTGATATTTGTTTGTTTGCTTGTTTGTGGCAAACTGTCACTATATAGCCTAGGATGGCCTGGAATTTGCTGTGTGGACCAGGCCATCCTTAAATTTTCTGACATCTTCCTGCCTCTGCCTCTGCCTCTGCCTCCTTAGTGCTGGAATTTCACCCAGCCCCACGATAATCATTTTTAGGCATCTGTCTTTCTTGTCTTCTTCCACCTTTATATTTATTTATATTTTGTTGGTTTTGATGAAGAGTCTTGCTGTAAAGCTCAGGCTTGCCTCACATTCATTGACAGTGCTCTTGCTTCAGCTTTCCACCACGCCCAGCTGTCTGCTTTATTTTACACGGTGATGAGTCAAACCAGAACCGCCCGTATTCTTAGTGTTGGATCTTCCCCACTGATGCTGGATCCTGAGGGTCTTCCCCTGTGTTTCTAATGCTATACTCTTTCTTTGCTTGAGGACCATCAGATGCCCTGCCTGAACGTTTACATTAGCCATAGCTCCTTGCTGTTTGTCAGCATAGATAGTGCTTCTTCATCACCAGCCTGCCACTTCTACGGACTCAAGGTTGGGCCCTGAAGTGGAGACTTGTGATGGATTCTAGACGGCAGTAGTTTTGTCTGCTTTTTGCTGGATCCCAGGGGTTGAAACGTGGTGTAAACAGCTGGATAACCATTCACAGCTATGTACATGTGCCCCAACTTGTCCCTGCTCTATTGCACAGGTCCCTTTACATTGGATTACATGGAACTGGTGTTTGAGTATTGGGCCAGTTCATGCCTTTAATGAGCCCTTGTCTAATTCTTCTTATACATTATCAGATTTGATTTGATAATACTTTATTTTTCCAACTTATGAGAAAGAGTGTTCTGTAATTTTCTTTGCCTGGATGTCATTGTTTAGTTTTTATGTTTGGTATTGCAAAGCTCAGAATGAGTTAGGAACTAGTCTCTGTCCCCATTTTTTGGAAAAGAGGGGAGAGTTGATTCATATCCCCCTTACTTGCTTGCTAAAATTCATCAGGATCTGGTGCTTTTTATTTTGGAAGACTTAGAAAATCTTTGACAAATTCTCTTTTACAGATGTGGGCCTATTCAGATCATCTATTTCTTCTATGAGTCTTGGCAGTTTGTTTCAAGAAACTGGTCAATTCCGTCAACCTTTCCCAGGTTTTGGACACAAAATTGTTTGCAGTTTTCTTTTCTTACCCTTTTAATGCACATGGAGTTGCTTCTTCCTCTTTGATCTCAGTAGTGGTTTGTTTTCTTAGCCTGGCTGTAGGCGTGTGTTTCTTGTTTAGTTACCACCATTCTTACGTTTACACTTGAGGAGTGCTGAACTGTATGTGCAGTGTTGTATAGCAGGTCGCTAGAGCTCCCTTAGCTTGCACAGCTGACACTCCATCTGTTGTACTGCTCTGTGTCACCTCCCTCCAGAGGTGGCCTACTGATTTTATTGATATCTTTAAGAAACTTTTTTATTTCATTGTCTTTTCCTCCTGTTGATTTACTGGTTTTTTGTTTGTTTGTGTTATTTTTTATTATGTGTACATCTGTGTGTGTATATGTGTCTGTGCATGTGAGTGGGTCACTGTAGAGCCCACAAGAGGGCCTCTGATGCCCTGGAGCTGGAGTTAAAGGTGATGGCAAGTCATCTGATGTGGGTGCTGGGAACTGAACTCAGATCCTCTAGAAGAACAGCAAGTTCGTCAACCACGGAGCCATTTTTCCTGATGTTTTTGTTGTAATTTTAGTGTGTGTGTGTGTGTGTGTGTGTGTGTGTGTGTGTGTGTGTGTGTGTGTGTGTGTGTAGGTGCCTTTCCTGGTAGAGCCCTCTCACTGGCCCTGATCTTCCTTTGAATGGAATCAGGTCATTGATTTTTTTTTTTGGTTTTTCGAGACAGGGTTTTTCTGTGTTGTTTTGGAGCCTGTGCTGGAACTCACTTTGTAGACCAGGCTGGCCTTGAACTCACAGGGATCCACCTGCCTCTGCCTCCCAAGTGCTGGGATTAAAGGCATGCGCCACCACCTGGCCCATATTTTATTCTTAGGAACTTAGACTACATTAGTTCACCAGGTCCACTATGACTTCTTGTTTCTTTTGTACATGGTATATTTATGCCTGCAATATTCTTGTTGACATCTTAGCTTTTGAAAGCTTTCTTTGTATGATTTTTATTATGGCCAACTTACTTTGCATTTCTTTGCTTGTAAGATTATTGTTTCTCTCCTTTAAGGTTTATTTTCTAGGTCTTGCCTTTAAATTTTATGAATTTAAAAAATATTTTTTTTACTATTTTGATTATGTATATGTGTCTTTCTTTTTTCAAAACAGGGTCTTTCTGTTTTGTAACTCTGGCTCTCCTGGATCTCGCTCTGTAGACCAGGCAGACCTCAACTCACAGAGACCTGCTTGCCTCTGCCTCCCGAGTGCTGTGGTTAAGGTGTGGGCCACTATGTAAGGGTATATGTGTGTTCTGTATGTGGAGGCTCCCTGGAGCTGGAGTTACAGGCAGTTACAGTAAGCAGAGTGCTGAGAACTGAGCTCTGCTTCTTGGCAAGATCAGCACGCATTTTTAATCCCTGAGCCATCTTTCCAGTCTCAAATTTTGTGTTCTAAAAACCTGGACTATAGGAGGCAACCCAGGTTTTTGAGTGAAGATGCATTTTGTTTTTAATTGAGGAAACATTTAAATGGGAAAGCCTCTCTCCAGTTCAGAGTTCAGACAGCTCCACACATGTAATCCAAAACCCATCAAGAGATAACATTTTCATTATTCCAGAAGGTTGCTTTGTAATTCTTCCCATTCACTTACCTCCATAGTTGTTAGGATTTTTCCATTAGAGTTTATTGTCTCTCTTGGAAGTTTCATGTAGTGGAATTATATGTAGCTCTCATGTCTGGCTGCTTTGGTGCAACATGTTATTAGTTTATATCCGTGTTGACTGAGTGTTAACACTTCATTCTTTTTCCTTGTTGATTAATGTTTTATGGCTTTAATATCTGAATATTCATGGTCTTTCTCTTCCTTGTGTGTGCTTTCTCATTTTAATAAAGCTGTTATTAAATGTACTTATTGTACTTCTCTTTTTCTGCATCTTTGTATGTCTTCTCTTGAGTTTAAGTCAGAATCAGTTTTCGACTTTATCCTCCATGGAAAATTTGAGATCAGGGGAGTAATCCCTCTAGTTTTGTTCTTTGCAAGACTGTTAGGACAGCTTATGCTCCTGTATTCCATATGCAGACTCAGTCTTAGTTTAGAGACAGCTGGGTTTTTATTTGGGTCATGTTGATTCTAGGTATTGGTTTGATTATAATCACCATTTAAACAGTAGTGGCTTCTAATTCGTCAGATGGTATTCCTCTGCAGATTTTTAGGTTTTCTTTAATTTACCCCAGAATTGTCTGTAGTTTTCAGTGTTGTGTAATTAAACACATTTTGTTTGGATACTGTAGCAAATAATATTGTTTAAAGTATGGATTTTTAGTTGATGACAAGGGTGCAGAAGTGCAGTTGCTTTTCCTGTTGACTCTGTTCTGTGACACTGTGAGGGTTGCCTGTTAGCTCAGAGTCACGCTGTCTATCCCACCGGTTTGCCAACCAGCACACTTGCCTGAGCTTCCTTTCTTGTAGAGAACCTTGTTATCCTGCCTGGATTCTTACACTTGGAAAAACATCTTATAAGAAATGGATTTGCTTGCTGGCAATTGTATCTGGCACCTCAAGCCTGCCAGGCAAACACTACCCTTGACCTACACACCCTGAGTCCTGCTTTGACATCTTGCATTGGGTGAGCTTCCCATGCAGTACCCCTAGCTAAAAGCTTGGGGACTGAGAAGCTCTTGGGTAGGTGATAGGAAAGAGCAGAAAGGGGAAGAGACAAGAGATAAACATTTGTAATCAATCTCTACCCAACTCATAACCCTCTGCCCACCTCAAATCTGGCGTCCACTCTGTAATATTGGTCAATTTGAGGATGTTTTATTAATGAAAGCAACAATAAGTGACCTTTTGAGACTGACTTTTTCACTTGACAAATAAATAAATCAGAGCTGTCATCTGTAATCCATTCTTCTTGTTAGGTCACAGGTCAGCATTCTCTTACTGAAAGGATGTTGTGGTTGTTTCCAAGTTTTAGCTAGTACAAATAAAGCTGTTGTGGACATAGGTACATGGGTTTTTTGTGAATACAGGTGTATCTGCGGAATGACTGTCCTTCTATGTTCATAGCCCATCACTTACATATGATCACTCTTAATATTGTGCTCTGTCTGTTCATGTGTTTTTCATAGGCTATCACTTACAGGATTGTGAGGGCTTTCCCTCCTTATTAGCACATTGAAACTTTTCTCAACTCTATTCTTTTAAAAGGTCTGCTTGAGTCTAGGGAGAGGGCTCAGAGGTTAAGAATGCTCGTTGCTCTTTCCGAGGTCCAGAGTTCAATTCCCAGCAACCACATGGTGGCTCACAACCATCTGTAATGAGATCTGGTGCCCTCTTCTGGCTAGTAGTGCAGGCATGCATGCAGGCAGAACACTGTATACATAATAAATAAATCTTAAAAAAAAAAAAAAAGTCTGCTTGATATACCATTTGTATAGTTACCCAAACCGAGTCATCATTTCACTAAAATAATGATAAGTGAAACTTAAAAATTGGTCATTATCGAGGACTATGGGGGTCCAGCCCCTCGATAGTCCCCTCCCAGGGTCCGGGAAGAATCTACAACCAGCTGATAATCAATCTTTGATGAAAAGAAATGAATCTATGTACACGAAACTCCTTAGTCCATATACTTTATTATTCTGTGACAGTTACAAGCTTATATTCTGCTCTCATATTTAGGTCATCTTTAGCCTGATTTCTCTCTCTACACTTGTCTGCGATCCCCTCTAAGTTCTATCTTAATTCCTTTATCTAGTTCTGCTCCTTCTAGGTTCTCATCCATCTTGTTCCTTCCCATATCATCTCCTCTCCCGTCTCCTTCTCTCTCATCTTGTTCTTCCTCCTCTTCCATCTCGTTCCTCTAGTACTCTGCTGTAGCCCTTCAATCTACTTCTTCCCCATCTCAGTTTGTTCTCAAGTTCTTACCCATCTAGTTCTTCCATTCTCTTCTCCTCTCTCTGTCCTCTACTTTACAGTTATATATCTCCCCAAAATCACAATCCTCCCCTCCACCCAGGACACTCAGCCTGAACTTCCTCAGGCAGTGATTGTCCACTATCAGGATCAAATGGAGGGTTGATAAGAATTACAAAGAGGGGCACTAGTTGTTAATTACCATTTGTGACCCAAAGGGGAAGTGACTAATGAATTAACTAAAGGCTAAATATGGGTAATATCTAAGAAGAGGGATCTTACGTGCACAACTATAATCTTAAATGTGTTTGGTAAAAGATGTTAAAAATCTATAAGTTGCTAGGTCAAATGGGAGAAAATAAAACTGTCTTCTTTTTTCCTGTGGCTCCTATCTGTTCAAGCTATCTGCCGTTTTTCTGCAGGGTGGGGGAAAGTGTGCTCAGTCTCTAGGCAACCTGTGTACAGCTAGATGCCTCTGGTGATAGTTAAAGGGAGATCTGGAACTGGAGGTAAGGTTTGGGAAAGGAGGAAGTTAAGCTTAATTAGCACATCCACCAGGCCTTCTCAAACAGGTAGCCTGGATGCTTAAGTCTGTTCTTAGAGAGTACAGAGGTATCTCTGATAAGGTACTTTCCTCCATCCAGTGATGGACCTGGCCGGATGCTACCAATAGTGATAATTACAGGGAGGCTTGAACTGGGAGTTCTGGCTGAGCATAGCTGTTAGCACAGAAGGTTACCTAAATATTCCTAGAAGTGGTTAGGTAAGTAGTTAGAGGTCTATAAATTTAGTAAGACTGTAAGAAAGGAGGGGTCTGAGCTAAATTGTGTAAAGCTATTACTTAATGTCTACCTGACCTTGGCGGTGTCCCCTTGTGGAATTTACCTTAAGTCAGGAGACTCGCCTGTGGGTTGTTATCACTGTTAATCCTTGGAAATTGGGTGACCACCTGGGTGATGTCTCCTTTAGTCCTTGAAAGTGGCTAGGGGAGATATTTGATTCCAGAGAAAGCCTTTCCTGAGGCTGTTCTCCAAATGCCTGGAATGTGTATGTCTAGAGAGTGATCAGTCCACATTGTTAGCCCTTCTTAGGGAAAAGTCAATTGGGAAATCTATGAAGGCACACATGATTTTCATAACAGAATACAGCTGATATATAACAAGCCAGGTAACACCAAAAACTCCTTGGGATTTGGCTTCCTCTGGAGGAATTCCCTGATCCCTCCAGGTAGTGACTTTGCCATAACCAGCTGAGTTCTTATGATATTCCTGCGGCCCGCAGCAGGTCATGCCATTTAACAGATGGTCAGAATTTGGGATTTTATGTAACATTGTTTAATACTGGGATGTAAATAGACATGAGGAATTTTTTCTCTTCTTAGTGTTATATTGCTGTTGGTTGCAAGGGGTAGGGCTTAGAATTTAAGTATTCATTGTTTTTCATTGAAAAAGAAGTTTCACCTAGAACAGTGTGATCCTGTTTCTCAGTGTGTATAGACTTAGAGTAACAGGCTGCTCTCGACATTCCTTTTAGAGTGTTTTTAAAAAATGGCATTGAGTGTGATTTTCTTTCATTTGTTCACCACTTGGAAATCACAAAGAACCCCTTTTTATATTACCTCTGGTTAGTTAAGAATTAATAGTTGGGTTTTCTCAAATTGTTAATGACTTTAGGTTCTGTACCCTTAGTAAATTGAGTGTCTCTTGAAAGTTCTTTTTGTGGCAACTTCATTCTCAAGATTTATTTTGATTTTCTACTCTGAATCGGTAAAGACCAACTTTTTAGTGTGTGGTTCCCTCATTGGACATTTGTTCTTGGATTTGCTACACTTATACCGAACCGTCCTCACTCTCACCGGACAGACACTTCAGATGCTTGTCAGCCCTGTGGTGTCTGTGGGGCAGTGTCCATGCAGGCTGCTCGTCACTGCTGGCTGTCTCACTAGACAACCCAAACCCAGTTCATCTGAGAAAGCAAGCTCTCGTTTACTTCCTTACTCTTCCTAAGTTCATCGGGAGGGCTTGAGAGCGGATCAACGTCTGTGTTCTTTCTTCTTCCACTTGGATGACAAGTGTGTTAACCGGAAAGGTTTGTGTCTTTGTGGACAAACTGGAGCAAATTCTAACACACAATCGTTGTCTTTTCATAAATTGTTGAGTTGTATCACTTGAGTGAAAATACTTTATAAATTCATGTTCTTATCACAGATCATTATACAGAAAATATTTCAGGTATATATAACTCCTGAAAGATTTACTTCAGCAATTATGTGATATTCTCTTAAACATCTTTTTAAAACTTAATGTGTGAAGGTCTGAAGACAGCTTTCAGGAGTCAGTTCTTACCTTCCACCATGTGGGTCCCAAGATCAGGCTCCGGTCATCAGGCTTGGAGATGGGTGTTTGTGCCTGCTGCTGCTTCTCTGTGGCTGTGTGACAGTTTAAATCATGGGTTTCTGTGCTGTACAGCAGCATGATGGAATTGTAGCTAGACTTCAATGTGTTTGTTCCTGTGAATAAATCTTTAATAGGCTTGGAAACTCAAAATATATTTTAACATTGGAGTGAGACTTCTGTTTTGCTTTGGAGTTTTAAATTTTTCTGAAATTCTATCATTAAGGAAGATGGCATAGACAATTATAATTATAATGTATACCTTTTCAAAGTCATTTGTAAGTTATAGTCTGTTCTTAATTACTATTGCATATCTTTTTCAGATTCATTTGAGAGACTCAGTAGTAATGTATTACATTTGTGGGCTATTGATTCTTAGCTTTTGTTAGGGCTAAGTTTCCAGAGGATATGCATTTTTAACATTGAAATACTTCTTACTTCAGCAGAGTCTGGATATGATTTGTAGAGGCAGTTGAATTAGACTCATGTTGGATAGAATAGGTAATAACAGATTTGTCAGCTCCAGGCTTTCATTTTTCACTCCTGTGCGGAAAAAGCCCTTAGAAAACTTCCTTCATAGGAGTCCGTTTCTGAACAGAGAAAACATGACTGATTGAACCTTCATAGTCTTTGATGAGAATTATGGTATTGCTCACAATTACTGATGTCAGTTCTTTTTATTAACTTATGTATGTATTGAGACTAGGTTATACTGTGTAGCCTTAACTGGCCCAGAACTCACTTACTACAGTTCCAGGATAGCCTCAAGCCTACAGACATGTTCATCTCAGTCTGTAAGTGGATGAATTACAGTAACACTCTCACAGGTTGAGTTACTTTATCTGTAAGAAATATTTTAGATTTTGGCCTTTTCTTTTGGATTTTGGAATATTTACATATGAATACTAAGATTTTGGTGATAGGACCCAGGTTAAAACAGAATAGTCATTTTTGTTTCGTATACACTTTATTACACAGAGCCTGGAGATAATTTTATGCAAAATTTTTACTGTGTATTTTGAGTGCAGCCCTATACATGAAGCCAAGATCTCAAGGTTCCACTAGGGCCATCATGTCAGTACCCATGATGGAGATTTTGGAATTTGGAATATTTTGAGTTTTGGATTAGGAATGCTTGATTTGTGGTTGTTTCTTTTAGTGAGCAAACCCAACATACTCTGCTTTTCACTATTTTCCTCTGATCATAAAAGAATCTGACCCAATTCACCATCCTTTTACCCCTGTAGGTGGATACTGATTATTAACGGATTTCTCTCTAGATGACTTTATGAGAATTTGCAAGTTGGATTTCGTTTAGGTCAGGGCTAGAGGCTCAGCTTAGCTGGGTCAGAGGTGTCTGTTGTTCATGTATTCTATTACAAAGTGACCATGTAGTTACTACAAACGTTAAACTACTGTGACAAGAATGAAAACACAGAAAAAGCAAAAGTTCTTTAGGCTTTTTTGTAACTCATTTATAGCGTGCTTACCTAGGATGTGTAAGGTCCTGGCCAGGGTTCAATCTCCAGAAACACAAACACAAGTGTGTGCCAGGGTTCAGTCTCCAGAAAAACACATGCTTGTGTTGTGCATACGTGCGTGCATGCTTGTGTGCCTGCCTGGAAGGATGAATGGCTGGGGATTTCTTGTTTCTATCTTTGCCTATTCTGATCCCAAAGAGATTACAAATACTGATATCCTAGAAAAATTTCAATTTGTAGACAAATATTGGTATATTTATTTCTATATAGTATGCTTTAAAGATATTATATATTAGTGAGAATTCCATCACATTACATTTGAAATGGTACTTATTTAATGATATTTTGTATAGATTTTCATGCCATTGCACATAAAACTGCCTTGCTTATTTTTAATAGCCAATTAAATTGTATGCTATTTTTTTCCTTGACATTTAAGTTATTGCTAGGTCTGTTTGAGTAAAGTAATGATAAAAGGAATGCTTGTGCATGTATCTATACACACATATTTAGATTCTTTTGTATTTGCATGTACACAAGATTTAGACTCTTTCTGTACATGTGTTTATTAGATCAGAACATTTATAAAGAAAATGGGATAAATTGTTAGGTTCATAAATTTAAGTTACATAAATTTAGTCAAAAGCATCTCCCATGTACCTAGATCAAGGCATAGAACATCACTAGTGACCCTGAGACATGCCATCCTCCCCTTCTTATTACCATACCCTAAGGTTTTTATCATGGTCTGTTGGCTTGCTTGAGTTTGAATTTGATCTAAATATAACCATATATGTGTGTGTGTGGTTTTGTTTATTGCTATGAAATACAGCCATCGCATGCCTTTAGTAGGTTATTCTCATTCCTGAATTTTTGTTCATTCTAGTATTGTAGACAGACTGTTTCTAGAGTGGGCTGTAAGTGTGCTCAGTGGAGATTGTTTGCCCAGCCAGCACAGGGGGCTCGTTTCAATCCCCAGCACATCTTCCTTCCTCCCCTCCACCTCCCCAAAAGGCCTGTTTCTAGATACTGACTGTTGTGAGGGGCGGGCGCTGCTTTGAGTTTGCGTGCATATTTATACCCATTGCTTCTGGTTGTTCCTCGGGATACAGTTCTGTAGTTGGCAGTGTCCTGCTTACTGCCGAGTTTTTGATTGGTTCAGCAATTTATAAAAACTGCTCCATGTTCTTGGTATCTGGTCTTGACATGTACTAGATTTTAATTGTAGCCATTTTAGCTGTGTGGTGGAATGAAATACGATTTTAGTTTTTCTTTCACTGGTGACTAATGAAGTTCGGTACCTTGTCATGTTTAGTGACACTTCATGTAGTATTGTTTGAGTTGAGTTTTTGCAGGTGATGTGAGAATCAAAAAAACCTTTTTGATTACTGTTTAGTTTTTGAAAACTATCCCAGAGAGATTTTCTTTGTTTCCCATTGATAGCACCCTAGGGGTATTGTAAGGTAAGATATGGCTGACAGAGGTGCTTTTTTCCTTCATGCCTTCTTCCCCATCTCCCTGTCTCCTCCTTCCCTTCCTTTCTTTCCTCCCCTCCCTCCCCCCTCCCCCCTTTCCCTCTAACTTACTTGATCTTTTATTATGTCCAGGGTACCATGTAGGTTGGCCTCAAACTCACTGTAGCTGGGGAGGACCTTGAAGCCTTGCTTCTCTTGCCTCCACCTCCCTAGTGTGAGGATTGCAGCTGTGTGTTACCTACCATCCCTGGGAAGCCTTCTTCTGACAGTAAGGGCTGGTACTAGACTGGAGTGCAGGCCATTTTAGAGTAAGAACGTTATACACACTTACCGAGAAAATACTAAAAGTTTTAAACTGTAAACAACATGAAAATGGCTGCTGTAATCCCAATACCCTGGACTAACCACTATTAGTGTTTCTTAGGTAGTCTCTTAGTATTTCTTTTTGTTTTTGCTTTCCTGTGTGGGTGTTTGTGTGTTTGGGCATTGTTTGCCCGAAACATGTTAGTGTATCTGCGTAAAGTTGTAAAAATGTCTTTTCATACTTATTTCTATTTACCACTTAACCTTCACCGTGAATATTTCCTATTATTCATGTTAATCAAATGTGATATTTCTAATAACTGTACAATAGTCAAGTTTATTATTGACTATTAGATTTTGTAGTTTTTATTATCATAAATAATATTGTAGTATTATGTGAACATTGTAAGGGTTTTTGATTTCTTCAGTATGGAGTTTTTTAGGCTTTGAATATGTATTGGTTAAACTAATTAACAGCAGCAAAAAAACCAATGAATTCAGTTTTTTTGTAGTGGTATTTGAAAAGTCCAATTTCATATCTTTATAAACGATATAGCAGAAGAATTTTAAAATACATTTCTGATCCCAAGAACGTAACAAATTTTCTCATAGGCTAGAGAAGAAAAGTAAAAGAGAATCAGTAGATGGGAATACACACACACACACACACACACACACACACACACACACACACACACAATTTTTATTTAACTTTGTTTATTGTTATTTGGGGTGGGGGTATGTGCCATGTGGAGGTCAGAGGACAACCTTGTGGAAGTCAGTTCTGTCTCCTTTTGTCTTTTCATGGATTCTAGAATCAAACTCAGGTTGTCAGGCTAGTGTAACAAGCATTTTAGCTGCTGCACTGCCTTGCCAGTCCTGGAAATGGATATTATAGTGTCAGATTGTCTTTGGGAGATACTTTGACACACTGTATCTGTCATTTCAGTATGGCTGTTTATTCTGTAGGAGTATACTCCAGCACAGCCGTTGCTTGTTTGTTGGCACATATTGTTCAGTTTGGGCTTTTAGGAATTCTGTCCCTGACTCCTTTGGACATATCTGATCCTTTTTCTAACCCTTGAGGTTCTGGCAGCACAGTGTTTTAGTTTTCACCACATACTCTTTCTTCCTGTCCTAGATGTGGACTCAGCTATTTCCAAGTAGTCATTGGTTTGTTATACTTGGATACTGATAAATAGAAATGAAGTCCTGGGGGCTGGGTGCAGTGAGTGTCGTTCCTTCTCTGCCGACAGACCTAGGAAGTAGAGGTATGTCTGCTCACCCACATGTGTGAGCAGCATTTATACACGTGCCTTTATTTTATGGGGACAAGCATTTCTATGAAAAGAGATTGGATGGAGGAGGAAGAGGAGGAAAAGAACATGACTGAGGTGTGTCTAAATCAGCTGTCATTTTGGTGTGGGACACTCTTCACATGCTTAAAAAACTGAGGACTTGGAAGAGCTTTTGCTGTGTTGATTACATTAATATTTACTCTATCAGAAATTAAAATTTAGAAACAAAAGTATTATAGTTAATAATATCTTTGTTAATAAAAACTTTAGAAAGTTTTTAGATTTGCTTTTATTTTATGCTTTTGAGTATTGTTTCCTACATGTATGTCTTTGTGCCACATGTGTGTTTAGTACCAGTGGAGGTCATACAGATTGGAACTGGAGTTACCGGCAGTTTGAGCCACTGTGACGCTGGGAATCACACCCAGGTCCTCTGTAAATGCAGCACATGCTCCCAAACACTGAACCATTTTTTCGGTTCCTTTTTTGTTGTTTTGGTTTTGGGTTTGGTATTTTGAGACAGGATTTGTTTATGTTGTCTTGGTTGGCTTAAGAACTTGCTATGTAGAGCAGGATGGCTTTGAACTTAAAGAGATCTACCTGCCTCTGTTTCCTGAATTCTGGGAGACATCACAATGTCTGGCCTTGTTTTGTTTTAAAGATCTACTACTTATTATTCTTGTTTGTGTGTGTGTGTTTGTACCTGTGTAAATTTCTGTGCACCATGTGCATATAGGTGCCCTTGGAGGCCAGAAGTCATCTGATCCTCTGGGACTGGAGGTACAGGTGGTTTTGAGCAACCTAATGTAGGTGCTGGGAACCAAACCCAGGTCCTTTCCAAGAGAAGTAAGTCCTCTTAACTTCTCCACAACCCTGCAAAAACAGCTTTCATAAAACAGAAAATTGAATGAGATGTGAGTTGTGCGTTTTTGTAGCTCTCCTCATTGTCTGGCTCGATATAAAATGTTGGGATTTTATACTTACTAATGCATCCGGTCTTGGGTGCTGTCACTTGTTAAACAACCGTCAAATGATGCTGTCCTCATGAGAAAGCACGTGAGTAAAGAAAGTAGATGATGTGACTGCTGTTGATCAGGAAATGGGACAGAGAGCGTGTGTCAGGGCTCCTCAGGAGCTCCAGACTTGAGAATCACTGATGGAAATGGACTGAAACACTTACTGGAAGTGTGTTACTGAACCACTTCAGAGCAGTTGCCTTGAGGCACAGGAGAGAACTTCAGTTCATGCAGTGTCCTGAAAGTTAGAATAGAATGTCCAACTAGAAGTGGTCAACTTTACTTCATTAAGATAACTTGATTTACTCACTCTATTCCCTTTGTCTCTAGGTAACTATAGAATGCTGATACTAGAACAACATTGAAATTTATAGTAATAAGTATACTTGGGATTCCTCAGCCTCCTCACAGTCGATAACAACTGTCCACTTCTTCACCTGACAGATAGAGTTCCTTAGAAGAGTTTGCCTGTAATCGTGGGCCAGGCAGAAGGACTCCCAAGCTGCTGTCTGTCAGTGTGCAGCTTTACCTCCCTGCCCTATTCTGTAGCTTTGGGAGCTTAGAGTTCGAAATCTGCCTGTTGCCTGGTTATGTCTAGTTCTGTCAAGTGTCCAGTCAGTCTCTCTAGCTTTCCTTCCCTTCCTCTCTCCTCTCCTTCCGTTTCCGGCCTTAGATTTCGTCTTTCTTCTATTCCATAAACACCCCAGGCAGTGCTAGCATTCTTTCTTTAGTCCAGTCTGTTTGCAGTATTGTGTCATAGCTTCCTTTTCACGCTTAACGTTTGCTACACTTGGGATCGTCTTGATTCAGCAGTTTCCAGACTATGTTTTGGGACAGGTTCCTTCTGTTCCTATTTGCATAGCTATGTATTACTTTTATTCTCAGCATAACCATTTTTTTTTCTAAATTTGGAGTCAGTTATTTGTCTGGATATGCCAAATACAGATTATTCTTTCAAAATCTTTGACTTTAAGGAGGGTATTAATTAAAAAAGTTTTTATAGCAGACATTGCATTGTGTTTCTAAGAAGAGGAAAAGGAGCTGATGGAGCCAGGGGTGGCATTATAGACAGATGCTGAAGCCGCGAGCCTTGGTGATGGGCGGGGTGGGGTGGGGTGGAGAATCATTAGCAGAGTAGACCTCATTAATATGTCAGCCAATAGCTGTGTATATTACATTGTTAGCATCAGTGGGTCTGGGGACAGAGAGTTGGGGAGGGAGGCAAGTCTGGAAGTAAAAATTAGAAAGACTAAGATAACGACAGACTTGTCAATCTAAATAAGTCTCTCATCCCTGAAGCCTGTCAAGTTGTCATCTTTTTCCGATTCTCCCTTTGCTGTTTTTCCTCTGTACCATTCATTCAATTAGTTAGAGAATGGCGTGCTGTCTTGAAGTATTAGTGTTTTGTTGTACATTTAAAGACCTGGGAAAAGGAGACCTCATATTTAGAATGTGTTTTTTACATCTAGAGTGTCCACCCATAAGCACTCAGTAAGTGTTTTTGTTTTTGTTTTTGTTTTAAATTCTTCTAGCTTTACTGAATTTGGTACCAAACGGGCACTTAATAGGGATCAGAAGAGTGCAAGATACAGGAAATTACAACAAAGAGAGTTTGTGTGTACATGGCATCTTTAAATAGTAAGGTGTATATACTTCCTAGTGGAGAAATGAAACAAGTCTTAGAAAAGAAAGACGCTCTGGGCTTGAGAATTAAAGGAAGGGTTTCTAACAGCTAAGTCTCTCTATGTTCAAGCTTGCGAGAATAAAGAGGTGCATTGAGAACTGTAAGAGAACCACATGGGAGGGGAAGGAGTGGGGATTGCAGGGCTCAGGGGACTTGGACCACGGCAAGAGCAGAGGCTTTAGAGTTTTAGGTGGTGAAATATTTGGGTTTGGTTAATGGGTTTTGGAGTCACGGTGATAATTCTGAATAGAAAACTACAATGAAATTCAGGCTTCGAGGTAGCCCGAGGGTGTTGGGAGGGACTGGATGACCTGACTGAACTCAAAACACCAGGGAACACCAGGTATTTGTTTGTTTTTAAGTTTGATGTATTTTAGCTGGGTGGTGGTGGGGAACACCTTTAATGCCAGTACTGAGGAGGCAGAGGCAGGTGGATCTCTGTGAGTTCAAGGCTAGCCTGGTCTGCAGAGCGAGTTCCAGGAAAAACAAAAACAACAACAACAAAAATTGATGTGTATTGCAGACTGATTTTTTTTTTTTTTTACGATTCTATTATGGTTTTCAAAAATCTGGTAAGCTAGTCTTTTTAGACACTTACCCATTTCTTTTGTGTGTGTATGTGTTTTGAGACAGGATTTCTTTGTGTAATAGTTGGCTGTCCTGGAACTCAGTCTGTAGACCAGGCTGGCCCCGAACTCACAGAGATCTGCCTGCCTCTGTCTCCCGAATGCTGGAGACACTTGCTACTCCTTCAGAGAACCAGCATTCAAGTTCCAGGGCCTACATTGGGTGGTTCGGAGCCTCCAGGGGGCCCTGTGTCTTCTAGCCTCACTGGGCACCCATGCATGCACTCACATATATGTTCACAAAAATAAAATAAAAATAAAAGTTAACTTCAAAATGTTGAGGTCACCCAGGAGTACATGAGACTCTGTATATAAATTTATTAAAAAATGAAACCTCTCAAGGAAGAGGCAGGATGGCTTAATGAATGTCTCTTTGTCACATCTACAAAGTTTTGTTTTTGTTTTTTGTAGAGTACTGTTGTAGTCTTGCTTGGACCAAGGAAGGCAGAAATTCTTTCACATATTGTACGTTTTGCTCTGTGTTTGAGTTTCCCAGCATCTTTGAAAAATTTACGTATTTTATTGTTAGCTCCCTGTGTATGTGTTGTGTGTATGTGGGCACACATGCCATGGCATGTGTACAGAGGTCATAGGAGAACTCTATAGAGTCGGTTCTCTCCTTCACCTTTCCATTTTTCCAGGGATTGAACCCGTGTCTCCAGGATTGCTCAGCGGCGCCTTCGCTCCACTGAACAATCTCTGCATCCCTCCCCCACTGTCACATTCTGTAAATGGTTGCGGTGAGGAGCAGCTTGGCTGAAGTAGCTTATGTTAGAGATGGACTGTGTGTACTTGAGACCCGAGGCACCGTTAGAAGTCCTATGCGAAGGCGATTAGTTCATTCCATTTTGAGTAACAAACTTTTGGGACCATTCTAAAACTATAATTTACTGTCTGTCTGGGTTTGTGCCTTTTTTATAAGTGTGACTAATATTTGAAAATGATAGTATTAATATAATAATTTTTCATGTATGTGTAAATAAAACTGCATTATTATTATTTTTTCTTTTCAGCTGTGCTCGTAAAGACTTGAGTTTGTGAATAGCTGCTGATTGCAAACTTAGAGTGTGTCTTAACTGCACTAAAGAGTTCCTGTTGCTTTCCTTTGTCTGTTTGGGCTGTTTTGGGACAGGGCTTTGTTTAGTCCTGTCTGTATGGGAACTCACAGAGATCTGCCTGCCTCTGCTTCCTCCAAACTGGGATTAAAGACCTCCCTGCCCTGCGAGTTCCTGTTTCTAATTGCTGCAGGTTCTAGTTTCATGTTTGATTTTCTTTCCATCCGTTTAGAAACTGAAAGATATGTTTGAATGGCCTTTTGGAACCCTGTGAATCAGAGTAGTCCCCGCTGCTTTCTGTCTCTCGTCTCTATTTGTTGTACACCCCGCCTGAATATGTGGCCATGTTTCAGTGAGCCTCAGAGTCAAGGTGGTAATTTTACCACTCTGTGCTGTCTTCAAATAACTGACACCAAAAGAACTCGCTTGTTCTGTAGCCTAATAGAATTCTCATCTAGGTTGACCTGGGATTTCACAGTTCTTCACTTGAGGAGTTCATGACCCCTTCATTTCCTTGTTTTGCCATTCTGTTTGAACCTCTGGCTCCCAGAGCTTAAGCATTCTGCTCACACATCCCTAACAGCCACCTGTCTTCTAGTTTACACCAAGTCTGTAAGATGGTCTTTGTCTTTGGTACCACCTTTTTTGTAGTTTTTTGCAAATGTAGTCATGCTAACTGTTGATTTGGGGGCACAAGCCTGAGCCTTCGCAGCCCTAACAACTAGGCTTGGTCTCCTGTCCCCAGCTAACATACCAGCTCACAGAGGAGCAGCAGTGAATGCACAGAAAGGGAGTCAGTTGGTGTCCTCACACTGAGAAGAGGGTCTGAGAGAGGCCCAGTGACTTGCAAGGCCATGGTTGGGGTCTGAACAGAGAGCAGGAGCAGAAGGGCCTCACTAAGTAGTCATGGTCAAGGTGCGCTCCTACCTGGCATCACAGCCTTGTCTGGGCTTAGTCAGCCCTGAGGGGCTCTGGCAATTTGTCAGAATTGTGTGACTTCCCTTTCCCAGGAGACTGTTGCCCGCAGCTGGCATGTTGGGCTTTGGCTATCCCCTTCCCTAGCGGGAGATTGCTGGGGAAATAGCAATTCCTTGGGGCCAGTGTTTGAATGGTCTCGTAGGCCGTGAGAGGCTCTTTGTTCTGAGCACTTTTTGTGTACTTGGATGATTTTCAGAGACTTCTGCTGTATTTTGTAGCAGAATTTCAAAAATTTTGTTTTTAAGAATAAATTTAAAAGGTTGTGGTGAAGAGGTTGACCGAGCATCCTCAATCAGATGAGAATGGACTGCATCATTAGTGACCTTAGAACTCTGGCGTGTTAAGGACAAGCACTCTGGAACCAAGACTTGAAGACAGGACAACAGTGTTTGACATCGTGTGTTTCTTGGACTCTGTTTCTCTAATTAATTGTAAGCATTATGTCTTGAGTAAACCTTATACAGCTTCATAATTATACATTTGGTAATGATTTGTTGACAAGTCCAGGGAGAAAGTGGCTACTAGTCTGTAAAAGATATTGAGCATAGGAAGGGAAAAGAAAAATGTTGAGCATTGAAAACATTGTTTTCATTATTTGATTTAGTTTTCTTTTGATAGGATCAGTTTTTAAAATTTTGTACCTTTTTTTGATGTAAAAACAGACATCAAGATATGTAAAGTGGACTTCTAGTTCCTGATACTGTATTGACTTGTTGGAACCTAACCTTCTTTGTGCTTGTGACCTCAGCATTAGTCCTTAGTGTGACAATGAAATCGGAGTTGTTGACCTCCACTGCATGCTGTTAGGTCTTATGAACATCCCTGGCCAAGACCTCATTCATCAGTTTTTCCCTCTGGCTCAACAAAGTTTCTCAGGTTCATAAACTGTTTTTGTTTCTCACAGCCTATTAATTAGTTGGTTAGCACTTCCTTAATTTGCTGCACATATGCATACAGTCACTCTATGTAGGCTCAGCAAAAGATGAGAATACAGTTTTGGGGTGGGTGGTCACAAAAGACTATTTCATGTGTGCATGACAAGCAGAAATCAGGCAGGTTTATTCAGTGTGCGCACATTGGGAAGAGAGCTGTGTGAAGAGGTCCAGAGCTAAGCCGTGTTTTTAGACTGACATGAGCTTTAGGGTTAGAGGTAATTCAAGTTGAGCAGTCCTGTCATTGTCTTGGCTCTGTTTGATCTGGAAGAAGTCTTGCTTACAGGGATGGGGTGGTTACTAGGATAGGGTTACTTCAGCTCCGGGGGACTCCGTCCTGTGAGTGTCCTGGGTATCCACGGTGACACAGAAGAAAGGTTAAGGCCAGTGATTTATCTATGCCATCAACCATTCAGGAGATGAGCTAGATTACACAGACACGCCTGGAGAGGTAGACAGGTAACGCAAAGTAAAGGAGACAGACAGAATCATAGAGAAGCCAGGCTTTGATCTTGGATTTAGTTACCTTGAAGCCCAAGTGAGGAGCTAGTGCTTTTTAGCAAAGGTGGTCTGTTTCTAGTGCCCGTTACGATGCTCCCCTTGTGTATGAATACTCTCAGTCTGGAGGGAGCTATCACATCAGCTAATCTGCGCTTTTGCAGGGTGGGTGATAAACTACTTTATGTGAAAGGGCAGACCTTAATGACAGAGCATATAGGTGAACATAGTACTTTGTTTGTGTTCTGACAAATAAAGCTTGCCTGGAGATCAGAAGGTGGAGCTAGCCACTAGTTAACTATAGAGGTCAGGCAGTGGTGGCACACACCTGTAATCTCAGCACTTGGGAGGAGGAAGCAGGAAGATCAGGAGTTCGAGGCTACTCTGGGCTACAGGAGATTGAATCGGTCTACAAGAGAAGCGGAGTGCTCGCTTTTGATCCCAGCACTAGGGAGGTGGAGACAGAAATATAAAGTGGGTGGAGATAGAGTCTCCCGCATTCGGTCTGAGGATTTGTAGAGGTAAGAAGTTTCTAGTGGTTGCTGCTCTGCTTCTCTAATCTCCAGGCAAGCTAGACACAAGCAAAATACCATACAACAGAGAGCAGGATGTTTATGCTGAAAATAGGAGAGCCTCTATAGAGCAGAGCAAGGAGGTGGAGTCAGTTCTGTTGGGAGTCACACTTGTTACAAGATCTATTTCTCCATAACTTCCTGACTGTAGTTATGCCTAGAAGAGTTAACACAAGGCCTTCGTTTTTGTTACTGACTTTAAGGTAAGGTTTGCTATGTAGCCTGGGCTGGCCTCAGCCTCAGGATTCTTGTCTTTTAGTCTCCCAAGTGTTGGAACTCTAGGCATGTGTTACCATGCCATTTCATTTCTGATACCCACCTCCACACCCCTTGTCTCCGAACAGTTTTCTGTAATATTGTTATTTAACTATCCTATGGTTTGGTTTTATTTATCCCTCTTCGCCAGAGTGGACTTTATCGTGGTTGGTTTGATTTGATTGCCGTGTGTAGGAAGAAGGGACAGATGACAAGGAGTTAATACCAATAAACCTTTTTGGCTAAATTCAAGCAACTTAAGAAGTACAGAATGAGTAGGCAGAGCCTACTTGGAGTCCATCCTCAAGTTTCAGCCTGTCTGTCCTGTGGGTGATGTCCTAGCCTCCCAAACAATACCCCTCAGGTTATTCTGTTAGAAGTTGTACTTCTGCACAATGCACATTGGACATTATGCACTTCTAAAATCAGCTTTGTTTTTTTTAAACAGATAAGTGTAAAGCAGGAAATTACTTTTACTGATGTATCTGAGCAACTGATGAGAGACAAAAAACAAGTCAGAGAGCCAGTAGACTTACAGAAAAAGAAGAAGCGGAAACAACGCTCTCCTGCCAAAGTAAGAGAATGTGTTAAGGTGTGGTCACTAACCTTTTCATTTTCAGTTGTCGGTTTATCTTGTGGACAGGAACCTGTTGGGACCTTAAACCAGATGCAGAAGTCTTACCATGGTTTAGTACAGTTGGTGTGCTGCACCAGCTTCTGCAGGAGGGATAGAGGAGAGGCATACCTGTGTGGATGTGGTGGGCCATGACTTCATTTCTCTCTTCCACTCCTATCTCTTTCTTTCTAAAAATGAATTTCTCTCTTTCATTGTCTTCTTTGTATTTAAAAACTAACAAGATATGTAGGTTCTTGCTTGTTGTTCATATTTTAATACAAATGTTAATGTTTTGTGAAAGTTGACATTGACTATTCATCAGAGACACCTTTAATAGAATGTACGCTCCCTGAGGGCAGAGATCTCATTTTATTACTATATCAAGGGCCTGAAGGGGGAGGCTAAATGAACCCTTAATGTTTCGTGGCTCAGGAGTGGATTGGTAATAGATGCTATGAGGAGTTGGTCTGCTTTTGTATTTTTCCTCTTGCAGTGTCAATGTCTTGATGGTCTGTAGTATGTATGTGGCATTGACAAGTTATTTCTCCCACGGTTTCACCCTATGTGGTAAAGAAGCTGCCACCCCTTTGTCCCCTTTTTGGAAACAGGGTCTTATATAGCCGAAGCTAGCCTTGAAGATGAAACCCAGAATGACTTTGGGTTTCTCATTCTCCTGCTTCTCCTCCTAAGTGCTAGGATTACACAGGAGTGTCCTACCATGCATAGTTCTAGGCAGCGCTGGTATTGAACCCAGGGTTTTATGCATGCTGGACAAGTGCTTTGCATCCTGAGACACATCTTTGGTTCCCCCTTTAAAATATATATATATATATTATTTTATTTTATTTTTTTGAGGCAGAGTCTTGGTAGGACCTAGACTATACTGGCTTTGAACTTGGAATCTTCTACCTCTATCTCCTGATTACTAGCATGAACTACCATGCTGATTTAGTAGCAGGATCTTTTTGATGGCTGCTTACTGTAATTTTTATTTAAAATCATTATCGTGTACAATTATATACTATAATGGGCTAGAGCAACTAGTACTGTATTGCAAGAGCAGATTGCTCAAGTTTCAGCAGTTTTGTGAGTCAGTTGCTGAAGGCATTGTTAGCTCTTAGCATTAGCCAAGGTGAGGATGTTTACACCATGTGGATTGGGAACTGCTTCCTGCTGCTTTCATTTCCCGCTGTTAACACAGCCCTTGCTGCTGTCTTAGGGACATAGACCCCTATGGTGTCAAAGTTTGAAAATTACGGTATAAAATAATAGAGTTGTATTTCTAACTGATTATGATTCTCTGCCATATTTCCTTTCTGTCTTCAAAGTTTAGTGGATTTGTGTAAATCCACTTTTCTGATTTTTCAACTTGTACAGTGTGTTTAACCCATTTTTGCACTTAAAGTTAACAACAATATTTTTTGTTAGTTTCTACGGTGCTAGGGATGGCACACACTCATGCACACACTCACATGGGTCCTTGCTCATGCTAGGCAAGCATTATACCATTGAGCTATATTCCCAGCTCCATGAAGTTTCTTAAGTATTTTATTAGCTGCATAATACGTTACTTTGACAAGATCATGTTATAGTTCATGATTGTTTTGTTGAACATTGACAAGATCATGTTATAGTTCATGATTGTTTTGTTGAACATTGACAAGATCATGTTATAGTTTTGTTGAACATTGACAAGATCATGTTATAGTTTTGTTGAACATTGCTGTTGTATTCTCGCCTCCATTTGAAGTCCATGCTGTACATTTATCATTGTGTTATGGAATCAAAGGATATACACTCCATTCCATAATAGTTGTACAAGTTATAGCCCAACCGAGTGGATGTGACTGGTGCTGCCTGCACTCCCGAGAGCCTGAGGTCAGACTTGGTCTTCTGTAGCCCACCACAAGAGTCATACTGGAGTTGGAATCATATTTCTTCAGTTTGGGGTCATACTGAATTCATATTTCTCATTTGTCTGACATTTTGTGTTTCACATTTTATGGAATCCCTTCTTTCACCCTCACAGCCTTTCTTGTTTTGGAGTCTACTGTTTTTCTCAGTGATTAATGTCATTCATTTTTATTGTTACTGGTTTTTACATCAACAAATCAAATTCCTCAGTAATTTCAGGGCTTGTGAAAAATTAACTTCTATAATTATAGTAGTGGTTAATTGTGCTGCTTTGTGCTCATTGTTTACATATGGGGAATCTCTTCTAAGAATGTAAAGTTTATTTATTTTTTTATTGTATACATATGAGTGTTCTGCCTGCATGTGTGTCTTTACACTACATGCATGCCTGGTGCCTGCAGAGGCCAGGAAAGGTCATCAGAGCCACTGAACCTGGAGTTACAGGTGGTTGTGAGCTGCCATGTGAACACTTAGGAACTGAACCTGGGTTCTCAGGAAGAGCAGCCAGTGCTCTTAACCTGAGCCGTCCCTTCAGGCCCTCTGTTTTCAAGACTTTTAATCTATATATGTGCTAAGTTATATATTTTCCTAGATATTTTATTAATGTTTTTCCGGTGCTATTCTGTAATTTAATTCCTTTTTTTTAAAGGATTATTTTCATTATTTTAATTTTTTTTTAAATTTGATCTATTGTATGTGTAGGAGTATTTTACCTGAGTATATGTATGTGTATTACATGTATGCCTAGTGTCGATGGAAATCAGAAGAGGGCATTGGATCCCTTGGACCTGGAGTTATGGATGGTTGTGAGCCACTGTGTGGGTGCTGGGAATCAAACCCAGATCCTTTGCAAGAG
Organism: Peromyscus maniculatus bairdii; assembly: GCF_049852395.1. Lineage (NCBI taxonomy): Eukaryota > Metazoa > Chordata > Mammalia > Rodentia > Cricetidae > Peromyscus > Peromyscus maniculatus. Next base: position 24,788,976 of record NC_134863.1, read on the forward strand.
CAATAAGTGCTGTTAACTACTGAACCATTGCTTCAGCCTATTATTAATTATTGTTGTGGTGGTTTTTTGAAGCAGGGTTTCTCTGTAACGGCCGTGGCTGTCCTGGAACTCGATTTGTAGACTAGGCTGGCCTCAAACTCACAAGATCCTAGTGCCTCTACTTCCTGAGTGCTGGTATTAAGACCTGCAGCACCACGCCCAGCAATTGTTTTTATTATGTATGTGTATGTGTGTGCATATGAATGCTGGTGCTCTTGGAGGACAGAAAAGGCTATTAGATTCCCTGCAGCTAGAGTTACAGGTAGTTGTGAGGTACCTGATCACAACTGGGAATCAAAACCAAGTCTTCTGCAGGAATGGCCCATGCTTTTAATCAAGTAACTCTCCAGCCCCAACTTAATGCCTTCTGAAATTCTCACTGAAACCTGGATCATTGCTGTCCAGTAGAGGATTACCCAGAACCTCTTTTGGTGATATACTCTCTAGGCCTTTGGTGGGTGTGTGGAGGGTGCTGAGAATGAAACCCAGGGTCTAATATGTGGTTGACAGATGCTTTACCTTTGAACGACATTCGCAGACCTACTGAAGCATTTCTAAATGTACATCATGTATTCAGAGTTTTGCTTGTCTAAGTCAGTTCTTTGAAGATTTCTGAAAGTACCACCAAGGTATTTTGTCCCAATCAGTGTAGTGGCCAGATGAGAGACAACCTGTTCTAAGTACAGTACACATAAGAGAGCATTTTAGGGCAGTCCTTTCAGGAAATTCTTAGAACAATGACATACTATAAATAATATAAATCAGACACAAATGAGTTACTTTAAAATTGTTCACAGCAGCCAAGCAGTAGCGACGCACGCCTTTAATCTCAGCATTTGGGAGGCAGAGGCACGCAGATCTCTTGAGGTCGAGGCCAATCTGGTGTGCTCCAGGATAGCCAGGGCTATGTGGAGACCCTGTCTTAAAAAGGAACAACAAATACAAATTTGTTCTTACATCTTATATATGGTGGGCAGAGAAAAGTGTGGTTAATTTGAACATTGATCTGCAGTGTCCCATGTCTGAAGTGTAGGACTTTGAGGTGTAAACTGAGTTCTTTTATATCTCCTCAAAAGTGTGTTAGTGCCATACTTCAGATGTTTCACTGAAGTAACTTATTCTGCCATTTTTTTCTTTTTTTTTTTTTTCTTTTTCTTTTTTTTTTTTTTTTTTGGTTTTTTCGAGACAGGGTTTCTCTGTGTAGCTTTGTGCCTTTCCTGGAGCTCACTTGGTAGCCCAGGCTGGCCTCGAACTCACAGAGATCCGCCTGGCTCTGCCTCCCGAGTGCTGGGATTAAAGGCGTGCGCCACCACACCCGGCTCTTATTCTGCCATTTTTGCATGAAGACAGACAAGTTTATCTTGGGTTTTATAGCTTATAAATCAATGCCTTGATTATTTGAAGTATTTTACAATTTTTAAACTTCTCAAAGGTCAAGGTGTAGTGTATGCTAAGGAAGTGTTTAAGACTTGGGGAAAGTTGTCAGAGGGTGGGATGTTTGGGAATAACATGTAGTAGATGGTGTGAGAACTAGAATCCATTATCTTTGAGGGCTAATCTCCTTTAAGACCTTTTCCAAACCTTGGTCTTTGCTCATCACCGGTATCTGAGGTCTATGCTGTCATTTCGTCAGATGGCATCTGGAGGGGAAATAAACCCAGAGTAACACAGTGGGACTCTCAGCAGATAGAGCCCCGGTCTGCTCAGCTGTGGAGGTGCGTCAGCTGTGGAGATGCGGTGCTTTGCCGACGTCAGCCGCTGCAGACAGCAAGCAGTTGTCAAAAGGCTTTGCAACTGGGTGGGGACTGTTACCTAGGTTAAGGTGTTTCCTCTATTCTGAACTAACCTGTTTATGAAGGTAGAGGAAATGGTGGTCACTTGTTTCTTTCAGATGTCCAGTTTCTCCTTGGGGTGAGGGGTGTAAAGAGCTGCTTTGATTGAAGTGGGTTGGGTTAAACCCCAGAGCCTCATGCATGCCAGATGAGTGCCCTACTGCTGAAGCACCTACTATAGCCCAACCCAAATATTATTCCATTCCTAACCTAAATAGTACATTTAATCATAAATCCTCCTTTGGTGTCTCAGTGCTGATGTAACAAACCTTTCAAACCCCATGTCTAGTACAGCAGCCCTGTGAGAAGGCTGTTCTTTCCCCTCACGGTGGAGCCTCAAGCACTGGACTTGGAAGTGTACTTGTTGACTGCTTCTGCCTGCTTCACTGACTTGTTCCTTAAGGACAGGCTACTCATTGTTCCATTGCTGGAGCTGTGGGCTACTCAGCATCACTTTGTTTTGCCTCTTTAAATCTGCATTGTTCTCTATTACAGCTAGCTGAAGTTATTAGAAGCCTGTGAAGTCTGTAAATGTAATACAGCCTCAGTGTATTAATGTCAGGGGTCGTACCCCCAACTCCCAGGTGTTGGTTGTCTGTGGTACATTTTCCAGTTACAGACATCTAGGCTCCCGCCCGTGAAGATTCTTACTTGGGGGTGTGTATATACTTGAAAAGAGCGTCAGATGATTAAGCTGAAGACCTTTAAGTCTTTGCCATCGCCATTGACCTTCATGAGACATTTTCCAGCTCAAAAGAATTTTGTTAGGATTGTTTCCTTAACATTCATGAATTCTAAGAAAGCTTTTTAATAAAATTTAATATTCCTGTTATCAGGTAGTATAAACAATTGCTAGGCTTTTCAAACTCTTTAGTAATCAATCAAAGGCAGTGTGATTTTAATTACTTCTATTCTGTTGTATTTCTCCTTTTTACTTAACAGATAATTTGAGTGCCAGTCTCTTGACAAAAGCTAAGGGAAGGAGGTGGGTTGTTATTAGATCCCTTTAGGAGATCTGAATAGGAACTGATTGTTAAGATTGGTGCTGAACTCTGGAAGGATTAGCATGCTGCACACAGAGATTATGAACCATATGGTCATTTCCCAACAGCTTAGTATATATCATGGGCCCAGGAAGAGAGTTGGACTTGGGGATCAAAAAGATTTAAGACAATGATTGTTAAATGAGAAAAAACTATCATCATTATCATCATCATCATCATCATCATCATCATCATCATCATCATCATCATCTTGGTTTTCAAATCGGAGTGTAACCCTGGCTATCCTTGATCTCGTTCTGTAGACCAGGCTGACCTTGAACTCACAGAGATCCACCTGTCTCTACCTCCCAAGTGCTGGGATTAAAGGTGTGCGCCACCACTGCCTGGCTGAAAACAGTTATTTTAAAAGGAGAAAATGGCTGTGTCAGACATTTGCCACACCTTCTCCATGCTTCTTCCTTGGGTTTTTGAAGAACTATCTTTGAAGATGAGACTAGTTAGGAAAGTAGGAAATCAGACATAATGCTAATGGGAAAATGAAGGAAGAAAATTAGAAAAATAGCACACTGGTAATTCATTAATCTGGTTTTCCCATAGACATGAACTATTCAAAGGATTCTGATGATGAAAACAAAAAAAAAAATCATCTTGTAGAGACTAACATGAAGGGACCTTTCTAAAACTAATGGTCAGAGGCCAGTGAGATGGTCTGACTCTGAGTTTGATTCAAGGCCCATACGATAGAAGGCCCATACGATAGGAGACTGATGCCTGCAAGTTGTCCTGTATGTCTGTGCGCACACGCACCCCTCCTCCAAACCTTTTAAACCTCAAGGCCAGTATGACGAATATGAGTCATATTCCATTCTTAGGACATAGTGAGTTTCATGTTCTGACACTGTTAAAGCTTGCCATTTGAAAATGAAATTTGCTAATAAGTAAAATGTAGTATAAAGACATAAATCCTGAATAAGGAGGTTATGAATGTGAGGGACTAGCTCTGACTAGTATAGCCAGATGACTTTTACTCTGGATGACCTTGTTAAATGCCTTTGGAGAAGGAAGAAAATCCTTTTTTTTTTTTCCTTTTTTCTTCTTTAAAAAGATTTATTTATTATGTATATAGTGTTCTGTCTGCATATAAGACTGCAGGCTAGAAGATGGCACCAGATCTCATTGCAGATGGTTGTGAGCCATCATGTGGTTGCTGGGAATTGAACTCGGGACCGTAGAAGGACAGTCAGTGCTCTTAACCTCTGAGCCATCTCTCCAGCCCCCCCTTTCCTTTTGGTTTCTCAAAACAGTTTCTCCATGTAGCTCTGGCTCTTACTCTGTAGACCAGGCTGGTCTTGAACTCAGAGATCCACCTACCTCTGCCTCCTGAGTACTGGGATTAAAGTTGTGCCCAACCACCACCTGACAGGAAGAAAATCTTTAAAGTCCTTTTCCCACCCTCAGTTGTAAGCAAAATGTCTCATAATTGGTGAGGATTTAAACCAGTGGTTCTTAGCCTTCCTAATGCTGCAACCCCTTAATACAGTTCCTCATGTTGTGGTGACCCCCAACCATAAAATTATTTCCTAGCTGCTTTATAACTGTAATTTTCCTGCTGTTATGATTGTAATGCAGATATCTAATATACAGGATATCTGATGCGATCCCTGCAAAAGGATCTTCCGGCCCCAAAGGGGTTGCGCCCCACAGGTTGAGAACCATCGATTTAAATCATCTCTAAGTTCTCTGAGTTTGAATGTCTTAAACATTGATGTCAGTTAATATTGGAAGGGATCCTAAAGTTCTTAGGCCTTAGATTAAAATATGAACGGATAATTTTAGTAATATGTACACACAATTAGAAAAGCCATGTGTGTCTTTTGACAAGAACCCTTTCTTATGGAGGAGTGTGATCGATCCTGGAGTGGAGTCTCTCAATTAAAGAGACAGAGTCTAGGCCTTTCCTTGATAAAAAGAGGTGTGATACTAAGAGAGCCTTCCTCACTCCTAAGACCCTCCCTCCTGCTCTCTGCATGCGCGCATGTGTAATAAATATATAAATAAATATATGTGGTGCTAGCTAGAAACAAAGTTGTCTCAAAATAAAAATACATAATGAACCATGAGAGTAGGGACACAGAATAACTAGGGAATTCCGTTAGATACCAACCAGGTTCTCCCTTTCTCTCTCTCTCTCTCTCTCCCTCTCTCTCTCTCTCTCTCTCTCTCTCTCTCTCTCTCTCTCTCTCCCTCTCTCTCTCTCTCTCTCTGTAAAATCTTAATTTAACACTATTGAACAATGGCTATTTAGATTACTGCTAATGTGTCCTCTTGGTAAGTGGAGAGCCTGACTGCTCGGTCTTTATAATCCACTGTCTGGGCTGAAGTAGCGGTGACAGGCAGCTAAAGCACCTAGGGTGGCTGCTGCTGTGAATGATTCCAGCCTTGGGGGACTCAGGACATTGCTGCCAACAAAATACAATCCCCAGCCAAACTACACAATGCTTTCTCCTGTGTCCTAGGAGTTAAACATTAACCTCCAGCCCCTTCTGCTGTAATGGAGACCGTATGTTGAGTTTGGGGGGCGGCGCAAAGCAAAAATAGTTTTTGGTACTAATAGCAAGTAAGACAGCTAATCTTTAGGGTAAATGTCTCAAACTATTGGATCACAATTTTAAAAGACCCTGACAGGGTATAAACAGGAATAAGTCAAGTTGGAGCTGAAGAGATGGCACAGCGGTTAAGAGGCCTGGCTGCTCTTCCAGAGGACCTGGGTTCAGTTCCCAGCAACCACATGGCTGCTCACAACCATCTATAATGGGGTCTGGTGCTCTCTTCTAGCATGCAGGCATACATGCAGATACAGTACTCATACATAAAATACATAAATAAATAAAAAGAATAAGTCAAGTGTATGCCGAGAAAGACAGATTGGCAGAATTCATCTTCTGCTCCTCCCATACCTGCACTTGGCCTTGGAATGCTCACCTCTCTATGGTACCTAGTCAGTGGATGATCTGAAAGCCAAAGATGGACAAGTACATTTTTAGCAAAGCTTTTTGTTTGTTTGTTTGTTTAAAGAATGAAGTGTTAAGCTGTGAGGGCTGTTTGGTATCGGTAGCAGGCAGCTCTCTCTCTCTCAGTGATAGGTGCAGAATCCACTGTACCCCAGACTCCAGGTTTAGACAGTGGGGTTATAGCAGTGAATGAAAGAGGCAAGTTCATGTGGATACATTTCCAAATTGGAAAACCAATAGATGCTTGTTTGTGGCAAGGTGGATTTTACTCTGTCCCTGTAAACAAAAATTCGAGTTCCACTTCCTAACAAAGGAGATGAAAATTAAATTTAGCATGTTTGAAAATTTGATATTTCTACTTGAACTTACAAATATGCTGGATTGGTTTTAGTGTGTTTGCTCATAAAATAGTGGTGGTGTCTGTTTCATTTCTATAGTTCTACCTTGAATGAAGATAGCATGATGACGTCCAGTGCTGAAAATAATGAACCAGAACTCGTAACTGTCCATAAAGGGCTTTGTATAGTCAGGGATTACATCCACTTCACAGTAGGCAACGTAGACCAGAGCTGTGCCTAACGAGACCTTTCCTTCCAGTTGCTGGGCTGCAGAAGCCATTGAATGCCATGGCTTTTGGCACTTAGATCTTATTTTTATCAACCTATGTGAAAAGAAGAAAGCCTGGTATTATTGTCCTATTTGTTATGTATAATACTTAGCATCATTTTCTTTTGCATATTTTGAATCCTATTTTAAGAGGGTTTATGTATTTTCTTTTTATACAGTGTTAACTTACATTATTATTATGTGACTTGGAGGAACTGAAAAAATTTAAACTTGACTAGCCAGAAATCAACTTTTATTCTCACTGTCTGTTCAGGAAGCTGTGACACCCACTTCCATTCTCCTGCCAAATGTGTCCCTTCTATGTGTTGGGTGCATAGACTTGAAGCATTGTTGACCATGTTGGCAATCTGCCCAGAACCCAAGTACCCTGTATAATTTGCATACTAATTATCATTGATTTGCATGCAGTGTAGGTTGGACTGTCTCCCTGAATTTAAAGTAAAAAGATACTCTAAAGATGAAAGCCGCTACCTTACTACTTCTCTCTTCTAGCTTGAGGAAGGGACTGGAGCTGTGTGTTTGTAGCCCCAGTCAGTTTCCACGGTCCCTCGTATTTCTTAAGATGGTGTCCAGATCTCTTCCTGTGTTAGGCAGTCTCTCACTTTACTTCCTTTCTTTCTCTCTCCCTTTTTTTGTTTTGTGTGTGAGAGGTGAAGTGTTGAGACAGGGTCTCTCTGTGTAGCCCTGAATGTCCTGGGACTCTCTCTGGAGACCAGGCTGGCCCTGGACTCACAGAGAAGAGATCCACTTGTCTCACCTCCTGAGTGCTGAGTTAGTGCACTACCAATCCCAGTTGACTTTCTGTAGTCTTTCACCTGCAAAGTTGTTTCCCGCCTCTGGCTCATGCCTCCTGATCTCATCCTGCTTTTTCCTCTTTTCGTCTTCGAGTTCTTGCTGTGTAGCCCAGGCTGACCTTGGACTCGCAATCCTCTGCCTCAGACTCCTGATCTCCACCACACCTGCCATTCTCCTGCTTTTCTATGCTTCTTCCCATCATCTGTGCCACCCTTTTTCTCACCTCGATAATGATAGAAGGAATCATTTTTCCTTCTCACTCTGCTGTGTGGCTACCGGGAGGCAGGACAATGCTACATGCTGAGTAAGTTGTTGATAAGGTAGCATTCGTGAGGCGGAAGGGCAGCTTTCACCGGTAATTGTCCAGACCAGACTCAGAGTATTCTTAATTGCAAGATACCCAGGGTAGTCAAATTGGTTTCTTTTCTCCTGTCTTCTTCCCACTCTGAATTATCTGACAAGTATTTTAGGACATGTTCAACAGTCTGGTTCTACAGTACCATAGAGATGCTAGACAAGACACCGTACTGGGAAACTTAATTTTCTCTTTTTTAAAAAAATAAGAAAATAATAACAAGTAAATTCTAACCTGACTCAAAAATGTTTTAAGTTTGTACAGTTATCCATTATTTTATCTGCTCAGTTCATTATCCCTCACAGTCAAGGTGTAAATACTTTTGAAGTAGTTATTAAACATCTACAAATAAACATTCATATGCACTTGGGCACTATATATCTAGGTAAATATATATATATATATATATGGCTAGACCATCATCTCTCTAGACACTATCCTTTTGTATCAAAAAATTATACAGTGGGTTCTGAACCTTTTTGTATAACAAATTCTGGTGTTTATTCCATTCAAGTAGATAAAATTTCTGTTTACAATCACCTAAAATTAAATTGTATTGGTTTTCTGAGCTTTAGCTGTTCTCAGTGATTGATTGATGCCTGACTTTTTCTCCTTGCACACATGAGAATTTAAAGTGGAAAATCAAACTGCTCACTCTAGCTGCCCCTCTGGGACCATCAGCATGACAAGGAGGTGGCAGGGTGCCCCCTGGTTTTTAGTCTGGTTTTACCTACTCTAAGTAAGCCATATTCTCCTGCATTAGAGGTACCACTATTCTAATAGTCTTTCCGGATTATTTCTGAACAGTTTACAAGCTCCACTGACCATTGCTTCTATTGTCCTTTTAAAACAGTATTTATTTACATTTTAAAAACTTTGTTTTGTTTTTGCCTTTTTTAAACTAGATCCTTACAATAAATGAGGATGGATCACTTGGTTTGAAAACCCCTAAATCTCACGTTTGTGAGCACTGCAATGCTGCCTTTAGAACCAACTATCACTTACAGAGACATGTCTTCATTCATACAGGTATTGACTACAAACGGCTTGTGGCCGCTAAGATTATTATCATTGTTCTTTTCATCTTCGTATAAATGTCATCTAGTCTTAAGACCGGAACTAACTTGGCATTGTCAATCAGAGTTTGTAGCCAGACTGTTAGGAGGAAACCAAGAAAGACTTTAAATGAGAAGACAATTAGCATGGATATATACATTTAATAATCTTAATTGGGTACTTACTTGGCTTAAAGCACTCTTTTTAACTAGCAGAACTGCTTAAGAATGTATTAAGAACCTGTCCCATTCATCTTTCTGTGCTAGGTGTATGACAGCACAGGCAGTGTTTGGAAATCAGGTATTAGAAATGATAGCTAACAAAAGTAGAAGTTGAAAATCGTGAAATTGTTGAAAATAGAACTAAAGAGTGATTTCACACCTTTGGAAAAGCAAGCTAGAAATGTTAGATGCCTTGGGGCAGGGGGTAGAGGAGAGGGAGTAAGGAGCGAGAGTTGATGAACTAGGAAAATGTGGTGATGGCCAGAAGCCAAAGGAGAGAGGATGCAAGGAGGCTGAGGAAGTGCCAGGCCCTCAGAGGCCGGAGCTGGCAGGGAGTCTGTGGAGCAACACCCAGGAGGTATTCTCTCTAAGGGTCTAGCCACAGTGGTGGAGGCATTGGAGGCTCGAGGCAGCTCCTGAAGGTGAGAGGAAGCTCCTGAAGGCAGGGAGAGGAAGGTGTCCAGGAGCCTTGCAGCATGAAGCCAGGCTTCCCAGTGGAGCAGACCCCAGCATTCTGGAATGAAGAGCGCTCCAGCAGAGAGGGAGGGAGGGAGTGTTTCCAAGGAGGGGTTTCCTTCAGGGTGTTGATACAGTTCTGAACTCGGGAGAAGATAGGTAAAAGGGCAAGGAGGGATGGTCAGCCACAGAACAGATAAGGAAGAGAGAGGAGATAGAGGACACGCTGGTGACCTGGAGAGTGCTTTATTGTATGTCTTTCTCTTTTCGTTAGAAGGATGTCAATTGAATTTTTTCTGTGTGTGATTGTGAAAATGTGAGATTGTAAATCATGGAGGAAATTTTTGAGGGAAAGTAGAACTGTTAATGAAAATGCTTTTTAAAATCATAAGGAGTTTTAGAATTTTCTAAAATTGGGGCTTCTAAGACTATATAGCCTCAGAAATAGTGAATTAAAATGTTGTTTTATTCATTAACTAATGCATGGATGTCAAATTATTTTAAGGCGAAAAACCGTTTCAATGTAGTCAATGTGACATGCGTTTCATTCAGAAGTACCTGCTCCAGAGACACGAGAAGATCCATACCGGTGAGTGCTGCGTCCTCCCTAAGCTCCTCGGTGGGCGGGCGGCCAGCGGCTCGGCAGGCGGAGGGAGGGCAGGTGTCTGAGAAGGCGCAGGTCTTGACAGCTCTAGTCGTCCCTGCTGGCTTAGAACCACCAGTCTCGGCTGTCCTTTCCTCTCCCTCAGTAGCGCTTCAGTGTCCTGTCCCGGTGAACTACTCTGAATAGTTCCACAATAACCTGAATTACGTAGGAGGAGGAAACTTTGCTGAAGAGCTAAGTGCAACGATCACTCACACTGATTAGCTCGTGGCCTAAACACTAGAGCGGTAGTACCCTCCATGTCTCTCCTTTCTGTGGCTACTGTAGTGAGAGAGACAACTAACTGCTGGTGGCTGCTCCTCGGGGTAATGATTTACAGACGAGTATTTCGGAAGATCACTTTTTAGTATATAGGATAACATTTGAAAGCAAGTGTGTTTTTTATTTTTTTTTAATGGAAGTAAAACCAAGTTTTAGAAGTGACTTGATTTAGTAGACTGTTGACTTTTCTTCTTTGATACCCCTAAGCATTGTGAAAGATGGTTCTTTGAAATTGAGTTATGATTTACAGTGTTTTTTTTGGGGGGGGGGAGACTGTGTGTGTGTGTGTGTGTGTGTGTGTGTGTGTGTGTGTGTGTGTGTGAGAGAGAGAGAGAGAGAGAGAGAGAGAGAGAGAGAGAGAGAGAGAGAGAGAGAGAGAGAGACTATGTGTGTGAGAGAGAGTGTGTGTGCAAAGTTGGTACATCTGTAGAGTTTTGGGGTTTTGTATTTCAGTGGAATTGAGAACGATGATGAAAAGGCACTAACACTGAAAATACTAAATTCTCTCTAGTTCTCTGTATTACCACTCAGTCGAGGCCCTGCCCTGGTGTTATTTCCATGTAGTTTCGTAGTAGGTGCAGCGCTGGTGAAATGGGTCCTTGGGCACTCTGTAGAAAAGCCTTTGTTGTTGGTAACTCCCCGCGTCTTTGCTGCCATCGGAGAGAGGCCTGACGGGGGCTGCTCTGGGGCCCAGTGCAGCCTTGCAGCAGGTCCGTCTGCAGTTGCTTTCCTTGTGAGACAGGCAAGAGCTCTGTATCTAAGATGGCCTGGAACTCAAGTCTGTCCTCAGCCTCAGCCTCTTGAGTGCTGGTATTATCAGCATGAGCCGCCATGCCTGGTTCAGCGTTCTGCTCTTTCACATACCATTTTGTATATCACTAAGTGAACATTTATCACTTTCATATATACAGTGGAAGAAAAAATGGGCGGATTTTATGTAACTAAATAGTTAAGTTGAAATTTCAATGTAATTATAAAACCACCACATAAAAGGTGAAAATAGACATTTTCATGTGTTTATTAGATTTTGATGATTTATTCATTCAACTGGTGATTGATTTTCCAATATTTTTCAGGTACTAAGAGGACACAGACTGTATGGAAGGGTCTTCTGTTTTCTTTTGTTTTGGAGAAAAGAGATGTAAATAAGCATGATGTGATTAAGTGCTGTAGGTTTCTTGAGAAGAACTACTCAGGGAAAGCCTCAGAAGCTGCTGAGGCTGTTAAAATCTGTGTGTGTGAATGGGTGGGTAAACAGGATCTGAAAAAGGAGACCGACTGCTCATCCTTAGGTCAGTCTGTCATGCTCACTCTGAATCGTAACGCCCTGATCACAGTCTTGTAGCAGCTCTGTCCTAGTCTCATTCCTGAGAGAACAATGTAGGGAAAGCGTTTATCCTAGGTCACAGTTGCAGGCTGCAGCCTGTCACAGGCAAGACAAAGCAGCAGAGAATGAGTGCATGCATGCTGGTTCAGCACTCTCCCCTCTAGGAGCAAACCGAGGAACGGTGCTCCTCACTTTTAGGCTGGGTCTTATGGCAGCAGTCAGTGTAATTAAGAAAATGCCCACAGACAGGCTTGCAGACCAACCTGTTCTAGACAATCCCTCATTGAGACTCTCTTCTCCGGTCATTCCAAAGTGCGGTACATTGACTGGTAAAACAAGTCCCATTTACTGATTGAAGACACCTGTGCGAGGCTGTGGGAGCATTTGGGGTTTGAGGATGATGGGGAGTTGATTGAGAAATTACTAAATACCAGGCACATTTAGTCCTCGCAGGAGTTTTGAAAGGCAGGAGGTGTTACTGTCCTCGTTTTGTCGGTCGAAAGGTGTTGGGAAGTGGAGAGAGACCGAGGACTTCCCTCACTTTCTACAGTCTAGTGGATGATGTTGCCCAGATTCCAGCTCAGGCTCTGTCACGGGAGACCAGGATGCAATCCCTAAGCAAAATGAGACAGGAAATAGAAATACAGCTTGTGGCTTTTTGAGTTTTTCTTCCTGTCACCCAGCCAGTTATGATTTAGCTTCTCTGTGTGTTTAGTAACATCTAAAAGGAATGGAAAGCAAAGGGCAGAGTCATCATCTTAAAAAACAACAGCTTAGAAGAACATAAAGACTCCAGAGGAGTCACAGCAAGGCTGAGTCATTAGGATCCCTTCTCAGTGAAAAGTCTGTCTGTCTGTCTCCTGTGTGTGTGCTCACATGTATACATGTGTGCTATAGTACATACCTAGACATTGCTTTCTTGCCTTCCATCTTGTTTTTAGACGGATCTTTCTTGTTTCTGCCATTGTGCTTTGTATCCCAGGCTGTGGTTTCCACCTCCCATCTCGCAGTACGAGGACAGGGATCCCAGGTGTGCACTGCTGCATCTGGCTTTCTATGTGGGTTTGGGTCGTCTGAACTCGGACCTCAGGCTCACACTGCACACACTTCTACCCCCTGAGCCATCTCTCCAGCTCCACGAGTTTCTCCTGAAGAAAGACTCTCCTTTGTCCCATTGTCCTTCCTTGTGCCCCATCACATTTCATACCAGAACTAATGAAAGCGAATCAACTTTCCTTCTTTAGTTAGTTTTCCATTCCTTGCGTAGATTTCTTTTTTCTTTTTTGGTTTTTCGAGATAGTAGGGTTTCTTTCTGTAGCTTTGGTGCCTGTCCTGGATCTCACTCTGTAGACCAGGCTGGCCTTGAACTCACAGAGATCCACCTGCCTCTGCCTCCCGAGCGCTGGGATTAAAGGTGTGCGCCACCACTGCCTGGCCTTGTAGATTGTTTTTAAAGACAGGAAAATATTTTTATCTTGAAATCAAATTACCTATTTTGGAACACATAAGAAAAATAGTCTCTGCTCTGTTGTTCTGCTTTGCTTTCTGTGGCTGTGATAAACACCATGACCAAAAGTAACTTGGGGAGGAAGCGATTTAGTTAACGTGACAGATTACAGGCCATCATTGAGGGAGGGTAGGCCAGTAACTAAGGCAGGAACCCAGAGTCAGGGACCGATGCAGACACCACAAAGGAATGATGTTTCCTGGCTGGCTTCCTCTGCCTTGTTCAGCTACCTTTCTTATACAGCCCACACCGACCTGCCCAAGGATGGCACTGCTCACAGTGGGCGAGATCCTTCAGTCTCCGTCAGCAACGGAGGAAATGCCTACAGACGCGCCCACAGGCCAATCTAATGGAGGCAGTTCCTCAAGTGAGATTCCCTCTTACCAGTTATGTTTAGGTTTGTGTCAAGTTTACAAAACTACGACATATACTTACCTACTTTTCAATTCTTGAACGAGAAATGAGTTACCCAAGGTCAGCTGATGTGAGGTTGTGCAGTGAAATGAGCCGTCAGTTTTTATTTGTTTTTGGAGATAGGGTTTCTTTGTGTAGCCCTGGCTGTCCTGGAACTCACTTTGTCCTTTGTAGACCAGGCTGGACTTGAACTCAGATCCTCCTGCCTCTGCCTCCAGAGTGCTGGGACTAAAGGTGTCCGTTTTTAAAGACTCCCATCTTCCTTACAGGCTTTTGCATCCTGGTAGACCTCATGATATGGTTTCCTCCTGTTCCCTCACCGCCCACCCCATTCTCTGTTCCATTGGCAACATGAATAAAATCATTACTGGCTTGGCTGATTTTACAAACAATACAATATTTTCTGAAACTCTTAAAAGCCAAGAATATAGCTAGCTTTGGCTTTTCTATTTCAAACATTTTAACCTGCCCTGGACTGATTATCACTTAAGCCTATTCCTAATAGTGGGCTTGTCTGTTCATCACTATCTTAGGGGAAAATACTTTGTCATCTAGAAGCTAATCCCAGAAATTTTGGTCCTTCTGGACTAGAGCCCTGAAAACTCATGATATGAGTCCGCTTGGGACTGCCATTTTCAGCACTTCTGAGAGATGTATTTCTCTGTAGGAATATTACAGGTCCTTTACTTTGTGTATGCTTTGGGAGTATGAGCAAGGAGGTGAGTGTCTGAGGCTGAGGCTGAAGACAGTGATTCCAGAACTCCTGCTTGGATATATGCTTCTACGACACTCCCGCTGTCCCTGTCCCTGGTGGGTTTACTTCTGAGCAGCTGCTTTTCCTCTGCATTTCACGAAGATACATAGATCAAGATAGAAAAGTGTGTGACTGGCTGTGGTCTTCTCTAAGACAGTGCCAGTCTGTTGTTCACCGTGGGGAAGGAGGGATTGAGGAGTAGGACTCTTAAGTAACAGTTTTTAATAAATTCCTGAATTTCTTTAGTAAGCCACAGAATACCTCTTCTGATACTCAGTTTTAGCAAACTATGGCTGCTTTTTATAGTGGCGACAATTTATTTCAGTAAAAATTGCATGAAGCCATGCCTATTTATAGGGAAGTTGATATAAATACCCCCTTCCAAATTACAGAATTTTTGGGGAAAAAAAGCCATATTATTGATAATTATCTTTATTGAGTAGGTTTCTTGTCTCCTAAAAATTTATTTCAGGGTCGGTGAGGTGGCTTGAGCGGGTAAGGCACTTACTGCCAAGCCTCAGGACGTTTTGTCCCCGGAACCTGCATAGTGGGAAGAGGAAACCGATTCCCACGGGTTGTCCTCTGACCCACACATATGCTGGGGGATATGTGATCCACTCTCCCAATATTTTTCTTTATGCACATATATTTTCTTTGTGAATATAGTAAGTAGATGTGATGACACACCTCGGATCCCAACCCTTGGGAGGTGGGGTCAGAATCAGGACTTCAAAGCCATCTTAACTCTAAGTGAATTCAAGGCCAGTCTGAAGTTCCTGTTTTATAAACAAAACAAACAGAAATATTAAGAAGCATTGGAAAACACGTTGATCCTCTCCTGACTTTGACACATTAACAGCCATGTGAAGTAGCTGGGCTGTGTGAGACCCTGTAACAAGAACAAACAGAAGAGCAGCAGCAAACCCACCAGTGCTTGAGACAGGCAAGGCGCCCCAGCAGAGGGAGTGGCTCGGAGCCTGTCACTTAGCCTGGGCTGCGCTCACGCTTCTGATAGTGCGCCTGGCAGGCTGGGCTGCTCACCTGCCTGCACTAGACACGCACACCACCGAACCCCATCCCATACAAGTGTCTCATGGAGCCTAGACTGCCAGGGATGACTTTGAAATTCCGATCCTCCTGCCTCCACCTGCAGAGTCCTGCTCTTGGAAACCTGTGCCAGCATAGCTGGTTTTATGAGGATAGGAAAGTGAACAGCGCAGTAGCCCCCAATTACTGTCCTGGGGACATCATCCCATCCCATCCTCATAGCAGTCCTCGGCAGCAAAGCGTGTTCCTGTTTGACAAATAAGGAAATGTAAGTTTTAAAACATTTGCTCTAATATATGCAGCTGGTTAATGACATCAACCAGCTCTTCTGAGTCCATGCTGTTAACCAGTTGCTATTGAAAGGGTACGTCAAGTTCAAAGGAAAATTTGAATTGGCAACTTTTGCTTCTAACAATAGAGGCTTTTATTTTGTTCATCCAAGAACACTGGCAGGCCTGCATCTGGCCTGTAGCCTATGGGTAATTGGGTGCGCTTGCCTAAAATGAAGTCTGTGGAGCAGATTGTATCCAGGATGGAGTGGACGGAGGCAGGAAGGATGGAGAGGGTGTAAATGATCATTCTGACTAAGCAGGAGGAGTGGGTAGAGGAGGATGAGAAGATAAGAAAGATTGATTTTAGAATTCTCTTAGCTAATCTTGATGTCAAGTTAACGAGTATTGGATTTCTTCTGTGGGTGTTATAAAGCATGGAGCATTGAATGCTGTGTTTAGAAGAACAGTGAAATTATGACACTATTGGGGTATTTTGTTATTTGTAACTAATAAGAGATTATAATATTTAAGATTTTTTTATAATTTATTCAGATAATTGGAAATGAATTAACCACATTTATCTTTAGACATGCAGAAATATTTCTTTCAAAACAATAAGACAACATTGCTAAACCTCAGAGGTATAGTATTACCTCAGTTTGAAAATTAGACAAGACTTAGAAGCCATAGTTTATTATGGCAAAACAGGAAAGGGAAGTGATTTTTCTGGGAGCTTAGATCTTTGCCACATTTGGATAGTATTGAAAGCCCTCATTTTCAGAAAAAAAAGCTGTGCATATTTCTCAAATTTAATAAATAGCACTTGTTTTGTAGTAGTAACTTGTGACAACAGCAGCTTTAGAAACCATGATGTCGGATACGATGAGCGCTTCTCCCCCTTCAGCTCAGACATTTGGAGACCTCTCAGACGTCCATATTTGAAGTCGCCTGTCTCATAGGTGATGTTTTACTGTGTCAGAGACTGGATTAAGTAGGTCATCAGCATTCGTGACCTATGTGGGTTTGCAGATGTTTAGATTGGGTGACAGAGACTTCCTGTTTGTCAATGAAGTTTTTCATAACACTTAGCCTTAAAATTCATGTATTTTATTTGAATTTTTTGACCCCTTAAAATTCATGTATTTTATTTGAATTTTTTGGTAAAGAAGAGAGTGTAGAATCCTTGAGTAAATGTAAGTTCTTGTGAGGTTATTTCTACTGTTCTGGATTCTTTTTTTTTTTTGGTTTTTCAAGACAGGGTTTCTCTGTGTAGCTTTGGAGCCTGTCCTGGATCCCCGCTCTGTAGCCCAGGCTGGCCTGGAATTCACAGAGATCCGCCTGCCTCTGCCTCCCGAGTGCTGGGATTAAAGGCATGTGCCGCCGCCACCCGGCTGTTCTGGATTCTTTGACAATCTTTACATAGTATCTCTGCCAAGTTTCTATTATTTTCTAAAACTGCTTTAATGTCATCATTGGAGTTTTTGAAAATGTTGTTTGTTTTGCCCTTGTGTTTAGTTATTGGAGAACGTCTCACTCTCATCCCTTTTGACTAAAGTCTTGTTCATAGTTGAATGAGATGGATTCGAGCGGCATTTAAAGAGCAGATCTGGGTAGGAACTGAAGTCTAAACATACGAGGGCTGAGATTTCCAAACCCCCACCTACCTATGACAGCAAACTTTTTTTTTTTTTTAAATCCAGCATTGAGAGCAGAGAGCAAGGCCTGACCGTGGTCCCCTGCACTGATAATGGAAACAGCAAAAGTTTAATGGTTTTCCTTAGCTCTTGATAAGTCAGTGAGCGACACCAGTTACTGTCATCTGTTTCTGCCTGGTGATGCCTCAGACACCAGTGTGGGGGGTGGGGCTGCGGGCACAGCTCAGTGGTGGTACAGGGTTTGTGTAGCCGAAGCGAGATCCTAGGGTGAGTGCCAGCGTTCCTCACACCCATACTCCAACAACCAGTTTTCTGACTCCTAGGACTCCGTTTGTGCCCTATAATTGAATGCAACTCTGATAGTACTTGAGCTAGAATCTAATCCCACAAAAGGGCCTGAACAAAACTACCCTCTCTTCAGCTGTAGTTTTAAGTCCTGTTGCCTGTACTTGTGACCTGTTGTCAACTGAAGGCTCCCTTGACCCCTACTTCAGTTTTATAACTCACAGAACTCAGAACAGCCTTTTACTTGTATTTTCCACTTTGCTGTAAAGGATATGGATGAACAGAAAGATACGGGGTGAGTCCAGAAGGGTCCAGAGTTGGAGTGCACACTCTGCTTGGTGTGTTGACCTGAGTGTTGTGCATGTAGGGGCTTTTAAGGGGAGGTTGGGGAAAGTATGATGAAAATTGAAGGCTAATTAAGGTCTGATCTTTTTGATGAACAGCCTCACCTTGAAGCTGTCCAGGGTGCTACCAAGAGACAACTCAATAAAACAAAAGAGGCTTCTCTAGTCCAGGAAATTCCCAGGGATTTAAGAGCTCTGTCTGCTTCGGGAACAGAAGACACTTCCCACACCCATCACTGAGGAAATTGAAAGGATTTCAGGCACTCTGTCAGGAATTGGGGGCAAAGACCGATACTGGGACAAAAGATACTGAATAGTTCCAACCACTCAGGAAGATATAAGGACTTAGGGAGCTGTGATCAGAACCTGGAGGCAAAGCCGTCATTTATGTGATTGTACTCATGGTCCCCCTTATACTGATGGGTACTAAACTACCCTGTCCATGATGTCTGTCTCCTGGCACCTGTCGTCATCACGTTTGCTCACACTGTTAGTACTTGGCTTTTAGGAGGCCTTTTCTCCACTAGGACCTACAAGTCAGTGATTCTGTCTCTTTTCTCATTGACCTTGTTGCTGAGATAAAACACTGACCAAAAGCCGCTCGGGTGAGGAAAAGGGCTTCGTCAGTGTACTGATTACAGTCCCTCATCACGGGAAGCCAAGGTATGAACTCCAGCCAGGAGCTGAAGCAGAGACTGAGGAGGGGGGCTGGAGAGATGGCTCAGAGGTTAAGAGCACTGCTTGTTCTTCCAAAGGTCCTGAGTTCAATTCCCAGCAACCACATGGTGGCTCACAACCATCTATAGTGAGATCTGGTGCCCTCTTCTGGCCTGCAGGGATATGTGCAGACAGAACACTGTATACATAATAAATAAATAAATCTTAAAAAAAAAAGAGACTGAGGAGGAAGAGCATTGACTACTGGCTTGTTCCCCTTGGCTTCCTCACTCATCTCCCTTCAGCAACTTGTGCCTCGCTGTCCAGCAGTGAACCCCACACGGTGGCCTGGGTCTTCTGCATAAATTAGGGTGAATAAGATGCCTGCAGATGTGCCCACAAGCCCATCTGATGAAGACAGTCGCTCAGCTGAGGCTCCCTTGTCTTAGGTGTGTCATGTTGAGAGTTCTGTGACAGTCTACTTTGTCGATTTTTGACTAGAAACATCACTTTAAACTATAATGTTTCCTTTCTTGTACTCAAGGTCTTATAATAATATCATAATATCAAGTACATTTATTTGTTTGTTTGAGACAGGGTTCCTCTGTGTAGTTTTGGTGCCTGCCCTGGATCTCGCTGGCCTCAAACTCACCGAGATCCCCCTGGCTCTGCCTCCTGAGTGTCAGGATTAAAGGTGTGTGCCACCACCACCCGGCAATGAAGTGCTTTTTAAAAAGTCTCATTGTCTTAAAAATTCCAATGATTTAAAAGTCAAAGATACCTTTTAAAATTAAAAAATCCAAAATAAGTAATATGTTTTCTTATTCCCGGAGGGAAGAACTGGGACACAGTTAAATTCAGATCAAAGCAAAACCAGCATTTAGCAGTGTAAATAGTGCCTGACATTTGGGACTTGCTCATGGTCTTCTAGACCCCGATGGACTGAGTAGTCCCTCCTCGGCAGCTCTGCCATCTTCAGCACACATAGATTGTTGGGTAGGCTCAGGCCAGCTGCACCCCGCCCTGCTCCTGCTGCGTGCGGTTGGTTATCCCATGGTTCTGGCATTTCCAGCATCCAGGGATCTCAGCAGCAGCCGAGGCTGCACCTTCTCCAATGACCTCTTAGTGTTTCTCCTGACAGTGCCTCATGGTGCCAAGCCTCAGCTTCTCCATGACCCCTTCGGTGCTGTGGCTTTCCTGCTGCTAGAACCAGAATGCACAGCTTCTCTGTTCAGCCCCAAGGAGTCCTTCCCAGAAGACTTGGCTGCAGTGCTGCTGCTCTCTTACTGCTCACAGCTGACTCCAGCTGAGCAGCATCCACTGTCACAGCGAGATACAGGGTCACTTCAGGGATGCTGCTCTCTTCTGACCCTTCAGCCCCAACTGACCAGAAACTGGGCTCGTTATTCAAAATCTAACACAAGTGGCCTGTCCTCTGTCAGAACTACTCCCTGGCTTATATCCATGTCCGTTGCCCCTTAAAAAGGTTTTTAATTATTATTTTGTATGTATATTGGTGGTTTTGCCTGCATGGAAATCTTTTCACCACATGCAGGCCTGGTGACTGAGGAGGCCGAAAGAGGGCGTCAGATTACCTGGAACTAGAGTTAGAGATGGTTGTGAGCCCACATGTGGGTGCTGTGAGTTGAACCCAGGTGGGTCCTTTGGAAGAACAGCCAGTTCTTGGCTTGATAAGACTTTGTTTTGTGTGGCTAGTGTCCTAGGGATTGAACTCATGACCTTGTGTGTCCTAGGCATGCACTCTACTACCAAGAGCTACCTTCTTGGTCTCTCTCCGACACTACCTCTCTTGTTCATAGTACTTACTTGGCTGGACTTGAATTTTAGTTCAATATAATTGTGTGTTTCTGGTTCTTTCACTTGGAATAAAAAGGCTATGCCAAATTAGAGTCAACTTACTCTACCAGTATTTTGTTTTTACAATTTGACTTATTTTGTAAGAGGACAAGAGTGGTATGTGTTTGTTACAGCTCATGTGTGGAGGTCACAGGCAAGTTCCATGAGTTGGTTCTTTCCATGGTGAGTTTCAAATTCAGCTTTGTCAGGCTTGGCAGCAAGTCTCTGTGCCCACTCAGCCATCCTGCTGGCCCCGTGAGTGAGGATCAGCTAACAACGGGTTCTGAATACCGGCTGTGAATGGTTTCTGTAGTTCACTCATCTGGAATGGGCCTGTCGTTGACTCAGTGGACCATTCCACCATCTGTTACTGTAGTGAACAGAGCTATGCCTACCTGATGTGTTGTCTTGTGTCTCCTTCTTCACTACGTGGCACACGGCAGAGCTGGGGAGCTGGGACAAGTGTGTGACCTCTCAAAGCCAGATTTATAATGTGGTTTGTTTTAACACATTGAAACTTTTATTTTATTTTATGTTTTGAGACAGGATCTTACTATCTAGCTCTGGCTGTCATGGAACTCACTGTTACTTAGGCTGGCCTCAAACTCAATAGAGATCGCCTGCCTCTGCCTCCAGGTGTGAGTTTACAGGCTGCGCCACCTCGCCTGGATGTACATAGTCCTCTTAAAGGGATGTTATCAGCTTTTTTCTCTTCAGCATGTTTACAGACTCTCTCCTTTCGAGCAAACACCAGCGTTCCGGTCTCCTTCTCACTTTTGATTGATTGCCTAGTTCCTGTGTAATGGAAAAGATTGGATTATCCAGACATTGAGATAAATTCCTAACACTACATGTACTCATCCACACGTTGGAAATTTTTAGTGGAAGATGAGCTAATAACCTTCCTTTGAATGATGGCAATTGAGAGTAGGTAAAGATAGTCAAGGTTTGCAAAACCAGAGTGGTGAAAGATGGAATCACCAGGTCACAGGTTCTGTGGAGGGCAAAGGATGGTTGACATCTAAGAAGTAGTGAGTGGAATAAACAGAAATGAGGAGGAAGAGTTTGGGAACATTTATTGTATTTTACAAATCATCTGAGGCTTTTCAGTGATTTGTATAGATATGGATAGAAGCAGCTTATTTATTTTTATTATTATTATTATAAATAGCTTTTTATTTATTATTTATTTAATTGGATTTTTGAGACAGGGTCTCTTGTGTAGCCCTGGCTGTTCTGGAACTTGCTCTGTAGACCAGGCTGGCCTTGAACTCAGAGGTCTGCCTGCCTCTGCCTCCCAAGTACTGGCATGAAAGATGTGCACCACCATCCAGCCAATAGAGAGCTATTTTAATTTTAGGGGAGAATGTATGTTGAGCTCAGACTTAACAAGATTTACATAGCAAACAGTATTACCACTTTTAGCGTCAGTTGTCTGTCTTTGTACATCTTTGTATAAACACGCTGTAGATTGATGAAGAAGTTGTGGCAAATTCTTCTGTCATACTTGATGATGGTACATTTTCTGTCTCTATGGTTTTGCCTCTTCCAGAATATTATTTAAATGAAAATGTATGATGTGTAGCCCTAAATCTGATTTCCCTCAGCATAGTAAATTTGAGTCTTTTGTGTTTTTGATAAATCAGTAATTTCTTCCTTCTTGTTGCTTTGCATTTTATGGACGTGAGCACTTGTTGAGCCATATTTAGAGTTGTGTCCAACTGTAAAAATTTCGTACAGGGGCTGGAGAGATGGCTCAGTGGTCAGCAGCACTTGTTGCTCTTGCAGAGGGACCAGGCTTAGATTCCCAGCACCCATATGGTGACTTAAAACCATCTCTAATTCCAGTTTCAGGAGATCTGATGCCCCCTTCTGACTTCCGTGGGTACCAAATAGGCACATAGTTACATAGGTAAACATGTAAGCAAACATTCATGCGAATTAAACAAATAAAATAAATATTTAGAAAATTTGCATATAGTTTTTTAGTGAACATGTGTTTGATTTTTGAAAAATATTTTGTAGTGGAATAACTGGTCTGTACAGCAAATGGACATTTGGTTTACACTTTGTATTATTGTGGTATTTTCATTTTAATTTAAAAATAAATTTTGTTTGATTTTATGTGTATGGGTGTTTTGCTTGCAAGTATGTCTGTGGATCATGTGGCACACACCTGGTTCTAATGGAGGCCAGAACAGAGCATTGGATTCCTTGAGGTTAGAGTTACAAAGAGTTGTGAGCCACCATGTGGGTTAAGTTCTGAGAATTAAACTCAGGTTCTATATAAGAGCAGCCAATGCTCTTCATTTGCATTTTCCTAAGGACCTAAAAGGTTGAATATTCTTTGTGTTTTTACCTGCATTGACGTAGTGAGAGTGACATGTTCAATTCTCTGACTCATTAAAGAAAATTGGATTATTTTCTTACTGTCCAGTTTTGAGATTATCAGTTATATCATTAGTGCCTTTTCTGCTATGGATTGATGGAAAAGACTTCATTCAGTCTTTTCCTGGATAATGTAACAATTAATATTGTTTACCATTAACTTTGTATTTCTTACTATGATATAAAAAATAGGATAATGAGTTTACATTAATATATTTTCTGAAATATAAGTCTAAAACTGACAGATACTAGATTTTGTTTTTCTTTTTATTACAATTTGAACATGTAAGAAAAAAGTTTGGAGCCCAAGTTTTATTACCTAGTTCAAAACCCAATAATTTAGGTGAATAACTCTGGTTTAGTCACCCCACCACCCCTGACTGTGTTCTGAGGCCTTTGAAGGGTTACCGCCTAGTGTACTAGCGTCCAAGTGTGGTACCCGTCTTCTCCAGTGGCTCACTTGTGGCCATAAAGACTATTGCCAACACTGCCTGGGCTCTGCCGCTAACAACAGCTTCTGCAAAGTGCTCCTCTACTCCAGAGAGGCTGTAACTCACCTTCTGCTCTCTCTGCCCTGGCTGGTGACAGATGGGCCTGCCTCTTCTTTGGGTAGTCCACCTCACAGTCATGGCCTTAGTGCTGAAATCCCGTGAGCTCTTGGCAGAATGTATCAGGATCTCTAGCAGCCAGTCAACAGCCCAGTGCCAGGCCTGTGCTAGCCTTTGTCTTGAATTGGCAAAACCACCAGCATAGGCTTTTGCGTTAATGGGCTAGAGCCAGGCCAGAAACCCGGCCCTGTAAAGCGGGCAGGAGACAGTATGCCGTGGACACGCAGGAACCGGAGAGCACCCCCATCTTTCACTGTGCTGTTCATTTAAAAGCTCATTTTATTATTTTATATATAGTATATGATACACTTATATTTACATGGCATATATTTTTCTAGAAGTCTAGTTAAACTTTTTTTTTTTTTTGAAATCCAACTGAAGCACTACAGAGAATTTAACTTGGCCAGCCATGGTGGCACACACACTTCTGAAATCTCAGCATTCAGGAGTTTGAGTCAGCATAGCCTGCATGTCAGAGCCACAGTGCAAGACTCCATCTAAAACAATGTAGGAATAGATAATTAGGAAAAATCAAATCAAATTGAAACCTGTCATCAAAATATTTCGACTATGACTATAATATTTTATACTTATGATTGTATAGAAAGATTCATGCTATGCTTATAGCTAAAGTGCAGCTACCACATTATATGTGAAATTACATTGTAATCTCAGTTAAAGACCTGCATTCATGTTGACTAAACTGAAAGTCAATAAAAATCATGAACCCTAGCTCCTGTTAGGAATAGTTCTATAAAGTTTTAGGTGTACTGTTTTAATACTGTTGAGCTTTTTGTTTCCAAATACTCTGTTGTAAATCATTAAGACAAGTTTCTTTTTATTGATTTTTTTTTCATGTAGAGTACTTTGATCACGGTTTTCCCTCCTCCATTTCTCCAGTCTTCCCTTCCCTCACCAGCTATTCAGCTCCCCACCCTCCCTTTGAGACGAGATCTTCATGTAGACCAGGCTGGCCTTGAACTGACAGGGATCTATCTGCCTGTCTCTGCCTCCCCTGTGCTGGGATTAAAGGTGTGTGCTGCCGTGCCTGACCTTTTCCCTTTAATCTTTTAAACAAACAGGCAAATGAAAATAAAACAAACGGGGTGGGGGTGGGGGGTGGGAGTGGGGGGGTGAAAAATCATGAGAGGCTCGTACACATGCAGAGACACATGCACACACAGAAAACACGTTTAAAAATTGGAAACCACTAATATACAAGCAGGAGAACAATAAGGGAAAAACTGTAAAAATCTCTCTCTCTGTCTCTGTCTCCACCCCACCCCCCAACCCCCACCCCCCACCCCCCACCCCCCACCCCCCACCCCCCACCCCGGTTTCTCTATATAGCTCTGGCTGTCCTGGAACTCACTCTGTAGCCCAGGCTGGCCTTGAACTCCCAGAGATCCACCTGCTTCTGTCTCCTGAATACTGTGATTAAAGGCATGCACCACCACCGCCAGACTAAAGTGGCTTTCTTATCACTGACCAGAGACTTTATAGAGTAGAAAAGAGGGAGGAAGGGAGCAGGATATAGAGGAGACAGACTCTAAGAATGAGAATAAAAACAAGTGAGGGTCTAGTACAAGGCTCAGTGTGTAAAAGAACTTGCTGATACCTGGCCTACGGTTGAAGGAGAGAATTGACTGACTACAGTTTGTAGTAGTTGTGTGTTTGTATATGCACATGTGCATGCGTGTGCACATGAATAAAAAACCTAAACTAGGTAAATACTGATACAGCCAAGTGATAATTTATGAACCATGGTAAGCTTTGGATGTCTGAAAGTATAAAAAGAAATTGAGGATAGAAATAGGAAGGAATGAAGCTTTTTGAAAGCCATAGTCTTGGACTTGTGGTAATGTAATCTAGATTTAAGCTGGCCTGCTCTTTGTCGTGTGCTTTGAAGAAGAAAGACTCCTCTTCAGTAGGTGCCACAGTAGGTGTTCCAGCACTCTGGGCTGTGTGGTCTTTTTGTTTTGTTTTTGAGGGGAGATGCACTGGTTATTTTCTATCACTGCGTTGAAATACCATGACCAAAAGCATTTTATGGTCGAGTTTATTTGTGCTTATGGTTCCAGAGGGAGAGTCCATAATCGCAGTGGAGGCATGGCAGTAGGCAGCCAGTGAGGAAGCAGAACGTGAACTGCAAGTGGGTGGAGGTTGTAAACCAGCGGTTCTCAACCTGTGGGTCAGGACCCCCTTGGGGTTGGCTTACCAGATAGTCTGCACATCAGATATTTACATTACGATTCCTAACAGTAGCAAAATTATAGCTATGAAGTTATTTAGTGTTAATAGGCTTAGGGGCCTATACCAGTGTGTGTGTGTGTGTGTGTGTGTTTATACATACATATACATACTTACTGTATAGCTTGGCTGACAGAAAAATGAAGTGTAAAGCATGGTTTGGTGGCACACACTTGTAATCCCAGCACTCCAGAGGCTGAGAGTTTGAGGCCAGACTGCATGGTATAGCAAGGCTCTATCTTTTAAGAGAGAGAGACGGATAGACAGAGAGACAGTATGTTACAATAGCTGTTTTCATGTGTTGCTCAGCATCTGAGTAAAGACGGTGGGTTGGTCTGTTTTGTATTTTTTATGTTTAAGTGCCTAGGCCAGTGGTTCTCAACCTGTGGGTTACAGCCCCCATGAGGGGGGTCACATGCCAGGTATCCTACATATCAGATATTTAAATTACTATTCATAGCAATAGCAAAATTACAGTTATAAAATAGCACCGAAATAATTTTATGGTTGGGGTCACCACAGCATGAGGAACTGTATTAAAGGGTCGCAGCGTTAGGAAGGTTGAGAACTGCTGCTCTAAACCCTCAAAACCCCACCCCAGTGATGTACTTCTCCAGCAGAGCCATACCTCCTAAAGGTTTCGTAAGCTCCCCAAACAACATCATCAGCTAGGGACCAAGTGTTCAAATACCCGAGCCTCGGGTCACTTCTCAACCACCGCGCAGCAGGCATCTCCCCAGCTCGGTCTCGGATTTGCTCTGTATCCAAGAATAGCATTGGATTTGTGGTGTGCCTTGGCATGACAGGCCTGTGCCCCATACCTGGCCCATGTTTCTCACAGAGATTATAGCAGCTTATAGATTATAGGAGGAAAAAACAGCCTGGAAATAGATCTGTTCTTTGTAGGGTTATCAGAAGGAGACTTTAAAAAATGTAAGGTGTCACTAGTGTTTTTTAGAAAATAGATGAAAAATGAATTTTACCAGAGAATTGCATCCTATGAATAAGGAACATGGAAGTTCTAGAATTGAACAGTATAATAAGTGATATAACATGCAAGCTTAATGGAAGAGTAGAGGCCGTAAAAGAGATTAGCAAATTGGAAGTCGTTGAGAGGAAAATAGCATGGAGAAGGGAAAAACCGATGAGCACTGGTGGAGGGTCAGTCCCTTGAGCAAGGACAACTTAGCAGTGACTGCGGCACTGGGGAACAGACTCCCCACACAAAGCCGGTAAGAGCCTAGAGGCCCTCAGAGTGTGGGAGGACCTCACAAGCTCTTCCCCATCCATGACTGAATGCCGATGGGCCCAGTTTTGTGGAAGTCTGAAGCAGTAGCCACCGATACCATGAATAAATGGATACAACAGCCATATTGTGTCAGGAAGGCCACACATAGCACTGATGCCTGTATCTTCAGGTTCTTACAGTGTGCTGGGCTTTGGAGGGGTGATAGAGTGTCCTGTTCAGGGTAAGGACTCAGTAGTCACTCACTCTCAGCACTTCGACCAGTCCATGAGTCGTCACATTAAGGCTTGTCACCACCAACAGGAGTGTCTCTGACCAGGGCTGAGAGCAGAATTAACCTATGGCTGTAGACATCTGTTTTTGTTTTTAGATAGACTTTCATGTATCCCACCCTGGTCTTAAACTCTCTTTGTAGTTGAAAATAATCTGGAATTTCTGATCCTCCTGTCTACCTCCCTAGTGCTGAGATTACAAACACACACAGCCACACTCTGTTTATGGTATTGGGGATCAAACCCACTGCCTTCTGTGTGCTAGGCAAACCCTCTGTCAACTAAGCTACATCACCAGCTCATTTTCTTTCCAGTAGAGATAATAAAGTCATCAGCTATTATATGGCATCTTCACAGTGTTGAAAATCAATATAGAATTCTGTACCCAAGGAATTGCCCATCAAAAGTGTGGGTAGAGTAAAAATGTATTCAGATGGACAGGAACTAAATATGTTTGTTATCAGTGGTCCCACACTGTACGAAACTAGAAGCAATTCCTTAGATGGAAGAAAAATAATCCCATTTGAAAACAAGGAAATGAAGCTAGCAACATGGTTCAGCAGTAAAAGTTCTTGCAAAGCAGCCTTAATGTTCCGAGTGCCATCCCTGTGTAAAATGGCCAGGTGTGGTGGCATGCATCTGTAATCCCACCACTTGTACAGTGAAGCAGGGGATGTGCCCGAATTTCACGGGCCAGCTTAGCCTGGAGTATACAGCCCAGCCCAGAAACGAGAAAGACCCTGACTCTACACGGTGCAAAGAGAACCAACTTCCTGAAGTTTCCTCTGACCTCCACATGCACACTGTGGTATCCATGTGCACCTTATACACCTACATCATACACACAGTAATAGATTTACAAAAAGAAAACATGGAAAGGCAGAAGAGTGGCATAGACATTAAATATGTGGTTAAGGAGAAGCAAGAAGCTCTTCAGAATGACAGCATCTTCTAGGCTCAAATTATTTTTAAGCATTGAAGTGTGTAGCTGTTGCAAAAGAAAAGAGTCAAGGAAATGGAAGTAATATTCTAAGTCCCTAGTGCTGCCATGGAAGTGGTGGTAATTTGTATTGGCATGAAATAGTTTATTTTCACATAGCCACTGCAAGAATAATAAAACAAAGCTGGGAGGTGGTGGCGCATGCCTTTAATCCCAGCACTCAGGAGGCAGAGGCAGGTGGATCTCTGTAAGTTTGAGGCCAGCCTGGTCTACAGAGCAAGTTCTAGGACAGCCAGGACTACACAGAGCCTGTCTCAAAAAACAAACAAACAAACAAAACAACAACAACAAAACAAGAAAGAAAGAATAATAAAACAAGGTACAGTCAGTATAATCAAATAGGGTAGAAAAAAAATTTAAGAGATACAGTTTGGGTGTCCTTTACCCTAAATGCTTGGGACCCAAAGTATTTAAAATTGAAATGGTTTAGGTTTTGTAATACTTGCTTTTACATAAAGTAGCTTAGGGTTGGGCCCAAGTAAAACATGAAATTCATTGCCATTACACACACAGCCTAAAGGTAATGTGATAAACCTTTTAATATGCCAGCACTATATTGTAACAATGGGAGGTTAAGTGTGGAATTTACTTGTTTGGTTTTGGCACTCAGAAAGTTTTGGATTTTGAAGCATTTCAGATTTCAAAATTGTGGGTTAGAGATGCTGAGACTGTGCCTGAGTTGCCCTAAAGCAGTAGAGAGGAGCAAAAGGAACAGAGAGCAAATGGTCACATAGCAAGCAAATGTTTAACCCAGAGTAGCTGAGAAAGTACCCTAAATGTGAATGGCTTAAATACTGCAGAATAGCCAGACTATGGCACAACAAAGCCCTGTGATTGAGAGGTGTATAAGGAACATTGTAATAGAAAAGCATACATTATGCCAACATTATCAGGTCAGAGGAATCGACACATTCATTCCCTCAAACAGTATCTTTTCTTGGTCAAAATCCTCGCTAGTAGGAATTGGCAATAAATTGCTTTAGACCACAGTTACCTTGCCCTGCTGTTGCCATTAGCCATCTTCCCTCCTCCCTCCCTGTCCCCCACCCTCCTCCGGGTTTACTGTTGATGATGTTTCCTACTTCTCTGACATAAACGTGTGAGTGAGTGAGTGAGTGAGTGAGTGTGTGTGTGTGGGGGGGAGATACACAGTGTAAAGTGCAGTTAATATGGACAAGCAAGTTTTGTTTTGTTATAAAATAACAAAACAATAAGGGCCAGGGAGTCAGCAGAAAGTCTAAGAGCCCTAATTAAGGCCCTGATAGGAAGAACATTTAGTGATGAATGTTTGCTTTTGAGGATGGCTCTTTATCCCTTGATACTATATATAATTAATAAGGAGAAACAGCAAGAAGACAGGTGCCTGTATACATGAAGAGAAGGAAAACAGTCTGGGGACAGGGAGTCATTTCCTGTTAGGAATTCAGTGTGTGTGTGTGTGTGTGTGTGTGTGTGTGTGTGTGTGTGTGTGTGTGTGTGTGTGTTGGGGGTGGTCAGCCGACTCTTATGCCCCCAGGACTGTCTTCATTGTTGATCTGTCTTGTAGAGCACCTCCAATCAAGAGGTGGCCAAATAGTTCAGAAACAGGCTGATTTGAAATGCTACAAGTCAGAACAGTGTTTACTTAAGCATTTTAAAATCTTTGTGTGTGTGTGTGTTTTGAAATTGCATAATCATTTCTTTTTGGTTAAGCACATAGTGATAAGAACAAAACCAGGCATTTTACTAGTTTTTAGTAATGGCACATTTAGATGGCATTTACTATAAATTAATAATATGCCCTAAGTTAGATCTGCTAGCTGCTATTGGGATGTTAGTTTGTGTTAATAGGCTCAGGGGCCTATACCAATATACATACTTACTGTATAGCTTGGCTGAAAGAAAAATGAAGTGTAAAGCTTAGTTTGGTGGCACACACTTGTAATCCCAGCACTCCAGAGACTGAAAGTTTGCAGCCAGACTGCATGGTCTAGCAAGGCTCTATCTTGGGAGAGAGGGAGGGAGAGAGGAAAAGAGGGAAGGAAGGAGGGGGGGAGAGAGGGGGGGGGGAGGGAGGGGCAGAGAAGACAGAGAAAAACTGTGTTATTCATGTGTTGCTTAGCATCTAAGTAAGGACAGTGGGTTTTCCTGTTTTGTGTTTTTCATAATTAGTGCCTAGACCATTGGTTCTCAACCTGTGGATCATGACCTCCACAGGGTCCACATACCAGGTGTTCTGCATGTCAGATGTTTGCACTACAATTCATAACAGTAGCAAAATTACAGTTCTGAAGTAGCAACAAAATAATTTTATGGTTGGGGGTCACCACAACATGAGGAATTGTATTAAAGGGTCACAGCATTAGGAAAGTTGAGAACCACTGACCTAGACCAACTCTTGGTTATTTGAAATTATGGATAGATTTTCTTGGGCTTTTTCCTCTTTCTAAGGCAATTATTTTTCTAGTGTTGTTGGGTTCATAAAGGAAAAGTCTAGACTCTAATCTTCAAAAGCTGAAAAATAGTTCTCTTATTAGCTATATTCTCAGGGTCTAGGAATAGACCACACATAGAGGCTTTATAAATAGATCTTTTCACAGCTTTGCGACTGTATTCATTTACTTCTCTGTAGCCTATACTGTTCTTGAACTTAGTTCTCTAGCTTCAGCCTCCTGAATGCTCTAGGTGTGTCCTGCTATGCCTGGCTCTAGCCTATATATATATATATATATATATATATATATATATAAATAAAATTATTATTAGGAAAACATTGAGAAGGGTTTTTTGTTGTTGTTTTTTGAGACAAGGTTTCTTTGTATAGCCTTGGCTGTCCTAGAACTAGCTCTGTAGACTAAGATGACCTTGAACTCACAGAGATCTGCCTGCCTCTGTCTCCCATGTGCTAGGATTAAAGGCGTGTGCCACCGCCATCCACCTAGCAATGTTTTTAGAATTTTAATTCTTGCCACCTTTTAGGTAGGGAAAAGCATTCTATATTATAAAATAGGTTTTAAAGTTGCTTCCCACTAAAGTTACTTGAAGTTACTTTTTTCTTTCTTTTTTTAAATTTATTATTGTTGTTGTTGTTGTTCTTGTTATTATTATTAGAGACAAGGTTTCACTATGTGGCCCTGACTGTCGTGGAATTCATCCTGTAGACCAGGCTGGCCTCGAACTCAGAGATCTGTCTGCCTTTGCACCTCCTCCCCGCCCCCCCGCCCCCCCCAGTGCTAGGATTAAAGGCATGCACTACCACCTTTTTTCATTGAGACTCTTCAAACTACAGTTCTTTTTCCAGTTCAGCTGAACTGACACTGACGTATTTTCATGTTACTGTGGCATGTCTAGTTTTTATTTAATAAGCTGATTTCTACTTCATGGTTTATAATTTTTCTCAAGTGATTTCCTATAGAATGTAATTTCCTCGGTAATGCATGGGCTCTTAGCCTGTTAAATGGCTCTTTTGAACCCCCAGAAAGACCTATGTTAAAAGTCTGTCTTGGTGCTCCCCAAAGTTAGGAGCACAATTGCTGGAGGCGCAGTTACTAATCCCTGTGTTCAGTGATTTCTGTTCCAGCGTCGCCCAAGTGCAGCTTACTGCTATTTTCAGTTGGTGTGTGGCCCAGTTGCTGGATTACACCTCTAAGCAGTCTTCAGATGTAATAACATTAATTGACTGCCAGCCTCTTCATTTTATTGTTAATAGCTAACATTTTTTAATGCATTGTGTTAGATTTCATTCTCAAATCACTAATTTCCTAAGTTGTCTGCTTCATGTTTGGTTCTGAGATAAGCTCTAAGGTTCCATTTAGAGATGAGACTATCAGCTCTGGAGGTTTACTTAACATCTGGTTTTTAGTTAGATACTGAAACTAACTTGAAGCCTAGCTCTTGGCTGGAGAACCTATACTCTCAAGTACTATTATGTTGCTTCTCTTAATACCATATGATCTTACTTTTACATAATAGTTTATTTTCCTGATACATTTTAATATCTACTTTTTTTTTTTTTATTGTCGTTGTTGTTTTGTATTTTCAAGACAGGGTTTCTCTGTGTAGCTTTGGAGTCTGTCCTGGATCTCTCTCTGTAAACCAGGCTGGCCTCAAACTCACAGAGATCCACCTGGCTCTGCTTCCTGAACGCTGGGATTAAAGGCATGTGCCACCACTGCCTGGCTTAATGTCTACTCTTTTTTTTTTTATTGTTTAAAATTAATTAATTTATTTTTCTATTATCATCTTGATAGAGTATGTATTCTTATCTTAATAGTGAGATGTTTCATTGAGGCTTGCTCAGTAATTGAGTAAAACCGAAATTTATTATTAGCCACAGTCGTCCTAGGGACCTCCATGCTATATATATAGCCTTCATGGTTCTATGGGTTGTAGTCTGATTGTTTTTTTATTTTATATCTAGAATCCACTTATGAGTGAGTACATACCATGACTGTCTTTCCGGGTTTGGGTTACCTCACTCAGGATGATTTTTTCTAGTTCCATCCATTTGCCTGCAAATTTCATGCTTTCATTGTTTTTCTCTGCTGAGTAGTACTCCATTGTGTATTTGTACCACATTTTTTTCATCCATTCTTTCGTTGACGGGCATCTAGGTTGTTTCCAGGTTCTGGCTATTACAAATAGTGCTGCTATGAACATAGCTGAGCATGTATCTTTATGGTATGAATTTAATGTCTACTCTTTTTAAAACATTTTAACAAATAAATGACACCAACCATGGTACCTCATACCTATGATACCAGCACTTGTCACTGAGACAGGTGGATTGCCATGAGGTTGAGCCAGCCTGGGTTACAGAGTAAGACCCTGTCAAAATAAAGTTGTATGGTATATACATTGCTTGTCAAGAATGTATTACTCAGACCAAGTGAACTTTTCAGAGGTGTGGTTTTTTTCTTTCCTCTTCCTTTGGCAGAGTGAGTGAGACAGGATCTCTTATATTCAGACTGGTCTTGAACTCACTGTGTAGCCAAAGGTACCCTTGAACCTGCTTCTACTTCCCAAGTACTGGGATTCTCAGCTTGTGCCACTGTGCCTAGGTCATAAATATATAGGACTTAGGTTTTTTGTAGAGTTTATTATTTAGAAATTTTACTTACAATGTAGTTAATAATAGATAATTTTTTTGACTATTAAATATTTTCTGCTCATTAAAATAAAGAACTAATTTGGAGGAGTTTTGTGGTGTGTTGGAAAATACATGTGGCAGCTTTTGGAATTGAAGAAAGGTTAGTGCTTGAGAAGTCAAGTTCGAGGCCAGCCTGGTCTACAGAGTGAGTTCCAGGCCAGCCAGGGCTGCACAGAGAAACCCTGTCTCAGCAAAACAACAAAACAAAACAAATGGAGAGAGCGAGCAGCAGTGCTAGGCTTTTACCTGGTCAGTGTCACTTCTGTCGACAGTCCCCTGCTGGGTTGTGGAGTCAGAAGAGGAGCTTGTGTCCTGGCAGCACCCCTGGTGTTAGGGTTTAAGAACCAAATGTCTTCCAGAAGGCTTGTGTGATGAAGGTTGGCCCTCAGCTGGTGGACTCCAGTCACTGAGAACTGGTCCAGTTGTGGGGCCTCTGACCTGGTCAATGGATTATCCTTTGATGGATTTATAATATGATATTATTGGGAGATAGTAAAAAATTAAAGTAAGGCCTAGTTGAGGGAAAGGGGTCATGGGGGGTGGGTAGTACCTTGGAAGGCTACAACTTCTCCTGTTCTTTCCTGTTTTCTCTGCTTCTTGGCCACCATGAGGTGAGCAGTTCTGTTTGACCAGTCCCTTATTTAAAAGTACTTAATTTATCACGGGGATGTGTGTGTGTGTGTGTGTGTGTGTGTGTGTGTGTGTGTGTGTGTGTGTGTGTGTGGTGTGGTGTGGTGTGGTGTGGTGTGGTGTGCAATGTGTACATGAGTTTGGGGATGCACATGCATGGCACATATGTGGAGGTCAGAGGATAAGACACACAGTCAGTTCTCTGATTTCACTCTGGGTTCTAGGACTGAATCCACTTGTTGGGTGTATGTGGTGTTCTGGTTTGTTTTTCTGTCAGTGATAAAATGCTCTGGCCAGAAGCAACTGAGAGGAGGTTTTTTAGTTGACACTTCCAGATCACAATCCATCCTTTAGGGATTCCGGATAGAAACTGAAGAGAATCCATGGAGGAATGCTGCTTACCCTCTCACACAACCGACCCATGCTCAGCTGGCTTTCTTACACTCTCCAGACCGGTGTGTGTGGGAATGATGCCACCCACAGTAGACTGGCCTCCCACAGACATGGCCACAGGCCAGCTGATGGAGGCAGTCCTTCCGTTCAGGCTCTAGATGTAGCCTTGATGATAACAACTGATGGGCGCACAGGGCATGCCTCACACTCTGATGGCTGCCGCCACCGCCTTCAGCTTCTACCTCAGCACACACACAAACAGTGGGGCAGCAAGGAGAGGGTAACTAACACAACTAGTGAGAAGGCCTTACATCACTTTCTAGGGCAGGGGGAACTAAGAGGAATCAGGAGGATGTGTTAACTGGGTGAATACAGAGCGACAGAGTAAAGTTGTCCAGGCCTCTGGCTTGCGCAGCTAAGTGAAGTAGCACCATTGTGATCTAAGCTGTGGTGGAAGGTCTCAAGTTTAATGTGAGATGGGATGTATTTGAGATGCTTAAGTGTCAGAAATGTCAGGAGTGGAGAGATGGCTTAGTGGTTAAAAAGCTCTGGCTGCTCTTGCAGAGGACCCAGGTTCAATTCCCAGCATTCGCATGGTGGCTCCCAACTACCTGAAACTCCAGTTCCAGGGTGATCTGACACCTGCTTATGGCCTCCTCCAGCACCAGACTCACATGTGTAAACATATATACATGCAAGCAAGTACTCATACACATAAAATGAGTCTAAAATGAAAAAGAAAGAAATGGATATGTTGAATAGGCAGATTGGAGGTGAGGGTCTGGAGATCAGAGTTGAGCATAATTGAAGCCGTGACCGTAGCTGAGCTTCCCTCTTGCCAAAGAAAAGAACGCAGAACACGAGAAAGGCAGAAGGCTCTGGTCCTCGCAGTACCCACCCAGATAATCTACCCAGTAACTACCGTGGGTGTTGTGGAGAGTGCTGAGATGAAGAAGCATGGGCTAGTGGGTACTTCATAGAGAAGAGAGAGCGGGTTCTGTTCGCTCGCCAGTTAGAGGCTAAAAGTCAAGACTATATAGCCCACCCCTAACCACATCCCATCATGTCAGGTGGCATCATGGCAGAGTGTGAGTAATTAGAAGGCGAAACAGAAGGCCAGAACAACCATTTCGTTTTCTTGAAAGAAGTAACTGTAGGAACTACAAAAAATGTTAGTTCCTTTCAGGGGCGTTGTCCTGGGTGATGTAATCACCACATAGGCTCCACCCTGCCTGCCTCCCAGTGCTGTTACCAGGAACCTTTGTGGGACACACTCAAACCATAGCAGGTGCCATCTGTTACATCCTTACCCAGAGGCTGCTGGTGGGCTGCAATGTCATGTGACCAGAGTGAACCCCCACAGTCAGGACTAAGAAAGTCCAGAGCCCCTGGCAATGGGAACAGTGTCTGTGGGACACACTGAGATTGCCTTTCTCACGTGTTCTGCTTTCCTGAATGAGTTTGAAAAGATCACACACTTACTCCTTTTCACGTCAGTCTTCCAATCATTTAAGTCATCTGTATAGATTGGCTTCCTTTTCCAACAGAGAGTCAGTCTCAAGCCCTCCGAGGAAAAAGCAGTCAAGAGATTTCTCCAAAAGAAGTTTCATTCAGCTTTTTAATTTTTCATAAAGAAGATGTGTCAGTCATTTTATCTCCACTTCATTCAGCAAAGACACCCAAGTGCTCAAACCAGGAACAAGACATCAGCGTTACTACTTTTTTATATAACGTGTAGGAACAGTAGCTAAGCTAGGCAGGTAAATCAGAAAGATACAGGTGAAAATCCTGTTCTGCAGGGTACCTGGGCTACGCAGTAAGTAAGACATTATCTCAAGAGAAACATGGGAGTCAACTGAAAAAAACACTACAGACAAATGATTTCATTAGCGTAGTGAAAGGTACACCTTGTACACACACACATGGGGGTGTAAGGAAAGAGAACATTTTTAACAGAGTCAGTAACATTCTGTTGAGTGTGTGATGGGGAACATTAGTTTCCTGGAAAGCATTCAAGGTGACTCTGCTACTCCGTTGTTCACTCAGACATCCTCGTTCATCAGGACAAGCTATTGGAACTCACAGTATTGTCGCCCTCCAGCTCAGAAATCCTTAGAGATTAAAGAAAGGTGATGAGGACAGTTGTATGTCCAGGTGACAGCACTCAGGATAGACACCAGAACTCAGGGGTGAGTCAAGAAAGAGAAGCAGAGAAACCTTTCTTTTGTTTGGTTTTTGCAGTAGTTCTAGGCCTGACACTCAGGACTGCGTATGTGCTGTGCAGCGCACACACCACAAACGGTTTCCCAACCCGACGCTGAGTGGGCAATTCTGTCCCAGTACTGTTGGTGCTGGTGAACTGTTTTTAAGAGCTACTTCCTAGGATCCAGATTTCATTTTACTCACAAGTACTTTGAAAGGAACAACTCTTAGGACTTGAGTTCAATCCCTAGGGCCCTCCCTCATGGTGGGGGAGCAAGCGGGTCCCTCAGACTGTCCTCTCACTTCCACACGTTCAGCAGCACACGTGTCTGTCTCCAGGTAGAGGGAGTGATTTGAAAATTCGAAAGGAAAGACACTGAGACTTAAATAGCTGCACCCAGGCTGGCAAGGTAGCTCAGCCACGTTGTGGCTGGCTGTCCAGACTGGCTGTCCAGACTGGCTGAGCCTGAAAGTTCAAACCCCGAGACCTCCGTGCTGGAAGGAGAGAACCGGCTCCAAGGTTGTCTTTTGACCACCGTATGTGTCCATGTTGTATGGCGAATGAATGAATGAGTGAGTGAGTGAGTGAGTGAGTGAGTGAGTGAGTGAGTGAGTGAGTGAGTGAAATCTCCAGGTGTGGTACAATAATTTAACAAAATCTGTACCCAGGAGTTGTGTCAGATTGCATGGGTGACGGTCTGTTAGCGTGCCTGCTGTCAACCTTTAGTATGTGGAAGGCATCTTTTGTCATGTAAACGGAGCAGAGTATTGTGCCTGTCAGAAGCTGTTTGTTATGAGATCTTTAGGCAAAGCAGTCCATGATTTTACAGTGTTTTGTTTTGAATTTTTTAAATCATTTATTAGGTGAAAAACCATTTCGCTGTGATGAATGTGGTATGAGATTCATACAGAAATATCACATGGAAAGGCACAAGAGAACCCACAGTGGAGAAAAGCCTTACCAGTGTGAATACTGCTTACAGGTAAGTCAGCCAGTTTGAATTCTCCTCCCTAACTGCAGTGTGAAGTAACTAACAGGCACAACTTAGTACTAGAGCCATTTGAGGTTTTAAGCTCTTTGATTAGATTTATAATAGAAACTTGATCAGTGAATTGGTTTGGGACTATTTATATTGTTATTAATTATCTTGTTTCTTTTCTTCTCTTCCTTGTTGACAAAAACAATCATAAAAACAACAACAAAAAAACTACTTCCAACTTCTGATTTCAACAGTATTTTTCCAGAACAGATCGTGTATTGAAACATAAACGTATGTGCCATGAAAATCATGACAAAAAACTCAACAGATGTGCCATCAAAGGTGGCCTTCTAACGTCAGAGGAGGATTCTGGCTTCTCTACGTCACCAAAAGATAATTCACTGCCAAAAAAGAAAAGGCAGAAAACTGAGAAGAAATCATCTGGACTGGACAAAGAGAGTGCATTGGACAAATCGGACCTGAAGAAAGACAAAAATGATTACCTGCCTCTCTACTCTTCAAGCACTAAAGTAAAAGATGAGTACATGGTCGCAGAGTATGCTGTTGAAATGCCACATTCTTCAGTTGGAGGGTCTCATTTAGAAGATGCATCTGGAGAAATACACCCACCCAAGTTGGTTCTCAAAAAAATCAATAGTAAGAGAAGTCTGAAACAGCCCCTGGAGCAAAATCAAACCATTTCACCCCTATCCACTTACGAAGACAGCAAAGTCTCAAAGTATGCGTTTGAACTTGTGGATAAGCAGGCTTTACTGGACTCAGAAGGCAGTGCCGACATCGATCAGGTGGACAACTTGCAGGAGGGGCCCAGCAAACCTGTGCACAGCAGCACTAATTATGACGATGCCATGCAGTTTCTGAAGAAGAAGCGCTATCTTCAAGCTGCAAGTAACAACAGCAGGGAGTATGCACTGAATGTGGGTACCATAGCTTCGCAGCCTTCTGTAACACAAGCAGCTGTGGCCAGCGTCATTGATGAAAGCACCACAGCGTCCATATTGGATTCCCAGGCACTGAATGTGGAGATTAAGAGCAATCATGACAAAAATGTCATTCCAGATGAGGTCCTGCAGACTCTGCTGGACCATTATTCCCACAAAGCTAATGGACAGCATGAGATTTCCTTCAGTGTTGCAGATACGGAAGTGACGTCTAGCATATCAATCAATTCTTCTGACGTCCCTGAAGTCACCCAGTCAGAGAATGTTGGATCAAGCTCCCAAGCATCCTCATCAGATAAAGCTAACATGTTGCAGGAGTACTCCAAGTTTCTGCAGCAGGCTTTGGACAGAACTAGCCAAAACGATGCCTATTTGAATAGCCCGAGCCTTAACTTTGTGACTGATAACCAGACCCTTCCAAATCCGCCAGCATTCTCCTCCATAGACAAGCAAGTCTATGCAGCCATGCCCATCAATAGCTTTCGATCAGGAATGAATTCTCCACTAAGAACAACTCCAGATAAGTCTCACTTTGGACTGATAGTCGGTGACTCACAGCACCCGTTTCCCTTTTCAGGTGACGAGACAAACCACGCCTCTGCCACATCAACAGCAGACTTTTTGGATCAAGTGACTTCTCAGAAGAAAGCTGAGGCCCAGCCTGTCCACCAGGCTTACCAAATGAGCTCCTTTGAACAGCCCTTCCGCGCTCCTTATCATGGATCCAGAGCTGGAATAGCGACTCAGTTTAGCACTGCCAATGGACAGGTGAACCTTCGGGGACCAGGGACAAGTGCTGAATTTTCAGAATTCCCCTTGGTGAATGTAAACGATAATAGAGCTGGGATGACATCTTCACCAGATGCCACAACTGGCCAGACTTTTGGCTAAAAAAAAAAAAAATGATGTGTAAATAATACTGGCACTTTAGAACAGATTAATCGAGAGTGGGGTTACTCTGTGTAAAATGGAGTGCTATACAGATTTCAGAGCATTGCGTTCATAGCAAGCTGGTAAGAATAGCAAGATAATCCACTAACTGCATTTTGTTTGGTTAGCCCGCATTCCTTGAACTGCCTTACGTGTTGTCACCGTTAGAGTCTGGAGCGATGCATTACTTGTTTTAGATCAGAACCTTGCTATTCACCCACACCAAGATAAAAAAGGAGAAAAGACTTCGCACAATTGTTTCCTAACTGAGAACATTGTACATTCTTAGGAGAGTAGTAATTGTGTGAAATTTCCTCATGCTGTTTCTAAGGTTTTCAGCATAGTATTGCACTTCAGCAGGGAATCTGAGGAGACTTCACAGGCGACAGTGAACTTAAAGTTTCAATGTCAAGAGATTATGGCTTAAATAAGTAGTTTGTCCTATAGGGGAATAAAAAGAAACCACCTTAAAAATGATATGCCATATACCCTTGATTTTCAGTTTGCATTATATTGACATGTGTTTTTTTTTTTTTTGAAGAAAAAAATAATAAAAATCTGATAGTCTTAAGACTCCACTATTTAAAAGCCTAATTACTTTTAAAGTATGCATACTTTCAAAACTTTTACCAAAACACACAACTGTTGAAGCATTTACTTCTCTATGGAAGTATGCATATTGGTGTCAGTTTCTTTGTACAGGTATACTTAGATATTTTTTATGATTTTTCATGTGCAAGTATCAAGGTTTGAAGTTTTAGTAAAAAAGAAATATTCTGTAGATTACATTCCCAAGAAAATAATGCTTACACAAAATGTATATTCCACGTTTTAAAGCTGAAATGTATTTTACTTTACACACTTCAGTTGACATAGAGCACTTAGGATTAATCTGGTATTTTTGATTTCTCAAAGTTAAAAAAAAAATAGATTTTTTAGGTTTGATATGGTTGTGTCATAATCATCTCGTAATTGACAATTTTGCTTTTTGGCAATAAAAGGAAGTTGGGATATCTTTGGACTGTAAAACCTGGTTTAATTCTTCTCTTTCTGGACTCTTGATAGATTGGATAATTAAACAGTATCCCAAGAAACTAAAGAAATGGGCATTTTAATTGCTTACTTAAGTTACTTTTAAGTGAATACTGCTCATGACAGTTTTACAAAGCGGAAGTACTTACTGATTCCAGTAACTGCAATTTCTTTTTCAGCTAGATGAGTGATCGGAAATTTTTTGTTGCATTTCAAAATCTAAATAAACTATAGACTTTATCCTTATACCACGAATGTTTTTTTTATATATGTATACTTTGTCTTAAAATAATACAGCATGGTACAATAAATAGTGCTTTTATATACATATATATTATACACTTTTATGAAGAATGATGGTTTGAGATACACATTGGACAGGTTTAATTTTTGGAGACTTATTAGTTACACTGACTCTCCTCTTTCATTTGTTCCACCTTTTTGGGTTTTGTACTTACATTTCTGCCATCTTTATCACAGTGCACCAGTGGTGACCCGAAACTAGTCCCCTTGGGAAACGGAGCTTTCGCTGACCTCCCTTTGACTTGCTGTTGACCCTGTAGAT
This sequence comes from Peromyscus maniculatus bairdii, assembly GCF_049852395.1. NCBI lineage: Eukaryota > Metazoa > Chordata > Mammalia > Rodentia > Cricetidae > Peromyscus > Peromyscus maniculatus. Next base: position 24,830,002 of record NC_134863.1, read on the forward strand.
CTGTGTGCTTTGTTCTAGTGTTGAATATGTTATCCATTTAAATTATTGTTCTTTTATTTAATGCTATCCCAAGACTGTTCTCATTAAGAAAGGGAACAAAGAGATATCCTTCCCCAGTATCCTTCACTCACTTATTTTTTAATATGTTGGTGTTTTTATGACAAGGAATATAAGTTATGTTTAATGTGGTTTCTCTACATTTTGTAATGAAACTTGGCTTGAAATCATAGTTTTCCCATCTGACAGCTTTGCTGTCAGGGCTTCAAGAACTTTAAGACTTCTTTGAAGTAAATATTTTAAGTTCTGCCATTATTGATCTGAAGACTGATGTGTGTCTATGACGCATCATGTGACCGCAGGAATGCTTCATCAGATGAGGTGTTATGGGACCGTGCTCATCCTCGATGGGCGTTTGTATTTTTCTCATAGTACTTTTGATAAGAGTAGACATTTATTTCCTAAGTTGAGCCTGATTTTAAAAACACGTAGTTCCACTGAGAACTGAATGTGTTTCTTGTACAGTGGAAGGGGTTTGTTTGTAACATCACCAGCACAGGTTTAAGAATGTGACGGCTGCTGAGCCGTTCAGGTAAGCTTAGGAAGAAAAGCCTTTGAAAATGGAAGTTCTGTAAACAGAATTTCAGGCGTTGCATTCCTGTCTTAAACACATTTCTTTAAATCGACACGATGGCAGCCTTTCCTGCCAGGTTAAGCATCTGAGATACCCGATAGCCAGCATAACTTATTGACTTACCATTTCAGTACAGCCATCACTCTTACTGTGAAGTCCTGAATGCCTGCCAGGCTCAGCCTGTCTCTTCACCATGTGAGAAGCATCTCAAAAGTTTGGGGTTCTCCACTTTGGTTCAGAAAGTTCTGGGCATTAGAGGAAGGAGGTGGGTGGCCTTGTGTGCTGCTGTAGCTGACCCCTGTCAGTTCACACTTCTCATCTCTCTCCGTGAGCAAATTCCTGTAGAGGAGTAGCTCCCAGTGCCCTTCAGCTTTTGCTCACCACGAACCTGTTCCGCTCTCTCTCACAGGTTCTTCCTGGCCTGGTCTGGGCTTGGGAGACCTCCCACTAGACAAGGCAGGAACTCTCCAGCATCTGAAAGCATTGTTGCTTTTTGAACTTCAGTTCTTACTGCACATGTATTTCGTTGGGTTTGGAATAGCTGAGTGGCTCCTGCTTTTTTTTTTTTTTTTTTGGATCTACAGTGTGCATGTGCTAACTAGTCAGGTAGGGACCCACCATCTTAGCTCTGACTCAGGGTGCCAGCGATGGGTCATTTCATCTCCTGAGAGGTAGAAGAGGCCTTGTGCTCAGGGCAAGCTTTCATTCCCACAGATGAGAGACACTTGCAAAGTGCCAGTGAGGTTAGATCTTTTGCCATTTCTTTGGTTTTTAATAATTTGGGTTTTTAAAGGGCTGTTTTAAAAATAATAAAAAATAAATAAAAAGAGGCCGGGAACCTTTGCGTAGGCACGCTGCATACTGCACTCCCTAGAACCGTTAAACTAGAGCGCATCCTTTTCCAGTGTATTTACTTGAAGAAGCACTATTATAATCAGTGAGAATTTATTTGAGTCTGCAATTTAATTTAAACCTTTTCCGTTTCAAATTGCTTTATTTCAGGGAAATAATTTTCCAGTTGTTTTTGCTATATTCTGCAAATAAAAACCGTATGTTTCCTTTTTCCATCTAAACTTTGGTAGGAAACAAACTAAAGCAGACAAACATTTCTTGTTGTGTTTGTTGCTTTCTTTAATCCAATGGATAAAAAAGTAAAACCCTGTAAACATTATTTTATTTTTTTATGCAATACCATGCTGTAAATATGGTTCATCGAGTAAGGATGTACCTATGATTGAATCTTTAATTCTGCACAGTTAGAGTTTATATATAAACGTGTCTTGACAATCAAGGACTTTGATGTGAGTCTTCCTTTATGATGTTTATTAATGTTATGCATTCCATTTGTTTGAAGTGAGTACCAATGTGCTAATTTGTATTGTCTGGAAGTATGTAATGTTTTTACAGCTTGTTTTTAAGACTCTGTAAATATGTACAAACCAATCACAGTACGGCTTTATGTTAGAAGGCGTGTGATGTTGTACTGTATGTAAGCAATAATACATAGCAGTGCTAACTTTACAAGTAGCATCAGGAACGTTCTATAGAGACATTTCAGAGTTATTAGTTATCCTTATTTCATTTAATAATGATTATCTTTAATCAGTTTTTATAAGCAAATTCCATTGTTCCTTCTGTTGGAACGTAACACTGTTTACACAGCATAATTGACGTTGCAGGGGAGACAGGCTAGACCTGAGCCCATCTGCACTCACTCTCACTAAGCATTGAATGGCCTTACCACTCTTGTGCAGAGTTGGAGGGAGACTGCAGAACTTAGTGCCCATCACACTGAAGGAAGGGATGTGTTTTTTTCCTGCTTCTGTACCGCTACCTAACTCTGTGGTTTGCTTTGGGTTTTAATATATGTTTCTGTTTTAGATTCAAGCCCGTAAGTGTTCAGGTAACTTCAGTTCAATTGTGAAGTAGATAAATTTCTTCATATTTCATAGCTACATTTCAATGATTCTAAACTTTCTACTTTGGTTTTTAGATACTTATTTTTCAAGCTTGATTTCTCAGCTGACCAGATGAATTTACTCAACTTCAATACAAAGAAAGACAAACTTAGAGCTTGAAGTGAGTAGATACTGTACTGTACAGAACAGCTCTCTGAACACCCGTCACTGCTTTAGAAATGAAGCCGCCAATTTATAAATGATTATGACCTACATTTTATAGGGAACTGTTTTTAATGCTAGTCATTTCTATAATGTGCTTTGAAGGATTTGCTAGTCCACTCCTGTCACTTTTTAGTACACTGGTACCTTTTCTATGTAATGTATGCTTTTTATTATTGTAGCAAAGCATTTCAGTAGAAAGAATTTTGCAACAATATGGGGGAAATTTTTCATTGTCGGGTTTGAATTATACTGGATTTTATCTGTCTAGTCTTACTTGTCTTTATTTTAATGCTGTCTGGAAGGGACCTTGGTACCCAAATAAAGCAGGTTAACCTCATTGCTTCAAGGGCATACTGTGTAGTGCTGAGTTTCACCTGGAAATCTGATGACTTTGAAAAGAAAAACACATTTATAAAAATTGTACAGAAGAAATTAAATGTGTGATGGAAATCCTGATGGTGGAGCACGTTGAATTTTCTGAGACATAGTGTTATTTTCCTGGAATCCCTTATGCCTTCTTTGTATTCCAACCAATAAAAGAAAACCTTGTCATTGAAAGTGGTAGGCTGATAGGATATTCTGACTATACATATACAGTATTACTTTTCCTGTCTTATTCTCTGACCCCTTCTCAATCACTGTAAATTTTTATTTTCTATTTCCTATTGCTAATTAAACATGTATATAATGTAGAGGCCGTTGTATAGAACTGAATGAATTGGGTTGCTATGCTTGAATGGGTAGCTACATGGAAATATTTGATGGATACTGAGAATTCCTAAGATGCCAGAGTAAATTTTCATGGGAAAGGGAAGGCCACAGCAGATCCATCCTGCACCCCTAGAGGGTCCGTGGGAGAATCAGCTGCAAACTCAGTATCAGACACAAAGCGGGCTTCCCTTCCCTTCCCCAAAACATGAGCACTAGATTTCAAAGTCTACTCAGGTGAAATCGCTTCACAGTGAAACTTAACCACATTGAAATTTTCACTGTTAAATACTATATTTGTGATATTTTTAAATACAAACTTTTACACTGCATTCAGCAGCCTAACCATTGAAATTTAGCCAAGATATTTTAAAATATAATTGTCCTCCATGTATAATTGTTTTTAAACAATTGGGAGGATTTTTTGTTTAAAGATTTTTTATTGTCATTGTAAAAAAAACAACCAAAACCATCTTGCTTGACCCCACATTATCCCATGAGTGAATCACTGAGCCATTTGAATACAGTGGTGGCTTGTTTCATGCCTGGTCATGAAACATGAGCTGACATTACGAGGTTTAATGAGTTCATAGCTTTTGACACTGTCGTCATCAAGTTCACCTCGCCTCTTGGAGTTTATAATACCGTTTTATGTATTGTGATACTAAAGGAAGCTGTTTGACTTTATTTTAAATTGAATTATTAGATTAACTTATATTTGCAAATTCTGCATTTTCAATGTGGACACTTGGCTGTTTGAAAATAAAATACAGAATACAGTTTTATGAATAATTTTCTAGCTGAATTTTTCACAGTACTTTGAACCAAATGACTAATGGTAAATATGCAAAAACAAAATGTGGTACACAGTTACTAAGAGGAAAGGCTGTCCGTGTGGAATGACTGGTTCCGTGGGTTAGGTAACAATATCAGGGCCTTTACCCTGGCTTGCTGTAGAATGTCACTATTCTAAGATCAAGTTAACTGTTAACTGTCATCAACTATTTCAGAGTGAACCATGTTGAACTTAGAGCTAGGAATATGTGTGGCTTTTCCTTTACAGATAAGACTCCATTAACCTTTTACCAGTAGCGCACATGGGATTTCTTTTTTTTTCTCCATTAGTGTAGATAGATTTGTTTCCATTCACCAACCACCTTGCCAGGACCTTGTCTTCTGACAGTGGGGTGCGTTGTAAGAAAGCAGTCTGCAGTTAACAGTGCTGCTCAGGTCCTTGGGACAAACTTGAGTTAATTGGCCCTTGCAGGAGTCAGTGCTCAGACCCTGGCTTAGTAGCATGGTGCTGTAACCCACTGTACGTAATGGTACCACTGATGGTCTACTATTGCATTTCCTAGATCCCAGTTCTTGAGTGATTGGCTTGGTGGGGAGAGGGCTGGGGAGATACTCTACCTGACACTTCCCCACCTTCTGAAGATTATACAAAAAAATAATAATAAAATTGAAGTCACTTGAATTAATGTGTTGTCCCTGAGTCTTACTTGACATTTACCGCTCACACAATGATTTTTCTGATGAGTGCCTGGATAGAATCTACACTTCCCAGCTGTTCCCTGCTTAGCTGAACCTGATGGGCACTAGCATAAACAGCATCCACTCCTGGATCAAGAGTCAGTGGAGGCGAGAGCTTTAAGTGAAGTAAAGCGAACATGAGGGTCTCCTAATTGTAGTGGGTTTCCCCTCCGCCTGCCCTCACCCTATCATTTGAAGACAAAATGGGTGATTGGGACAAAACCTTTTATCCATAGACTTAAGCAGATCTATACATGCCGGTGTGTAAAGGGCTGGGATGAAAAAAATGTAACACTGTAAACAAGAATGACATTTCAAATGCTGGGAAAATGCACGTTTTCAAATGGCCTTGACTTGTAAAACGGAGAACATTGAACCTTTGCCTGTTTACTCACTTACACAGATGAGCTTTGAAAGTTGTAACCTTAATGTTCCTAACTTGTCATGTTCTTAAAGCTGAAGCCAATGCTGCTGCTGCGGTGTAGGGAAGGGAGCCAAGAGCATTCCCTGGGATAGGACTTGCAATTCCTGTTGACTTGGATCTTCGTTGGCTGGGGCTCAGAACCTTCTCCTACATTCAGCACTGATCACCTACTTACGAGACACTGCTAAGTGCAAATAATAGATGGCTGAGGCTCCTAGTGTCTTATTTTTTTTAAAGATTTATCTATTTTGCGTGTTTTGCCTGCATGTATGTCTGTGCACCGTGTGAGTGCAATGCTGGTGGGATGCAGAAGAGAGCATCAGAGCCTCTGGAACTGGCGTTTCAGGGAGCTGTGAGCCACAATCTGGGTGCCGGGAATCGAACCTGGAGCCTCTGGAAGAGCAGCCAGTGCTCTTAACCACTGAGCCATTGCTCCAGCCTGGCTACTAGTATCTTAATCTGAAAGCATTGATTGTGGTATCAACTGTAGATTACATGTCACACTGTTGTACTCTATATGACTAAAGCAAACACTGAGTTTAAAGATGTATCGGTACTGTGCTACATACTTTAGATCACTCTCCTCAATAACTGGGTAAGTGGGAAAGGATGGTTATTCTCTGCTTTGGTGTGATTTTATAAGAAGAATGGAATTTAATAAACCAGCTCCAGAAGTTAAGGTATGTGGAAACCATTACAGAGGAAACAGAACATTGTCAAAAAGTTACCCCCAATGGAAATGACTGGATTTGTGGGTAGCATTCAAGACTGGAGTGTGCGGCTGCTGAAATAGTCTGAGGGAACTGGCCTGTTATGGGTCTGGGTAATCAATGGATGCTGTACGGATTTACAAATGAGGGAAGCTATCCAGAGGATCACCTCTTACACTAGGACTCGGAAGGCCAGTGCTGGGGATCCTAAGAGCCAAGGCCTCCATGGAAAGGTGTTAATATGTTGAATGTTCTGTGCTCACACACTGCTGCACGTTCCTTCCAGACTACACTTGTGTTTACAGCACTCTCCCACTCCAAAGTCTTTGAGCGGCTAAACTCAAACCTCCCGTGTGGCGACCTCCCTTTGTGTGTGGGAGCTGCAAGACCAGCGCTTAGGCAAACCGCTCTGCCAGGCTAGAGCACAGAATAAAAGGCAGAGGACACAGCAATGCAGTCAGGGCGATTCAGGAGCTCTCAGATGACAGGGCGAACTGGGGGGTGGGGGGTGGGGTGCGTTTTATCCAGTTGGGCCTCTTGGTTGAGAGTGGGTGTTGGTGTCCAAATCATGAGGGGAACACAGAGAAAATCGTATTGTTCAGGAAAGACTTGTCGACAGCATGAGCAGTGGTAGTGGGGCGGCTTTAAATGAAGCAAGGGTGTGTCTTGTTAGGGCCATGGTGAGACACCGGATGTGGCTTGGTGACCATCTCCAGGCTGTGTGGGCAAAAGGAAGCAGGTGGGTCTTACAGTCAAAGGACTTGGACTGGTTGTCCTCAATCTTCCTAAATGACCTTGTTGAAGCCGTTGACCTTTTCTAATCCTCAACGACTTCTTCCATTTACACCATTGACAACCTGTGTGTTTTACCATCAAATTATTTGAGGCCAAAATATGTAAACTAGAATGAGGTAAAGACAAGCAAGACCCTAACTGGGCAAATGCTGGTTGCCTCGCTTCATGTGAAGCATGGCATTAGGAATTTCTGGCTGGAAGATCACACAAGTTGAACAACTTCAATCCATAAAGAAACGTCCCCACATCCAAGACTTTGAGCCCTAATGTCTTAGAAATGGAAATTTCCAATACCTTACTGATGGATTGCTGACAAGATACAGGCACACTAAAAGATGCCTCATTATAGTTACGAAAATATTCCAAGTACATCTTGTCCCAAGTATTTTGTATACTCCACGTCTCTCAGAAGATTGGAGATAGAATGTATTCAGTTGACCAACGGAAAAGGAACTAGCCCACAAGGTGGGTAGAAGTGGTGTTAACGTCTGTAGGGAGAACAGTGGTTACAATTTGTGTTTGCCAACAAGTGTGTTACAGAGTCGTCAGGACGCCACTTCAGGAACAGATTGAAAAGCTCAAAGTAGGAGTGATTCTGAAGCTGGAGCGAGTTCATTTGCTGCAGGGGTCTGTGTGTGTGTTGGGGGTATGTGCACACGAGTACAGGTGCCCAGTAGAAGCCAGAAGGTGTCGGATCCCTTTGAAACTCAAGTGACAGGTAGTTGTAATCAGGTAGTTGTAATCTGCCAAACCTGAGTACTAGGAACGAAAGTCCTCTGCAAGGGCAGTGTATGCTTTTAACCAGTGAGCCATTCATTTCTCCAGCCCCCTTAGAGGCAGGCTGAACGCTGCTTTGTATGGCAACATTGAAGGAACAAAAAGCAGAAACACTCTCTAAAAGTAAGGGAATAAATCAATCAAAGTGGAAGTCTGCGATTGCTCACATCTGTTTGGAAGTGGGCTTTTCTTGCTTTTTCTAACTTCTTAGTTGAGCCTTTCATCATCTCATCCCCACTTCCCAACTCTTGCTAGCTCCTTTGTTTTTACTTGGTGGAACAATCATGTATGTGCTGTCACAGGAACATGCTAAAGAACCAAGTTAAGCTATAGAATGCCCTGCCTCATTAAGGTTAACTCGTGTGTGCTTAAATGATAGTAAATAAAAATGCAAATTATTAACCTCTCATGGAGAGAAGATCAGGGACCCATGGTGTTGTTGGTTGGGTCTTTGGTCTTTACTTTGGGGGCCCTGCCGCCCAGTTCCCAAATAAATCATACACAGAGGCTTAGTCTTAATTATGAATGCCTGACCTAAGCTTGGCTTGTTCCTTGCCAGCTTTTCTTAAATTATCCTGTCTACCTTTTGCCTCTGGGCTTTTCCTGTTCTCTTCTGTAAATCTTACTCTTACTCCGTGGCTTGCTTTGTACTGGGTGGCTGGACCCTGGAGTCCTCCTCTTTCTCTGGCTACCTCCCCTTTCAGATTTTTTCCTTATATATATTCTCTCTGCCTGCCAGCCCTGCCTATCCTTTCTCCTGCCTTGCTATTGGCTGTTAAGTTCTTTATTAGACCATCAGGTGTTTTAGACAGGCATAGTAGCACAGCTTCACAGAGTTAAACAAATGCAACATAAAAGTAATATCCCACAACACATGGGTTAGTTTGTAAGCTTCTCAAAGGTATTTAGTTCACAGCCTTAAGCTGCCTCCCATAAACATGCGTCAGTAATCGATGACATGTTTTACATGGTAAAATACCCTTAAAGGTATCAAGGGTACTGTTTGAATTAATCAGAAGTGGCATTAATGAGGCCATGATTGGGTGGAATTCTCCACTTAATGCAACCTTCTATACACAGGATTCCCAAAGGAGATTCGAGAATCCAGGGACAGAAAGAGGTGGAATATACCTGTAATCCCAGCATTCTTGAGGCTGAGGCTAGTGACCTTGTGTTCAAGGCCAGCCTGGACACCATAGTGAGACCCTGTTGCAAAAAAAAAAAAGAAGACAGAATCCAAGGTTACTGGGAAATGAGGGACCGTCTTAAAGACATGTTGGAACTGTTTCCCAAACCTCAATGTGAAAAGGGACAGGGGAGCGGGGCAGGACAAAAAGACGGAGGTTTGCACCCTCAGGCTGAGCAGAGCAGCTTCAGAGTGAATAGACTAGGACGGCCAGGGCTCCATCAATGGCCTAGTGGTTCCAGCCCCTTCCCAGCTGCACAGGGACAAAGGCGGAAGCGGAAGCTGGGGATTTGGTCGATATGCTTCGTACCCTATAGTTGACTACTCAGGGTGAGAACAGGCTTGGGAATGCTACCCCAACCCTTTGGGAACCCTCTTCCCTTGACCACCACCATAGCCTAAGCCATCCCAGGTTTTCCTGGCTTCCTGCAAGTTTCTGTATACCCACACTGGCCTCCAGTCCTTACCCTCGATGGGCCATGTGAAATCCTTTCAGAAGCTCCACAGCTGTCTGGGCCAACTGCGCTCCTGTCCTTGGTCCTGCACAGACGTCTGCTTCCCGGTACCATCCTTCCCCACGAAGGCCTCGGGACTGTCTGCCTTCCCGAAGGTTCTCAGTGCTTGGTCACGGTTCCTCATGCTACAGCGCCTTCTCTCCACATTCTGCTAAATCTCCCCTCTCCATCCTGTCTTTGGATCCTCAGAGGAGCTTATCCTGATTTGACTGATGAGATCACTTTAACTATGAATGAGTTCTCACCACCATGTATGTTTTCCTAACCTGGTCCGCTATCTACAATGCTGTGCTCATCAGTAGGAGAATTTGAGTAATGTCTGTCTTCTTCACCTGTTCAAAGTGGTTTTGCTCCTGTGTCTGTTCCATGTTGACCCCGGTGGTCAGCCATGCACAGGTATTTGATGGGTGTGCCTGAGAAGGACTAGAGATAATGAGGGTGCAAAGAGATCCCCTACAAGGTGCAAGGCCCAGGAGCTTGGGGTTCTGGGATGACAGCATTAGGTGGTCTGGTTTTCAAAATGAAAGGTTTACAGAGGTATAAAACAACAGGCCACACTGCTCCTGGGCCATTTTCAATCCCCAGCAAAATGGCCCATAACTCTTGCAGGTTGGCGTGGCATGTGTTAGTATGAACTCTGTGTAAGGCGTGAGGAGCCTGGGCCTTGAATACATTAAGGACCTTGGGCAAGGTCATAGTAAAAAGAGCCAGGCTCTGGTCCAGGCCTGACTTTGCTCATCTACTCTCTCAACGGTCTGCCATTGGGACCTCTGCGTGTGACCTTTAAGGAGATAACAGAATGCCAATCAGTGCCATTGCAGTCCGGAAAGGCCGCCACTGTCGTCATAAAACAAACAGGACCTCTGCGTATGCTGCTTTCTTAAGCTTCCAGGTCCTGGCCTGTGACAGGTGGCAGGTGGCTGGCACCAGGAGAATGACTTTCTCTTGTTGCAAGGCAAACTCCCAGAGTCAACAAGTGCCTTAGATCCTGGAGGAGACACCAGCTGGACAGGAGCGGGGGACACCTGAGAGAAGGGCCTGCCCTGTGTAGTCAGCCCTGCCCAGGAAGCCAAGCAGGATTCCGTTCTCCCTAGGGTCCTGCCTCTGCTCCTCTAAGACCCAGGAGCTTCCGTGTCCCACGTCCAGGAGTGCCCCGTAGTGCTTCTGACAGGTGTCCCTCCCTTGGGCTTACCCAGGACTTTGAAGCACAATTCAAAACCCAGAAAGGAGCCAGGCAGGGTGACGCACACCTGCAATCCCAAACGAGGCAGGAGAATTGATGAAAGTGTTGAGGTCAGTCTAGGCTACATACTGAGTTCTAGATCAACCTGACTATTCTGAGTAAGACCCTGTGTTAGAAACCACAAATGCAGGACTAGACAGATGGCGGTGAAGAGCATGTACTGCTCCTGCAGAGGACCTGGGCTTGGTTCCTAACGCCTAGGTCGGGAGGCCCACAACCACCTAACTTCAGCTTCAGGGGACCCTTCTGACCTTCAAGGGTTCATGCACACATGTTCATACACACACACACACACACACACACACACACAAGCATGCATGCACATACTCTCAAGTAAATGTAAAAAAATAAATAAATAACAGAACTTTAAACTTTAGAAAATATATTTCAATGACCAGCTAAATATTACCATGGAGCATACTGCCTCTCTCGGGGACAACATTTGCAATCTTTCTGGCCATTAAAGTTTTAATAAGAGGGCTAGAGAGATGGCTCGCTGGTGAAGAACATTGCTGCCCTTCCAAAGGACCTGAGTTCAGTTCCCAGCACCCACATCAGGCGGTTCACAACTGTCTGTAACTCCAGCTCCAGGGCATCTGACACCTCTGGTTTCTGCGGGCACCTGCCCTCGTGTGCACAGATGTGCACACAGACCCACACCTACAGAAAATGAAAAACACTAAATTTTTAAAAATGTACCTAGAGGAAGACAGCCCTGTAGAGTGGTATTTTGGATAAAGACAAAAACTGTAGGACTAGAATTCTGTGATTTTCATAGATGGCTATCCACTGGCCATGGAGGAGTTTAAAGGAAATGTCAATGTGTCCATCTCCACCTCAGACCCGTCAAGTGAGGAGGTCAGAATCCACGGGGCAGGTCCCCAGGTGGGGTGTTCTGAACCCACTCCTAGATGTGGAGGACAGCCGGGGATTGGGAAGCACATGCCAGTCCAGCCAATCCCTCCTTGAGGCGGTTGGCGCTGGAGTCCAGACCGTGAGATATGTTGAACGTTTTCAGCCTGCTTTCACATTTCTGTTCTGCTTTACTCTGCCCAGGCTCCGATTCTCCCCCCACTCCCCCGCGTCAGACTTTCAGACAAAAGAGGTCGTCTTCTAAGACAGTGGTTCTCAACCTTCCTAACGCTGTGACCCTTTAACACAGTTCCTCATATTATGGTGACCCCCCCAACCATAAAATTATTTTTGTCTCTACCCCATAACTGTAATGTAAATAAATACCTGTGTTTTCCAATGGTCTTAGGTGACTCCTGTGAAAATGTTGGACTCCAAGGGGGTCGAGACCCACAGGCTGAGAACCCTCTGCTCTAAGCCATGATTTCTTTGCCAGCCTTCATGCAGAGGGCAGCTCTCCGCGGCAGCCTCTGGAAGGAAGGAAGTGAACGGGGCTTCTACACACAGCTCGGCTGGGTGAAAGGCACAGAGCTACAGCCTCACTCCGGCACTGGTCCACTGGAGCTTGGGTTGTTACTCAGTTGACGAAAAAGAGCTTAATAGCCATATTGTGTGTTTACATAACTGGCTGTGGGCTGGAATAACAGTGAATCCAAACAGCAAAACGGAAAGGAAGTATTTTTTTTTTTGTGGGGAGGTCACTTTTATCGTGGTTGGAATTTTTATGTGATTGCTCTCTATTGCTATGTGACAAATTACTCCCAAACTGATTTGCACCGGACGGTGGTGGCGCACGCCTTTAATCCCAGCACTGGGGAGGCAGAGCCAGGTGGATCTCTGTGAGTTCGAGGCCAGTCTGGGCTACCAAGTGAGTCCCAGGAAAGGTGCAAAGCTACACAGAGAAACCCTGTCTTGAAAAAACAAAAAAAAAAAAACCAAACAAACAAAAATTGATTTGCTTCAAGCAGCCACTATCTTTTATTCAGTCTGTGAGTAAGGAATTCAGAACAAGCACAGCTTGCTCTCCCACCGCCTGGGACCCATCTGCCGGGGGCTGGAATCACTTAGAGGCCTGCTTCACTCACAGTCGGTTAATCCCGGCTATGGCCTGGACCATCTCTCCGCACACCTCACAACGTGGAGTCTCGGCCAGATGAACACCTGCTGCCTTTGTTTTTTGGCCGGTGAAGCCCAACAGCGTTACTTCTTCCATTTCGTTTGCCGGCCGAGGCACTTGTGAAAGCCCACTCGGGTCATGAGAACAAACGGAGGCCCATCTCCTCCGGGAATCTCATTTCCTATTTTAAGAAAAGCAGATGCGAGGGGATGTGTTAGTGCAGCCATCTTGGGAAAATACCATCGGCCCCACGTTATTTGTCTTTCTAACTTTCTTAGTCGTTTCCACTTCAGATTCTAAAGTGACATGTACTTGTTGTAAGGGAAAAAAGTCAATAAAAATCCAGATGTATCTATCAAAGCGGGTTTCCTCTCCTACATCACCATCTTGGCTCCTCGCTGGAGAGAGAAACACAATAGATTGGTGGTGTTTTGTGTGCAAATGATTCGCATAGAGACGTGGATTATGGCACACCACTCACATTGTCCTACATTTTTATTGGATATATGACAGGCAGGGCTCAGTGTCAGTACACAGAAAACCACCTGACAATAAACATTGGCTGTCCTCGTATGCCTCTGTCCTAAAGTGACCAGTCTTCTGCTCATGCGTTTTAGGCTCTCACGTTTTCAAGTATGACAAGTAAATGATGCAGTGAACACCCTTCTAGTAGGTCACATAGGGTGATAGCTTAGAAATGGAGTTTTTTTTTTTTTTTTTTTTTTTTTTATTCTAAGACTATATAAGATACCATTTTTGGGCACAGGAAGGTTTTTTGTGGTTTTTTTTAAAGGTGGTTATTCTTTTTCTTTCTTTCTTTCTTTTTTTTTTTTTTTTTATAAATTAAGTTGACATCAAGCAGGGTATACTATTTTTTTTTTCCTTGCAAACAACTGAGTTTCTCTATTTAGCCTTAAATGACATGAACACACGTGTTCTAAGGTTTAGAAGACACTTAACAAGCTTTGAAGGAAGCAATTCTTTATTTAGAAAAGGGTTAACCGCAGGAAGTAGTGGTTATAAAGAGAGGTGCGTTTCCGTTTCTCAGGTTGTAAACTCAGGCTGAGGTGAACTTGAATGTGGATTTCCCAAAGTTCAGGTTGATGCTCAGCAGGAGGCTCCCCGATCCCGACCCCCCACCCCCACCCCCGACCCGAAGTTGGCAGCAAACAGGAACCTAGTTAAAGTTAAAAAAAGTGAGGAAGGAAGAAAGCTTTACTGGCTGGGCAGGTGACCAGATGGCCATGTGGTGGATCTAGCAGTATACCATCCTGTCTGTCTGTCTGTCCATCGTCTTCTCACAGACGGCTAATCTGTGATTCCTTCTGGGGGGAAGTGGCGGGTCTTGCTTCTGGCAGAGATGGGTTATGAAAACTCCTCTGCAAGCTGGGGATAAAGCTCAGGGGTAGCAGAGAGCCTAGCCGGGACAAAGCTCTGGATTCCACTCCCAGCCCTGGGAAGCCCAAAGTGAAAACGAAACCCCACCAACACATGAAAACCTAGTTTCCTGCAGTGCGGTGCCGATGCTCCCAGCCGAGAATGGACGTTGGGGACTTGGTGCTCAAGTGTGGCGAGCCAGGAACAAAACGATAAATATTGTACTATGCTATTTAGAGGCTGGCTATATCGAGAGGAGACAAAAAGATAGGAAGTGGGTGGGGGCGGGGGAGCGCGCCTTTTCGGTATGGGGGTGATGGAAAGGGCTTTGGACGGAGCGGCGATGGCTTCGTTGCGCAACACGGTGAGCGAGATTAACCACGCTGAACAGTGCGGTGAAAATGGATCAGACGGCAAACTTTACGTAAGACACCTTCGCAGGAACAACTTCGCTGGGGCAGCAAAGAGAGGATAGGGCGCCGCCAGCGTTCCCGGGGCTCTGCCTTCCCTTTGTTTTAAAAGAACAGCCTCTATTTTTAGGTATTTCACACAAAGGCTTGTGGGCGTGGGAAGTACTCCCAGCTGCCCTCCCGTTTCTCAGAAGCCCACATGGAAGCCTCGCAAGTTATTTAAGGTTTCGGAACTATGCCAGCTTGAAAATGGAGATGATTTAATCTCTCTGTAGGTTAATTCCCCTCTCCCCACTGCACCCCCAGACCCTGGGAACCTTATTTCACCCCTAGGGAAGGCAGTTCGCGGGGGGGGGGGGGGGTCCTTACTGAAGTGGTGAGGGTCATCCCCCTGCCTCTCAAGCATGCCTGGGGCGCTTTCATGTCCCTAGAAGCTCCATCCCCTGCCTGTTCGGTGACACCTGGCTGAACCGCCGCCCTTCAGGACAGGTGGTGCCCGGGGCCCGGGTCTCCGGTCCAGATGCTGTGCGGGGGCGCTGGGGCGGGGTGCGTGAGCCGCAAGGCAGGTGACCCGGAGCGCGGCCACGTGGCGGGGCGGGGTGGGGCGGGCGGGGCCGCGGGAGCCCGGGCAGGAGCAGGTGAGGGCGGAGGGCAAGTGCGGCCGGGGTCGTGAGGACCTGACCCTGGCCCCCAAAGCCTCACCCCGCAGCCCTCAGCTCTTCTTGGGGTGATGCGTCCCACACCCAGACCTTGGACGGGAATCTTCCCCAGTTCCTCTCCCTTCATTCGCTCTGGAATCTTCTCCCCGCAGGATGGGGGAGCAGGGTCCCCTCCGCCCTTCTCTCTCGCTCCTTTTCTTCTTCCAAAGGACAGGTTCCCCCAGGAAAGCCAGGGCCGACTCCTCTGGTGGGCCAGAACTTCGCTGACTGGGCATCTTTTTCTCACCTGCCCTGTGCTGGCCAGGCTCTGGGGGGACTCTCAAGACACCCCCCCCCCCCAATCTTCCCTTTCCCCCTCTGCCTAGGGTCCATTCCACCTTCACTCACCACCAGCACGGGTTCCAGCGAGACCGCCCTTTGCTCTGGACAACGTGTTCCCAAGGCTTAGGGAATGGAGTGTGGGGCTGTGTCTTTAAGGGCTGGGCGGCTGGACAGTCACCCTCCACCCCATCCCCGTCCCCCGCCCCATATTTCAGGAGTTCTAGGAGGCGGGAGTTGTAGGGGTTCCTGTGGCTTCGGTACAGCAGGAAATGAGCAGGTGGGCTCTGGATCATGATTGAGGTACCAAAGGGGCCACTGGGGACGGAGTCCCTAGATGGGGTCAGAACAAGGTCTCTGCTTCACTCAGGGTCTTACTTACTTAGTGCAAAGGAAGGCTGGACAGAGGAGAGAAGCCGCAAGGGAGGGAGGAGCTGGCCTGACCAAGAGTGATGTTTGCTTTCCAGGTGGTCCCCCCACCTAGAGTATCAGGACCTCACTTCCTGGAGAATGGCCCAGAGGTCTCCACAGGAACTCTTTCATGAAGCAGCCCAGCAGGTAAGCCTGGTGTAGGGATGGTGATGGAGCTGCCCGAGGCGTGTGAGCCAGGTGCCATCAGGCCAGGAGCAGAGGGGGCAGTGCAAGATTTTTAAATCTCAGAAGTTTACTTAGGCGTCGAGAAAATACTATGGGCAACCTTTAACCATGTGCAGAAAGTCTTCTTTGGCATTATTTGCAATGCTCTTGGTCCTCCATCCGCCACCTTGTCATGGGGCATCTTCCTGGAACGGAGCAGACTCAGATGTTGTGAACTCCTTTTAATATCGAATCAGACCGATGTGAGAAAATAAGTTGATTTCTGGGAAGAGCTCGTCTACTGAAGTCAGAGGGGTTCTGGGCTCCCTGATGTCTGTTTGTTCGTTTCTTAAGCCCTTCCTGCTGGTTATTAGTTACAGTAAATATTCAGCGTGTGGTCGGTATGGAATTGAAGGCTTGATCCCTTAAGAAACGAAAGCCCATACCTAGGTGCTGATAAGATCTCTGCCAGCTGTGTTCACTCACCCTGGCGGTTCATTGCCCTTGGATTTCACCAATGCTTTGTAGTGAGGCGGGGAGGTTTTCCTGCATTCCCAGAGGGAATAAGCCCTTCAGAAGGGGAGAATCAACTCAGAGCCTCTGCAGATAGCAAGAGCGGGGTCTGGAGCCCAAAGTCAGGAGGTGGTAGGGGAGTCCAAACTGTTCACCCCCTTGTCATATGCGCAGGTGTGTGTGTGATGGAAAGCTGCCTGGTGACAGGCAGGCAGTAAATGCTCAGTAAAATAAATATACTGCTCCTCTCCCTCATCGGGCGCGCAGAATTTATTCCCCTGGCCTTGTCACTGACTCTCAGTCCTCACACGGCCCTGGGAGTGGTCAGGCTGCTTAGACATGAATGAGTAGGAACTTAGAGGGTACTTCATCACAGGCTGGGGTGTAGCTCAGAGGTACAGTACTTGCTCAGTGCATCCCACTGCAAAAAGACCAAATGAAACACAGCAAGATAATTACTCCTGGCTAGAGCTGTCGATTCCTGGGCAGAGGGGCTTGGGGCCATGTTCTTGGTGTGCTTGGGGGACCCTAAGCGAGCTTCTTCTTTTTATTTTTATTTATTTATTTATTGGTTTTTCGAGACAGGGTTTCTCTGTGTAGCTTTGTGCCTTTCCTAGGACTCACTTGGTAGCCCAGGCTGGCCTCGAACTCACAGAGATCCGCCTGCCTCTGCCTCCCGAGTGCTGGGATTAAAGGCGTGCGCCACCACCGCCCGGCTTCTTTTTATTTTTACATTACACTGTATCTATTTATTTGTGTGCGCGCGCGCATGCCACTGCGTGAGTGTGGAGGTCAGGGGCCAGCTGGCAGAAGTCAGGGTTCGGGTCGGCAGCTGCTCTTTTACCCACTGAGTCCTGTCACTGGCCCTCAGAGAGCTTCCTTTGTCCAGGGTCACATATGTGTTGGCTTTGACCAGTCTCTCACATAGTTCCCCTGTGTGTTCTTCGGGTAATAAGACCCAGTATGTGCCAGGCGTGGCCTCAGTCCTGTAATCCAAGCACTTTGGGGACTAAGGCAGGATGATTTTTGAGCTCAAATTCAGTCTGGGCTACATAGCAATACCATATTTTAAAAGAGAGAGAGAGAGAGAGAGAGAGAGAGAGAGAGAGAGAGAATGTGATTACATACTCTCAACATTTGTTTATGGTCTATCCTTTGTTGTTGTCAAATATTTATTTATTTATTATGTATACAGTGTTCTGCCTGCATGTATGCCTGCCCGCTAGAAGAGGGTACCAGATCTCATTACAGATGGTTGTGAGCCTCCATGTGGTTACTGGGAATTGAACTCAGGACCTCTGGAAGGGCAGCCTGTGCTCTTAACCTCTGAGCCATCTCTCCATCCCCTATGGTTTATTCTTAATAAGCACTGTGTTGATCATGAAGAAGAATCCCAGGTAGGAAACAGGAGGTCTCAAGGGAGTCTAACAGGATGAACGAAGAAGACAACCCGGTTCTGTCTGAGGGGATATGATCGGGTGAGCTCTGGTCCTCTCTCCCCTGCTGAAAACCTTCAGAGGCTCCCTATATCCACCACGAAGTTGGGAGTCCTCTACTCACGCCTGCGCGGCCTGGTGTGGTCTGAATCTCCAGCATCTCCCTCTCCTCACTCTACCTCCCAGGCAGACCACGCCACACCCCAGAGCTGTGTCTTCCTCTGGTCTTAGCTGATCCTTTCTCACTAGACTGGTTCTCGTTGGAACCCTCCCAGTACCCGAGCAGCGCCTGGCATCTAAGTGGACAGTGAACGTCAGTTGACTGGCCAAACGAACCAACAAAAGGCAGTGATGGTGCCAAGCCAGTCAGCTCCAGTTTCCAAGGAGAACGTCCACTTTCAAAAAGTGTGCAAATGTTGTCCTTTATGTAAATGGTTGCTGCCTTTTAAGCCACAGCTCTCTGAGTCAGCAACCGCAAATCCTCCGCTGCCAGCAGCGATTAGGCCGCAAGGGCCGAGGGAAATCTGTTTCCTCATGCTCCAACTCTCACAAAGCTACAAAGGGAACTTAACAAAACCTCTCTCCCTCTAAAGAACTCAAGATTCAAAGGTTAAGGTGGAATTCTGTTCACCCAGGGCTCCTTCTGCAACATTGGGGCATCCATCTCCCCATTTGATAGACTTCTCAGTGAAGCAGGAAATTTGAAGGACTGTCCTGCCTCGTATCGGCAAAGTTCATCAATCGCTTTTCTCTGTGTCCTGCAGAATGCCTGACGGACTCTTCTGTGAAGCAGGAATTTTGAAGGACTGTCCTGCCTTGTTTCGGCAAAGTTCAACAGTCTTTTTCCTGTGTGTCCTGACAGCTATCTTTTGCTTCTCAGCAGTCAAAAAGTTCAGAGTCAACACAGACAGGATTCAGACTACCTGTGTATTTCCCACCTTCCGTGGCTTTTTTCTTTTACTCTCTCTTTAAAGAATTTATTTTATAAACTATTGGGTCTTTTTTCCCTATGACTATACCCTTTTCCTTTTTTTTTTTTAAAGAATGGAATTATTTATTTATTTATTTATTTATTTATTTATTTATTTATTTATTTATTTATTATGTATACAGTGTTCTGCCTGCATATATGCCTGCAGGCCAGAAGAGGGCACCAGATCTCATTACAGGTGGTTGTGAGCCACCATGTGGTTGCTGGGAATTGAACTCAGGACCTCTGGAAGAGCAGTCAGTGCTCTTAACCTCTGAGCCATCTCTCCAGACCCGAAATCCATCACTTTTTAAAGAGTTTTAAAAGTTATGTGTATGTGCTTGTGATTGAACTCCTCTGCTGCAAGCCTTTAAGTAGCCCCTCTTACCTCAGTTTCCAGTTCAAGCTTTTTGTTGTGGCCATCAAACCCACTGAGATCTGACCAGCTACCCCTCCCATTGTACCTGGGCCACTGCACTTGCTGCATAGCATGGCGATGAGTCATTTCTGTCCTCTTTCTTTAGGGGAGCATCGGGAGCATCCTCAATGCTCACCCATGCTGGTTGTGTGTCTGGGATTGGCTACGCTGCCATTTGCCTTGGGTCTTGAAGTGTTGGTAGAACTAGGGCACGTGTTAAATTTGGGAAACGCATCCTAGACGAGAGAGGAAGAAAATGATGATAGCCAATTAGTGAGCACTTTCTTCTTCTAAGCACTTAATATCCTTGACCTTCACATTCTGGGATGGGTCCAATTACTTTGGTTTGATTGACAAGGACTGGAGGAGCACTTCAAGTGCAGGCATATCATCTTTTCTGGTCTATGCCTTCTACTCCAAAGTTACGAAGAAATCTACCCAGACAGTAAATCAAGGCCTCTGTGGGAGACAGAGTAGCAAGGCGGCTAATGTCTTTGAAGCTGAACTCTGGGAGTGGCTGGCCCTCAGTAAATGTCCCTTTACTCCAGCCATGGTGATTGGAAATTCTGGGAAGAGCTTTGGGACCTGAATGGTTTAAGGAGGTGGAGCCCAGTAGAAAGATGGGCTAGGGGGTGTTGGGCAAACCCTTCAGTCTTGACCTCCTTTCTCTTCATCACCATGAGTAGGAAGCAGCCCAGGGCTGTGAGTTAGGGAGAGAAGTGGAGGACTGGATTCTTGGTTTAGCTTTAAGCTTTGAGGATTAAATAGGGGTAGGAGTGTGTGTGTGTGTGTGTGTGTGTGTGTGTGTGTGTGTGTGTGTGTGTGTGTGTGTGATGTGTGTGTGTGTGATGTGTGTGTGTGTGTGTGTGTGTGTGTGATGTGTGTGTGTGTGTGTGTGTGTGTGTGTGTGTGTGTGTAATGAAATCACTGAGAAGGGGTTGTAGATTTAAGGGTTAGCAGTCTGATGGTCAAGGTCACGGTGCAGCAGCCTGGGCTCAATGCTGACTCTACCCTCTGTGAGTTTGGGCAGGTTTCTTACATCACTGACCCTGTTTCCTCACCTTTGAAATGGCTATAATGACCGAGCCTCTTCTAACGATTAAGAAACGTAAAGGAGAAAATTCATGTAAATTATCACATGGGACTTGGTTCATAGTAAGCCTTCGGTAAACAGGGGCCAGAAATAGCCCTAAGGTAGGGAGGCGACATTTAGTCCATGGGGCAGCTGTATACATGACCAGGAGGACCAGCTGGCAAATGGACGCATGATTTAGCACAGCGAAGTCAGGCAGAAAAAGGACAAAGGCAGGAATGTCAGATCCAGCGTGGCCCTGGGGAGGAAGTGCTCCCCGGTGTCTGAGCCTGCCGGGGTCCCAGACTGTGGACCTCGCCCCCCATCCTGCCCTTGTCTCTTATGATGTTTGCCCAGCAATGCTGCACTTACAGCTCTTCCCTCTGCCTTCTCCAGTCCACGTAAGTTAGCTTGACCAGTAATGGAAAGAAAGTCGGGTCAAGTTAGAGCGCAGTGGTCAGCCATAAGATAGTGCTGGTAAGAGAGATGTCTTAGTCGGGGTGACTACCGCCGTGATGAAACACCATGACCCAGGACAACGTGGGGAGGAAAGGGTTCCTTTGGCTTACACTTGTATTTCACAAGTTCATCATGTAAGTCAGTCAAGGCAGGAACCTGGAGGCAGGAGCTGATGCAGAGGCCATGGATGGGTGCTGCTTACTGGCTTGAACCTGATGGCTCGCTCAGCCTGCTTTCTTATAGAACCCAGGACCACCAGCCCAGGGGTGGCATCACCCACAATGGACTGGGCCCCTCCCACATCAGTCATTGATTATGACAATGCCCTATAGGCATGTCTGATTTTATGGAAACGTGAGGTTCCCTCCTCTCAGATGACTCCAGCTTGTGTCAAGTTGACATAAAAACTGGCTAGCACAGGCCGGGCGGTGGTGGCGCACGCCTTTAATCCCAGCACTCGGGAGGCAGAGACAGGTGGATCTCTGTGAGTTTGAGGCCAGCCTGGGCTACCAAGTGAGTAAGTGAGTCCCAGGAAAGGCGCAAAGCTACACAGAGAAACCCTGTCTGGAAAAAAAAAAAAAAAATCCTGGCTAGCACAAGAGGCAAATCAAAGCAAACATGTCAGGGGACGGGCGGTCCTCAGAGATCCTATGGCCCAGCCTCTTGCTTAGCATGTCAGAGAATAAGCCCAGAGATGTCAAATTGCTTGCTCTAAAACCTGTAACATGTAAGGAGTGTCAGGGCTAGGCTGGAGCCAAGTGATGACTTCAAAATGCAGTCAGGGATGATCCAGTCTCCAAGTTACAGTATTCTACCTTCCACACATGGGTGCTGGACTGTATCATTAAAAAACAAAACAAAAAGAAAACTCTCCGCTCTCATTTCTGAGTCCCTATTAGCCAGTCCTCACCAGGTTTGGTCAGGTGGCCAAAGTCAGGGATGAGAGGGACCCAAGACTTCCGCTGGGGTTCTGCAGGAACAGGAAGGCAGGGTGTATTGAACAGTTTGGAATGGGCCAGTCTGAAGAATTTCTCTGGACTCTGGATTGTAGCAGTGGTCTCTATTTCCCTAGTAACTGGCCCTGGGATAGTTTAAGTCCAAAGAAATATTGACTTGGTGTTCAAGAGTTCGTGACTGCGGCTGTAGACTCAGAGTAGGTTTGTTTACAGATGGAAGGCACATTCCTGGCTAAGCCGTGGCTCTCTGTGATAGCCAGCAGGATTTGATTTTGCCTACTTGTGAATGGGTGGATGGCTCGGGTTACTTAAAATATTTGCATTGCCTTTTGGAACATTTCATCCATGGCCAGAAGCAGGGGGAGACTGCTCTCTTTGTCACTCTATGTTAGATTGGGGTTTGTAAGGAGGAGTCTAGATGTTAACGACGCTGAAGTACTATTCTTGTAATTTCAGGGAGGTGCCACTAGGTGGTGCTTAGGCGCTGGTCTGACTTCCTACTGGGGGGGGGGCTGCTATCTGAGTTTTAGCTTCATTTCATACTTTTTCTGACCAAAATATCTCTCTTTATGAATGAAAATGAAAGAAAAGGAGGAGGACATGACTACTACAGTATGGAGATGTTCATTGTAGATACAGTGGAGAAAGCAGGCAGAGGGAGGAGTCCAGGCTGAGCATGGCTGGCAGGCTAAACCAAACCTCAAGAGGAAAGAGGGGAAGGATGAGCAAAAGAGAGCCGCCAACCAAAAGACGCTGCCTAGGCCACGAAGCCAGGAGACCCGAATGGCTGATTTATATAGCGATCAGGATTAGGGAGGGGAAGCGGAAGCCCAGCCCTGGAAGGGGAGAGGTTTAGGGTAGGGGGCGGAGTAAGAAGGGCTGGGAGGAGCCACAGGTGCTGAGCCGGGAGGAGCCATAGGTACAGCGTGATGCTGGGAGAGCTGGCCAGCATCCGCTTTGATATGTTAGCAGGCACCTAAATTAGCCATTTGCCCTCGGGTTTCTGAGACCTAACACCTCAGATTAATAGCTTACACACTATAGCTCTATATTCATAAAGCAGTGTGAATTGTGCTAAGCAAATACACATATCTCCGTATACTTCAACTGAATATCTCCTTTTGCTCTTCAATAATCATGAAGTATAATTACATCTATTACAAATCAACTTCAGATTTTCCCGTCTGGAGGTTTAACGCCCTATTCAGAAGGTGCAGTGTGGTGGCGGTGGTACAGGATAGTTTTACAGGAATAGTCTTTGGAGGCAGCACTCAGGCAGCGTGCAATGCACGCCAGAGAGGACAGTGATTTGAGCTACCACTTCTCAGGGGGAAAGATCCTGTGTTAGTCAGGGCCTGTCACTACAAGGAAATCCCTGAGCCAAGTAACTTACAGAGCTTTTCTTCCCCACAAGCAAAAACCAAAACCAACCAAACAAAAAAGAATGGGGATAGAGGGATTAAACAACCCCTCATTTATATGAAAATTTGGGATGCTCTTCCTAGCTCCCCCCCACACCTTGTAAACCACACCTGTGGTCGCCATGGTTACTGGCTGTACAAGTGCGGGAGCTTACTGACCCGCCAGGGGCTGTGGAGACCTAGCACCCTTCTGTAAGCAGGAAATAATTGTGTCCTTGCTGTAACAAGAATTCCCATATTTACAGATTTTTAACTCAAAGAAAACAATGTCATGGCTCATTTGAGACATTTTAATTTTATGTGGCTCTTGGTTAACGAATAATGGGAAACAATAGCAAATTACAATTCATTTTAAAGGCACAGAGGCCGTGGGAGCAGGCATTCATTTTACAAAGGGCTTCATGCAACGCGTTTAAAATGTGATTTGGAAGGAAGAAATTGTCCTTGTGACCCAGCCACTGAATACCATAAACAGATTTACTGACATCAGCTCAGCAAAATAAAGCCAAACAAACAAACGAAAAACAAAAACCCGGATCTGTTTAAAATATTTCTAATATGCAGTTGTTTTTTCTTGAAATAAAAACCAAGTGTTTTTGTCATTGAAGTACTTCATGCGTGCAGGAAGAAGCCCTTAAGCATACACAAGGGCATGCTGTCAAAATCCCCTTCTTCCCTGCGGTTTCCCAGGGCCGCCACCGCAAGCTTTCTGGTCTCTGTTTCCTCTGCTGCCGATCATTAGCACTTGAAATAAAATACTGATACCTCAGTTTCCGGGTTATTAATTTACTACCCGTTTACTTATTGCTTCCTGATACCAAAAATAAGACCTTGGCACACCTGCCGACCGTCGTCCCCCGCTCTCCTCTCTTTTCTGAGTTTCGTCGGCTGGCTTGTGGTTTTGACATGGTTGAGGCTTACATGTCTGTGTTTTCTGTAACTGTAATGAGCACTTTCTTCCTTAATACAGTTGGTTCTAAGTTTTAAGCCAGCGAACGGTGTTTCTATGGTGAGGTTGTGCGCATGCGTTCGACTGGATCACCAAGGGGCCCCACAGACTGGATGCCTTTGCTGTCTGAAGTCTTGATTTCTTTCTTTTTTTCCACTTGCTCATACGCTGCTATCTTGATTTTTTTATACCCTTGTCACCTTTGGGGGGGTTCTTTTATCTTTTGATTGACTCATTTTTTCCCCCCACTCATGGATCAGAGGTAACAAATTAGTCTTTCGTTTCTGACATAGAAACTAGGGGTGTTTTTTCCCCTTCTTCTCTTGTACTTCAAAAATGACATTTTGCAGCAGATTGAATACAGAATACATATGAAAATATGAAAAGCCAGGGCTGCTCTCAGGCTGCATATTAAGATTTGTAAAGTGTCTATCACTGTCTTTCTTCTCACAATAAAAAATGATTTTGTGTTGCAAAATAGTTCTTCCACTAAAGCCATCTATCTTATTAAGAAAAAAACTGTTACATTAAATAAATTCTTAAACATCTTGAGTTCTTAATATGGTAAATATTGGATAGATTCTAGTCCACATAAGCAAATCCTCTGCTTCCCAAGTGCTGGGATCAAAGCTGTGCATGACCATGCTTGGCTGATTTTTTTGTTTGTTTGTTTGTTTGTTTGGTTTGTTTTTGTGAGACAAGTTTTCACTCTGTAGTCCCCACTGGCCTGGGACTCACTGTGTAGCCCAAACTAATGGCAGTCCTCCTGCTTTGGACTCCCAAGTGCCAGGATTACCGGTACAAGTCACCATGCCCAGCTGAACGTGATAGTCTTTAAATACGCGTCCAGTTGTTTGGTAGAGTGTTCTGAAGATTGTGACCTGCTCCTTCATGCTTAGGTTGTGAGTCAAGCACGCTGACAGGAACCCCACTGATGTGGGGGTGTGTTCTCCAGGCATTGTGGTCCCACGGTGATGTCACCTGGTACATCAGGTGGAGTCTTGTAGGTGTACCCAACCGTCTTATTAAATAAGAAACACAGAAACAATGTAAAAGAGAAAGCCAAGAGGTCAGAGCTCAGAGCTAAAATCTCACCCTTCCACCTTCGGTGTCCCAGCTTCCCGAAAGAGAGCTATTTCCCTGTGTGTAAGTCGTTTCATAGTCATTCTGCCTTCTCATTGGTTGTAAACCCAAACACGTGACTGCCTCATCACTGTCTGTAAGTACAGCCCCCTAGGTCTTAAAGGCATATGTCTCCAATGCTGGCTGTATCCCTGAACACACAGAGATCTATGGGATTAAAGGCGTGCGCCACCACTGCCACACTCTGTCTATGGCTCTAATAGCTCTGAACCCCGGACAACTTTATTTATTAACATACAATCAAAATCACATTTCAGTACAATTAGAATACCACCACAGAGTCTCATAACCAATAAACCAGTTGTGAGAGCTGCCCCGAGACCCACAGCTTTGGCCCTGTGGAGAGCTGGCCGTCTGTGGGTCCTGTGACTGGCTGTCACTGCTTCTCGGCTGCAGATGGTAGTTTTCTAATTCCATGAATTCCTCCCCCCACACCTTAGTTTGTTTTTCAATGTAAAAAAGGGCTGTCTAAACCCAGCATAGCACTCTGGAGGCTGAGGCAGGAGGATTACATGTTCAAGGCCAGCCTCGGTTACATAATAAGACTGGGTCTGACGAAAGGGTGGAGGTGGGGGTCTTGTTTATTTCAGTTTGTTTATTTGTTTCTATCTGCATGGACTTAAACTTCTTCATTTTTTAATTTGTAATTTTTTATTTTTTTATGCACATGTGGTGTGTGTGTGTGTGTGTGTGTGTGTGTGTGTGTACCGTGTGTGTACCAAGTGTGTACCAGGTGTGTACAGTGCCTGCAGAGGCCGGAAGAGGGTTCGAGTCTCCTGGAACTACAGTTACAAGCACTGGTGATGTGCCTCTTGAGGATGCTGGGAACTGAACATTGGTCCTCTGCGGATGAAGCAAGGCTCTCAACTGTTCAGCATCTTTCCAGCCTTCAGATTTCTTTCATCTTTTCATATGTGTTCATGTTTCTGTGTGAATGTGGGGATGTGCATGCCATGGTTCACATGTGAAGGTCAGAGAACAACCTTGTGAGTCTCTCCTTGCCTTCCATGTTGCTTGAGACGGGGTCACTTTATTGTGCACCACTGTAAACGCCAGGTTAGTAGCCCTTGACTTTTTCAGAATTCTCCTGTCTCTGCCTCCCATGGGGAGCTCACTGCAGCAGCAATGAGATCACCAGCTTTGCATCAGTTCTGTGGGCTTGAACTCAGATCCTCACACTTGCATGGCAAGTATTTCACCTCCTGAGCTCTCTCCCTAGCCCTGGATCCAAAATTGTATTCTACTGCTATTATTCTATGGAGTTACTATTATTTTTCATTTATTTGGTAATCACTGTGCCACATATGGCTAGTGAGAATCCTTCAAATCTGACTCCTGTGTTTTATTAACATTTCCTTGTCTCCCTCCCTCCCTCCCTCCCTCCCTCCCTCCCTCCCTCCCTCCCTCCCTCCCTCCCTTCCTCTTTCTCCTTTTTAAAAAGCAACTCCTTACTTTGATGTAGAATATTTAACTATGCAAAGATGTATTACATTTGTTAATGCTGTGGACTATGACTTTAACTGTGTAAAGATGTGTTACATTTGTTAATGCCGTGGACTATTACTTTAACTGTGTGCTACATTTGTTTATGCTGCATTTGTTTAACAATGTAAAGATGCAGTGCTTTTGTTTCACCTTGCCTGCCTAAGGCACCTCATTGGTCTAATTAAAAGCTGAATGGCCAATAGCTAGGCAGGAGAGGGATAGGCGGGGCTGGCGGGCAGAGAGAATAAATAGGAGGAGAAATCTAGGAACAAGAGAGAAGAAGAGAGAAGAGAATTGGGTGAAAGAGGGGAACACACCCAGGTCCAGAAGTCAGGCATGAGAAGCAGTGAAAGTGAGATGTATAGAAGGAAAGAAAAATAAAAAGCCCCAAGGCAAAAGGTAGATACAGAGAAACAGGTTAATATAAGTTAAAGAACTAGCCAGAAATGAGCCTAAGCAAGCCCGAGCATTCATAACTGATAAGAACTCTCCATGTCATGATTTGGGAGCTGGTTGGTGGCCTCAAAGAAAAAGCCTACTACTTCTGGCACCCAGTGTGGGGCTTGAACCCACAACCCTGAGATTAAGTCTCATGACCTACTGACTGAGCTAGCCAGACATTCATAACTAATAAGAAGTCTCCGTGTCATGATTTGGGAGCTGGTTCATGGCCCCAAAAGAAAAACCCTGGTACATTACTTTCTGGTAGGAGCCACTGTACATTCTTCCTATAATTGTTTTCCCTGAACTTGCATTGGCAACTTCTTTAAAGAGCCCTGGTTCCTTAAGAACAGTATCCAGAAGTGAAGACCTGAGTTCTAGGCATGCCCTTTGCCATAGGAATGTCTTTGATTGTAGATCCTTTAGAGGGAGAGAAGGAGGATGGGTTTGTACGCATCACATCAATACTTACCTTTCTCCATATATATACACACATATACATATATATTAAAAAACATAAATTCAAACTGTTAGCTCTAGTTCCATTTTCTCACAGAATGCATTCTCTTTTTTTTCCTTAGTTGGAACCTGAGGTGGTCATTTATTTATTTGTGAGAGCCCGTTTTCGGGTTCCTCATGGCTTTACCCAGCAGGTCCACATAGAGGATGATTAGGACCACGGGCCTGAGTGCAGGTGTCTGAGATGGTCTGCACTTGGCTGTGCTGGGGGAGGAGGTCTTTTGCTCCACCCCTTGGTGTCTCTATAAAAACCCTGGGGCAGAGACAGTCGGGACCCGTTGGAAAAGGGTCCAGGCCCTCTCTAGGCTATCCTTTTTTTCTTTTATCTCTGCAAGATTCTCCGCAATAAACCCTTCTATCTAATATTTCCTGCTGCTCACACTCAAGAAAGCTCTGGGGAACTGTGAGGTTGGTGGGTAGACACCCCACATTTATCTATCTATCTATCTATCTATAGTGTGTAAATGTGTGGGTGTGCATGTGTGGATGTGTACAGTGTGAATGTGGAGGTCAGAGGACAACCCCCATGGGAATCAGGTATCTCTTTCTTCCTTGTGGGTTCCAGGGATCAAATTCAGGTCATTGACTTGGGCACCATGTTTCCTTATCTAGTGAACCATTAGCCCTGAGATGCTTAATTTTGACTATCAATTTGATTGCATTGAGAATTGATTAGTAAATTGATTAGGCATTTCCTGAGACAGATCACGAGTATTCTCAACTAGTCAATTGATTAATTTTCTGATAGATCCATAATATGGCCATGTTGAGAGGTTGTAAAAGGTAGAAGGTAGGGCCTGTGAGGAATTAGTTCAGTGGGGGTGTGTCCTTGGACTGCATCTCCTGCTCTGGCCTCTTCCTGTATTTCCTTTTTCACACTGGTCAGCCATGATGTGGGCAGCTGCCTTCCACTACACACGCTGGCTGCTGTGAAGCTCTGTTCGAGCACATGGGCCCAGCAAACATGGGCTGAAACCACGTGATAAAATAAATCCCTCCTCCCTTAAGTGGCCTTGGTCGGGCATTTTTGTCCTGAACCAGACCATTGCTCCGTTGGATTCTTGGTCCTCTCCTGCCGAGTGTGCTGTGCATCTGTCATCAGTGAGGTTGAAGAAATCCTTATCGATGTTTAGGCCACCTGTGCTGTATGTCCCCTCTACAAAGCTTTCACAGTGGTCGTCTCAGAGTTAAACTTTGCACATTGCCCATGATACAACTGTGTTGTTGTCTGTACTTGTGGGTACCCTAGGTGGCCTCTGCCCCCTAAATCCTTGGTCACGTAACCCTGGTGCTCAGCTTTCTGTCCCAGTGATCTAGCCCTTGACGCCTGTTCAGCTCCAGGGTCAAGGAATGAAGTATTCCAACCATTCCATTGCATCACGGGTCAGCAGCAGCTTGGGCATATCCTCTGATGGCCAGTTAAATAGTCAAGCCACCGGAAAACGAGCTACAGGTTCCTGTGCATGAGATGTAATCCAGAGAGACCCACTCCGTCTTAGCAGGAGGACTCTGCAAAGGTGTGTCCTGCTTCAAGTCACCCCTGACCTGTCTCTTTTTCATCCCGTTACCAGAAGAGTGATAAGGTGTTCTCTCACAGTTCAGGTGTGTTCATTAAAGCCTGGCAGGTGACTGTGGGAACGAAGGGGTCAAGGACCTGCATTCATGTGTCGCCTTTGGCAGGAGTGTTGCGTCTTACTTAGCTCAGCTTGCTGGTACAGAAGGACAGCACTTCCCTGTTCGTATTGGGAGAGTCTCTTTCACGTACCTCCCTCTCAGAACTGAAAGCCATGGTTATCTCAGCGTTGGGTACAGACCTTTAATGCAGACAGCCAGAATCTGGCTTCTTGACCCAGGGGCTTGGGAACGACTCTGGCAGTGAGCAGTTCCAGGTGTACTCGTCCCAGGGACCAGACTCCCGTTGGCTTCTCAGAGGACTCAGGGTCCTCAGGAGAGTGAGGGGTCCATGTCTAAGCATCCTTTTCTGTGCTCTTTCTGAGGGACTGATGTTACAGTTTAGCTTCAGCTGTTATCTTGACACAGAGTCACCTGGGCACAGGGAACGTCAGCTGAGGAATTGCCTGGATCACATAGGCCTGGGGCTGTGTCTGTAAGGTCTTTTCTCAATTCGGAATTGGTGTCGGAGGGCCCAGCCCACCGTGGGTGGTGCCATCCCTTGGCAGTTGGGTCTGAGCTGTGTAAGAAAGGTAGTGGAGCAAGCCAGGGAAAACAAGCCAGAAAGCAGTGTTCGTTCCGTGACCTCTGCTTCAGTTCCTGCTGGCTTTTCCTCGGTGATGGACTGGAGCGTATAAGCTGAAATGAGCTCTGTCCTCCCCGAGCTGGTTTCGGACGGGGTTATGACAGCAACCCAAAAACAGACTGGGATGACAAACTTGTTCCTCACGCGTTCATCCTGCTCCGCCAGCACATCTGTTTCCCGGGGACCCTGCACCAGGCCCACGTCTCTCTACCACTTCCCGTGGCTCAGTCTGCGTGTCCGTGTGAGCCAGGGAATGAGAGTCTTGGGGTTTCGGAATTGCCAAGGTCAATTACAGTCTATAGTCGTTAGTTGCCAACAACTGGGATCAGAGCACCCCCGACACACCCCCAGGGCTGGCTTAACGTCGGCGCCTCCCATCCTAGCCTCTTTTCTCATCCTTTCTCTCCTCCTCCAGGGAAGTGAGGGGAGCACTGACTTGTGCTCCCCAGTTCCTATTGCAGATGACGGTGGCTCTGCCCCTCACAATACCTGAGCTGGCAGCCGCTGTGCGCGTCTAGTGGTCTGGACCACACCCTCCTAGACAGTAACTGGGACAGGCATGTGAGGAGCATGACATTGCATGTGTGGTGAGGCTGCACTAGGTGCTGGTGCTTCTGTGGGACGTCTGGGAGGCAGTGTCGCTTCCACAGGCTCTGCAGTTAACTGGAGGCTCTGTGGTACCTACTGGCATTTTATGCTAAGCGTCTCCACCCCATTCTCGCTCTTTGCCTGTCTGCCTGCCTCCTCCTCCCCTCCCTTCCTCTCCCCTCCCCTCCTCTCCTCTCTCCCCTTCCCCTTCCTCCTCCTCTTCCCTCTCTTCCTCCCCTCCTCCTTTCTTCCTTCTCCCCTCCTCTCCCCTCCTTCCCTCCTCCTCCCTCCCCTCCCCTCCTCTCCTCTTTTGCAGGGCTTTAAGGGGTCTTTCTCCCTAAGAACACTGGAATTGTAACTGTGGGGGAAGGCTTTGGATAGCCTTTGACCACTTTTTAAAAATGGCGGAAGCCTCCCTCCCAGCATCCTGAAACACGCAACTGTGGCTCCGTCACCAAGCCACTTCAGAGCAGTTCTGCCGCCTTTCTCAAGGTAAAGTGTCCTGAAGTGTGAGTCTGCTGTAGACGTAAAGCGCTCTTCCGGGTGATGGACTGGAGTGTGAGGTCAAGGCTTTCCACAGCCTCCTGAGTGGAAAGATGAGTGAGTAGTCACATAGGCATTCACGGGGTAGACCAGATGGACACAGTTACGCCCAGAGTGTTAGGGCCCAAATTCAGGAAAGAAGAGGACACATCACCTTTAAGTGAGTGTGATGTGGTGTAGAGTACAGGTCCCACCATCCGGGCCTGGGTTGGAGCCCCAGCTGGAAGACTTAAGACAACCAGGCATCTCCTCAGCTCTAGAGAGGACCATCCCACCACCCCCAGGGCTCTGTCCCAGGACTATGGGGATTAAAGCAGCACAGAGCACTGACTTGGAAGCCGACTGTTAACTCTTTCTACTGCTGATGGCTGTCTCTAGGAATAATAGATCTGGAGCAGGCCCTGACAGGAAGCTGGTACATGCAGAGGCAGCGAGTTGGGCTGTGTCCTCAGCTCCGAGACTGGGATCCTAGTTAACAGTGCTGTGTTCACCAGCCCTGTCCCTGGGTGGTTCAAGGACAGTCTCAGGTGGCAGACGCCCCAGTCACTGAGCTTCCTTCCGCACTTGTGGTTTGTGAAAGACAGATGAATTAGTAATGAATAAACAGACGTCAGCGGAGCTGAGAACCGGCAGTCGGGGCTGACCAGAGTCTCACAGGGCCTTCCGCACCACGGCCTAATTAACTCCCCAGTTATTTCTGGGAGCCTCCCTCCCTCCCCCTCCCTCCCTCCCTCTCTCCCTCCGTTTCTCCCTTTCTTTCCCTCTCTCATTCCTTTCCTCCTTTGCACTCTCCCTGCCTCTTCCTTTTCCCCTCTCTCATATATCTTTAAAATTAAATTGTATTATATTAGTGTGTGTGTGTGTGTGTGTGTGTGTGTGTGTGTGTGTAGAGGGAGAGAAGGGGGAGCGCACATGCCATTGCACACACATGGAGATCAGAAGTCAACTTTCAGGAAACAATTTCTCTCCCTGTGGGAACCAGGTAATGAACTCAAGCCATCGGGCTTGTGTAGGAAGCTCTGCTAGCTGCCGGCCCCAGGTTAAAATGTCAGTTAACCTAAAGTGTGCACAGTGTACGCGGTACAGTACACTACTTAAACACCGCCTGGAGTGATCAGAGGGGGTGCTTAGGACTCCCGTGTCCAACACCATCGTTCTTTGTGCTGGAAACCTTAGGCTCCTCCCATTGGGCATCTGTGACAAATCACTGGAGACAATAGTCTGTCAGTTCCTCCTCCCCAATCATGTGCCTGGTGCCCATTATCCAGACTCCTCCACCCCTCCTCCTGTCCTCCCTCCCTCCTCCTGTCCCCCCTCCCTCCTCCTGTCCCCCCTCCCTCCTCCTGTCCTCCCTCCCTCCTCCTGTCCTCCCTCCCTCCTGTCCTCCCTCCCTCCCTCCTCCTGTCCTCCCTCCCTCCTGTCCTCCCTCCCTCCCTCCTCCTGTCCTCCCTCCCTTTCTCCTCCTGTCCTCCCTCCCTCCATCCTCCTGTCCTCCCTCCCTCCCTCCCCTGTCCTTCTTCCCTTGTTCTGGCTGGTTTTGTGTGTCAACATGAACGAGAGTCATCAGAGGAAGGAGCCTCATTTGAGGAAATGCCCCCATGCGATCCAGCTGTAAGGCATTTTCCCAATTAGTGATCAATGCCAGAGGGATCAGCTGATCGTGGGTGGAGCTATCCCTTGGCTTTGGTCCATAGTTCTTTTTTTTTTTTTTTTTAGATTTATTTATTTATTATGTATACAGTGGTCTGCATGCATGTGTCCTTGCAGGCCAGAAGAGGGCACCAGATCTCATTACAGATGGTTGTGAGCCACCATGTGGTTGCTGAGAATTGAACTCAGGTCCTCTGGAAGAGCAGTCAATGCTCTTAACCACTGAGCCACCTCTCCAGCCCGGTCCTTAATTCTTTAAGAAAGCAGGCGGAAGCAGCCAGTAACCAGTACCCCTCCACCGCCATCAGCTCCTGCCTCCAGGTTCCTGCCCTGCTTGAGTTCCTGTCCTGACTTCCTTCAATGAACAGCAGTATGGAAGTGTAAGCCAAATAAACCCTTTTCTCCCCAACTTGCTTTTTGGTCACAGGTTTCCTCACAGCAATAGAACCCTAACTAAGGACATCCCTCAGTCCCTCCGCTGTCCTTCCCCGCCTCTAGTGAGCAGGACTCACTGGGAGGCCCTTCCGTGGTCTGTTAGTGTGGGGTAGGGAGAAGGAACTTTTGGGCTCTTTTGTTTAAGCAGTGTGGTTGTCTAGCGTTGACTGAGGTCACAGGTGTGTCCTTGTTCTCAGCCATCACAAAGTCAGGCCCTTTTGGCTCCGGATCTTAGGTTTTCTCCTGTTTCTTGCTTTTTTCTGCCTTCTCTTTGGTTTGTAGATAATGTAACTAGGGTTTTTAGGGCCAAAGTTTAGGTTTCAGCAGCATAAGTCTTGGCTGCCCATCCCTGACGTACAGCTAAAGAAGCAATGTTGAATAGCAGAGATTTAGTCAGTTGCCTACCTTTGAGAGACAAGGGATCCAGGGACTCCAAGTCCGTCTTTGGGAATACTGACGTGAGTCTTGTGTTTAAACAGAGAAAGATTTGGGGCAGAGGGAGCAAGAAGTATGCCTAAATAAGCAGTCCTGGTCAGGGAGTGGCCTGCCTCTGCAGGGTGGTCTAAAGAAGTCTTCGTTGCTGTCACTGGTTGGACAGTCTGGCCCTAGAAGATGATCACTTCTGCTGTAGGGTGTATCCTCACCACTATGGAGAGTCACCTTCATCTGGTCCCCTACGAGGGACTGTTGTTGCTGGGATTCAAGGTGACTGGAGATTTAGGACAGTAAGTTACTTCTGTGCCTTCAGCCTTGAAAGAGTGTGGGTTAGGCTAGACAGACATGCCTTGAGTGATTAACATGCCTGTGTGGTGAGCGGGTGAGCCTCAGTAAGGAAGCCAGCCACAAGGTGAAGGCGGAAATACCAGGCACTCTTACCTTCTGGGCCCAAGTGAGGAGTCAACGCAGTTGGTCAGAAGCAGCTTTTAAATGCCCGCTCCAGGCCCATGTGCTCACCGGCTGCACACACGGTTGAGACCCTCCTCTCTCCTGTCCTGCCAAGGATCCTTAAGCTTTGCGGCATGGTTTTAGGGGACAGGGGACTCTGCAGATGCCCAAATGTAAATTAATGACTCAGCCTGTGCAAGAGCATTTCCCAAGATGAGTGGCTGCTGATTTTGTGTATGTTTTAGTATCCCATAGCTTTCAGTCATTTTAGTAAAGGGCTTCCATTTGAGGGTTTGTCTTAGTTAGGTTTCTATTGCTGTGATAAAACACCGTGACCAAAAGAATTTGGGGGAGAAACGGTTTATTTTACAGTTCCACATTACTGTCTGTCACAGAGGGGATTCGGGGCAGGAACTGCTGCAGAGGTCACCGAGGAATGCAGCTTACTGACTTGCTCCTAATGGCTTGCTCAGCTTGGTTTCTTAGAGCACCCTAGACCACCTGCCCACAGGGGGCTGGACCCTCCCCTGTCAATCCTCACTCAAGAAAATACTCCAAAGGCTTGCTTCGGGCTAACCCGGTGGGGGATTTCCTCAACTGAGGCTCCTCCATCTGTGTCAAAATGACACAGAAACCAGCTAGCATGGGGTTTAGACATGCTTTTGTTACTTTTGCATTGGAAAAAGTGGCCAGAGAACCCACAGAACCACTGGTCTATCTCTGGTTCTAAGCTAGGCAGGCAAAGCATCCTTTTGGACCCCAGGATCTTGGAAAGAAAGGAGGCATGGGAAGCACCATGTCAGTGTTCAGGCAGAGAAACCAATCACTCAGGTCTTTTGAACAGAAGAGCCTGGTGACAGAAAGGGCTGACGGAGTGAGTGACAAGTGCCCTTCATCAGCAGGATGACGTCATCAGCAGGCGCCTTTGCTAGAAGCTGCCCTCACTCCTGGGGCTGGAAGATGGAAGGGGGTGCAAACTGCTGGGAGCCAGAGATGCTGTCTTAGCTGGTCGGGCCCCAACCCACCAATCCAAACCTGCTATTGCTCCTGAAGACCTACCCCCAGTCACGTGGTCTCACCTGCAAAGAGGCTGGGTGTTTGTTGAACTAACTACACATGGATGCAACAACCCTGCCACTAAGAGGGAATAGAGATCTCTTTATAGAGTCATTCCCTACCCACAGATGCAGACACACACACACACAGACAGGCACACACACACACACACACACACACACACACACACACACACACACAGAGGCACACACACACCTGAGACAGAGTCTCCCACTGAAACACTCAAAGCCTGTTCTGGCTAGGCTGGCTAGCTAATGAGTTCCTGGCATCTCCCTGTGTCTGCCCCACAATGCTGGGGTTTCAGCATGTGTAGCCACATACAGCTTTTCATATGAGCACTGGAGATTTGAACTCAGGTCCTACTGCTCGCATAACAAATACCCACTGACCCATCTTCCCAGTCCCGGGGTGGCAGTTTGCTTTTTTTTTTTTTTTTAAGGTCAGTGTCCTCCCCTTTCCTGTTCCCCTTCAGTTTTCTCCCCTCCCCCGGCGCCCCCAGTCCTTCTCTTGGCTGCTCGCCTGACGTCATGATCTTCTTTGCAGGGCATCCTAGCCCAGCCCCAGCCTTGGTGGAAGATCCAGTTGTTCATGTGGGAACCAGTGCTGTTTGGGACCTGGGATGGTGTGTTCACATCCTGCATGATCAACATTTTCGGGGTTGTCCTGTTCCTGAGGACCGGCTGGCTGGTGGTGAGTAAAGAGCTGGTGACCTTGGAACTTCCGGTGGGCCTGTGACGTGGAAAAGCATCTTGGACCCCACAACTTAGGGAACAGAGTCCCGAAGCACAGATTCTCCTGAAGGGAGAAGCAGGAAGCACACAGTCCAAGGCTGGCAGTGCTTTTCGAGTCCCTGGAGCCTGGCCCTCAGAGGCTCCCCAGTGAGAGCCTCAGCATGGACCTGACTCTATGGAGTCAGGGCTCATTGTAGGTGGGAATAGAGATAGGGCAAGGATCAGAGAGATGGTGGTTTTTACTCTGGTTTGTGACCCTTCTGGGCTTCCCAGCGTTTGTCACATCACCTTGTGCCCCGCTGAAATACCAGCTCCCATGACATGTTCCTCTCATACTGCTCCTGGCCTTGTTTGTAGAGCCGCTGGGTTGGAGGTACAAGCGCCTACCTCTCAGGATTTATTACCCAGGACAGACCCTCTTGTACCAGAACCTGATGGGCAGTTCATCCTCAGCACAGGGCACAAAGGACCTCTCCTTATGCCTTGGGCAAAAATATCCCAGAGCTTCCCTTGCAGATGTGCGCCCGGAGCTGGGTTCCCAGACCTCTCACACCTCGTCTTCTCACACAGGGGACTTCAATGGGCCGAACAGGCTGCCCAGAACCAAAGACCACCCAGTTAAAAATTACACCCCTAGTGTGTAATGCCTAGTGTGTGCAGACAGTAGTGCTGCCAGTGGGATCGTGAAACACAAGCCTTTGCTCCTCTGGTGGTGCAGACTCACACTAGGAGAGATCTCCGGAGCACTAAGGCCCCAGGAGGGCAGCCCTGCAGTGGATGTAAGGTGCCTGGGAAAGCTGCCTGGAGGAGGGGTTGCAGGAGGCTTGAAGGCTGGATTGGGTTGGAGAGAGTGTTCAGGGAGACTATTGTCTGCAAGTGCTCACCAGAGAATTAGCCAATGGGAGACACACACCCCTGAGGGAAGACCTGAGTCAAGACAAGACACTAGGAGGCATTTCTGTTGAAGTCTAGAGGCAGAAGGCCTCCTTGGGAAGCCTCGGCTTAAATCTCTTTGTTGTTGTTTTTTCTGAAGTTATCAGTGTCAGGAAGGAAGACAGCTCTACATTCTTTAGCCATCTCTGTTTGTTTATTTGATATTTAAGAAATGGGTATCTAGCCGGGCGGTGGTGGCGCACGCCTTTAATCCCAGCACTCGGGAGGCAGAGCCAGGCGGATCTCTGTGAGTTCGAGGCCAGCCTGGGCTACCAAGTGAGTCCCAGGAAAGGCGCAAAGCTACACAGAGAAACCCTGTCTCGAAAAACCAAAAAAAAAAAAAAAAAAAAAAGGCTATCTAAAATGAGCTCCACCCCCAAAGTGAAGGTGTAAGTCGTATTCACTGTTTATCGTTGGGTAACGAGTTGCCCCATCATCATCAGCGTACGGCAGCACTGTGTATTCTGTGGTTCTGAGGAACACGTACTCCAGGCCCCTGTGAGGGGTGCTGTCGGTCAGGCACATGTGAAGTCTCTACTGGATCACCCACTACCATTGGGCAGGCTTTGGCCACATCACTGGTCTCCTTGTGGGGTTGTCTCTTTCCGAGGCTGCAGACTCCCACCAAGACCACAGACAGAGCAGGAGAAAACTCCTGCCTGCAATGGCGGCCAGCATCTCTTCAATGTCCTAGCCTCGGAAATGATGTGCCATCCCTTCTGTGGGACCCGGAAAGCAGGTCCACACAGGACAGAGGCCACACAAGGACGGGAACACCAGAGGCAGGGGTCACAGGCCATCTTTGAGCTTGTCTGTCCTTTTGTCCTGAAATAAACTCTACCTTTCAGCTCTGCTATTGGTATCGTATTTTTGATCATGAAAAGAAAAGATAAATGTGAAATGCCAAAAAAACGAGACAGAGCATCCAGGGAACTGCATGAAATTGAAATAGATATAATGCCAAAAGCATTTCTTAAATAGAAAAACATTAGCTCTAAAACAACTTGGAGACATAGTTTATAAACTGTTATAGTGACAGGTCTGTTCTGAAGACCCAAGGTTGGTCTTGGAGCGGGGTATTTATATTCCCATGCAGACAGGTTTCAAGGATGAACAAAAGAAGAAAATGGTTCTGTAGGATTTCATTGAAAGTGTAATATTAGCAAAGTCAATAGTGCAAACACTCCCATGTCACGCCCCTGGACACCGGTGTCCTGGGGAGCTGGGGCTGTGCCATGAGTGGAGGAGGGAGCCACACAGGCACTTTGGTTCCTGGCAGCCCTTCTCCACCCTCGGTCTCGCCACTACTGGCTAGTAACTGCCACCACACCCAGGAGTTCAGCAGCGGCGGCCTTTGCCATCTGGCAGTAGCTGGGCTTTGCACACGTGGCTGTTGGCATTCTCTTTCTGAAGGAAGCTCACGGCCGCCCTTATGCACCAGACTAGGCCGTGGGGACATTCAGAGGGTGTGGTATTCATAAGCTGTGTAACAATAATTAATAACAATCGTGTAACATTTTATAGCAAAATAAGATATAGCAAGTAAGGCTTATCAAGCCCTTATGTGGCAGGCGGCAGGCAACGCGAAGTAAATATGTTTGATTCTCTAAACTTTAAGATTTCCTGACTGCTATGAAGCAGATATCGTCTGTTTTAGGAGGAGACAACCCGGGGCTGTGGAGTAGCAGAAGGGATAGTTGAGGAATCCCTTCCGGTCTGCTCACACTGCACACAGTTGGCATGCAGCGCTCAGCAATCTGTAGACAGATGTCCCCTAAGGGACCCTCCCCTGGCTTGGGTCTCCACACTGGGTTTTGTGTGACTGGTAGTGACTAATGCTGCATCGGTCAGGCTGTTTGTTCTGCTCTGGTGCAGCCCTGAGCCTCCTGTGGAGTTTTTGTTTTCTTTCTCTGTTGGTTTTTCCCTGCTGGGCTTGAACCCAGGCTTCCTAATGGGCAAGCGCTCTGTCAGAGAGCTACATCTTCGGCCCTGCGTTTCATTTCTGCTCTGGTTTATTCCCTGAAGGAGCTGGACATAGCTAATGAAGATACCTGTAATACTTTAAAGAATAAACAAAACTGTGAGAGGGAGGGAGTCCTTGAAGGGCCTGTGCTTGTCGTCTGAGCTGTCCCCGTTGGCCGGGTCTCACTGGCGGGGTCACTCCAAAGCCAGGTGAACAGTGTGTCTCTGGGAGTGCCTGTCCCAGTGGCCTCAGAGGGGACAGTGGACAGAGGGCCCTGCTTCTAGGCCTACTGTGTGGCAGGATGATAGGGGCGGGGGACATGTTACTAGAAAGAGAAAAGCAGAATTGGCCCATGTGAGATCCACAGTTAAGAGAGTTAGAGCGCAAATATCCTCCTGAGTGTCTACGAAACCCCACTGATTAGCGAGGACAGGGTAGCAAAATGCTGGGGCTCAGGAGAGGAAGGACCCTGCCTCCCTGCCGTCTTCCTTTCCATCCCAGACCAGCCATGCAGCCTGAGCACCCCTCAATTGCAGGGCACCCCTCCAGCTCATTTTAAGGCCCCTCTGCCCTCCCTTCATTCTCTCTCCATCACTCAGTACACCTTCCAGGGGTCTCCATTGCCTATGGTCTCACAAAGCATGCAGTCCCGCAAAGGGCTTGCACTGTGCCCTCCTCCTGATTTTCACACTGAGATGTGTCTCTGTGTGTGTACGTGTCAACATGCATGTCCAGGCATGTGGGCTTATATGCTCAGCAAGCGTTTAGTGAGCACCTAGTGTGTGGCGGTGCGAAGCCCGGCGGGCATGAAGGGGGGTGGAAATGTGTCCTGTTCTCACGTGGGACATGGGCAGAGAGACTAGAGACTGTGATAAGTAAGCACCGTGATAGAAAGCACTAAGCTGTGAGTACTGGAGGGCTCAGGGGAGGGATGCTTACGACAGCTACTGGTGGAAGAAGTCCTGGATACTGAGTCTTTAAGGCTGCTTTGGGGCTAACCTGGCAGGCAGAGGGACTAGTGTGGGTAAGAGGATGGCAGGGGGAGAGCATATCCTATCCCGAGAGGTCAAGGTCACCTGCACGGTAGATTTGCAGGCTCCTGGTGAATCTCTCCTTTTTAGTTTTATTTTTGTGTATAGGAGTGTTTGACTACATGTATGTGCACCACATGCATGCCTGGCGCCTGAGGGGTCAGGAGATCAGTCTCCTGGATTCCCTAGAACTGGAGTCAACAGATAGCTGTGAACTACCATGTGGGTGCTGGGCACCGAACCCGATCTTCTCCAAGAACCACAAGTGCTCTTAACTGTGGAGCATCTCACCTCTCCAGCCCGGCTGGAGAGTCTCCTGAGTTGCCTTCACTTTAGCCACATGTGGTATGAAGTCATTAGTGTTTGAGTGTGGACTTTCCACCTGTCTGAAACTTCCTGCAGGCCTTAGCTCAGGAGAAGAACCAGGAGGTACCTGGCGCTTCTTTTCTCCTGGCTCCTCTGCGGTCCCCCTGCCCCGGTGGATAACCCAGTGGGTGGAGGCGTGCAGTGCTGCTGCTGGGAACAGCTCCAGTGAGATGTCTCTCCTAAATCTGACACCCTTCCCCCACTCTGCTGCAGGGAAACACAGGTGTGCTCCTGGGCTTGCTCCTGGTATCCTTCGTCGTCCTGGTGGCCCTCATCACGGTGCTGTCTGGCATTGGCGTCGCGGAGCATGGCGGGATAGGCAGCGGTGGCGTCTACTCCATGATCTCCTCCGTCCTTGGTGGGCAGATGGGAGGCACCGTCGGGCTGTTGTACGTGTTTGGACAGGTGAGGCCCCAGCACGAGTCAACTCCTTGTGGACTCCATGAGTCAGGGCCTCTGCCTGTTCATTGGCCTTCGTCTCCTCGTCCCCTTCCTAATTTGATCTGGGGGAGGGAAGTGTGGGGACAAGGGCCCCACCTGACAGAGGACCGCACTGGGCTCTGAGGGGGAGCTCGCGCCAGCGATCTAGGTGGAGAGCCTGAACTCCAGAGCTCCGGTCTCCTCCTGCCTCTGCCTCATGAATTCCCGGTGTGCCCAGGCCAGGGGCTGGCAGCGTCTCACTTCTGCGGCCTTTCCAGGAGGGGTGTGCATGGCAGGGAGCCCTCAGCACTTTGTACCATGGGTGGGCATTGTGCCTCTGCCAGACGCCTTTCCTGGAAGCAGCCCCTTCCTCTGCAGGTGAAGCTCTGACAGGTCTGATGACTTGGGTGGCCTTAGGCAGGCCAGAGGCCCTCGTGTGGATGCTTAGACTGAGGCGCATGCCAGTGAGAAGGCCACGCATTGGGGTGGACACAGCAGGGGGAAATCAGCAGGCAGGGAGACATTCCAAGGCTCATGTAAAGCTTAGTTAGCTGGGACACAGGGATGGAGATTTGATGCTGGCAAGGCAACATGCAGACATTAAGAAGTAGCTTTTTGTAAGTGTGGCTTGGACCAAAGGGGTTTTTTATGGAAAAACAAATGGTGGCAGGTGGCCAATTAAAAAAGAACAAATGGGCATTGTTACTTTTCATTTGAAGCAGCAGAGGCATCAGCATAGATATGTAGCTAATGTTTCCCTGGTCCTGCCTGGCCCACGGTCAGGACAAATCTCTCTCACCCGCCAGTCCCACAGCCAAATAAACACAGAGAGACTTACATTACTTATAAACTGTATGGCCATGGCAGGCTTCTTGCTATCTTAAATTAACGCATTTCTATTAATCTATACCTTGCCACGTGGCCTGTGGCTTACTGGTATCTTAACATTTGCTTCTCATGGCGGCTGGCAGCATCTCTTGCCTCAGCCTTCCACTTCCCAGAATTCTCCTCTCTCCTTGTCCCGCCTATACTTCCTGCCTGGCTATTGGCCAATCAGTGTTTTATTTATCAATCAATCATCCACAGCATAAATACATCATATTCCCTAAGGGCACAAAGCTGAGTGCATGAATGTGTATGAGTGTGCATGTATGTGTGCACATGTATTTGTGTGTGCATGAGTGTGTATGAGAAAGTATGTGTGTGTGTGAATTTGTATTTATGTGCATAGGTGTGTGAGTGTGAGAAAGTATGTGTGTGTGTACATTTGTTTTTGTGTGTGCATGGGTGTTTGAGTGTGAGAAAGTATGTGTGTGTGTGTGTGTGTGTGTGTGTGTGTGTGTGTGTTTGTGTGTGTAGGACAGGTGCATGGGAGGTACCTCATCACTTGCTCAGAAAAGGCAGTTGTTTTTACTGGAGAAAATCTAGAAATATAATATGTTGAGCACCCTCAATAAAAAAGCCCAAAATCCATAATGCTCAAAAAATCGAAAACTTTTTGAGCATCGTATCGAGCAGGGTAGAAATATTCAGAGTTTGAAGTTGGATGTGGTGGACATGCCTGTAATCCCAGCGTCTGAGAGGTTAAAGCAGGGGGGTTGTGACCGAGAGGTCAGCTTGGCAAAATAGTGAGATCCCGTCTCTAAAGATGAAAAAAAAAAAAGCCCCACACCAAACAAAAACCCAAACAACAGAAAACCCCTCCCAAGCCAATCCACGCCAAACTCTCAGACGACAGAAAACAGCAAACAAACCAAACGAAACCCACCAACTTTCAGATGGTGGAGCGTTTTTGAAGCTGGATTTTCCACAGGAGGAAAAGCTTAGTCAACAATGTAAGACTTTCGTAAATGTTCCAAAATCCAGGAGTTCGAAACATGCATCGCCTCTGTGACAGCCGTTTGGGAATGGCTAGCAGTCTACCCTAAGGGCTGCTTTCCTCTTCTGTCAGGTGGCCACAGGGGCTGCAGGCTGGTCACACGGACAGCCCCACTTTCCCACTCTCTGGGCAGACAGGAGACGAGGACAAGGGCTGAACACCCTATGGGGAGAGGACGCGGGCGGGCTGGAAGGAAGTGTTCACAAAGGTTTGCCTGGCATAGGCAGCCCTGGGGAGAAACTTCTGGGCCCAGGCCTCTGACAGCAGTCCCTGTAGTCAGTGTTGTCTGAGCTCGTCTGGGCCGAGTCTCTGACCAGGGTGCCTTACCTTCCTGTCCTTAGTCGACGTCTGGGTTTGGTTTGCCTGGACTTTGCTGAGGATGTTGGCGCACACACTTCCAAGGATGCTGGCCTGCAGCTCTTGGGAGATGCCTTTGTCTGGTTGTGGTGTGGGGCTGACACTGGCTTTAAGGACTCACTTGGTGGGGGCTGGGGGGTTCCCTTCTCTCTGGTCTTTGGAAGCGTGTGTAAAGGGTTGGCACTAACTCTTTAAATGCTAAGTGGAGCATAGTGTGGCCATCTGGTCCTGGTTTTCTTGGTGGCCACTGTTTCAAATCTCCCAATTATTAGCATACTCTCCACCTGCAAGGGGGTGTCCTGATTCTGTTTTGTGTAGTGTTGGTAGGTTGTGTCTTTCTGCATATCCAGGTTATCTGGAGTACTGACATATTATCTGATCCCCTGTAATCCTCCTTATTTCTCTCTGTCTGGTGATGACACTTCTTCCTTCCTTCCTTCCTTCCTTCCTTCCTTCCTTCCTTCCTTCCTTCCTTCCTTCCTTCCTTCCTTCCTTCCTTCCTTCCTTCCTTTAATCATTTGAATTCACCTCTCTTCTCAACCAATCTAGATAGAGTTGTCCCATAATTTCATTTCATCTGAAGTCGCAAAGAACGAGGTTTCCACTGTGACATTTTCCCTGGAAATCTGTCACTGTCAATGCCCCCCTCTCCCACCCCTGCTTCCTTCCTTGTGTCCCCCACTTCCCGTAGCCTTCTTTCTTATTTCATGTTGCATGTTAAACAACCAACTCTTTGGGAGACACGGTCTCACTATGTAGCCCTGGCTGGCCTGGAACTCACGAGGTAGTCTGTGCTGGTCTTGAACTTAACAGAGATCTGTCGTCTGTCTTTCCATCTCCTGAGTTCTGGGATTAAAGGCATGGGCCACCACCACCTGGCATTACTTTTAATTTTTAATTATGTGTGTGTGGTGGTGGTGTTGAGGGGATGTGCCTATGAGGGCA
The DNA here is from genome assembly GCF_049852395.1 of Peromyscus maniculatus bairdii. Taxonomy (NCBI): domain Eukaryota; kingdom Metazoa; phylum Chordata; class Mammalia; order Rodentia; family Cricetidae; genus Peromyscus; species Peromyscus maniculatus. The sequence continues at coordinate 24,873,858 of NC_134863.1, forward strand.
GTGCTCCTGGAGGTCTGTAGAGGGTGTGCCTATGAGGGCGGTGCTCCTGGAGGTCTGTAGAGGGTGCTGGGTTCCTGGAGCTGGGGTTAGCAGGTGGTTGGAGACCTGTTATGTGGGATATGTCCTATTAGCCACTGACCCATCTCTAGCGCCTGTATTTTAAAACTATTATTATTAGTCCTTTGAGAATTTCACACGATGTGTTTTGATCATATTCAAACACACCCCAGCTCTTCCCAATTCACCCCTCTTTCCTTACCTACCTAACTTCGTGTGTGTGTGTGTGTGTGTGTGTGTGTGTGTGTGTGTGTGTGTGTGTATGTTTTAGTGGTAAGTATTTTGAACCCCCAGTAATGGGTTTCTCCACCGATGTAATAAGCCAAATCAAGTTGAATTAATAGGACCAAGTTTGGTCTGAGCAAAGCATTCCCGGGTGGTCTATGGACTGGAGCTTAAATACCCTGTAGGCTTGGTCTGGAGCTGCTGGGGGGAGGGGGAGGAGCTGCTGAAAGGGGCAGGGTTTGGAGAGGGAGGAGGGGAGCTGAGCTTCCATCCGGACACCTAGGATGACCTTGAACCCATGGTAGCCCCCTTACCTCTGCCTCTTAAGTGCTAGAATTACAGGCTTCCATGCCTGATGAGAATCATGATTTTAAAATCTTGCTGTGAGGTCTGGAGAGATGGCTCAGCAGTTAAGAAAGAGCTCTCCCAGAAGACCTGAGTTCGATCCCCAGCACCCACATGATGGTCCACAGCCACCTGTGACACAGTGTCAGGGGATCTGACTTCCTCTTTGGGCCTTCGCGGGCACCAGTTACCCAAGTGGTGCTTAGGACATACACGCAAGCAAAGCCCCCATCCACGTAAAATAAAAATTAATACAATTAATAAAAAGCCTCATATGAAACAGCAAAAATATAAAAAAAAAAATCTTGCCGTGTCCTGGACACACTCAATCCTTCCTCCCGCACTTTGGAGGCCTGGCTAGCCGCCCTCCCCTATGGGACCAGATCCACGGCCAGAGGGGAAGATTGCAGCTAGAAACACTCCTCCCCCCCTATGCCACCCATCTGTGGGGCATCCGAGGAGCCTCTTTGGGGCTACTTACTTGGATGTGAAAATGTCTGGCTTCAGCCTGTGTTGACTGTGTCCAAAACATTCGTCATGGCTAATGTGCTCCTCGCTGGATTCTCTACGGCAAGAGTGGAGGATCAGAAAGCCTTTCTAGACCAGAGAGAGGCCTGGGTTTTCCATGGTGGGAGTGAGCAGCTCCACGATCCATACCCGCTGCCTACTGCAGCCTAATTAGGATTTGTGCCTGAAGGAGAGAGAGTGGAGGGCTGTGCCTGTCTCAGGTCTCCTGAGCACCCGATTCAGCCAAAACAAGTACCCTGGGAGGGATGGAGGTGTCCTACCCTGAGAAGATGCCTCTTCCTCCCTTTCAAATGCTGAGCACCGCCCCACCTTATGTGACAGGCCGTTACAGATGTTTCTATGTTGAGAATGGTAAGAAGAAAAGTCCCTGATTATGTTAGAAGGAAATGAAAACTCTTCCCAACTATAATGAGCTCTGGGAATGTTTACAGAAACTCAGCAATGCTTTCCAAGGAAGAGCATTTTCCAGCGTGGATGCCTTAGGGCAGCTGGCTTGCTCGGGAAGGCTTGGAGTTCAGACCCGCCCTGTGTCAGCTGTCTCAAGCCGGATGTGGGCTAAGCCATGAGTTCTGAGCCAGAAGGGAATATCCTTTTTCATTGTAGGAGCTTGTGCACAGGCTCCTCTTTCCCAGAGATGGGTTTACTTTGTAATACAAGGCGCCATTGTCAGTACGCCCCAAAAGTATGCTGGTATTCCAGTTCCATGGCGATGGGTGTGTCTACCAGCTAGAAATGTAAAGGTCTTACAATAACTCTGATCGTGGGGTGGCTCTCCCCTTTCTCCCTACTCAGGATCTTGCTATATAGCCTAATCTATCTGAATATTGCCAAGTAATCCAAGCTAGTCTTGAGTTCACAACCCTCCTGCCTCTACCGTCTTCGTGCTGGGCTATTAGACAAGTGCCCTCATCCCTAGCTTGATAGTTGACCTTGACTTGGTTGGAGATAGAGGAACTTAGTAAAGACCACCTCTTGCGGTGTCTGTGAGGGTGGACAGCTGAGGGGCAAAGGAGCTGTCCTGACCGTGGGTGCCACCGTCCTGTAAGCTGGGAATTAGACGGAACAAAAACAGAGGAAGTCAGAGCGGATGGTAAGGTCTTCCTCAGCAGGTGCGTAAATGCTGCTACCACCGCCCATGGACATCAGACTCCAGTTTTGGCAGCCTTTTGACGCAGACCCACTCCAGTGACTTCCACAGAGCTTCCAGACCCTTGGCTTGAGACTGAGGCTGCATTTTGGTCCCTCTTGTTTGGAGGTTTCCATCTTCTTGGACTCAGCAGCCATTCACTTATCTGGCTTTCCAGCTTGTAAATGACCGTTGTGGGACTACCCAGTCTCTGTCTCTGCAAGCCACTAAATCCCCTTTTGGAATCCCATGTGCATTCACTGATTCTGTTCCTCAGCTGAACCCTGGCTGGGAGAGAGTCCTTATGCTTTTCTGTGTTCACCTTGGAAGACAGGCTTCCTTGTGTGGAGCGTATGGTGACATTGTACTGTGTTGTCAGAAGCTGGCCAAGTCAACAGGACTTCTCCCAGCCAGATCTATCTGAGTGGTAGGAATGGTCACAGAGAAGGGCACTTGACTATGAAAGTTAACATATCACACAGTGGTCACTGAAGGCTTGCACCGTGCTCAGCAAATGGAGGATACCCAAGAGGTGAAACCAATACAGACTCTTTTAACCTGTATTTGGTGTGCACTTGCTTGATCATGTGCTCACATGGTTATAGGTGCATGTGTGTGCGCGCGTGTGTGTGCATGTTGTATACGTCTGAGGTTGACATTGCCATTTTCCTGGGTTACTCTTTATTTATTGAGGCAGGGTTTCTTGCTGAACTCAGAACTGGCTGATTCCAGCTGGGGAGTCTCTGGAGATCCCCTTTGTGTGCCTCAGAGCGGAATGCTAGGATTACCATCGGCCACCACACCTGACCAGCTTTTTCCACGGGTTCTGGGGATCTGAACTCTGTCCTCACACGTGTGCAGCAAGTGTTTTATCCACTGAGCCATCTCCCCAGCCCAAGTGCTTTGTTTTGAAAGGGTGTTGGTATTCCTGGTGCAGGAGATAGTAGAGTCTGGACTCAGATAATTACATAGCAGTGGCAGTACATGTAACATTTACTGAGTGATGGGAAGTTCATGGAAAAGGAAGAGCTTGAATAGGCTCAAGCTGAATTTGTCCCTGGGATAATGGCAAGGGCAGGACTGTAACTGATGAGGGTGACCAGCAGAGCCTGGGGGTCAGTGAAGTGACCAAGCTCGGGAGAGAAGGGGACTGAGGTTGATGATTGCACAAAATGATGCTCATGCCACTAGCATTTTATTACATTTGTTTATTGTGTGTGTGTATTAATGTATGTATGTGTATGTAAATATTGTGTGTATGTGTATATTGTGTATGTGTATGTATATTGTATATGTGTGTATATATATTGTGTATGTGTGTATGTATATTGTGTATGCATGTATTGTGCATTGTGTATTATGTGTATGTGTGTATTGTGTATGTGTGTGCATGTGGTGGTCAAAGAACAACTTGCAGGACCTGGCTTTCTCTTTCAACCCTATGAGTCCTAGAACTCAAACTCATGTCATTGGGGTTGGTGGCAAGTGCCTTTACCTGATGAGCTGTCTTGCTGGCCCACACATGATACTTTTTTTTTTTTTTTTTTTTTTTTTTTAAAAGACAGGGTCTCACTGTGTGGCTCAGTAGACCAGGCTGGCCTTGAACTCACAGAGATCTGCCTGGCCCTGCCTCCCAAGTGCTGGGATTACAGTGTCCACCACCACACTCGGCTCATGTCACTCTTATTTGGACCTGCCTTTCAAATTTTCCAACTAATGTAAAACCATGATGCTAGTATATGAATGAGTGCAGCCTACTAGTAAGATGTTTGCGAGCACGGAGGAGTGAGGCGTGGGGCCAGAGGGACAGATCAAATCTGCACATTCACAGTTAGGCACTTTAGTCAGTAAATGGGAAGTCAAGTTTGCTGGCTTGGACCCCAAGCTAGCCACTGTTATAGAACTGCAAACCATAATCCTCCGGGCTATCTGGTCTACCAGGCAGAAGTTATTTCTGCATCTGCTATAGATTAGTGTGGGGATATTTAGAGTCAATGTAATCAATAGTGAGTCATGAACCAGACCCTGACTTCACCTGGATAGCCTATGGATACCCTTGTCACATTGAAAAGATGTGCCACCCACTCTTTTTTATTCTAGTTCTAAATTTCATATTATTCATTCATAGCCCTGCTTGGACTAGACTGGCCTCAGCTTTCAGTGATCCTCCTGCTTCTGCCTCTTGAGTACTGGGGTTATAGCTACGTGCTACCATGCCTGACAGCTAGATAAGCAAAAGACTAATACTACCAGGGATTGTGGCTCATGTCTGGAATTCCAGCAGTCAGGAGGCTGCGGCAGAAGGATTACTCGAGTTTGAAGTTAATTTGGGATCTATAGTGAGATCCGGGTCAGTCCGGGTCTTAAAGAACCAAAACCAAATGCTATAAACCAAACTAAAACAGCCTGATTTACAGGCCTGGGAAAATAGTGTAATTCAGTAATATGCTTGTTTGTATGCCTGGGGGCACACGTGTGATCCCCAGAACCAGGGTGAAAAACAAACACGGTGTGGTGGCATGCACTAGAGAGGCAGTGATAAGAGGCTCCATGGGCTGCTGGTCAGCCAGCCTGGCCTACTTGGCCAGTCCTAGGCCACTGAGAGACCCTGTTTTGAAAAAGAGGTGGACATGCTCACACACGCAAGTTAAAATAAATGGTGTTCCTATGTTTCTGGAGTGCGCTGCTGGACTCTGAGGACAGGGCCCTGTGTGCACATGTTTGTTGTAGAGATTTAGTTCTTGAATAGTGCAGGCAGAAAGCCAAAGGCCTTTTGACCCAGTATCCCATAATCTTTTTGCCTTGGTTACCATTGACAGCTCTCAACCCGGGGCTCATTCCTTTCTTGTTCAAGATGTGAATGAGCAGAAATGGGACCCCGAGGCAGGTTCCCCTGTGGAAGAGCAGGTTTGACCTGGTGCTACTTCCCAGGCAGAGAGCCATAGTGCTGGTGTGTGTGTGTGTGTGTGTGTGTGTGTGTGTGTGTGTGTGTGTGTGCATGCGCACATGCATGCATGCGTGCAGGCAGGTCTGCAGCTGATGCCTCTCTGTTGCTGGCTCTTCCCATCGGGAATTGCCTGGCAGTGTGTTGCAGGTGCCATGTACATCACAGGCTTTGCCGAGTCAATCTCAGATCTGCTGGGCCTTGGGAACATCTGGGCTGTGCGAGGAATTTCAGTTGCTGTACTTCTGGCTTTGCTGGGCATCAACCTAGCAGGTGTGAAGTGGATAATCCGCCTCCAACTGCTGCTGCTGTTCCTGCTGGCTGTCTCAACCCTGGACTTCGTGGTGGGCTCTTTCACCCACCTGGACCCAGGTAGGCCCTTGGAGTACAGTGCTTTGTAGATGTTGATGGGTATAATTTGCAGAGTACCCTCCCTTTCCCCAGGCTGTACCTACAATTATTGGGGGCTGGGTCCTCACCAGGTGAACAGCTGTACCTTGGTGCAGCTCCCTGGGCCCAGAAGCCCCACTATATACACATAGGCGCGCACACACACATAGGTACCCACACACATAGGCATGCATATGAGCACACACACACATAGGTACCCACACACATAGGCATGCATATGAGCACACACACACACACACACATACACACACACACGAGTTTTACTTCATGTATTTTCCCTGATTCTCTTTCATTTAAAAAAAATATTTATTTTTATTTTATGTCCATTGGTATTTTCCCTGCATGTGTGTCTGTGTGAGGGTGTCAGATCTTGGAGTTATAGACAGTTGTGAGCAGCCATGTGGGTGCTGGGAATTGAACCCAGGTCGTCTAGAAGAACAGTCAGTGCTCTTAACCGCTGAGCCATCCCTCCAGCCCCGAATTTCTTTCTATAAAAAAAAAAAAGGTACAGAAATGTAGATAACAGAACTTCCTCCAAACAAAAGCACAAACAGATGGGCAGAGACCAAATCCACAGCAATGACTGGGACACGAGCAGGAAAGAAATGTGGGGATAGAGAGGGAAACGGACTTCAAGGTATTCTGGAAGTTTTCTTTAAGAACTTGATGTAAACAGATGTTTCTGAGCATGGTGGCACCTGCCTGTAAATATTTGGGAGGCTGAGGCAGGAAGATTTCGAACAAAATTCCGAGACCTTATCTTGAAAAACAAGCAAACTGGGGACTGAAGAGATGGCTCAGTGGTTAAGAGCACTGGCTGCTCTTCCAGAGGACCCGGGTTCAATTCCCAGCATCCACATGGCAGTTCACAACTGTCCTTAACTGCGGTCTTAGGAGATTCAACCAACACCCTTCCACAGGCAAAACAAAACACCAATGCACGTTAAAAATAAATAATTAAAAAAAGAAAGAAAAACGAGCAAACTATGAAACTGTCATTTCACAGAGATGGTTACTGAAATGTTTGATAATCTGTTGCTTTATATGCTAAATTATTTCTCAAAATAAGAATAAGTGTTCCTTACCTAAGCTTAAACAATCAAGTGACCAGGGATAGCTTTTCACTCTTTGGGATCAGTAAATGGTTTTTCAAGTCAGGGTTTCTCTGTGTAGTTTTGGTGCCTGTCCTGGATCTCGCTCTGTAGACCAGGCTGGCCTCGAACTCACAGAAATCCACCTGGCTCTGCCTCCTGAGCGCTGGGATTAAAGGCATGCACCACTACCGTCCGGCTTATTTTCTTATTTTATTGAGACAGGGTTTCACTATGTAGCTCCTGGAACTCACTATGTAGACCAGGCTGGCCTCAAACTCACAGAGATCTGCCTGCCTCTGCCCCTCAAGTACTGGGACTGAAGGTGTGCACCACCATCCCCATTGAATATTGCAACTATTGAATGAACTCATCACTGACTAATCCAGCTGTTCACAACCTGTGGGTCAAGACCCTTTTGGGCTTCACAGAGATCACCTAAGACCATGGAAAAAGCACAGAGATTTACATTACAATTTATAACGGTAGCAAAATTACAGTTGTATTTATGTGAATGTATGTGTGTCTGTCTGTGTGTACGTCACAGGTGTGTTCGGGTGTCTGCTGGTATGAGATCCCTTCGATCTGGAGTTAGAGATGGTTGTGAACGGCTTGACATGGGTGTAGGGAATCAAACTCCGGTCCCCTGGAAGAACAGTCAGTGCTCTTAACTCCTGAGCCATCTCTCCAGCCCCCCAGTCTTGCCTTTTAAATGCTGTTGGTTGTAGACTACTATTCAGAGTTGAGTTGGCGTATAGTACCATTTCTTCAGATACTATCGTTCCAATGTCAGAAATTGCATATCCTTTGAATTCCCTGGCTGCGCCTCACTGACCTCCAGAAGTTCCCCCGACTTAGGGGCTGACTCCTGTACAGAAGGGGTCCTCAGGAGTCACTCCAGTGCCGAGGGCCTGGTGGTTCCCTGGCTGACCTGAAGTGCTGGCACGTGCTATCTGGGGCTTCTCTGCGGGAGGGAAGGTGTGCTGTTCCCTGGCCTTGCCCCATCCTGCCGCAATGGCTCTGAGGGAAACAGTCTGCCCAGTCCCTGACTCCCAGGTGCCCTCCCCTCCCCTGACATGGTTGCTAGGAAACCACAGTTGACTGGCAGGGCAGTGCTGCTGGCCACCTTGAGCTTAGCTAGGCTCGTGTGTTCTCCTTCTTGATTGGAAATGCTCTTGGCTGCTCTTCTAAGTGACTTCAAATGCTTGTTCTTCCTTCTGGTCAATACATTAGCGGGGTGTAGTAGGAGCTGAAATTTATTTTCAATAATTCCCATAGCAACGGGCCCTTCTTGTATCTGTTTTCGGCATCATTGGTTTTTATCAAACAGACTGTTTTCTCTGCGGTCAAAAGCCCACGTTGAAACCAGACCATAAACCTTCAGGATGGATTTAGCAGATAGATGACTTCAACTATTAAGGGGGAAAAGACATTTAAAGAAAGACGGGAAGGAACTGTGCCTGGATGTTAGCAGTGGTTGTTGAGATTATGTGAGGCTATATTATTTCAATTCTGCTTTTCCTTCTGTTGGCTGGTGTTACTTAATTTTTTTAAGATAGATTTATTTGTTTGTTTGTTTGTGTGTGTGTGTGTTTTGCCTGCATGTGTGTCTATGCACTGTGTGCATGCCTGGCGCCTGAAGAGGCCAAAAGAGGGAATCAATCAAATCCCCTGGAACTGGAGTTACAGATGATTGGGAACTGTCATGTGGGTTCTGGGAACTGAACCTGGATCCTTTGTAAGAGCAGTGGGAGCCCTTAGCCTCTGAGCCATCTCTTCAGACTGTAATATATATGTAATTATATATGTAAATATATATTACATATACATACATGTGTGTATATATACACATATACATACATGTGTATATATATGCGTGTGTGTGTGTGTGTGTGTGTGTGTGTGTGTATGGGGCTGGAGAATTGGTGGCCCTGACACCCTCTTCTGGCCTCCCGGGGCACCAGGCACACATGTGGTACACACACATACAGACAGATAAAACACCCATACTCAAAAATTAACACTTGAAAAATTTATAAAAAAAAAAAGGACAAAAATTTTTAGATCTACTTGTACTGTGGTTCCCCTTTATTTGTATTTTAAAGGTAAGACAAGTCAGGCATGGCTGCATGCCTATGATCTCAGGAAGCTGAGGCAGGAGGATTGGCATGAGTTTAAGGTCAGCCTGGGCTACAGAGTAAGACCCTGTCTCAAAAAAGGAGGGAAGGAATGGGGGGGGGGGGTGAGAAAAAAGCAAGGAAAGGAAACTGTTTCTTTTTTATATTATGAACCCCCCTGAATCTTGACGCCTATAAAAGGAAGAGTATTTCTTCCCTGCTCCCTTCTTCCCCTCCTGTGGCCAGGAGGAGATGGACATGTATGTCCTGGGAGGAGATGGGCATGTGTGGCCCGGGAGGAGATGAGCACACAGGACTGCACTTGCTACTGTCCCAGCTCCTGTTCTGAGGCACCTTGTGGGCATCCTTCTGTCCGTATGGAATTTAGTCACTCTAAAAAATATATTTCTTTTATCTTTTTGAGATCATAATATGTCATTTCCCCTTTGCCTTTTCCCCCTCCAAACCCTCCCCTGCATCTCTCCTTACTTGCTTTCAAATTCATGCCTCTTTTTTCTCTAATTGTTGTTATGTGCACATACGGATACACACACTGCGTAACATTTCCCTGTTACCGACTTAAACATACTTTGAGTCTGAAGTCTTGTTACTGAAGTTTAGATTTCTCCATCTTGAGCCTTTACAATATGGCTGATGTGAACATCCTGTTCAGACGTGGGAGCCTGTTTCTGCAGGGGCAAATCATACATAGAATTCACAGGAGGAAGATCAAGAGCACTTTGAATTGTGCTGGGTTCTGCCACGCTGCCTTCCAATTAGATTGTTCTGAACTCACACCAGATAAGAGTTATTGATTACCTATATCTTGGAAAATATTGGGTAGGCGTAATCTTTTAAATTTCTGCCGTGTCATGGATTAAAGTGTGTATTCCTTTCCTTTCAATTTGCTTTTTGTAAACCATTGAGGATATCTTTTCACATTTTTATTGCATCTTTTATTTCTTTCCTCTTGAATTGTTTATAATCTCCCCCTGTTCTTTTCCACTGGCTTCTCTAGTTCCCTGATGGTCCCTAAAGCTCTCTACCTTAGCAGTGAATCCGACACAGACAATGTCGGCTTACTTCTTACTCAGGCTAGGTACGTGCTACAGGCATCAAGGCTTTCCCCTGATGTCATCCGTCCTTTTAAAATTAGATGTAAAGCAGTAATACATACATAAAATACCCATTTTGATCCGAGCTATATACTCTGTTTACTTCCTTGTGTATTTTCCTGAAATTAAATGGACTCTGTGTGTTAGGTCCCTGGGGCTGTCTTAACCAACTGCTACAACCATGGCGCTTAAAACAACAGAAATATATTTTCACAGAGTTCTGAAGGCCAGAAGTCTGGAATCAAAAGTGTCTTGGGGTCACCATCCCCGTCCCCCCAGGTCTCTAGAAGAGACCCCTTCCTTGCCCTCCTCCAGTTTCCAGAAGCCCAGGTGTCCCTTAGGAGTGGCTGATGATTCTAGTCTCTGCCTTCCTCTTCACATGGCTCTCATGTATGCAGCGTTTCAACAAAATAATGTAATGTGTCACTGTGAATACAGCCAACCCGCTAATCCAGACAGATTCCCACCTGGGGATCCTTAGGTACGCCGCAAAGACCCCCTTTTTCCCAATGAGGCCTTCTTTACAGGTTCTTAGGTTTGGGGTGAGAACACACGCTTGGAGGCCACCATTCGCCCTGCCACACATCGCTTCTCATTTGCTTTCTTTTCTATGGCCCATTACTGTGGAGAAAATGCCCCACAGAGGCATCTTCTTTCAGTTGCCCCTGGTGTCAGCCCAGAGCCTCCCTTGTGGGAGCCTTTCTCCAGCCTTGCTTTTCCTAGAGAAGCCACTCTGCTGGGTCCCTGCTGGTATACTGGAGCTCCCCATCTCCCTTCCCAGGTCCCTCTCTCGGGTCCCAGAAAGTGTCACTTCTCCATCTTCAGCTGTGATTGACGTTGGATAAAAAAAATTCCAAGTTGAAAATACTTTGGACTAGAACTGTGAAATCATTTTGCTTCACTTTCTAGCTTTCCACGGCGTCAGGCGCTATTCTGATTCCCATGCCTGTTTCTTCTTCAAGTGTTAAACATCTCCTGTCTACCCATGATGCCCTATAATTCCCATAACAAAAATTCGTTAGATTTAAATTTTTTTTGAAATTATATGTTTGTGTGTATATGTGAACGTGCACGTGGCTTCCCGCAGAACACAGGAAAGGGTGTCAGATCCCTTAGAGCTGGAGTTACAGGTAGTTGTGAGCCACCCTGTGGGTGCAGAGAACCAAACTCGGGTCCTTTGGAAGAGCAGCCAGTACTCTTAACCACTGAACCATCTCCCACACCCCTGTAACAACAACAACAACAACAACAAAATCTATTTATCAGCTTGAGCACCTTCAATTTGTGGGTTACGGCTATTTCTTTTATAGTCTATCCATCCACATTTTGTATGTTGTTTAAATCACTCCTACTGCTGGCCTTGAACTCCCAATCCTCGACGTCCTGAGTGCTACAATTACAGGTGTGTACCGCCACACCCACCCAGCTTACCCCCCACTTTCCCCCTTTAAATTCTGACCGTAGCAATCCTCCTTTAAAAACAATTTTAATTTCTGAAGCTTAGGTTACCCACCAAAAGTATTAAATGGAAAATTCAAGATGTAATTCATGGATTTCTATCAACATTTCATGAATCATTCATAAGGTTCCCAATTATTCGGTTTTGTTTTTGTTAGCCTCTTACTGTACCTAATTTATAAATTAACTTCTTCACAGGTATGCATAGGAAAATGCAGGGTTTAGTGAGGTTTGCAGGTTCGGGCATCCCTGGGACCTTGGACCTGTTCCCTGGGGATCATCGATGAGCACAACAGTTGGATATTAGAATTCTTGGCTTGAACATTTGTCTTTTAAAAATGTTTTTAAATTGTAAATTATTTACATACATATATGTGTGTGCATGTGTGGGTGGGTGGCTGTGTGCACTGTGTCCTTCTGTCTCAAGACAAGGGTCTCTCTGTGTCGTGTTCTCTGCCCTGACTTGCCTTACCACCTCTCTCCCTCACTGCCTGGTTCTGACCGTAGGCTGGCAGCAAGGGTCCGTCTTTCTTTCTCCGCCCTCTCCTGTCTTTCCCAAAGCACAAACCACAGCACCAGACACCGAGTGGCACCGTACAAAGCTGAACAGCATGGTGGTTGAGACACGACACCCTCAAACATTTGTCTTAAAGTTCCTCAAATGCCATGTGAGGGCTCATATGTTCATTTATGTAAGACGAGTCTCGGGCCAAAATGATCTCACTGCCATGAAACTCGGGCAGATATAGAGAAAATACGTTTTAGAAGATGAAGTGACATGTGGTGCATTTTAATTCTAGGTTCTACATTTTAAAACGAAACTGTGAGTCTCCAGGCTTAATCCTTGGATTATCCAAGAAGGCGCGCGCCAAGGTTCTGAGACATAACCCTGCATTTCACAGCCCACGCGGCGTACTCCGCTCCACTCTGGTCCTCTGCTGTCTCCTCTCAGTCAGTTGTCAGTCAGGGCAGCCTGGAGCAGGCTCATCTCATGCAAAATCCAGCAGGTGGAAGCCGCTTGGTGAGGTTGGGGACTTGGTTTTGGCTATGTGAAGGCCAAAGTCACTGCTTGGGAGCGCTAAAAAGGGAGCAGCAAGCATGCCTGCCCCTGCTCTCTGCTGAAATTATTGTCTCGAGGTTCCGTTGAGTTCTTGATCTCTAAATATAGGACCTTTGCTCCACTCTGATTCCTTTCTGTTTGTTTGTTAGTTTTTTTGTTTTGTTTTTTTCTTTTGGTGAGGTCTCACTGTGGTCCAGGCTTGACTCTTAGATTCTTTCTGCCTCTCTTCCGAGATGGTCTCTGAACCTTGAGGGTGGGATGGAGTGCTCATTAGTCACTTAGTTTTAGCACTTCGACTAGTTATGAGTCCCTGGCCAAGGTTGAGGGCAGCACTAATCTATGGGTTTACATATTACTATTTAGAGGCAGCCTGGACAATATATCCACTTATCAAAACCACACCGTGGCAGAAGCTGGGCAGGGCTACTTCCCTACCTAGAAATGCAGAAGCAGCAATCAAGAGAGGGAAATAATTTCTAGGGACCCAGGCTTCCATGTTCAGCTCCTTGCTGGTCCAGCATCCAAGAGAGGCAAATCTGTGAGTTGATAGACTTAGGTTCCTGACTAAGGCCTATGCCCCAAGTCATGGACTTTTGAGCAGGTTTATAATATAGGCGTGAGCTCCATCCTGTGGAGCAAGGTGAACGCAGACATTTTGGCTGCTCCTCTAGAGCTTAGAGTCAGCCCATGTGGTGGCTAAGAAGAGCAAGGCTTGGGCTTTCCAGAAATGCTCAGTACTGGCTTATGGAGATAGGCAGGAAACACTGGTATGCAGAGAGTCCGCTAAGTGAAAGACGCCAGACTGCAGGGCCTTTTCTGTCCCTGCAGGTGCAGTTGGCTAGGCTGTGGCAACCATGAGTGAGGCCTCCATGCCCTTACTGTGGGACACCTTCCTGTCTTGCACCCCATGGTTACCCCTGTGGCATTACCTTCCCAGCCTGGTGCCTTCCTACCTGGCTCCTGCCCCTTATGGTGGACACCAACTCCGCATGCTTTGTCTCCAAGTATTTCCCGGGCTGTGGGCAGGCCTGCCTGAAGGGCCTTGCAGTGCCCTCAGTGGCCTCTGTGTGGAGTTGCAGTCTGTCCGTTCCCTGGCCTCTGGGCAGGCGGCCTTATCCCAGGGCAGCACTCAGCCCTTTTCCCTTTCCCTGTCCTAGGCGGAAACACTCACTCCCGTGTGTGGATTGCTCCTCCTGAGCCAGTGTTTACATTTTGCACTGGGACTAGGGATGGGTGGTGCTATTCATCCAGAACTGTCACACACATGCTCTCAAGTGACCCTCATAAACAGCTCTGCTCAGGGACTGGGCAAGGTTAATTCAGAGAGGCAGAAGCAGCAGCCTGGAGAGGGGAAGTGGTTTCTGAGAACTCAGGCCTTCTGTGTACAAGTAGCTCCTTGCTGGTCCAGCAGAGAGAGGCAAAGTCTGGGAGTAGACAAAGAACAATTTCAACGAGGGTCCCCGGCTTCACTCCAGCCTTGGTCCCCAGGGCCCTGAACCCTGCCTGCACCCCAAAACACCAGTAGAGCCTGAGGGGAATCAGGGAGAATCCCAGGCCCTCCTAGTTCAGTCCTGTACCTGTGGGTGGAGATTGTCCGTCTGTTTCCAAACTGCTTGGGTTGGGGATCCCTGCCCAGTGTCCTCTGCTTGTACGGGCCTCTGCCCTGCCTCCTTCAGAGGGCAGTGAGGTACAGTGGGGACAAAGACCATGGCTGTCAGTGCTCAGGCTCGCGGAGACCTGGAGTCAAGAGTGGCCTGGAGTGTGCTGGGTAGGGGTTGATCTTTGATACAAACTTTTCTCGTGACTGACACTCAGCCAAGAGTTGCACTCACACATCCTTGCTCAGTATGTGTGTGTGGGGTGTGTGTGTGTGCGCGCGTGCGTGCGTGCGTGCGTGCATGCATGCACAAATGTGTGCGCACACACATGTGAGGAAACAGCAAACAGAACTGGCTGCCAGGCAGGCATTCTACACATACTACCCTAGCAACCCTTGAAACAACTAGTGTCGGGGTGGGTGGTAAGATGATGAGGCCTCCTTTATAGACAAGGGAGTTGAGGTCCCAAGAGCTTGAAAAACTTCCCTGAGATTGCATCGGATGCGGCTTGGCCAGTGTGATCTCAGAGGCACCTGTATGATTGTGTGCCATCGGATAAAGGTGGGGTTCCCAGACTGCTTCTATTCTTTCAGATCAAGAGGGTCTGAGAGCCTAAGTCCCAGCCAGTCTTCTCTTGCACGGTCAGATAGTCAGAGCTGAGCCCCTTGAAGGAGAAACAAGAGATAAGATGGAGAGCTGTGAACACCAGGCCGGGTTGTGACAAAGCGTGCTTTCCCGGTGCCCCCAGGGACAGAGCTCATGGACACGCTCAGCCAAGGAGTGCTAAATTCAGGTCCCAAACCAGGCGGGGTTAGTGTCAGACCGTCCAGGCCTGCCTCTGTGCAGCCTGCTTCCCCCCTCTGCCCCCCCCCCCTCCCCCGCAGCAGCCTTCTCCCTGGAGGGCATGGGGGTGGGGCAAATCTGGGAGCCACGAGTCTCCACACCAGCCCTCTGCATTGGCAGGCCGAAAGCCGCCTGACCTGGGCGGAGGTGAGCATTTCTGTCATTCCCTAGGATTCCCTGACAAGGTAGGCCGGCTTAGAAATAGACAAGGATTGCAGCTGCTGGTGGGGGCAGCAAACCTTTGAGATTTGAGGTCACAGTAAAAGGGAAGAGGAAGCGACGAATAGCATTTCTTTATTTTTGAGACAGGGTCTCACCGTGTAACCCTAGCTGGTCTGGACCGTGCTATGTGGATCAGGCTGGCTTTGAACTCAGAGATCTGTTTGTACCTCTGAGTGCTGAGGATAAAGGGCATGCCACCATGATGTTTTTATTATTATTATTATTATTATTATTATTATTATTATTATATTTCCTATCTTCTGCTTCTCCCCCATCTCTCCCCATACCTGATTCCTCTCCCGACTTCCTGTCCTTTTGGTTTTCTTCCAACTCTCTTTTATCTTCATGGTTGGATCCTTGGAATGAGCCAGGGTATGGGGGTTTCTGGCCTAGCCCAGACCATTTCTATTGCTGTCCTAAACCCTCTTGGTATTCTAAAGTTTCACCACAAATTGTATGTTAGTTTATTTAGCTAAAGACTTGATGCCTTGTGGACACAGGTAATGCGTATGTGTTTGGATGAATGGGAAGCAGGCATCACGGGCAATTTAGTCGTGAAGAGTTTGTTCATCCATTTATATTAGAGCTCAGCATATGCTATTCACCAGAGAGGGCCTGTGCGACAAGTTCTTGTTACAGATACTGGGCCGGAATCCGGAAGCTCTGCGAGAGCTGAAGTTGGGCCTGCCTGGATCCCCCTGCCTGGTCCCCTTCCTCACACCCCTCATTTTCTTTGACAGTGATCTGAGGCATGCTGCCGGGGTGTCACAGTGGGACAGGGGTGAGTGGAGCTCCAGAGGAGGCCCAGTTGCCAGGATTGTCCCTTCTGTGGCTTGTTACAACAACATGAATGCTCTGGAAACAGGGATGGATCTCAAGCACCTCTGTGTCCCCCCACCGGCAACAGGCTACAGCCTAGCAGGGTTTGAGACTCTGTTAATTGAGCAAATGAAGGCACCAGAGTGACCAGGGCCCTAGGGAAAGGTCCTGGAGCCTCAGTCGAGGTGGAGGACTGTCACCCTTGGCCCCTGCAGACCTGGGTGGCTGACCCTCCCCTGTCTCCCCCGGAGAGACGCCGGCCTTCCTGTTTTGGCAGTGGCTCTCAGGTATTCTGTCTGTACAGGCTCAGCTGGCAAGGGATCTCACAATGCTTTCACAGAGGGCCAGCCCTGGGTGGAGTCCGGCTGCAAGTTCAGTCAGACCTCCTTGGGCAGAAGGAAGGAAGACGGGTTACGGCTGTGAGACGCTGTGGCTTTGAAAGTCTTCCTCCTGAATTTTCTTGTTTGCAAGGCGTGGAGGTGCTTAGGGAAGCATTGCATATTTCATGAAAGAGTGGGGATGAGTCACTGGGAAATCAGGCTGCCCATCTTACCTACCCCAGGTCACAGCGCGACATCTGCGTCACAGGCTTGGTTACAATGGTATCTCTCCCTCCTCCTCCTCCTCCCTCCTCCCCCTTTCCGCCCCTCTTGGTACACATGTGGAGTATTACCCATATCTGCATGTAAGTAAGTTCAACCAGAATCTAGACAGCTGGGATAGGGGGTCTCCTGATTGGTTCTTTCCAACTGTGCAGGTCTGAGAGGAAGGCCAGGGATCTGGGATGTTGGCCAGACACTCCCACAAAGCAGCCAGAGTCTGGCTGGGGATTTGTGGGGGTCTGACGTGAATAGGCAGTCCACACACGAACCTGAGGGGGCAAAGACTAAAACCAGCCTGACTTAAACATCCCCTCTTTTGCTCTGGACCAGACACCAGGGGAGGCAAATGTAGGATGATGGGATGTAAATTGCCATTTGTTAGCCAATAGCCAGTTGTTCCTCCTCAGGCTCCTCCACACGGCACATAGGATTGCGGTGATCTCATTTTTGACCAATGGCCAGCGCATTCAGCTGTCTGGTGAAATAATCTATTAACTGGGCACCTGCCAATTGTCTGGAATAGGAACGAGTTCAGGCATATGTTTTAAAAAGTGATAACATTGTTATGGGTCCTGCCTAGACAAGGAGATGGGAAACATGAGCCAGCCAGTGCTAGCTCTGAAGTTAGATTTAGATGAGGTGTTGTGTTCGGCGTAGACGCGATACCCCACGACGGACCTCTTTTTTCTCTGCATAGTTTTGTGGCAGTGGTTCTCAACCTGTGGGTCACAACCCCTTTGGGGGAATCGAACAACTTTTCACAGGTGTCGTCTAAGACCACTGGAAAATACAGATGTTTACATTATAATTCATAACAGTAGAAAAATTACAGTTGTGAAGTAGCAACGGAAATAATCTTATGGTTGGAGGTCACCACAGCATGAGGAACTGTGTTAAAGGGTCACAGCCTTAGAAGGTTGAGAACCACTGTCCTATGGGATCCAAGGGCACACCAACATGTGCCCACAGCATCTGGACCTTGAGTGAGGACCTGGGCACAGGGAGCTAGAGGGCCATTTGCTGGGTCTCACAGCTGCAATAGAACTCACTTCTCCCGGCTCCTCATCCTGTGGCCACGTGAGCACCTGTGTTTTCAGAGAGGCCATCACTCACAACTGTGTGTTCACACTTCTTCAGGA
Source organism: Peromyscus maniculatus bairdii (assembly GCF_049852395.1). Classification (NCBI taxonomy): domain Eukaryota; kingdom Metazoa; phylum Chordata; class Mammalia; order Rodentia; family Cricetidae; genus Peromyscus; species Peromyscus maniculatus. Next base: position 24,891,558 of record NC_134863.1, read on the forward strand.
CCCCCCATGATGCTGGCTGGTGATGAGGGCAGCCGTGCTGATCCTCAGCCTACCACAAACTGAGTGTGTGATGTGAGGGACCCCTGCCTTTATCCTGGTTATGCAAGACTTAGGCAAGTGGTTACAAGTACCACTGCTTCATCCAAACTCTACACCTAGCTAGGGCAGGATGGGAAAGCCGGGGCCGCCAGACAGCTTCTGCATGAGGACTGAGCACAGCCAGGCCCTTTGGATGGAAAAAGCTTACAAAAGAGGCTCTTGTGTGGCCATTGCTTATCTGTGGTGATCATGACAACAGCTATCATTTATCAAGCACTACATAGGCCAGGCATTTCTTTATTTTACTTTTATTTTTGGCTTTATTTATACTCGTTTATTTAATTATTACACAGTAAATGTGTCCTTTGGTTATTCCCATTTTGTAGATGGGAAAATTGAGACAGTGAGTGAGAAGTACTTTCCCAATCACAAGGACAGATGAGACTCAACCTAAGCGCTTACCCACAATACCTTGCTATGGAGTCTGGGTTGAGGAGGAAGGCTGGGTGGCTGCTGCTTTCGTGATACAGTAGAAAAGCCCACTTGTGGTTCTGTTGGGTTGTGCCGGTTGCCTGGTGACCTCGGGATCTTCTCCAGGTCTTTTTTATTTTAACCTGTCATCTCTCAGACATCCATGAAGTCTGTCAGGTGCCGTCAGTCCCAAGGTCTTCGCACATTGTCTCTGTGGACTATGCTGGCTTCTTCCTTGGCTAACTTGACCTTCGGTTAGCACCAGCGCTCACACATCGACTTTTTAGCTTTCAAAATGTTGTTTCATATAAATCTTATGGATTTATATATTAAAAAATAAATCCATAAATCTTATGGATTTATATCCTTAAAGAAACCACAAACAAAAAATCCTCTTTGCTGCATATTATTTCAATTTAGAGAGGAAATAAATTTGCACGTGTATTTCATCTGCTGTCTTGACTCAGAAATTCTGTGTTAATAATTTTATATGACAAATCGACCGCATTTTGAAAATGCTTCATTTCATTTACTTCTTGCCTTCATAAAGTGTCATTTTCCACCCGGGGGTGGAGCATATTGGCTCATCTTTCTGGAGAGTGTGCTACCTCCCTTCTCTAGCAAAGCCCAAAGCCTTGCGTTCGGGACGGTCACTGCTACGTGGGTTATACCTTCGATTCCAGGGATGGGGGGTATTTGTGGAAACCTGAATAAAACTCTAAATAAAAGGCTTCAGGGCCTTCTAGAAGCCATTGGGGATAACACTGTAGAAGACTGGCAGTGTTTTCTCTTGGTTGGTTACTGGAGTGTGATTTCTGACAGTGTCAAAATAAATATTACAGAGCCCTTGCTATCCTCAGAGGGGTCGCTTTCTAGGCTGGCCTGTAGTCACAGCAGACAGAAGGTGTGAATTAGCACCGTGAGCAACGTCCAAGATGACTGTGAGAGCTCGGACCACACACACCGGAGAGTATTTGTAGGCTGTAGAGAAACCAGCGTCACGTCACGCATTGCTCTGGCGAAAACAGCAATGCTATGATTCCAGCCCCTGGAAACAGTATCAAGAGAAGAGCTCATGTTGTCCACAGAACATCCCACAGTCGTGGGCTACTCTCACAATCAGGGCTCCCTGGGGCTGAAATTAAGCCGAGAAATGGTCTCCTTGGTAGGGAAAACCTAGGGCCAGGTATGGTGGTGCGTGCCGGCAGCCCCAACACTTGGGGATCCTGAAGCAGGTCAGAGTTTGGGTTCAGCTTAGCAACACCATGAGACCCTTTCTCAAAACATCCCATCATCTCCCCAAAAGGGGAATGCAATGAACATTTAGGCTTAAATAGGAAAATGCACTTTTTTTTTTCTAAAAAATATTCTTGTCGTGGTACATTTTAAGGCTTGTCTAACTGGCATTCTTTCCTGGGCTCCTTTATTTCTTCTTGTCCTTCCTTGGTCCCATTTGCCTGTCTCCGGTGTCCCCCAGCCTGCCTCTGTTTCTTTCTCCTCTACTCGATCAGTTGACCAAAACATTTCGGCTTGAGTTCTGCTACGTGCAAACGCAATGCTCCGTGTTTAAGACACACATGAGAATGAGGGCCAGTCTCTCCTCTAACTGGGCAGCCTTTATATCCCGGGTAAGTGTTATGAAGAAAATCTCTGTGCTCTGGGAGCGGTGTGCAATGACCTTGACCTGAGGCTATCAGATCCATCGAAGAGAAAGTGCCTGGAAAATTCCAGAGGTGCAGAGTTAGCTATGTGCTGCTTAGGCCGCAGTGTAGGATGGTGTAGATGGAAGTGCTCTGGGCTTAAGGAGAGTCACTGCTTCCTGATGGCACTTTCCCCTGATCAGCTAGGTAGGCCTGTGACTTCCCAGGCTTCCAGAGTGGGTGTGTATCACAGACCTTGGAGAGAGCATTTTTTTTTTTTTTTGCCTCCAAAATGTAGCAGTGGAGGTGTAGAGTATGGATGTGTGGGGGGGGGTGAGGGGGTGTGGGGTATGGGTGTTGGGGGTATGTATATGTGGGTGTGGGAGGTGATATTTGCTCTTCTTTTTTGAATCTCTCTCTCTCTCTCTCTCTCTCTCTCTCTCTCTCTCTCTCTCTCCCCCCCCTCCCCACACACCTCCCTCCTGGCAAACTTCAAAGTCTCGTATTCAGGACAGTCATCACCACATGGGTTATGTCCTGATTCTAGGGGCCATTTGTGGACATCTTTTAATAAAACTCTGTAAATAAGAGGTTATAGAGGCTTCTGGAAGTCGTTTGGATAATAGTGTAGAAGAAATCAGAGTGTTTTCTTCTGGTGGGCTGCTGGAGAAGAAGGACCATAAACCATAAAAGTTAGCATCTGCGTTGGTCGGGATGTGAAAACAGACACAAAAAATAAACGAAACATTAGCATCCACCTTTGGGCTCACAGCCATGGCTGTCGCCTGCTGTCCTTTTGTGCCTTTGCGAAGGTCCCCTTCCTTTGCTCCCAGTGAGGGATCTGTCAGGACAGGGCCTCATGGGAAGTCTGAGCCTGCGGGCTCCCTGGGGACCAGCCTCTGCGTGCCCATCTCTCTCGGGAGACTGCGTTCATAGGACACAGGGAGATGTTGAACTAGAAACGACTTCTCATGGCCTGTGTCCTCAAAAGACATGGCCAGCACGGAGAGATCAAAGACCTCCTTGATCGTGTGAGGCAGTACAGACAGGTCGGGGTTCAGCCCGTCCAGGGGGAAGGGCCAACGTGAAAACGCAAAATAAAGTTTTTTCTCAAAGCAATGTATGCTCCTCTCAGAGAGAAAGATCAAAGCAGATGGAGGGGAAATGTCACTCAGAATCCTGCCACTCAGAGAAATAAAGGATAATCAGTCTCGTTACTTCCATATTTTTATTTCATATTTGTTTGTATTCATTAAATGCTGAACATAACTTGTAATTTATATTTGGAACAATGCATGCATATTTAAATTGTTTTTATATATATTTCTCTGTGTGTGTGGAGGTGTGTGTGGACCACAGGGCACATGTGGAGGTCAGAGGGCAGTCTATGGGGAGTTGGTTCTCTCTTCCCATCGTGTAGGTCCCAGGGATTGAACTCAGGTCGTTAGGCTTAGTGGCTGATGCCTTTCCCCTCTGACCCACCTCACTAGCGCACATGTTTCATTTAAAAATATGAAATAGAAAAGCCATCTCATCACAGTTTCTTTTCTGTCCTTGGAAACACAATTGAGTTCACGTAGTATATGTCATGTTCAAAGTTCAAGTTGAGCTGCAGTGTTCAGAGGTCTCAGACAGCTCTTGGCACAATACAGGCTCCGTGATGTGTCTCTGGGATTTTTTTTGAGTCTGTCTGGCTAGAAAAGCAAGAAAAAAAAAAATCAAAAAACCTGAGCAGAAGGTCAGGGGGTTTCCTTTTAAAGCCGGAAGTGGTTGAATTGGGAATTGCTCTTTGGAAACCTAGTGTGGGCAGAGTGGGGTGGGCGGAGTGCGATAAAACTCAGAGGGACTGTCCGGAGGTACACTGGAGAAGTCACAGCTGGGACTGTGGGGCTGCAGGGGACAGGCCTGGCTCATTTTGGAAACTATATATGTGTGTGTGTGTGTGTGTGTGTGTGTGTGTGTGTGTGTGTGTGTGTGTGTGTGTATGCCATCTTTCTATTGTTTCTACATACCTGTTGTGGATATCACTCTATATAAAGAAAACATTGGCCAGTGACCAGGCAGGAAGTATAGGCGGGACAAGGAGAGAGGAGAATTAGGGAAACAGGAAGAAGGAGGGAGAGACACTGCAAGCCACCGCCAGGACAAGCAGCATGTAAAGACGCCGGTAAGCCACCAGCCATGTGGCAAGGTATAGATTTATAGAAATGGGTTAATTTAAGATATAAGAACAGCTAGCAAGAAGCCTGCCACGGCCATACAGTTTATAAGTAATATAAGTGTCTGAGTGATTATTTTATACGTGGATTGTGGGACTGTGGGGCTTGGTGGGACCTGGAGAGAAACCCTCCAGCAACACATACCTATTTAGTTTCCCCATCTCCTCCATTCCCAGCCTATTTCCCACTTTGGGTTTTTGTTGTAGTTGCTGCCGTTTTCATCTACCTGTCTGTCTGCCTGTCTATCTAGCTATCTTTCTATCTATCTGTCTGTCTGTCTATCTATCTATCTATATTTTGGGTTTCTCTGTGTAGCTCTGGCTGTCCTGGAACTCACTCTGTAGACCAGGCTGGCCTCGAACTCACAGAGATCCGCCTGCCTCTGCCTCCCAAGTGCTGGGATTAAAGGCGTACACCCCCATACCAGACTCTGTTTCCAAATTTGGCCACTGCCACCATCCGGAGCATACACATTTGCAAATTCCAGCAACAATGTGTCTTTTAACCTGGGAATCTTAACTGACTTTTCCTCTTGTTAGTTTATGACCTAAAATGATAGCTTTCAAAGGGTTCCACAATCCCGCTATGAATATGTGTTTTATTCCACGTGACTCCTTGTGGGTAGACACGTGTGGGTAGGCACGCATGTAATCCCCAGCCCCGAAACCTATCCTGTCACAAGCACTGTGGCCCAGCCCCCTCATGTGCTGTGGAGAAACGAAGCGGCCAGTAGTGTCAGGCATACGAACTTCAGCATTTCTCTTCCCCCAGAGAACTCTGGTCAGCTCTGCCCGTGATGCAGTGGCCATGGCCGCTTACACTGAGCAGAATTCATTGGCAGGGTTTCCAGCGTGCCTCATGGTTTTAGGCCTCCACATAGGCAGCTTCTCCCACCACACATCCTGCAGGTTCCCTTGTCTCAGGACCGCAGCTCACTCACAGGCTGGCTGGATCAGCAGCATAAATGGACAGCTAGGGTCTCTGCCTGGCCCAGAGCCTGGATTCTCCTTGTATGTGGCCATGCTTTGCATGAGAAAATAATGTCTGTCTCAGACGTCTTCAGCCCAAACAGCAGTCTCCTTCACAGAGTCTAGAGATGTGAAGGGAAATTTCCCATTTCTCTGAAAAACTGTATCATTTAAATACTCTGTATGGATAGTGTGCATGTGTGTGTACCATTCCCCCACTCTTAATGTTTTCAAGTTCATTTCTAGTAGGCCCTCGGGTAAATGTCTACATCAATTGGCACATCAGAATCTCACAGGGCCCTTGTCAGACAATGCTTAAAAATGCCAGATAATTATTCTTTAAAACAATAAATATTGCATATTTCTATGTATAAGGAGCCAGGGTGGGTGATGACTGTTGAAAGCAGGATTTGTTATGTAGCCCAGGCTGGGTATAGTTTCCTTTTCTTCTCTCTTTCTCTCAATCTCTCTCTCTCTCTCTCTCTCTCTCTCTCTCTCTCTCTCTCTCTCTCTCTCTCTCTCTCTCTCTCTCTCTCTCTCGTCATCCTATGTAACTCTGGATGACCTGAAACTCACTATGTAGAACAGGCTGGTGTCAAACTCTGAGACCCCCTGCTTCTGCTTCCTGAGTTCTGGGGTTAAAGACATGCGCCACCACTGCCCATCAGGCTCCAAACTCCTGATCCTCCTCCTCCTGCCTCCCAAGTGCTGAGATCACAGCATACCTTGAGCTGTAGATTTGGAGGCGAAGCCGTGGAGCCCCAATTTTCTCCCTTTGACTGCTGGGGATGAGCTCAGGGTCTTACTCATGCTAAGCAAGCACGCTCCCATCGAGCTGTATCCCTACCCTGGTCCCTGTTCTGCTTAAACAACGGATTTAGTTTGTTCCTAACTAACTAACTGCTGGAACGCCCCCTTCCCCATGCTGTTCCTGACTAAGTTACAAAATGGCTATTATCCGATTGAAATTCAATTTGGAGAGCTGGGGGATAAAGCGCTCTCCTTGCAAGACTGAGGACCTGGGTCCAAGCCGTAGAACCCATACTCTAGATGCTGGGTGTGGTGGTGCCTCACTGTACTGCCCAGCCTGGCTCCCCACACACGCATCTACTGCCTCAGCCTCCTGAGTGCTGGGACTACAGATGGGCCCCACCATCCCTGGCTTCCCCTGTTCCCCTGTTCCCCTGGATCATCTTAAACCTACAAGAAACCCAAATGCTGGATTTCCTGAGGTGCTCCAACTGCAAGAAATTCAGACAATCCAAAGTGAATAGAAGAGTACATTCAGGCAGGAAATCTGCTTGCTGTCTGAGTGAGCATTGTAAGCCCAGATGGCTGTTACATGAGGGGTACTCTTGTGTGTGTGTGTGTGCTCCAGTTCCTAAAGTAATGAGGAGGCACTAGTTATAACCCACCCACCCCCAAATCCCACAGGCATCCAGATAAACCCACCAAGCATGCTTCTCTTTGCCCCAATTCCTACTTGAAACAAGAGGGGAGCTGCAGAGAGGCAGAGTGGAGACGACTTCCCAGAGCAGCCCCCCCACAGTCCCGAGCCCCTGATCTATGAGCACACCCATCAGGGAGGAAGCAGCGGGCCCGGGACTTCGCTTTCTTTCCGGCTGTTCTATTTCCTCACTCTGTGACCTTGGGGAAATCACCTGTTGGCGCAGCAGCTTCTGAATCTGGAAACAGAGTCAGAGCACCCGCCTCACAGAGCACTGGAGATTAATGGATGTGATAGACTTTATTTCCTCAAGTCTAGACCGCTGTCAGTTGTAATCCACTCAAAAATTTGCAGGTGGAAAAAAACCTATCGTGCAAAATGTGTTCACTGTAAAACATTCAAACTGCAGCAAATCAGAATGTTAAAGGTTCATGGCCGGGAATACTCAAAAGGTCCCCAGTTCAATTCCCAGCCCTGAGGTTGCGGGTGAGGGAGAGAAAATCATACTCCTATTGGGGAAACAGGATAAATAAGCGCGCGTTGGCTGAGAGAAGATTCTAGACAGATGTTACTGTGGATGGCCTTCCAGGTTGAGGATCTGCATTCTGTGCTGGAGTTTCCATGTCACTGTCCAGCAGTCTGACACAAGGATGCCTCTCAGGCTGGGCGGTGGTGGTGCACGCCTTTAATCAGCACTCGGGAGGCAGAGCCAGGTGGATCTCTGTGAGTTCGAGGCCAGCCTGAGGGAGAGTTCCGGGACAGGCACCAAAACAAAACAGAGAAACCCTGTCTCCAAAACAAAACAACAACAAAAAGAATGCCAGTGTGTCCCATAGTTAGGTGCCAAATCCAGTGTGAACAGGTTTGGGCCCGTTGTGGTGTCTTTGCCATGTGGATGTTCCTGTTCTAGAAGGTCAGAGGGCCTCTCCTCATGTGCTCTGGATTGAGTGGCTCCTCGCTTTCCATCAGCTTCTTCACACCTGACCCATGCCTCCCAAGCCGCCCCATGCCACTGCAGTCAGGGCTGGATGGTACTGGTCCAGGTTCCAGGGAGGGACAGTGAGCCGGGAGGCGACTGTCTTCACCTTCTCCACTCAGTCTCTTCAGAGGAGAGAAAGAAGACACTGCAGGATGTAGCTCAGGGGTGGAACATGTGCGAGTGGGTGAGAGGCCCAGGAGTCCAACCCCAGCACCCCAGAAGACAGCAAACAGACAGACCGACAGACACTCTGGCAATGTCCACTGATTTTTGTTGAAGAGTTTTAAGAACATTTCGAATTTTGCAAAGCATTCTTATAATACCCTGGTATCTTCACGTGGGTACCATAACAAAATAAGCCTGTTTCCAACCCCATATCCTGATATATATATATATTAGATCTTACTTTGTAGCCCAGGCTGGTCTTCTTCTTGTTATGTAGCACAGGCTGGCCTCAAATTTGCAGTTGTGCCTTAGCCTCCCGAGTGCTGGGTTTATAGGTGTGAGCCACCAAACTCCACAAGTCCTGAAACCTGCTTGTGTTGTGTGTGTGTGTGTGTGTGTGTGTGTGTGTGTGTGTGTGTGTGTTCCCTAAGAGCCTGTGACCTAGGAATTTGGATTATGAGAAACACTCCTGGTGACTTTTAAATTTTTATTTCAAGTGAGCATACAAAGTAACAGATTCTTTAAGGCATTTTTCACACGTGTGCCATTGTGTGTTGTGTGTGCATCACTCTGGGAAGTGATGCCTTAAAGGACCCTGTGGGGTTTCGCCGTTTTCACTGTGAGGGGAACTTCACTGATGCAGGATCTGAAGCTAGTCTTGTAGTGTCCTTGCACACACACCTAGTCCTGCCCCAACGTGAGCAGCACGCATCAGCTAATGGGGCCGGAAGTTCAGCCTCCCAAGGCTTATTGATTTCCTGCAAGGACGTCACCGCAAAGCTCACAGCAATGGACTCAAAATTTGAGTCACAATCTGCATTTTACACAAACACACCGGTGATTCTTAAGCACGGTCAGATTTTGGAACGATTGATATTTAACAGTCCCATGGACCTGTAAAGGGTGAATCCAGGGTCCGCACAGGCGTATAGGGCTCCTGGGTCAAAGGCAGGCTTTAACTGGATATAGCCATCTGTGCACATGCCTGGCCCTGGGTCTTCCCTAGGGACAAGTCCTGGGGCCCCAAATGCTCTTAGTAACGCTAGTGTAACTACTGAAGCCACATCCCACCTCCCTTTTTAGGGGCTGGGAGCCTTGAAACTTGCAGACCAGACCAGCTTTGAACTTACAGAGATCCCCCTGCCGCAGCCTCCCAAGTGCTGAGATTCCAGCACACCCGGCCTCTCCCACCCTTTCTTTAATCTAATTCTGTTTAATTTAAATATTTTTATTTGGGCTATTAAGAGTTTCCCGATGAGACTGGAGTTCCTAGTTCCTAATATGGAGTCCAGGAGCCCCTGAAATCTCAAGAAGACTTGTAAGTGAATAAGAATATTTTTCTGGGAGAGAGTCCAGAACTGCTGCCAGATTCCCGAAGGCATCCTTGGCCCTAAAGGGAGAAAGATTGAGGATCGGAACACAGGAATTTTAGAAGATGAAACAGTGAGAAGTGATGAGCTGGGTGGGGATTTCTGAACTACCGACTGGACTGACCCAAAGCACAGTCTCATCTACACATTCCTCCTCCCTGCTTCCTCCTGCTTCTCTGTGTCCCTTTATTTCTCCCTCCCTCCCTCATTCCGATTTTCTTCTTTGTCCCATCTCACTGGCCCCCCTCTCCCCCACCCCCAGAGTATCTCCCTTGTTCACTGGAGTCGGAGGCAAATTGTACACTCAGTTTGTTCCCCTTATAGAGTGTCGATTTATGTGAGCGACTCTTGTTTTTAAGATTGTGTTGGACTCCTGCTGTTTCTCTGGTTGAGGGAGAAAACAGGGCTTTAGGTACCCCGAATCCCTGCTTTATGGATCTGGCCCGTTAGGAGGTTTTCCGTGGACAGAATGGCTGGGGGCGGGTACGATCAGCATGCATGTCTGCCTCTCCCCGCTCTTGTCCTGAGTTTGATTCTGATAAAGAGTGACTGGCCAGAATGCTAGCCCCCTGGCCACCTACCCCACCCTACAACTGAGATGTCTCCCCTGGATGGTTTCCATTTGAAGGCATTCGCTGAAGGGCCACAGGAGCCACAGGCTGAAGAGGCCGTGGGGCCTGATCAATGCTGCAGAGCGAGTGAGAGTCAGTGCTACCCAGTGTCTGCCCTTGTGTGGGATCCAACTCTGTGGGCAGGAGACAGGGCTGGACAGCCTCCCTGGCCAGAGTTCTGGAGATGGATGCCTGCTGTATGAAATCACTGGCTGGGGAGGTTTCTTGAACATTTTCTGAGCTCCAAAAAGCTGGAAGTTCCAAGGAAGTAGAGGGTGGAACTCTGAGGGGTGGGTCTGTGATCATGCCTGTGACCCCCCCACACACACACCTCTCACCCTGCAATGCTCAGCCAGGCTGGGCTCCTCTCAGTTCAGGGGCAGAGTTAGCGGCCTGTGGCATTGAGGAGTCTGAAGAATACTCTCCTGTGGCTGTGGGAGGTCAAGTCACGGCACTTTGGGAACCCTGTGTGGGAAGCATCATGACGGTGGGTCTGTGAGCCATGCCTTAGATCACTCACGTTTGGTTGGGGAAGGGGCAGTCGCTGTGAGGGGCTGGTGTAGAGCACCCATCCAAGGTTGGCTGGGGATCCAGGAGCCTGTGGAGGCTGGCCAGGTGGAGCTGGCAGAACCACGCTTCCTCCGGGGTTGGCATCATCACTTTGCAAGACAGCAATAAGGGGATTAGCGTGGTTCTCACCCTGCTTTCTCCCCTTGTGTCCCTCACTCTGGGGTCCAGTGCTGAGGTTTCTGAACTTACGGTGAAGGGGTCCCCAGGCCTGCCTGCTCCCCAGCTTCCCTGTCTCTCTAGTCCCAGACCCTCATACTCTCTGCAGGTGCACATGTGAGCTCTTCCTGGTGGGCAGCTTCTGAAAAGGTACTGAGAGCTCTACTTCAGGTCACAGCAGGCCAGGCCCAAGGAGTCTGGAACACCTCCCTGGGGAATCCATCTGCAAGTGAATTTCTGGGCCCTACCGGGAGTTGATGAGAGGCAGTAGCCACTGGTCCAGTGTGAGAGGTTGTATCGTGGTTACAACAGTCATCAGAGCCCTGCTTTTAAAGCTAGACCCCTCGAGACAAATCCCAGCTTAGCTGCAACTTGCTGTGCAGACCCCACCAACCTCTTTGTCCAGCTCTCCTCGCATCTGAAGACAGGCGACAAAGCCTGCCTTGCTGGACTGTCAAAGAATGAAATAAGAAACCGTCTGTATGGGGCCTAGTGTGGTACCTGGCATGCAGCAAGTGCCCCGCAGAGAATTATTGTCACCACCATGGCTTAGCCTAGAAGAAGCCCCTAGAAGTCACTGGGATATGAGCCAAGACTGCTTCTCAGGCCTCAGGATCCAGGGATCTTAGGAAAATGGGGATTCGTGTGGTGCAGGTCGGGGGTGAGGGAGGAGCAGAGCCTCTTTAAACAGTGCTCAGGCCCGGCTGCTTCCAGAACTAGGCTCTGCATCATGAGGCAGGCACCTGGACACTGTAATCCAGGCCAGCTGGATGAGACCCGCAGTCCTCTGCGCTCCTTTATGCCATCTGTCATTAGGACATTCCCTACCCTATTAACAAATACTCCAGGCGCCACACCCCAACGATGACATCCACTTGAGGTGAGAGATCGATGCAGAAGGAGGAGGGAACTTGTGGCTGACCTTGAGGCATCCTCTTCTTATAGGAGATGCTCTGGACAGCGCCTCGCTCTGCACGAGGAAGGCTTGCAAAGGAAATTGGTACAGGCAGGTACACCACCCCTGCCTGCTTCCTCTCCACATCTGAAGGCTGTGGGTACCTAGAGCAGTGAGCCCTGCCAGCCCCTGTGACGATGTGGGAGCAGCATGAAGCTTCAGAGCCAATATGCCGCCACTGTCTCCAGGCTGCCTACGACAACAGCACACTTTGCCAAGGCTAGCTCTGGCTCATGGGGACCCCTGTTAAATGCCAGGTCCTAGCTACCATGAGAGTCTTGGAAGTGGGAACATGAGGGCCAAGTGCAACTGGGGCAGGGGACCCCTGGGCTGCACCATAGTGTTAAATATGAGTTGGGAACGCCTGGCCCGGAGACACCCAGATCTCTGCTTCTTCATGGCTTTATGGCCAACGCTCTCACCTCCGCTGCTGTTACACCATGGTTTCCAGGCACCAGCAAAGGGTCCTCAGACTTCCACCTAAACTCATGAACATACAGGGCTCTGCCCACATCTGCCTCTGAGAGATGGATCACAGTGAGCCTCGCACTGGTCTTTGCCCTGGTGGGCTCCAGCTGGCCCTGTTGGGGAATTGGCCATGTCTGGGAGGCTATAGTTTTAGAGCTGATTTCACATTGGCCTTGACCAAGAAGTGCCCTTCATTCACCGTGTCTATATGTATAAAGCAGGCAGGAGCAAGGTCTAAATCAAGGCTGCAGGCTGTGATCCCTGAGGGGGCATGTGTAAAGAAATGGGCTCTTTTTTATTATCATAAAATATCTCTAAGGTGTGAATTGATGTTTAAACCATTTTTAGGTATACCGTTCAGTGGGGTTAATCACAGTCTCCCTGTATATATCAGTAACACCATCTGCTCCTCAAAGGTTCCCCTCCCCCTAAGGTTCCCTACCCCAAATAGACACTGAGTTCCTGGGCCCTGGGGAACTTCCCTTCTGCTGTGTGTCTCTGAATTTGTCTAGTTTGGCTGGATATTTCACGTGGATGGACACATATGACATTTGTCCTTTCTCTTGGCATGGTGCTGTTAAAGTCCACCTATGTTGTATCATGTCTAGTGTTTCATTACTATTGTGTATGGTGTGTGTGTGTGTGTGTGTGTGTGTGTCTGTCTGTCTGTCTGTCTGTCTGTCCATGAGTCTGTGCACACAAAGGCCAATCTAGGGTGGTGTTCCTCGGGTGCTGTCCATCTTGCTTTAGAGGCAGGGTCTCTCACTGGCCTCGAACTCACCAAGTAGGTAAGACTGACTAGCCAGTGAGCCCCAGGCATTATTTGCTGGCCTCTGTCTCCCCAGGGTTAGGTTTATAAGCACACGATACCACACCAGCTTTTAGGAATATTCGATTAGTGGGATCAGAGAGGCGACTCAGTGGTTGGAAGCATTGGCTGTAACTCCAGTTCCAGGAGACCTGACACCCTCTTCCGGCCTCTGCTGGCACCAGGCACACACACGGCACAGACATATAGGCAGGCCATACACAGACAATAAAACATTTGCTTAATTAACTAATTAGTTAATGTGTGTGCTCACATGTGTACAGGCAGCATGTGCAGAGGCTTGAAGCGGACATCAAGTGTCCTCTCCTCTCACGCTCTGTCTTTTCCTTTGAGTCAGAGTCTCTCCCTAAACCTGCAACTTATCTTCTCTCAGCTAGGCTGTAGGCATCAGAAGGGTACCCAACTTGTTATGTGGATGCTGGGATCCAAATCCCTGTCCTCGTGACCGTGGGACAAGTTTTCCTGACCTCTGAGTTATTTCTTTGGCCCTCTGGCTTTTTAAATGTGGGTTCTGGGATGCTGAGCTCAGGTCCTCATTGAAAGGATAAATGAAAAGAAAGGCGATAGTGGGTACCTTTTGGCAGGCCCCTGCCAAGGAACTAAGCAAACACACCACATGCAACACAGTTAGTGCAAGAGGTTTCCTGGGGGAGGGGGGAGGCCTGGGAGAGGTGGGAGCGAGAGGCCTTGTCAGGGTGGGGACTTGAGAGAGGCAGACAGACAAGAGGAAGAAGAGAAGCAGGAGAGAAGAGAAGAGACAAAGAGGAGTAAGAGGCAAGAGAGACGCGAGAGGCAAAGAGGGCGAGCAGTGCCTGGCGGGCACTTTTAAAGGGTGCGCATGTCCCCTAGCTCACGGTGGAAAGGCACCTGGCGACAGGCGGTGAGGGAACTGCTTTGGCAGCAGAGGCAGGCTGCTGCTGCGGCGGCGGTGGCCGCAGAAACTAACACTCGCATTTGCAAGGCAAGTGCTTCACCAGCTGTGCTTTCTTTCTAGCCCAGGCTTCATTCCTTTTGATGGCTGAATAATATTCCATTGCCTAAGCATACCGCATTTTGCCTTTGCCGGCAGCTGTTGATGGATGCTTGGCTTGCTCTCAATGTTATTATTAAGCATATTTTACATTTTTGCTTGTTCCACGGGGCTGGGAACTACAGCCATCCTAGGAAAATAGCTACCTGGTGCATAGTGTAATGGAAAAACAGGCCAGTAGCCACACATAATGACGACATACGTGATTGCTGCCACGGGGCCCGTGAGGACACACAGAGCTTGTTGAGTAGAGGTGTGGAATCCCTAGGTCCTGGGCTTGCCCGACCTGCTGCCAACCTTGTGGATAGGAGTCTCTCTTCCTGGGTCTCAACACCTCCATCTGTATAATGGATTTCAGGTTAAAGCCTCCTGGAATATTCTCAGGCAGAGGCTAGAAATCTTCATCTAGGACAGTGGTTCTCAACCTTTCTAATGCTGAGACCCCTTAATCCAGTTCCTCGTGTTGTGGTGACCCCCCCCCCAGCCATAAAATTATTTTTGTTGCGACTTCATAACTGTGATTTTGCTAATGTTAGGAATCGTAACGCCAATATTTTTGGAGCTTGAGGTTTGCCAGGGGGGCCGCGACCCACAGGTGGAGAACAACTTATGTAAGGGCCTTCTTTGTTGTTACCCTTGTTTGTTTTCTGTGTGACTGGGAATGGAGCCCAGGGTCTTGTGCATGCTAAGCACATACTCTACACTGATGTGCAGCCCCAGCTCCAGGCCCCGGCACTCTAGGAAGGCTTCTGCTTTGTTTCCTGGGTGGAACTGGGTTGGAGACTTGCAGGACAGGAGCTGCATGTTTCAGTATTGCAGCCTGGTGCTGGGCAGGACTGTAGCTCCGAGTGGCCATGGTCCTATGCTCTACAAGGCCACCTGGCCTCCTCAGCTGTCTGCTAGGTAGCGTAGCCGCAGAGGAATGGGCTAGGAGATGGACTTGTGAGTCAGAATTCCCCATCCACGTGGAGCTGTGAATGGGTAGCTAACTGGAGGTGGGGGGGGTGCACAGAATTGGCTTAGAATTCTGTTGGGGATGTCAGGTCAGAAGTTGAAGCCTGGGAAGTGGATGCCAGAGGCAGGGACAGCCAGAAGGAGTGAGTGGTGCCTGGGAGGAACCCACAGCTAGGGTGGAGACTTCCGGTCAAACAGACCCTTGTCCTGGCAGGAGAGCGAATTCCTTTCCCCCAGGAGATAAGAGGCCAGATTTTCCTTTCTCAGGGGCTCCTTTGGGCCACTAGTTACACAGGCCAGGGCGGGGGGGGGGGTCCCCCGCAGTGGGCAGAGCCTCTCCAGTCCCCTGTGCAGGGCCCCAGCTGACCCTGGAGCTAGGGCTCCCTTCCACCGCTCCCTGTATCCTCCGGGGAGTTGCAGGTCCTGCAGGAGCAGCACAGACTTAGAATCTGCGCCTGCTCCAGACAGGGATCCCTGTCTCTGTGTCTCCCATTTCACCTGACAAAATGCACCAGGTGGCTGGTGACTTAACCGCCCAGCTCGGGAAAGCATGGCACACAGGGTCTGGTCCAACCTTTTCTGTCCCGTTGCTGGCCTCACCTCAAGATACTGCTTTTCTCTTGGGCCCACGTCAGACTTGGTCCCCCTTCCTGGCACTTCACATTCCCATTTTTGGCCAGCCTCTCTGGGTGAAATCTCTTCTCATTTCAACGTATTGACACCAAGACCACTATAAGGGAAAAACTCAGTACAGTAAAAATAATTAAAAAATTATTTATGATTATTATTATTGTTGTTTTGGTTTTTTTGAGAAAGGATTTCTCTGTGTAGCCCTGGTTGTCCTGCAACTCATTCTATAGACCAGGCTGGACTTGAACTCAGAGATCCACCTGCCTGGATTCCCTCGTCCTGGGATTAAAGGCGTGTGCCACTCCCCCAACCCCCACCCCATTCCTGGCTAAAGTTTTTATTTTATGTTGTAGCTGGAGAAGGGGCTCAGAGGTGAAGAGTACTTGCTAAGTACCAGACTTGTTCCCAGCACCTATGAGTTCCCTGTCACTTCAGCTCCATGGGATCCCTCTGGCCTCCATAGGCAACTGAGCACATGTAGTATGTGCATCCAGACAGACATGCACATGCATACATATAAATACAAAATAGAAAATGTGTGTGTATGTGTGTGTGTGTGTAGGTGTTTTGCTTGCATGTATAACTATGTACCAAATGTGTGCCTGGTATCTGCAGAGTCCAGAAGAGGGTGTGGGATCCCCTAGAACTGGAGGTAACTGATGGTTGTGAGCTGCCACATAGGTGTTGAGAATTGAACCCTGGTCCTCTGGAAGAGCAGCCAGCAGTACTCTTAACTGCTAAGCCATCCCTCCAGCCCCAAGTACTTTTTAAAGCAGAGGCCGTGGTCCCAGATGGGATTAGCTTGCTGGCCGTTAGCAACCATCCTGCAATAGGAAACGGTCACCTTCCCTTCCACAAGAGAGAGTGCCTGGTTTAGAGAGGACCAGGCCGCTCTTCTAGAGTGTAGAGGTGGGTGGTAAGGGTCCAGTCACTGGACACTTAGTCACACACCCCTACCAAAGCATCGGCCACCCTGACGCCCCTCCCCTCTGGCGCCCTTCATCCCCTTGGTTGCTAGTATAAGGGGTGGGGTGGGGGTGGGGTGGGGTTTTTATTTTGCTGCTTCCTGGCAGCCTGCCCGGCTCAGGGTGGAGGCCTTCCCTAGGGCCAGAGGAGGCTCCAGGGCTCTGGGCTGTCCTCCCTGGGCAGTCTGGGAGGACCCCACAGGCCCAGCCCCGTTTCCATTTCCCTTCTGGCCCCTGCTGTGTGTTTTCTCTCTGGGTGGGGGCTCAGGCCCAGAGACCTGGTTCACCCCTCTCCCCACCCTCTCCTTGAAAGACCGAAGTTACCAGGGCCGAGGCCAGAGACTGACTCGAGGGCTGCTCCCAGCTCATGGCCCAGAATTCCTTGGGGGCCCCTTCTAAGCCTCCCCTCCTTCTCTGCAGGCCATGAGCTGTACACCCAAGTTGTGCTCCATTCTTTTTAGGGTTTTTTCAGACAACCTCTTGCTCTGAGGCCCAGGCCAGCCTCAAAGTCTTTACCCATCTGCCTCAGTTTGAGATTACAGGCAGGCACCACCATGTTCAGATTCAGTTCCAGGTCCTTGGACGCCTTTGATTGTGCCGAATGGGAGAACCCCTCATATCAGGACTTGGGGGTGGCTTTTACTCTTGCGTCTTCTAAACTCTCTGCTTCCACGGTGAGCTCCAGTGTCCTTGGTTGTTAAGGTGGCTCCGTCTCTGCAAGTTCCCACGTGTACCAGTCCTGTGGTGTCTGAGAAACGCTGTTTCCCTGAAGTTACCCGCCACCCCTGCCTCTCCCAGTCTTCTCACATCCTTCCTCCCAGACCTCTGAGCCTTCGGGGCGGGAGGTGTTTGATAAAGGTAGCGCATTTAGGACTGAGTGTTCCAGAGCCTCCCACTCTCTGAACATTGTCCAGGGGCGGGTCTCTTCGTTCCTATCTACTGCAAGAAGAGCAATGCACTGGGTATCTATGGATAATAATAATAATAATAATAATAAATTTACTTAATATAGACTAGATAATACACAATATATAACTATAACATATACGATTTTATATATGATATATTAAATATATATGATAGATTGTGGGAGGCCAGCTCCCACTTTTCCCAGGGTTCCTATGAGGAAGAGAGAGGGATAAGAAAATATTAGACAGAAAGATAGCAAAGAGGAGAAAGACAGAAACACAGGACAGCTTCGGGAGGACCTGGATCAAAACCCAGCGGTCCTTTTCCATTTATTCAAAAGGGCTTTTTATAACAATGCCAAGGGTCGGGGCAAAAGACCTCCCCCTTGATAAATCAAAGCACACCACACAGCCAAGTGTAGACCCTTCCAAACACCTGGTAACCACGACTGTGGTCAAATCACCCCCTTAGGCAGCCCTGCTGGGTAAAGCAAGCTCAGATTCTCGGACCCTGTGTAAGTTCTCACTAGGAAACCCCTGTGGCTCTCTACAATATATCTAGCACTATGTCCTTTTATTGCTGTTTCTTTAGCAGAATAATAGCAGTAGGTTTTCCCCTAAGGGCCGTGACCTATGTCCTCAGCAGGTTCTTGGGCATTTTAGCAGTACCAGATATGGGTATGTGCCAGACCCGCAGAGGCTCAGCCCAGACAAAATTCTGCACTGAGAAGGGGAAAGTGAGCTCTAGGTCGAACCCCTAACTAAGAAGCTCTATTGTAATTGGTGTATTCTGGGGTTGGACAAATCCAGTGGTTGTCACTGCATCTATCAGCACCCATGCATGCCCAGGAGTTGCTGGCCAACACAAAACAGTGTCTGTTTTTTGTTTTGTTTTGTTTTTGTTTGTTTTGTGTGTATGCTTTTTATTTTGTTTTGGTATTTTTTGTCTCATTGGTTTTCTTTCTTTGTCTGTTTTGATTTCGTGGTTTTATTTTATTTTTTTCCTATTTTATTTTTGTCTTTTATCAAGAGAGACAGAAAGAACATGAAGTTGGTTGTGTAGGGAGGTGGGGAGGAATTAGGAGAGGGGAAAGAATATGATTAAAATATATTGTATGGGAATTTTTTTTTAAATACAAAATTTTAAAAATGGCTCAGTCAACCAGACCACAGTCCCCTTCTCTCCTCCGCTCTCTTCCGTCTCTCATTATCTGCACTCAGGAAAGCCACCAACGTCACTGGTGATTCAATACAGTGGAAAGTAAAAAGCACCCAAGGCCAGTGAATGGCAGAGACTGGTCTAGCCGCTCTGTCAATGCCGGTGGTCATCCCGGTGGCAGGGCGGGGGCTGCGGGGCGGGGGCTGTGGGGCTGGGGCTTTGGGGCGGGGGCTTTGGGGCGGGGATTGTGGGGCAGGGGGCTGCTGCTGTGCCGGGGCTGCGGGGCGGGGGTTGTGGGGCAGGGGCTGTGGGGTGGGGGCTGTGGTGCCAGGGCTGCGGTGCCCGGGCTGCGGGGTGGAGACGGCTCATGGGCAAGCCAGCTTGGGTTTTGCAGCTGGCACAGGAATTCAAGCATGTATTTGGATGCCGTGTGCTGAGTCCGGAGAAGGAGGCAGCTTTCAGAGGGAGGGATCTCTGAAGAAATCCTCTCCTGCACCCCTCTGAGAGTGTGGCCGGCAGGCTGGGGCTTGGCATGGCCCGCGAACCTATTAGGAATGCAGAAGCCCTGGAGAGGAAGGGCTCATCCACAGTCCCACAGTGCGTCTGTGGCAGGACCAGGGTCTGCGGACTCATCTTCTTGCCACAGTTCTTGCCTTCTCCTCGGAGGGCTTTGGCAGTCTTACACCTGGAAAAGACCCTCACACCCCCCTACACCCAGGCAAGAGGAACCCAGCTGGGACCTCTCCCAAGGCCGTGCCTCTGTGTGATCAGCATCCTTCCTGCTGGCCCGTAGCCCCGCCCCGTTATCATCTGGTGCTCTGCCCGTAGCCCCGCCCCGTTATCATCTGGTGCTCTGGGAGCTCATGCCAAAGCCCATGCCTCTTGTTCACTGTTGTCTTTGTGGGCTCGGGCGGTGGCTCAGCATCTGGCTCCTGGTAGCCTGTGCAGCGAGATGGGGCTTTGAACACTTCCCTTTCCTCACCCTTCTCTGTCAGGCTATTTCAGATCCACACTCGGTCCCCGGAGTGTGGCCAGTAGTGAGGATACCGGGTTCTCGTCGATTTCAATCCAACTCCACAGCTGGAGGGGTGTGTGGGGGGGTGGTGGGGGGCGGGTCAGGAGGGCAGCATGCTGCAGGAGACTTGAGCAGTATTTCCTGCCATGACTGTACTGTACTTCCTTCTTCTTTGAGGATCCCAGCATGCTGGGCCTTGGTGGCCTTCCCTTGCCCTGCCCGGGTCCCTCCCGCCCCTCCCTCCGGGGCTGTTTTGGTTGCCTGTGCTTTCCCAGAACCGCGGGCCTCTCCTTTCCTCTTCCTCGCATAGTTACTCTTCCTGTGATCTCTCAGGCCCCACCCTCCCCTCCGTCTGGGGGGTGCCCGCCTCCCTCCCTTCCTCTCTCCAAGCCCTTCCTCCACTCTTTCTATTCCTGGTTGGACCAGCCCCCCCACCATTGTCCGTTCCCAGGAAAGGGATGTCTGGCTGGTCACTGGTCACTCACTGATTGCAGGGTGGGGGACCTGAGCCCATAAGAAAGCCAGCTCTGTGGGGAAACTCTGCCCGCAGCCCCGCAGTCCACAGCACCAACGCCAGCAGCAGTTTTAGAGACCTTATTTTCTAAGTTGGGCCGCAGTCACAGGCGGACACCCGCCCCAGAGTCTCAGCTGCCTCTGCTAATTTCACCATGCCCTGAGCTGTGTGTGTAGGGGCCTGGGTGAGTACCCACACCATAGTGGCCCCAGGGTGTTTCCCGGCAGCCACTGCACCAGGCTGGCTGAGTCTGTGAGCCTGGACAACTAACACTGAGACCCAGAGCTGCTCTTTGTCACTATGTGCGACCAGAACTGAAGATAACGGCGGAAGGATGAGGAGGGCTTCCATGAGCACCCCCTGGGAGCTAACACTAGGCTCCCCAGGACTACATACAGTCTATGGGCAGCATCATGGGAACCTGAGGGACCCCATTCTGGGGAGAAGTGAGGCCTTCCTACACACAGGCCTTCAAGGGCATCCCTCTGCCTCTTCCCGCCTGGACTTGTGACAGTTTGTTCTCTTCTTCCCCTCCGCTGTTCTGTTTCTGGTCTTCCTAAAAAGTACACAGCCCAGCCCAGAGAGGCCCGGGGTATTTTTACTCAGTGGATATAGAAGCAGATGTTCAGGTCAAGCCCAGACACATTCACATGCAGCAGCTGCAGGGTCTTAGCATCCCAGGCCCTTCAGGCTTGGAGATGGCAGCTGACAGGACCCAGCTTTTGCAGCAATCAAATGACATTGGGCTGCAGGAAGCAAGCTTAGGTTGGAGCTGTTGGTCAAGGCCAGGGCACTTGCCTAGCACCCTAGTCCTGCAAAACAGAGTCCCGAAGCCCTCTAGGAGAAAATAGAGTGAGACAACACACTGATTGGGAAACTGATCAGACAGAGCTGGCGTCCCAACAGCGCTGTGCATGCTCCCAGCTGTACCTCCACTGGTTCTTGTCCCCTATGGGGTACCTCTGACCTGCAATGCTCCACAGAGTCTGCCTGTCTTTCCCAGATGAGAGAGACACTGGCTTCTGGAACTGAAGAGGCACGTGCGCCACCTGTGTCTGTGAGGGAGGCAGTGTGGCACTCCATAGGAGCTGGCCCGGGACCAGAAGCCCTGAGAGGAAAGGAGGGGAATCAGGATGGACAAGAGTCACAAGGGCCTGGGAAATGGGGTCGTGTAGGACACAAGGCCAGTCTCAGACATTCCTTTTCATCTGAGAGAAAATGGCCTCTGTGGGGGCCAAGTCACCAGGCCCAATGCCTTGCTCCGTGAGCTTGGTCAGAACAATCACAGCTCATCTCCATAGGCCCCGAATTCTAGTCTCCAGGACATGGCTGCCGATTTCACTTCAAAGCCTTATTGAGCCCCTCCTTTGTAAACGCTATTTGCTCTATGCTGCTTATGATTTTTCTCATAAACCCACTCAAATAATTCTGGGAAGCAGGACAAGTATACGTGGAGAAAAAAAAGAGAAAGAAGGGGGCATGTCCGGAATGTCCCTGCAGACAGTTGGCCTTCACTTGGGGATCATTATGTTCCTGGAAGATCCAGGTTTTTGATAAGTAGATTACCTTCATTTTTTAAACTGTGGAAATTTTATGGGAACTTTTTGAAGGAAAAGAATTGCTGGATATAATGGTGAGTGCTAGTAATCTGAGCACTGGGGAGCCTGAGAGATAGATGGCCTATCATGAATTCCAGGCCAGCCTAAGATACATGATGAGATCTTTGGGGGAGGGAAAAGACAGACCAAGGAAGAAAAGGAGAGAAGGAGGGGGAAAGAAAGAGAGATCTTAAGGAGGAAGAGAGTGGGGAAGGAGGGAAGGAGGAGGGACAGAGAGAATGAGAATCGCCATAATTATATAGACAACCACAGTTAGCATTTTGGTGTGTTTCCATGTATATACTGGGTTTTCAAAACAGGGTTTCTCTGTGTGACCCTGGGTATCCTGGAACTCACTTCTGTAGACCAGGCTGGCCTCAAATTCACAGAGATCCACCTGCCTCTGCCTCCTGAGTGCTGGGATTAAAGGTGTGTGTCACCAGGCTTGGCATAGATACGTCTTAGATGTGTAAACTTATTTTTAGTATTTATAACATGGGAAGTTTTTATTTTTTTAAATTAGCATGCTAGTTATTACATATCCTTATGGCATAGCTGTAGGCAGACTTTTTGTCCTACCAGCCAGTTCCCAGATAACCAAACTGAGATTTCTTACTAATTATAAATGCTTGGCCAGTAGCTCAGGCTTGTTACTAGCTAATGCTTACATTTTTAAATTAACCCATATTTCTTATCTATGCTCTGCCACATGGCTTGGTACCTTTTCTCAGTACAGCAAATTCATCTCCTTCTTTCCACTTCTCCTCGAGATCCTTTGACTCTATCCTTCTTCTTCCTAGCATTCTATCTGCCCTGAAAATCCTGCCTAGCTACTGGCCAGTCAGTTCTTTACTAACAATGAGAACAATTTACAATTTACAGTGTGCAAAAAGATTATTCCATGATTATTCTAAGATTATGACATGTGCATGTCAGTGTTCTATGATAAGGTCTGTGGTGTCTGGCTCTGATACTGGTCCTTATGCATGCTAGGAGCTATACTATCAGTGCCCTCCCCCTTTAAATTTTTTATTTTGAGACAAAGTCTCATTCTATAACCCTGACTGGCCTTGAATTTTCAATCCTGTGTCTCAGCCTTTTGAGTGGCTGGGGTTAAGTGTTTTGGCCCCAGGCTCCAGCTTCAAATGTCTTCACTAACATCTAAAATATCTTAGTTCTCCATAGTTAGAGACTCAGATCTTTCCCCAAATTTACATCACTGCAAGAAAACATTGACAGTTATCTTTGTTCACAAAGTTCTTTTCAAAGGTAAGATGATTTCCCCGAGGAAGGTTGAGAACTAGACTCAGCCCAGAGCAGAGGGTTGGGGTAGCAGGATTTTGAGTGTACCAGTGTGGGTGTGTACCAAGTGCATGTGCTTGTGGATGTGTTGGTGTGAGTGTGTTGGTACGAATGTGCCCACGCATGTGCACATATAAGTGCATGTGTGTTTGTGAATGGGACAGTGTGAATGTGCACTTGTGAAACATCCTTGTGTATAGGTATGAGTGTGTGCCTGTGTGTCACTGTATGTGTGTATACAGATATAATGTATGCTTGTGAGCATGGCAGTGTCTGTGCTGGAGGAATTGTGTGTTAGTATATGCTTCTGAGTGTGTAATTGTGAGTGTGTGCTTACGAATATGTCATTGTCCCCGAGAGAGGACTAAAACACCTTTGAGCCTGCAGGCTGACCAGGCAAAGCCCTCAGGCTACGGGACCAGACCCTTCCTGTCTTAAGACCTCCTTTGAGGCTGTGGAGGTGAAGGGTACGGAATGAGGTGTTTATGTGCTGTGGGCTGGCCTGCTCAGGGTGCACAGACAGCCTTGGCCCAGATGTGCGTCATCCCAGCCTGGCTGAGCTGAGCTCCAAGGCAGGCTGCCTGGTTTTCTCCTCAGGAAGACTAGTCAATGGGGTCAGCCAGCGGGTAAGCTAAAGTTAACTTAGCTTGTTATTGCTTTTTGTTGATGAGGGGGAGGACCAGCTGCAGGGAGGCCGAGTACGCCAGCACAAAGTCTATATTCAGCCAAGAGAAAGCAATTGACGATGATTTGAAAGTCCGGACTGGACTCCCCAAGGCTCTCTGTGCTTCTCTGAGCTTCCACTTCATTATTTTCCTGAAGAATATTTTTCCTATGAAGTTATGACTCCTGGAAGCTGGGGAAGCGCATGGCCTCCTGGGAGCCATCAGAGGCTCCCTTTATTGGAGGAAGCTCCGACGTAGATGGGGGCGGGGCAAGATTCCTGCTGGGCTCTGTCCCCAAGCTCTGGGGCGCTGTGATGCATGATGGGGGGGGGGGGCAGCGGTTCATAGACAAAAGCTAGCTGGTTCTGGGGGGACAAGACTAAAAGGCAAAGCCGAATATCCTGGGTGTCCTTGAGCCAAGAACATTTTACTTGGGTGTCAGAATTCCATGGCCTGCTGGTGCATCGGGGCATGCTGCTGTTCAAAGGGACCTCTTTTGACAAGGAAGCAAAACGGATTGAAGGCACTTGAGAAGCTTAGTTCAGGTCAATGTGCAGACGCATGTAAAATACTTTGAAGACTTCAGACGTCAGATGTTCTTGTTAGGAAGTAGCTTGTGAGGGAGCGTAGCAGGAAGCCTGGATGTGCCCATGAGCTAGGAGATCTAAGAGAAGATGACGACGACGAGGTCTATTTACAGCCTTCCTATTGTGTGCCAGGTACAGCAGAGGCGTGCCAGAGTGGATTTCTCATCTCAGGAACTGTGGGTGAGGGGCTGGAGAGATGGATAAGTTCTGCTGCCACAGAGGACTCGAGTTCGGTTCCCGGCACTCACCTCACGTGGCTCACAACCGCCTATAACTCAAGCTCCGGGGGATCCAATGCCTTCTTTTGGCCTCCATGGGCACACACAGATGCAGCCACATAAATAAAATAAGTATTTTTAAAACAAGGACTGTGGTTGAGGCTTGGAACAAAGCTTCGCTGATAGCCTGAGGACTGCAGTACTGGACTACAGAATATCAGAGCCAGCTTGAGCAACTTAGAGAGCCCTGCCTCAAAATTAAAAAAAAAAAAAAAAAAACAACAACCAGGGCTAGAGATGTGTGATAGTCTGATTAGCATGCATGAGGTCCTGGGCTCAATACCTCCAAAAAAAAAAAAAAAAAGTGAGCATAATATTGATGCTCAGAGAGGGGGTTAGCAGTGCAGGGAACATGACCCCCAGTGGAGGCACAGGGGAGGTAAAGGGTGGAGGGGACATGGCAGGCTCTTTGCAGGATGTGGGGAGCTTTGATGTTCAACCTAAGGAGTCTGGACTTGATTCTTCAGCTCCCAGGGACTCAATGGGAGGTTTCCAAGCCGGGATTTGGTTTTATGGCAAGCAGTCACATAAATACACCCTCACTGAAAGATGCTGTCACTGTTCCAAAATCTATAAAGCAAAGATGGAAGTCTCCCCAACACCCCCCCCCCCCCGGCTCCCCTGTTATCTATGTCATTTCATTCCTGTTTAGCTATAGGTACAGATACACAAGTCAGGCTTCCAAGTCTGTCTGTCTGTCTCTCATACACACCCTGCCTTTAAGTGTTCAGTATCACATACCAGCACGTGGTGGCCTATGCCTATAATCCCAGCAACTCGGGAGGCTGAGGCAGTAGAATCACAGTAAATTTGAGGCTAGCCCAGGCCACACAGCCTGGGCTACAGAGTGTGTCACTGTCTCAAAGAGAAGGAAGCGACTATTTACCATACTATAAACCATTCTACCGCCTTGGGCACCCTGCAGTATCTGTCCTCTCTGTTGGCACTCCTTCATGTCGTTTCAGAACACGGCTTCGTTGGATACTCCCCAGAACTGCTAGAGAACAACACTCTGCCGGACTACAGCCCCGGGGAGTCTTTCTTCACTGTGTTTGGGGTGTTCTTCCCAGCAGCCACAGGTAGGTGCTACTGATTCTTTCTCACTCTTGCCTTAAGGGGTATGAATGCTTGACTCCCCCAAAGTTCAGCACCACAGTCGGCCTGCATGCGCTCTCCGAATATGTAGCTGACTTGACGATGTCTTAGCCCTGACCAAAAATCCATTATTTTCACAGTGGGTTTGCCTGCTCATAATGTCTGAGGGCCTCAACCTGATTTCGACAGTCTTTATGCCTTTGTACAAATTACTTATCCTGACCAAATTAGTAGAAGGGGCGTATTGCTCTTGAGGCAGAACAAGATGGATTCCTCAGCAGGACAAGCTGCCTCTGTCATTTCTAGAATGAGTTTGGACTGTCCTCCCTGCCCCCCTCCCTGTCCCATTATGTTTTCTCCCAGGGATCAGAGAAATTAGGCCCCTGGGCAGAGAGTCTACCTCATTATCCTGCCCCCCCCCCCCCCCCCGTTTTGCTCTGTATGACTTTGGAACAGACTATAGAAGAACTCTTGCCTCGTGTGTAGATAGATCCCTAGCCTGGAAGGCAAGAAGGTAACATGTGGCAGGTGGCCCATGGGAAATGCTCAGGACAGGGCTGGCTCCAGAGCACAGACCAGACAAGCATCTCTGTTGCTGACCCGGAGCCAGCCATCTCCTGTTCCCTGCTCCCTACGCATGTCATGCCCTTACTTGGTACCCTTTCCCCACATAGGCAAAGGGATGGGAAAAGGAAGCTCCCGGGACGTCTAACAGGAAAGAGACTCCACACGTGTTGACAGGGATGTGGAGAATCCAAACTCACCTGTCCTGATGGGAACATAAAATGGTGACACCACTTGAGAAAAGTTTGACCGTTTCTTAAAAATTCCATATGCCGTCCCACCTCTAATTATCTGGAAGCAAGTGCTTGTGTGGAAATTCAAAGCGATTTAATTTGGGCTGGAGAGAGATGGCTCCGTGGTCAAGAGCACCTACTGCTCTTGCAAAAGATGAGAACTTGGTTCCCAGCTCCCACATGGCTCACAACTGCCTGTAACCCCAATTCCAGGGGGTCAGATGCCCTCTTCTGGCCTCCGCAGGCACTGCACTCAGCACACACACACACACACACACACACACACACACACACACACACACACACACTAAAAATAAAAACAAAATACTTAAAATAGTCAAAGAAGCTTAATTTGTATAGTCTCCAAATGGAAATAGCCTGAATGCTTATCAATAGACGAACAGATAAATTGTGGTACAGCCACACAGCAAGGAAAACAGTATAAAGGGAAGAAATTATTAATAGGTGCAGCAAATATATATAAGCCTCAAAATAATTATGCTGAGCAAGTCGGATTTAAAAAAAGACTCAAAAAGTTAAAAAAGTAAACTCACATAAACCCTACTTATCTAACATTCTAGAAGATTCAAGCTTTAGTTTGCAGACAGCAGGAAGATGCCTGGGGATGGAGGTGAGGAGATTCCGGGTTATGCTGGTGGCTGCATGGGTGTATCTGGCTGTTTTGTTGAAAACATGCAGCTTACAGAGCCTGAGTTATGCTTGAATAAAGCTGCTGAAGTCATAGAAACACTTTTTAATCATCTTACCCAGCCCCGCCCTCTTCTCTGGTAAAGGCCCGAGGTAAGGAAGGTGGCTCCTATCTGCATTTCCTACCTCCTTCTGCTCAGCTCTGCCACACTCTCCGAGTGTCTCCCCAAATGAAATGGATCCTTCCGAGGTCGCTGCTGACTTCTGTGTTACTAAGAAGTGAGCAGATCTGATTTCCTGCCTTATTTGACCTCCCAGCAGCCACTGCTTCTGGTGACTTCCATGTTACTAAGCAGTGAGCAGATCTGATTTCCTGCCTTATTTGACCTCCCAGCAGCCACTGCTTCCTCTTCCTTTCGAAGGCCCATCACACACCACCTGTCTCCGTCCCCCGCTGCCTGCTTGCTTCTCTTCTCTGTCTGCCTGTCAGATGTTTGGCTTTCTCAAGCTACTCCGAGCCCCTTCTCCACGTTCCCACTTATTTTTGTGTGCGAGTGTGTGTGTGTGTGTGTGTGTGTGTGTGTGTGTGTGTGTGCGAGTGTGTGTGTGTGTGTATGGTATGCATATAGAGGTCAGAGGACAACCCCAGGGATCATTCCCCAGGTTCCAGCCACCTTGGTTTTTGAGACAAGGTCTGTTGCCGGCTTAGAACTTGCCAAGTCGGCCAGGCTGGCTGGCCAGTGAGGTCCAGGGACCTGCTTGCCTCTGACTCTTCAGTGCTGGGATTACAAACCCATGGACCCTACCAGGCTTTATCACATGGAGTCTAGAGACCCGGCTCAGGTCCTCTGTTTGCACAGGGCAAGCTCTTTACCAACGGAGCCGCCTCCCAGCCAGCCCTGCTTTCTTCTTAATCTTTCCCAATCCCCTTATTTAGCGATCACCCCAAAGCTGAGGACTCCCACATTCACCCCGCTAGCCCAGGTGTCTCCTCAGCACATCCCATAGTTTCTCCAGTGGCCTGTATAACATCGGGGATGCTTCAGACTCAATGAATTCAGAACCAAGCCATTTTTGCCAACTGGCTTTTCTCTTTCCTTCCCGTTCTCGGGGATGGCGTCCGGCAACAGGGACTTACCCTGACTTCTCCCTTCGTCCTCCTAGAAGTCTCCAGGTCCTGACAAGTTTACCTTGCAAATAGCACTGGATTCTCTTCACTTCCCCTCACCTCCACCACCTGACCACTCTGTTCTGAGCTACACCCCTCGCTTACATTGTTGCCCACCCTTACCCCACCCCCAGCCTTGGAAATGAGCCTGGAGCTAGGGCTGGGTAGGTAGACTCCTGGCCTGCAGATCCAGATTGGCCGGAACAACGCATCTCTTTGATTTCTATAAAACGAAAAGAGAGTTGGTCTCTGACTCTTAAGATTCTACCCAGCGCGACGATTTAAGATTCACCCCTACCCGGATGACTCAAAGCGAACATCAGTCATTCAGGATGCCACTGCCTGGTGCTGTCAAGTGTCCGTCAGCTCCAGCTTTTGGGCTCTCCCCCAGCGCCGAGGCACTTTAGGTGGTCTTACTGTTGGGCCTCTGTGTACAGAGCCAGGCCCGCCCACGTCCTCTCCACAGGGCCTTCACGGTTCTGCGGCCTTGAGCTTGTAATCCCAGATGCTTTGGGAGACCTGCTGAATTTGAGAACTCTGCATTTAGGGCCTAAGCATTTCCCAGGCCCTCCTTTTCGGGGGTTCTCTGGGTCCCTACCGGTACTGCCAGGGAGTGGGTCCCAGGCCCTCATTGTTTCAGAACTTGTGGGCCTGTCTTTCGCTACTCCTAACCCTCGGGCCAATCCTCTGTGGGGATGGGATGGGGAGCACTCCTGCCCGGGCCCATCTGCCTTAGGGTGTGCCTAGTGCAGTCACACCAGCTCCCTCACAGAGAAGGGCCACCCCTTGGTGTAATGCTTTGCCAAAATTCTTCATCGATTTTGAACAAGGGACCCCTGTCATTTTATTTGCTTGGGCCCCACAAATCATGTAGATCCTGTTTGCCCCCCCCCCCCCCGCGCCCCCCCCCCCCCCCCGCCCCATGCTGTCACCAGCCATCTGCCTGATTTTTTTTTCCCCACTGCTTTGAATCTGTGAAACATCCTAAGGACCCAGGCTGTGGAGGAACAAGCCCGAACAATAGTCAGGCGAACTCTGCACCTCTCCCACAAAGCCATCAATCAAATCTCCTCGGTCAGCTTCCACTTGAAGGGGCAGAAAAGGAATGGGGGAAAAGAGAAGAAATGGAAAAAAAAAAGATTGATATTTAAAACTGCCTGCCAGGCCCTCCTGCCCTGACCCTCCTGAGTGCTAATGAGCACACAGTCAAGGGGTTCCAGCGGAGTTTCCTGGGCCTGGCAGGGAGTCCCCACCAGGGGAAGACCCGGAACCAGAGAGGCCAGGGTAGCCATTGTGCCTGGGCTGTGCCTCGTGTGGCTGCCCATGCTGCTGTCCTCGCTGAGTGTGTCACTGGGTCCCCAGGAGGTTGTCCTTAGAGCATGGTCCTGATGTCTCCTAGTTGGTGAGTAAAATAAGGGAGCGGTGCCTGGTCTGAGTGAGGTGGGTGGCGGCCTCTCCAGATGAGAATTAGCAGTGGCCTGCAGCTTGGGAATGCCACTTGGCAGGCAGAGCTGAGCTGATTTAACTTTGAGATCAGTTGCCAGGGCAGCCACTCAACTTCCTATTTTTTCTTCCCTTTGTGTGTGTGTGTACGCGTGCGCACGCGGGTGTGTGTGTGTGTGTGTGTGTGTGTGTGTGTGTGTGTGTTGCTAGAGATGGAACCCATGGCCTGCTACATGCTAGACAAGTACTCCACCGCTGAGCTACATCTCAGTCCCTTCGACTTACTGTCTTTTTTTTTTTTTGGTTTTTTTTTCAAGACAGGGTTTCTCTTGTGTAGCTTTGCGCCTTTCCTGGAACTCACTTGGTAGCCCAGGCTGGCCTCGAACTCACAGAGATCCGCCTGCCTCTGCCTCCCGAGTGCTGGGATTAAAGGCGTGCGCCACCACCGCCCGGCTTCGACTTACTGTCTTTTAAATCACTTTTCCCTCTTGAAAATCACACTGCAAATTCTGCCCCAGGGAGGGTGTCTGGGTTTCTTTTGAGACCGCTGAGAATATTGGTTGAGATGTATTTCCTGAGGCTGAGGAGATGGCTCACTGGGCACAGTACTTGCCAAGCAAGCCCAGTAACCTGGGTTCTGATCACCGAAAGCCACATAAAAGCCAGACACAGGAGTTCCGGCGTGCCAACGGGAAGATGGGCAGTGGAGACACAAGAATCTCTAGAAGGTACCAGCCCGCTCACTTGTGTTATTCAAGGGCGTTGTCTCAAACATGGTGGGAAGGCAAGGGCTGACGCTGGAAGACTGTCCTGTCTGCCTGCCACACGCGCCATGGTACATGCTTGCACATGAAAAAGTATCCCCTCCCCACTCCCCAACACATACAAACATTCACAAACTCAGATTTATTTTTTGTGCTTTATGAAAGTGTGGTTTTGTAAGAATCCACAGTGAAACTGTAACACTGAATAGCGTGTCCGACACACACCATGTCTCTTCTTCCTCAGCCGCTCAACTGGGCTGAGAAACTCTGATTTGAGTTTGTTTTACTGACTGGGGAAGGATCGGGAAAGGACCCGATGAAGATCATACAGATAATTAGGAAGCGGGGGGGGGGGGGGGGCGCAGCTCCCCTCCCCTGGCTCTGTTTACTAGGGCCCCAAAGTAAACATGGAGGCAGGGTGACCGATTCGCACTGCTTGTTTTCCCTGGCAGATGTTCGGTTAAGCTATGAAAAGCATGGATGATTGGCAGTTTCCATGGTGATAGATTTGCCAGGGATTAGCCGTGAGTGAGTCATGGCTGGGGCTCCCTCCCGCACCATCCTGTCCCGGGCTGTGGGGAGGGGAGTTTTGAAGAATAAACATTTTTGCTGTGTCCGTCCCCACCCCCAGAGCTGTATCACTTCCGTAACCTAGATACTTTATCCAAGGTGGGGGATGACTTCAGAGGAGCCTCAGAGAGCAGAGAGAGCATTTGGTGGGGTGGCCCCACTGCATTCATGAAGCCTGACCTGCTGTTCTCACCAAGCTGGGTTCCACGGTGCCCTGGGGTCGGGCCTGCAGGGGTGAGAAGAGGAGCTGGCCTAGATTCTTCCTTTGCTTTGTTCTTCAAAGTAGTTTCCTTCTCCAGGCTGGACCACCAAATCCTCTGACCCCAAATAAACATCCCTCCATACAGGGTTTTCCCAAACACACCCTCACAGAGGCAGCCACTCCAGGAACCCAGGACCACAGTCCATGGAGGAAAATACCAGTTGTGTGGAGTCACTTAAACCTTGTCCTCAAATCCCAAACTCTTACTGGAAAGGGAAAGAGGCCCTCGGGCCGCCGTCGGCACTCAGGGCTGTGGTTGACCACACCCGGCATAAAGAACTTGGTGGGAAACCCAGCAGCAGCATTTACCAGAATGTCCTTAGTCTTTGTCAAGGTCTATTTCTGTGATGCCCTTGACTCTTGAGCCTGACTTCCTGTTTACTCCCATGTCCCCTGGGAAGCTGTCTGTCTGCAGGACTGAAGGAAGCCCGGGTTATGCCCCAGACCCTCCCCTCCCTGGCCCAGGCTGTTAGTGCTGACCCTACTAACCAGTCATCCCCCCAACTATTCCCCCCCCCCCCCCCCGTTGTGTGTTGTCTGTCATGAATGAGGACAAGCACCTGCCGGGCTGGAGGGGAGACTCCAGGTTTAGGGACCAGAGAGGACCAAGAAAGGATGGGGCAGATGCCGCTTCATTCTGATGGACCGTGGGCAGGGAAAGAGGAAGCTCTGCAATGACTACACACCTGGTTAATAATTTTATGGACGTTATGATTTTATCAAGACTATTGTAAGTATCTATAATTGTCATCGTCATAGCCTAGTATGTGACACACAGTGCTGGGCTCTGGATGGACAGCCTTTCATTTAAGCCCCCCAGTTCTGTGAGAAACAGGTGTGTGTTACCTTAGTCCTTTTGCTATTGCTATCACAAAACACCTGAGACTGGGTAATTTATAAAGAGTAGAAGTTTATTCGACTCGTGATTCTGGAGGCTGGGAAGTTCATCACATCCGATCGGCCTCTGGTAAACGCCTTGTGACCGTGTGAGAACATGCTGGAGGGGGTCCCATGGCGAATCACAGCACAGCAGGCTAGCTCAGCGTTTCTCTACACCCCCACCCTGCTGTAGTCCTCCTCCACCTTCCTAGGTTGGAATTACAGGCCTGTGCCACTGGGCTGGGCTAGGCAGCTGGGCTAGGTGCAGAGTGGAGCCCAGGGCTTCATCCATGCTAAGTAAGCGCTTTGCCACTGGGCCACACTCCTGGTCTTTTCTTCTTATAAAGCCGCTAATGTCACCATGTGGTCCCGTTCTTATGACGTCTTACCCTAATTACTTCTCAAGTTCCATCTCCAAATGCCATTAACACAAGCTCCTCCCCCTCCCCCCCCCAAGATAGCCCAGGTTAGCCCGGAACTTGCTGTGCAGCTGATCCTCCTGCCTCTGTCCTCCAAACGCTGAGATTACAGACGGGCACCGCCATGCTCAGCTAACACGAACTTTTCACTTCAGTTTCCAACATGTGAACCTTTGGAGGAATTCTGTGGCACCTGCCATGAAGTCGATGACCCTTGGTTTCAAGGTCCCTCATTTGCCCAAATTCCTGCTAAGGCCCCACCCTAATTTCATATTCATAGTCTTACATATCTACATCTGTACGTTTAGGCTCCATGTAACCTAGATCTTTACTTGAAGTCTACTGTCGTTCACCCAGATGGTAAACACGAACCCCATTATTCTCAAGCAGGAAGAGAGGACTCGGCAGGAGAGGACCCATGATGTCTAGGGCTATCCCTGTGCAGAAGCCAGCAAACCTTGCTTTGAGCCTTGGCATTTGCAAGGCCCTGTTCGATATTGTCTGTCCCAGCAGCATGCTTCCAGCTTGGAGGAGATGGAAGATTGACGAGTTCACTTTACCTGCAGAAAGAGTCGTGCTTGGGCCAGCAAGCGTCACCCCATGCTTCCCTTCTGGAACACCATCTTCTGGGTCTGTCTCATTCTTGTCTGGTGACATCAAGTCCTTTCTCTTCCCACTGAGCAGGAACCTAGCTCTTTCCCCCAAGGACCAATCGGCATTTGCTACTGATACAGAACCTGTCTGGAGCTAAAAGAGAGTGAGCATGAATCAGTCCCTCGTTTGGGGTTCTCATGGATCCTCAGTGACCTGAAGGAAGGTGTGACAGCGACATGACAAGCCACAGGAATACAGAGCGGGCAGGGATAGGACAGTGTGCCGTCTCCCAGAGCCGAGGGAATGTCCAGCCATGCTGGGGACTTGGGGGAGAATGGAGTCCATGCAGAGGAAGGAGGCAACGTGGTGACCAGTGAGGCACAGCAGCCAGTCAGCTGGTGATGGGTGGGGACCTTGCCAAAGGGCTGGATTTAGGAGGACCATGAAAGGGGTGGTTTTAGGGGTGGAGCTGGAGCTTGGGAAATACAGCCCTTGTGTGGCGGACCAGTCCCCACCATTATTTACCCCAGGGACTCTTGAGGGATGAGGGATACGAGACTTAGTTAGAAATAGAGGGGAGAGAAAACACAGGATGGACTCGGGTGGGCTTGGATCCTTAGCCACTGGCCCAGAACTTTATTCCAAAGGTCTATTTATAACAATGCCAAGGGGTGGAGCAAAAGACCTCCCCCTTGCTAGTTACCTAAGTGTAGACTGTTACAGGCACCTGATACTCAGGCCCGCGGTCCAATCAACCTGCTGTCCTGTCCAATTATGCAGTCCTGCTGGGTACAGCCACTAGGAACCCAGTGGGCCCCAACACCCTTGACATCAGATTGATCTGGCAGCAAGCAGTAGGGCCTCAGCTCTCCAGCTGAGCCTCCACCACAGGCCTGGGCCCCAGGAGGCAATAACACCTGCATAGGGTTGAATTATGCATATGCATAGATGTATATGCCTGTGTGTTTGCACGTAAACAGCCCACTGGTGCTTATAAAAGCCAAGCTCTCCCAACTCTCACTACTCCAGACACCACAGAGGCAACCCCGGGTGCGTTCACAGGTCACAAACCTTATCATTGCACCTGTACCTTTAGACACTAACTTCATGCTAGGAAATATGCATTTATGTTACCTAGGCCACCCCCGTCCACCTCCCCAATTTTGATAAAGTTTTAAAATTATTTGTTGGTTACTTTGATAACTTTAAATGCTTAAATGCCTGTTATTTTATCAAGTTTAGTTTACATCCCTTTATTCCTTCCTTTGGTTAGGGAGCTGAGATTCTCTGGGGTTTTTTTTTTTTTTTTTTGGTTTCTTATTTTGTCATTAAATATATTATGTGTAAAATATTTATGAGGAATACTTTAATTACTATCCTTATTTTAAGGGAATCTGTATGATCCTTTTATATTTGAGGTTCTGGGCAATGTCAGGAAATCTATAGTAAGTTGATTATACTCGGCGAGTGGACCAAACCTCATGAATAATTAAACTTTCAGTGAATAAACACAGTATCAGCCCCCCATCCTGCCCTGCCCCCCGCTAAACATTTTTCTTTGTTATGGTTACGAATGAACAGTCATTGGAATTATGAAAACAGACTGCTCAACATTACAGAAAATATCTTGTCTGTTTTATTTTATGTGTATGAGTGTTTCACCTGCGTGTTTATCTGCACACCATAGGCATGCCCTTGGACGCCAGAAGAGGGCGTCTGGGGCTGGAGTTACTGATGGGTGTGAGCCACCAATGCGGGTTCTGGGAATTGAACCCAGGTCCTTTGGGAGAGCAGTCAGTGCTCGGAATCTCTGAGCCATCATCTCTCCAGCCTGCTGTTTGTTCTTCTCTAGTCAACATTTAGAAATACAGTTTCCTGATTGATTTCAGCAGCTATATTAGTATTTTCCTAGTCTTTCCCTTCTCTGCCTTCACGGCTAACCCCAAATGCACACTGGAATTGCTTTTCACGTTTTTCTCAGTGAACTCTTGGAAGCTGAGGAAATTATAGCCACTGACTCTGAGTGAGACTTACACGACAGTGGTGTTTTAGTGGTTCCTCTCTATTTATGAGTTTTATTTTTATTCAGTATCAATGTGTATGGGGTACATGTGCCATAGCATGCTTGGGAGGGCAGGGGGCAACTCTGTGGAATCAGTTCTCACCTTCCACCTTTCCATGGGTTTTGGAGGTCAGACGGGGGTGGTTATGGTGTGAAGCAAGCGCATTTAACCACTGAGCCATCTGGCCTCCCTCTTTTAATGTCAGTGATCTGTAGCCTGACTTTGACATGGCCGAGGTGTGTGATATTCATCTGCTCTGTGATTACAGCGTTCTCTCTGTCTTCAGTTTCAAAGATGCCTGTGACTCTACAGTAGCTGTTTGCTGAAGAACGAATTAGTGGCTGGAATTCGGTATCCCCTGCAATTCCAAACTGGTCCTTGTGCCGTGCAGGGAATATTCTTAATTAGAAGGCTGAATTAACTTTCTTACCTCCAGTTAGTTAAGATCATGTCACATCCTGGTTTTCTTCACATTTAGACCTTGACTTGTTGTGGTTGTTTTTAAACTTTCCCTAAATTTTCAATAACATTTTTCTTTTCTTGTTGCGGAACAAGGAGTCCACAGGTCATTGTGTGTGTCCGTTTCCTACCCAGGACCTCCGTCTGTCCTTCTGCTTCCGTCTCCGCCTCTCTCTCTGTCTGTTGTCCACCTGTTATCTGGGGGCTTCATGTTGATCCCGGGTTATCACCACTGTTTTATTTTTCCTCTGTGACTGACATTTTCGTTTTGCTTGAGTACATACTTTAGCAGCTTTCTCGGACATGATATGGGAAGTTAAGGTGTCTGAGCTCTTGTTGGCATAACGTGACTTCCCCTTAATTGATAAGCTGGCCGAAACCCTAGTTTAAAGACAATCTTCCCTGCTGATTTCAAAATGAGTGTTTTTAGGGTTCAGTGTTGATGGGAAGCCTGGTGCTGGTCAGCTTTTAGTTCTCATGTTAATGTCCAGTTTTTTTTTAATCCTTGGCAGCACTTGGATTTCTCTGGAAATAGCACAATGATGTATGTAAGTGCTGGGAAGTTGTGGGAATGAAGACATGGGTCTTCTTCAGTTTGGGGAAACTTCTGTATCTTTACCTGGAACTTTCTTTTATCTTCTCTATTCTCTGTTTCTGTTATCTCTCTATTCTCTGGCTACTATACTCTCAAGGGTTCTCTCTGATTCAGTGAGCTTTCCTACCCCCTTTCTATTTCTATCTATTTTATCCTTTGTTGGTTTGTTTCAGCCAGGGTCTCCTGCTCAGGCTGACCTTGAACTCTACAGAGCAGAGGATAACCTTGAACTGATCTTCCTAAATCTACCTTCCAAGTTCCTGGATGACAGGCTTGTGCCACTACGCCCAGAGTATACATGCTTGGGCATACACTTAATTTTATTTTTTAGATCTATGGCATTTAAAATTTATTACATTTAATTAACTAGCTAATTAATTAATTGTATATACCTCCATGTAGGTCTCAGGGATCAAACTCCGGTAGTCAACCTTGGCGGCAAAAGCCCTAACCCACAGAATCATCTCACCAGCCCAGATCTAGGGCATTTTTTAACTGTAATGATCACATTTTTAACATCTAATTATTCTTCCTCGTTGCAGTCTTTTTCCTCAGCATTTTATTTTGCTGGAAGAATATTCCTCTTGGATGTATCCAGAGCTGCTAATTAGCAGTTTTTCTCCAAAATTCTCTCAGCCGTGATTTATGTGTTTCTTCCGTTGCTCCGTGTGTACCCCGGGTTTTGTTTGTTGGTTGTGGCTCTCCACCCACATCTGGTGAGCCCTGGTTGTTGTGTGGGCTCTTGTGTTGTCGTGGTTCAGTACTGTTTGCCTGCTGGATGGGAGGGTAAGGGCGGGCAACACGTTTGTGTGCCTGCTGATTCATGGGCAGGGCTTCCTCTGAGGCGCAGCATCCACACTGGCAGCCTGGCTGTCCTCAGGCCATATGCTGAGACTCCCTAGGAGCCTTCCAAAGCTGCCTTTTCCATCCCTTTCAGGCTGTTGTTATTTTATTATCTCTGTGTCCCAAACAGGGAGGTTTTGTCTTCTTAGAGTAGATGCATTCTCTTTGTACACAGGCACCTATGAGCCCCACCAACACCCTCTTAATAGTTCCTTTAAGGAGAAGGGGAATGAATAGAAAGAAAATGTGAATGACCTGCCAGGTCATTTCCAACCTTATTTTCCCCATATTGGAAAATCGTCTTGAGCTTAGATGTAGCTCAGTTGAGAGGGTGTGCCTTGTGTGCATGGGGCCCAGGTTGGTGCGTCAGCACTGTATACTCTGGGTATAGTGTCACAAGCCTGTCATCCAGGAGCTTGGAAGGTAGATTCAGGAAGATCAGTACTTCAAGGTTATCCTCTGCTCCATAGAGTTCAAGGTCAGCCTGGGCAGGAGACCCTGGCTGAAACAAACCAACAAAAGATAAAAATAGTCCCTGGGGAAATAGAAACAAATAGAATAAAAAAAGATATTCTTCCATCATGCAGAAATAGGATGATGATTTTTCAACATGTTCTACGTCCTCGTGTGTGTGTGTGTGTGTGTGTGTGTGTGTGTGTGTGTGTGTGTGTGTGTGTGTGAAGGGGTGTAGGCCAGAGGTCTCCCTCGGTCATTCTCCATTCTGTTTTCTGAGACAAGGTTTCCCCACTGAACCTGGAGCTTGCTCATTCCGCTAGACTGGCTGGTCACAAGTCCCAGGGGTGCTGTCTTGACCTCCCCAGGGCTGGGATTGCAGGTATGTGCTACCATTCCCTGTTATGTGGGGTGCTGGGGCCTCAAACTCAGGTCCTATTCTTCGTGTGGCAAGCACTTTGTGGACTGAGCCTCTTCCTCACCCTTCTCTGTTTCTGTCTCTCTGTCTGTCTCTGTCTCTGTCTCTCTCTCAGATAACAAGGGGAATGTGCCTTGTTCTGTTTCTGCTGAAGCTCTTGAACCAATAGCTTTACCTGCTCACCGTTCTGTGTCACGGCTCGTCCCATGCTGTATCTGAGTGCTGACATTTATTGAAAGGCATATCATCATCAATCACTTAGCCAATCCTCCAGTTTTAGACACGAGGCAGTTTGTAACTTTCACCGCTTAAACAAGTATTTATAAACCTGTTGTGCTACACCTTTATCCATACTTGTTCTGATTTGCTTTTCAGTGGCTGTGATAAAACATTCTGGCCAAAAGAAATTTGGAAGAGAAAGGGTTTATTTGGTGTCTTAGTTAGGGTTTCTATTGCTGCGATGAAACACCTTGACCAAAAAGCAAGTTGGGGAGGAAAGGGTTTTTTTGGCTCACACTTCAGCCTTGCTGTTCATCACTGCAGGAAGTCAGGACAGGAACTCAAACAGGGCAGGAACCTGGAGGCAGGAGCTGATGCAGAGGCCATGGAGGGGTGCTGCTTACTGGCTTGCTCCTCATGGCTTGCTCAGCCTGCTCTCTTATAGAGGCCAGGACCAGCAGCCCAGGGATGGCACCACCCACCATGGGCTGGGTCCTCCTCCCACATCAATCACTGGTTACCAGCCTGATCTTATGGAGGCATTTTCTTATTTGTGGTTCCTCCTCTCAGAAGAGTCTAGCTTGTGTCAAGTTCACCGAAAACTAACCAGTACCTTTGGGCTATCTTCCTACTAACAGTCCGTCACTGAGGGGACTCAAGGAAGGAACCTGGAGGAATGCTGCTTTCTGCCTCGCTTGCTGGTGTTGGCACATAGCCCAGGCCCACCTGCATAGGGATGGTGCTTCCCCACGGTGGGCTGGGCCCCCCCACATCAGTCATCAATCAGGATAACTCCTCACAGACGTGGCCACAGGCCAGTCTGATTGAGACAATTCTTCAGTTGAGGTTCCTTCTTCCAGGGTGACTTTAGGTTGTTCCAAGTTGACAATATGGACTACTCAGCACAGTACCTTTGGCTATTTGGGTAAACTCTTAGTGGTGGAAACCTGGGACAAAATGTGTGCAGACCCAAGTCTCGGTCCAGCATTCGGGGTTCTTTGGAAATAGGCCACCGTAGCTTTCTCTGACTCTGCTTCTCCCGGGTTCTCTGAGGCATCGCGGCAGAGGCATGAGAAATGAGAAGTGTGACTGACAGACCAGGGCTGAAGCCTGGCTTTGCCAGTTACCAAATGTGTGACTTCAGGCTGTTTCTGTCACCTTCTCTAGAGCTTTCCCACCAAACAAGGGGACGATTCCCTCTCTCTGGTGTGGCTGTGGTAGGGGTTAAACAAGAAGGAAAACGGCGTGAAGGCTGAGGGTCAGTCTACGACGAGGGTAGCGGACCCGTGTCATCCCCGAGTCCACGGAAGCCTCCTTCAGGGCCACGCCCCACATGCTGCCATCTCCACCTGCTGTGTGTCAGAGTTTCACGGCCACATTTCCCTTCTCATTGAGTTGACAGAGCGAGCACTCACGGGCTGGACCCTCATTCCACTCCAGAAGACTTTGTTCTGTTGAGTGGGTCTAGGGAGAGGAAATAGCCTCTCCCCAGCTGCTGTGCTATTGGTCCCTCACCACGATGGATGCGTTGATTTTCATTGTTTTTTTGTGTCCGGGGAGGGGATTAGTTTTTTGAGACAGGTTTTCACTATGTAGCTCTGGCTGTCCTGGAGCCTGCCATATAGACTAGGCTGGCCTCGAACTCACAGAGATCCGCCTGTCCCTGCCTATCAAGTGCTTCACTGGTGTTCTTGGGGACTGGAGGTAATAAGATAAAGGAGAGAGACACAGCGATCCCTCAGATTTTGTCATTTGGAGCCCTTTGGTAGGTCAGGAGCTCTGAATGTGGCACTTGGTCCTGGTTGCTGGATGATACCTAACCCTGGGGGTACTTGAACCCGCAGCGACATAGTTGGCAGCAGAGGCAATCTACAGGTCCTTTTGCTCCTACTGAGCCACTTTGGGCATTGTCTGAGCTCAGCAGGCGGAGCTCAGCATGGGGCATCAGGACTGTTGTGTGGCTTTGAGCACACCTCCCTCGCCCTTGGTACTTTCCCCGGAGTGATAAGGTGCTTTCATAGCTAGGAGGGATTTCCTCCTGAGCATAACACCATCCACAAAAGTCCCTTTCACCGCCCTGCAGATGCCTCCCCAGTTGCCAGGGGAGACGGGGAAGCGGCCTGCTTGCACCTCCTGCAGATGGCAGCTTCCAGTTAAGGGCCCAGAAGAGAGGAAGGGACCACCCCGGGGAGAGCTGTTTGATTCACGGGTACCCTGCCTCGCTCCATCCATCCCTTGTCTGGGTGTCTTTCAGGAGTCATGGCTGGCTTCAACATGGGAGGAGACCTGAGGGAGCCCGCTGCCAGCATACCTCTAGGCTCCCTGGCAGCGGTTGGCATCTCGTAAGTTCCCCTCTTTGCTAGCAGTCGGAGCTGGAGAATGGGAGAGAAAACCCCAGGCAGAAGCGGGGACTGCCCCTTTTGTTCGGAGAGTGCCCTGGCCGGGACCAACCTATTTCGTATTCCAATCCTCCTTTTTACACTCGGTGGGCTGGAAAATTCACGTCTGGTGGGTTCAGACACGGCCCCTTCACACCTCCTGCCTCAGAATGCTTTGGGAGGAGGAAGGTCATGAATGCAAAGCAGATCCTTCCCTTCCCCCGCCCCCTCAACCACCCTGCCCTCTCCTCAACCCTCATTTTGAATTTGAGGGTTTTTGTTTTTTTTAAACCACTGAGTTCCCAGGGTC
This sequence comes from Peromyscus maniculatus bairdii, assembly GCF_049852395.1. NCBI lineage: Eukaryota > Metazoa > Chordata > Mammalia > Rodentia > Cricetidae > Peromyscus > Peromyscus maniculatus. Next base: position 24,932,427 of record NC_134863.1, read on the forward strand.
GTGGTGGGCACATGGAGATGAAGCATGTTGCAGACACAGACTAACGTCTGCATCCCATTCATCAGCTTTCTGAATTTCTATGAGAGTATGAGAGTGTGAGTGTGAGTGTGTGTGTGTGTGTGTGTGTGTGTGTGTGTGTGTGTGTGTGTGTGTGACTGTGTGACTGTGTGACTGTGTGAGTGTATGTAGGTCGGTGTTTGAGTATGTGTGTGTGTTCTATATGTGTGCACCTTACGGATGGAGGGAGAGGCTGCGTGCTAGGGTGAGGAGGGGAAGCCCAGAGATGGGTGTCTTTCTTCCCCTCCTGGTCCTCCAGGGTTGTTAGTTTCTGGAGTTTTAGTTCCCACTGCGCCGCAGACTGGGACATGGCCTTGGGTCTGATTTTGATCCCCGAGAGTGTCCCGCTATTTCCCGTGTAGGGGCAGAAGGGTGCATCTCTGCCTTCACTGGATAGGTGGAAGACAGTCAGGTCGCGGGCCGAACCCTGATGTGAGCAGCTCACGGGGCCTGCACACCACAGTACTTTCAAACATTAAAATATCCACCTGCAAACGCTTACCACGGTGACTCCATTGCTACCAGCCAGGCACGGGGCTCCCGGCCATGTGTGTAAAATGAGGCAACAACATTGGGAAGAAAAGGAAGAGGACGGAAGAACGGAGTGGGGGGAGGAAGAGAAGGAAGGTTCCACATGAGCAGCCTGCCCTGCCTCAGAGGGAGTCGGAAGTCAGAGGAGTCTTGGTGTAGCCCATCATTGCCCAGATGGGAATGGGCGGACCTCCGGGTCACGTGACTTACTCTCCCACACAGAGCGGCTTGGTGGCTGAGCCAGGCTATGGCTCTGCCTTTTAATTTTCCCCTTGTGTATGAGTTTGAATTCTGTTGCTGTGATAAAACCCTGTGACCTTGGGGAGGAAAGGGTTTACTTCAAGCTTCCAGTTTATGGTCCACTCCAGAGGGAAGTCAGGCTGGGGGCAGGAACTAAAGCAGAGGATGGATGGAGGAGTGATGCTTACTGGCTTGCTCCCCAACCCACCCGGGGATGGCAGCGCCTTCAGTGGGCTGGACCCTCCACCACCCATCATTAATCAAGAAAATGCTCCACACCCACCTACAGGTCACAGGCCAACCTTACAGAGACATTTTCTCAGTTGAGGTTCCGTCTTCCCAGATGACACTAGCTTGTGCCCAGTTGACAAAATACTAAGTACTTGTTATCTGTGGACTAGAGACCAGAGGCCCGAGAGATGGCAGGGTAGTTCTTCTGATGGAGGGAGATGGATGGGCTGGGGGACAGCAGGTCGACCCCGGCCAAATCATGGCAGCTGGGCTTCCCGTTTCCCCACCTCAACATCCTTTTTTTAATGTAAGAATGAAAACACGGCTACCCTGGTTCCAGAGGAGAAGGAGTACAAAGTGCAGCTTCCCAGGCGAGCTCTGGGGTTTCACGGCTGATCTTCTTTCATGACACAGGCTCCACAGAAAACTGAGGCTTGGCGGGGTGGGCTGGGCTGGGCGGCAGCTCTCTCTCTCTCTCTCTCTCTTGGGTTTTGCAGGTGGTTCCTGTACATCATCTTCACCTTCCTGCTTGGTGCCATCTGCACCCGAGAGGCGCTCCGCTCTGACTTCCTGATAGCTGAAAAGGTGGGTGCATCCCTGCTCCCCAAAGGGCTCAATCTGCAGGACTTACTTGTCCCACGAATACACAGCTGCCTCCCTTGTAGTTCTGCCTGGGAATCTGTCTTCAGCCCAGGACCAAATCAGGCTTCGGGACAGGCATGTGGGAAATGTTCAGCATCTGTCCATGGATCCTTAGGATGTCCTCCGATCGCAGATCCCAGCATCCAGAGAGGGACACGATGCAGAAGACCGGATAATAGGGTCAAAGACATCAAGACAGAGGGTGGGTAGGCAGCTCTGTCGGTAAAATGTTTGAGTGCAAGCCTGAGGCCCCTCGCTGGTCCCCGGGACCCTGTAAAATGCTCGGAGTGGTGGCACCCACTTGCAGATCTAGCACCGGGCAGTGGACACAGGAGGATCTGGGGCTTTCTGGCCAACCAGCCTAGCCTGTGTAGTGAGTGCGGGTCTCAGGGAGAAAGAACCCGTCTCAGAAAACAAGGAGGAGGTGCAGCAAGGTGGCTCAGCAGGCTAGGGTTCTTTCTGCCAAGCTTGAGGACCTGAGTTACAGCTCCCAACTCCCATGATGGAAGGAGGAAAATGGAAATTTGTTCTCTTACCACACATGCTCCATGGCATGAACGTGCATAAGTGTACACACACACACACACACACACACACACACACACACACACACGTAAGTAAGTAAGTAAGTAAAAAAAAACATAAACAAATGGAGAGCTTCTGAGGTCAACACCCAAAGTTGACCTCTGCCCTCCACGTACTCACATGCACCTGTTCATGTCAAACATGCAGAGAGATGGGGGTAGGGTTGGGGGCAACAGAGAGGGAGGGAGACAGACACACACAGTGGGAGTGGTGGTGATCAGCGCTGACAGAAGAGTCCAGAACTTTGAGTTCTTGTCTCCTCAGTCTTTACATTTTTGCCTGTAGCTTCCGCTGCCACGTGGAAGTCCTGCTCAAAAGAGGTGGGGGAGGAGAGGAGAAGAGGGGTACAGTGGACAGGGAGAGGGAAGGAGAGGAGGGTGTAGTGGCCAGGGAGAGGGGGAGGAGAGGAGGAGAGGAGGGGAGGGGTGCAATGGACAGGGAGGGGAGGAGAGGAGGGTGCAGTGGACAGGGAGGTGGAGGACGGGAGGAGAGGAGGGGAGGGGTGCAATGGGCAGGGAGGTGGGGGAGGGGAGGAGGGTGCAGTGGGCAGGGAGGTGGGGGAGGGGAGGAGAGGAGGGGAGGAGGGTGCAGTGGGCAGGGAGGTGGGGGAGGGGAGGGTGCAGTGGGCAGGGAGAGGGGAGGGTGCAGTGGGCAGGGAGGTGGGGGAGGGGAGGAGGGTGCAGTGGGCAGGGAGGTGGGGGAGGGGAGGGTGCAGGGAAGGGCAGGCATGGCGTGGAGGCAGGCCGGTTCCCCTAAGAATCTCAGCAACTCTGGGTTGGCCTGGCTGCAACATCTTTGTTTCTGGGGTACACAATGGGTCAGATTAGTGAATTCCTTGAGTTCTGTAGCTTCGTTTACTGATGAGGTCATGTGACACCGTGGACACTTATTTGGCATTGCTAAAGTCACAAGAATAAGATTTTCTGAAAAATTCCCTAAAACTCCTCTTGTGCCTTAAGTTGGCGGAGGAAAAGCAGACTCTGAAATTCCCATCGTTTCCCGAGGATGACGGCCAGTTAGGGAGGGGGTCTCCTGAGAACACCCGCTCTGTTCTCTTGTGTGGAGCCGATCTGCATACAGGGCCAGGGATGGCAGGAAGCTGACGGGAAGAAATGTTTGTCTCCATTTATGTACACTCACACTCACACACACACACACACACACACACACACACACACACACACACACTCACACTCACACTCACACACTCTCACACACATGGTTTCATCAGCAGTTTGACCTTCACGGCCCCTTCTCAGAGTGACTGGTGTGGCTGTACCTGAGAAACAGGAAGCCGCTGAAGCCAAGAAGGAGACTTCACCAGAGACACCTGCTTGCTGCTTGTCTGCAGGCTGTGGGGTGGAGGGTGGTGGTGGTGGTGGGGCTGGCTAGCTCTGCCTGCCTCTGAAGCAGCTTCCTCTCTAGCAGCTCCCTCCATGATGCTCCCTCCACACATTAGAGGCTCTGGTCTGGAGAGAGGCAGGCAGATTTCCTGCTGGGGTGTGGCTCACTTTCCTCTGCTTTGGAGGCAAAGCTCAGCATGGACATGTGTGGCAGGCCAGCTCCTACTTTTAAAAGGTTCCTATGAGGAGGAGAGAGGAATGATAACCTTGTAGACAGAAAGATAGCGGAGAGGAGACAGACAGAAACACAGGACAGCTTCGGGAGGATCTGGGTCAGTCCTCAACGGCCCAGAACTTTATTCCAAAGGGCTTTTTATAACAATGCCAAGGGGTGCGGCAAAAGACCTCCTGCTTGCTAGATACAGTCAAGTGTAGACCCTTCCAAACACCTGGTAACCATGCCCGTGGTCGTCCAATCATCCCCTTATGCAGCCCTGCTGGGTAAAGCAAGGTCAGAGTCTCGGACTCTGAGTAATTTGGGCCTCCACAGACATGGGAGAGGCTTTGTAACCAAGGAAGACCATCACAGCGTAGGTCAAAAACATCTGCAGAGTTGCGGGCTACAGCCTCCAGAGCCGGTGGGTGGAAGGTCCTCAGTCAGTAATGAACTTGCCAACAGAGGGAACTCTCTTGGGAATGCCGCCTGTCTTGGACGCTGAGACAAATAGGCACGGCCAGTTGGTAGCACCCTCTCAGCAGGCTTGGCTGTGGTGTGTGGGGATGTCCATACGTGCACGTGCTAGGGTAAAAAGTGGAGCATGGGCTTTGGAGGGAACCCAAGAGACCATCTCCTGGGATAGGCCACTGTAAGGCCCACGAAGAAAAGCAAGTGGGTGTTCTTGGTTCTCGGTAGATGTAGTGCACGCGTGGACAGGGATGGACCAGCAGGGAAAACTCCAAGCGCAGCACGCATGGCAGGTGGTTATTAAACTTTAACCCCTTCACATTCCTCATGGGGACATCCTTATAGGTGGAGACATTTATTTTAGGGACACTTTGCCCCCACCTTGCATCCTCCATGTTTAATTCAGTAATAAAGTGGTCAATCCCACTATTCTCTGTACTAGAGGACCTGTCTAAAGAACAGTGTTAGTGGGAATAGATTATGTTCCAAAGTAAACACACTCCAGGAAGTGGGTATTTATAACAGGTCAAGAGGACCAAGAATCCTAAGACATGCCAGTTCACAGGATAGGAGCAAGTGAAGTAGAAGAAGAAGCCGAAGAGTCTTTGTTCCAGATGGAAATCCCCCAGAGTCAACCCCAATCCTTCAGGCTGGTGGTGGCTTCATGTATCCAGGAGGGACTGTGAAAGCCCATGAGTTTCACTACTGCGTGCTGTGGCTGGGATGGGCAGAGCCCATGGCTGGTGAGTGGTTGGGGGCATCTGCTCAGTGCCCACCACCCACCAGAGTGCCTGCTCCCAGCTGAGCTGTCTTTTGCTCACATCAAAGCCAGCGCCGCCTCTCAGAGGCCTCTTTGTGGGAACTGGTTGTCAAACAAAGGCAGGATTTCGGGGTGTGGAAGTAGTTTCCCTCTTCTTGTGGGGGCATGGGGGTACCCCCACAGTAGCATTCAGAGGCCACAGGAATTAGATGAGGCAAAATGAGTCCCTGAAGGGAGCGGCCACTGAGGTCGGGGAGCCCTTCTGTGGCTGAACCAAGTGGCTATCAGGAGCAGAGAGCCAGGTGTAACATATGTAATTAATTACTTCCATCAGTAGATACCAAAAAAAGGAATTTAGGGTTGTTTGCACCCATATAGTCTTTTAGAAAGATAGTTTTATGTGATGGCATGGATGTTGTCTTTTTTAAAAAAATAGAATTATTAACGCACATGTGCTCAAAATAAATTCTCATTTCCATGTCTACCAATATGCTTATCAAGTTTTCAACACGGCATCAATATGAAAATGACTATTTTACTCAATTATTGAAAAAAAAATAGCCAAATGAATGGAAACACATGAACTATGAACCAAAGACTGAGGGGCTCCCAGCTGGATCAGGCCCTCTGAATAGGTGAGACAGTTGATTGGCTTGATCAGTTTGGGAGGCATTTAGACAGTGGGACCAAGTCCTGTGCTCATTCCATGAGTTGGCTGTTTGAAACCAGGAACTTATGCAGGGACACTTGGCTCAGTCTGGGAGGAAGGGACTGGACCTCCCTGGACTGAGTCTACCAAGTCGATCACAGTCCTCGGGGGAGGACTTGTCCTGGAGGAGATGGGAATGGAGGGTGGGCTGGGGGTAAGGGGAGGGCGTGGGAGGGGGGAGAATAGGGGAACCCATGGCTGATATGTAGAACTGAATGGTATTGTAAAATAAAAAATATATATCACAAAAAAAAAAAAAAAAAAAAAAAAAAAAAGAAAATGACTAGGTTCTGCGGGAACCGGGAACAAGCCGTGGGCTTTATTCCTCATCTGTCTGCACTGCCTGCCGAGCCTTTACCAAGCCAGGACGGTAGCCTTAGTAAATGCTTCCTGCATGCCTGGGTGGATGGTAAAGGAAGAAGAGCTAGGATTCAGCGGAGAAAGAGGTGGATTGTAAGAATTCTGTCACTCATCTAGCTGTAAGGGCCAACAGTTTAGCTAATTTACAAAAATAGACTGAATAATACTTTTATATAAAAAGTAGTAACTGAGCAGACCATTCCAAACACAGTTCATCAACGGAACATAAACTAGTCATGCTTGGGCGGTCCCTGCTCTGACCCCAGCCCAAATGCTCTGGAAGAATCCCAGGGTGTATCTGTGGAAGGCAGCCCAAGATGAAGTCACCAGTGATGACCAGTCACGGAGATCACGGAGCCAGACGCCAACCAAGACCAAGTGCCTGGGGTCCAGCCAGCACTGGAGGGGTGCAGACTGGGGAGTCTCATTCCAGTGGACGGCCATGCTTTAATGAAAAGAAAAAGCTACACATACACACACACACACACACACACACACACACACACACACACACACAAGCATGCACACACACGTGCACATGCCTGCATGCACACATTTTTCTCACAGATTCCACATCTACACATTCAACCTCTAGATTAAAAACTTTTCAGAAAAAAATTGCAAGACTGCTGGGCGTGGTGGCGCACGCCTTTGATCCCAGCACTAGGAATGCAGAGGCAGGCGGATCTCTGTGAGTTCGAGGCCAGCCTGGTCTACAATAGTGAGTTCCAGGATAGCCAGAGCTACATAATAAGAGCCTGTTCTCAACACCCTGACCCCAATTGCATCTGTTCTACAGATAGCTTTTCTCTTCATTAGCGCCTAACGAATTTAACTATTTGCATTAGGTATGATGTAATCTAGAGATGAGTGAGAGTATATAGGAGGATGTAGGTGGACTATAGCTAGATATTATGCCATTTTATATCGGGCACCTGAGCATCCAGATTCAGATACCCTTGGGGTCCCGGAAGCCATCCTCCATCAACACTAAAGCGTGATTTCCTAGCCTCTTGGGTGAGAAGCAGTCAGGTTTCTGAAGGACGACAATGATCCATGCCTGCCTTTCTGAAACATGTCTTCCATGGAGGCAATGGTTGCACTATGCTGTGCCCAGCCACTCCTCAGGTGGACAACACAGTAGAATTACCTGGGAAACTTTTTACAAATCAGCGCCCGTGTCCCGCTGAGCACTCAATGAGTCAGACTCTCTGCAGTGATTTCTTAGGTAAAGGCTGAGAAGAGAGACACTGCGTTAAACTTTCAAAATGCTTTTTGATAAAATTGCATGTCTTTTTTTATTTATTTTTAAGTTGTCAGTGTTGGATGCATTTGGTAGAGAAGACACAAAAAAGATTACAGCTGGGTCCTCTCATGGAGAAATAACCACAGAGGCAGTTTCCCAAACAGTTGTGTAAAATATCCAGGGCTCAGACCCTGCCAAGTGCCCAGGCTTCGCTAATGCCAGCCTCTGCTGTGGGTGGAGACTGAGACACAATTCCAGTGTCCTTCTGAGGAGTGCAGGACACACTGGTGAGATAAACCACAAGCCTGATTGACTCTCCCACAGGGGAGAGAATAAAAAAAATGCCAGCAGAGATCACAAAGTGATGGGAAACATTGATAACAGTGATTTCCAATAACAAGGCCGTGAGAGAAGCAGGGACAAGCCCGAGAAACCCATGGCATTGAAGCAAGAGTCCGATGAGCTCCACCTGGGATGATATGATGTCCGTGGGAAAAGCTGTCCACGTGGAATTAAGGACAGGATGGCTCTGTAGGGGACCACATTGAGTCTGCCCAGGCTCTGACCACCTGACCTCCCGTTTTGCAGATTATGAGACCCCCATTTAATATTCAAAAGCTCAAAGAACCAGACTCTTTCTTAATGCCTTTCTGCAGCCCCAATAGGTCACATGACTGAGGTTGGGTGGATGACCACTTCAAGTGTGCTGAATGAAGAAACATTGATAATGAGATGGGGAGGGTCATCTGTAGGGTTCTGGGTACTGACAGTGCCCTGGCTGAACTGTGTTGGTGAGGAGTGTGAACGTCCAGTGTCCTGCAAATAGCCTCATGTATTTTAAGTTTACTTCTAGCTGGGAGGGTCACATGCACAGAGCTCAAGAGGACAACCTGTGGGCTGTGAGATCAAACTGGTTGCTGGGCTTGTAGCCAGTGCCTTGACCTGCTGAGGGATCTCACCAGCCTTGTTGTTTGTAAGTGCCCTCAAGTCAAGAAGCCTGATTAATGCAGGATTTGTTAATCAGATGATTTTAGTGATAACTTGTGAAACAGGAAGTAGGTTAACCAGGGCTTTTGGGTTCAGTATGACTTGACCACGTGGACTTGGCCCATTGCTGAAGCAAGGAAATAAAACCTAGTTGTCCTATTTGCATCTCTATTGCTATGATAAAACACTGACCACAAGCAGCTTGGGGAGGGAAGAGTTGATTTGCCTACAGGTTTCAGTCCGTTTATCAAGGAAAGCCAAGGCAAAAGCTTGAAACAGAAACCAGTGGAGGAACTGGTTGCTGGCTTGCTGCTCCCAGCTTGCTCAGGTCGCTCTCTTATGCTGCTCAGACTTAGCCGCCTGGGGATGGCGCTGCCCACAGTGGACTTGGTCCTCCTACATCGATGAACAATTAAGAAAATGTCTCAGACATGACCCCAGGCCAAACTGATCGAGGTGGTCCCTCACTTGAGACTCCCTCGGATAACCCTGGATTGCATCCAGTTGACACCTGAAGCTAGCTAGGATAATGGGAGACGGAGAATCTTCATCAAGAAGGCTGTAAGAGGCCAAGCTGAAAGTTACATCTAACCCATCTGTCCTTGTCATGCAAGTGAGCACTTGAAGTGCACGGTTCTGGCCACTAGGTCTGAAGTAAGGAGGGGGGTGCTGCCAGTTATCAGAAAAGAGAGGCTTCCCAAAGTCCAAATGAGGATTCGTGAGGTGGGTTCATGGCTCACCCAGGGCACTCCTGCATGGTCAGCAGCTCTGGTCCCTGGCCAGTTGGTACTAAGGGGAACAGCTTTGTTCTTTCTTGTCCTGTCTCCTGATACCTGTGCGATGTGTGGGTTGTGGATTACATCAATTAATTAATTAATTCACCATGTATATTCCTCTGTCAGGCACTGAGAATGCTGGTGTGAAAGATCATGAGGCCTGCCTAGTTGAAGACAACAGGGTGTAGAGGAGACTGTGAGAGGTCTATCCTACCCTCATGCCTCCTAAGAGTGTGGGGTAACCTCTGCTATGAGAAGTGAGATGTCTCAAAAGGAGATGGGGTTTGTCCTGAGCCTTTTTTTTTAAATTTTAAAACTATATGTGTATATGTATGTACCCAAATGAGTTTATGTGCGTTCAGATGCCTCTGGAGGCCAGGGGGCATCAGATCCCCTGGGACTGGAGTTACAGACTGTTATAAACTGCCTGATGTGGGGTGCTGGGGTTTGAACTCGGGTCCTCTGCAAGAACAGTAAGCACTCTTAATCACTGAGCCATCTCTCCAGGCCCCTTGTGGCGATTCTTGATGCTCAGTGTTGAACAATGAGCAGATGAGGGGTGGATGAGGGTCCCAACAGTGAGTGTGGTGCAGGGTGTGGGGCTGGGGGAGTCATGGACTGTTCAGGGTTCACTTATCAACCAATAGGAGTTGTAGCTGGGGCTTTAGGATTGGGGTTCAGTTTGTCACTCTGGTAGAAAATTCTCGAGCCTGACCGGAACCATAGCCAGCCACAAGTTAGTTCTCCAAGTGTGGTTTCTAGCCATGGCATCACCATTACCTTGGAGCCTTCAGGAAATCCATATTCTTAGGCAACCCCTACACATCTCCTGAATCTGAAATACTAAGAATAGGGCCCAGAAACCCATGGTTCAAGAGGCACTGAGATGAATCCAGCGCCTACCCAATTTGAGAACTAGTATATAGTTTGTATAAGACATGAACTAACCTGAACTTGTGGGCTGAGCGGAGTGGTGTAGCTAGAGTTTTCCTGACTTGCCCACAGTCAGGACAAATCTCTGTCACCCGCCAGTCCCCCAGCCGCTCAGACCCAACCAAGTAAACACAGAGACTTATATTGCTTACAAACTGTATGGCCGTGTCAGGCTTCTTGCTAACTGTTCTTATAGCTTAAATTAATCCATTTCCATAAATCTATACCTTGCCATGTGGCTCGTGGCTTACCGGCGTCTTCACATGCTGCTGGTCATGGCGGCAGCTGGCAGTGTCTCTTCCTGCCTTCCTGTTCCAATTCTCCTGTTACTCCCGCCTATACTTCCTGCCTGGCCACTGGCCAATCAGTGTTTTATTTATTGACCAATCAGAGCAATTTAACATACAGACCCTCCCACAGTAGAGTGGGCTGGGGAGTGGGGACTCTAGCCCTGAGGCTGAGCTGGGGGAAGCGGTGTATAAATAGGCGGTGAGTGGGAAGGTGCACCCGGGGTAGAAAGGTCGAGGCTTGGTCTGACTGGCCTAGCATGCCTGTAATCCCAGAACCGAGGAGGTGGAGGAAGGAGTATTGTGAATTAAGGACAACCAGGATTTATAGAAAGACTCTGTCTCAGTGGACAAAACAAACCCACAAAGTCAGCCAACACCAGGGTTAGGCCCTGGAAACATTCAGAGGCTCGGCTCTGGCTGTGCCGTCCTGATGACTTGATTGGGAATCCCTGGGACCCACGTGAAAAGCCAGATGGATTGTCATATGTCTGCAATCCCAGGATTTCTACAGCAAGATGGGAGGTGGAGGAAAGAGAACCCTCCAGAAGCTTGCAGGTCATCTAACCTAGAATGTTCAGTGCAGAGGCAAGCAAGAGAGACCCTGCCTCAAAGCGTACGGTGAGAAGTGATGTTCCAGGTCATCTTCCAACCTGCAAGGGGTACAGGGGTACAGAGCACCACCCCCCAGAGAAAGAGTAAATATTTGTAAAATATTTTTTTTTCCCGGCTGTATTATTTTATTCTTAATAGTGTACAGCATGATAGATTTCACAGTGACATTTTCACACACACTCACACACTCTTAGACTTAGTTATTTGCCCTTTACTGACCTCTTCCAGTTTAGAAGAGGTCTTTCCTCTGCTCTTACAATGTTCTTTCTCCTTCCATATCATATATGGTGGGGAGTACATGTGCACCCATGTAAATTTAATTTAGACTCTACAGATGAAAAAATGCAGTGTTTGTTATTTTTTTTAAAAAGCAGTGTTAGTCATTGAATAATTATATTAAATTCCAGTCACTATCGTACAAGGCCTGAGATAATAAATTTATGAAGAGAAAAGTTTGGGTCGGTGAGATGGCTCAGCAGGTAAAGAGACGCATGCAGTCAAGCCCAGTGGTTTCCGTTTGCTCCCCGGGACCCACATGGTAGAAGGAGCGAACCAATTTTCACAAGTTGTTCTCCGTTCTCCACATGCCCATCATGGGATGCATCCCCACACCTCTACACTAAACCGGTAAAATGTATAAAAGTCTTATTTTGCTTCGGTTCTGGGGTTTCATTCCATGACCCATTGTTTTGAGCCTCTTGCGGGGATGCCAGTGACTATGTGTGTGTAGCACCGCAAAACTGTCTTCTCCAAAGCAGAAGAGAAGGGCCTGAGACCCCACCATCCCCTTCAAGGGCACACCCCATCGCCTGAAGAGCTCCCACAGGCCCAGCCTTTTCAGCCTCATTACTGTTCATCGGTGCTGCCCTGGGGTGGGTACATTCAGGATCAGCCTGTGGTAATGGTGGACCATCTGCTCATGTAGGTGTCTCTGGTCGGCTTCCTCTTCCTGTTGGGCTTGTACATCTCATCCCTGGCCTCCTGTATGGGGGGACTCTACGGAGCCCCCCGGATCCTGCAGTGCATCGCCCAGGAGAAAGTGATTCCTGTGCTGGCCTTTCTGGGGCAAGGGGTGAGTGGCCCGTTTTGTTCTGTGTGTGTGTGTGTGTGTGTGTGTGTGTGTGTGTGTATGTGTGTGTCTGTGTCTGTGTCTCCCCCCCTCCCCCAGCCCCCCACCATGAGCTTATCTTACTACAGTTTTCTGGTCAGTGCCTCTGGTCTCTGTGGGGGACAGAGTGGAGTGCAGAGGTTGTATCTTTCAGCCCTGTACCTGGGTGGGCTGGCTAGCTGCTTAGATAAATATCTCACATATCATAGCCGCCCGGCTTCCTGGCGCTCAGCAGCGGTGAACAGAGCCCTTTCCTTCAATAGAAACACATCCGGGACCCTCCAAGTTTAGCATGAAAGAATCTCTTGTTTAGGAGAAGAGCAGGCCCTGCAACTGTGCCTTTCCCACAGGCTCTCTGTGTCCTGGGTGGTGGTGGTGGTGGTGGTGGTTGTGGTGGTGGTGGTGATGATGGTGATGATGACAGACAGTGGTGATGATAATGGCGGCGGTGGTGATGATGGTGATGGTGGTGATGGTGGTAGTGGTGGTGATGATGGTGGTGATGATAATGGGTGGTGGTGATGGTGATAATGATGGTGGTGGTGGTGGTGGTGGTGGTGGTGATGGTGGTGGTGGTGGTGGTGGTGGTGTTAGTGGTGGTGGTGATGACAGTGGTGGTGGCAGCAGTGGCTGTTCCATGAGGCTCACACTGTGGACCCTGGACTCTATGAGCTGCCATGAACCAAACTGTCACTGATGTGAATACCACGGTTGGGAGATGGCTGGGATGGCCAAACAAGACTTTCCTAAAAGCCGCTTCTCGGGAATAGGGTTTATAGGCTATGCTTTCTGTTTGTTGTTTTTGAGACAGGGTTTCTCTGCCTCCCAAGTGCTGGGATTAAAGGCTGCCCAGCCTCTTTATTTTTTTCTAATTAAAAAAATATTTCCTTAATCACTCTATTTATGTATTTAGTTATTGAGACAGGGTTTCTTTGTGTAACAGCCCTGACTGTCCTGGAATTTGATTTGTAGACCAGGCTGCCCTCGAACTTACAGAGATCTACCTGTGTCTGCCTCCCGAATGATGGGATTAAAGGTGTATGTCACCATGCCTGGCTCTATTTTTATTTTAAAAATTATTACGAAAAAACACATATATGTATTTATATCATATATTATGTTATATATATTGTATTATGAAAATACATATATATGCGTGTTGTGTCTACATGTATGTCTGTGCCACTTGCATGCAGTGTCTGTGAAGGCCACAAGAGGGCGTCAGATCACCAGAAACTGGAGTTAGAAATGATTGTGAGCTGCCATATGGGTGCTGGGAACTGAACCCAGGTCCTCTGGAAGAGGATCAAGGGCTTCTAACCACTGAGCCATCTCTCTAGCCACACCACCTTATTTTTTGAAGCAAAGTCTCTCACTGATACAGCTAGGGTAGCTGGCCAGTGAACTCCAGGGATCCTATTTCTGCGCCCCCACCAGCCCATGTTAGGTTACAGGTGCAAGCCTCCATGCCCAGATTAGATGGGTGCTGGGGGTCTGAATTCAGGTCCTCGGGATTATGTGGCAGACATTTACCAACTGGCTATGTCCTCAGGTTCCCATCTGTTTTTCAGATGAATCCTTCTGTTTCCACACTGCAGACAGTCCTCTCAGTATATTGTTTATAACTTCCATTTTTACAATTTCATATAGTTTAGAAATCCACCTTTTGTATTAATGTGAAGAGGATTTTCCCATTCTTTTTCCATTATGTTGATGTGGCATAGTTTATTTAATCCGTTCCCCACTGACTTACATGAGTGGCTTCCATTAAACGGCGTTGCAGTGGATAGCTCTCCCTTTCTACCACTACGACCGTATGCTGTAATTTACATCTGTCCTGGCAAACGCTTTGAATACATCTTTTTTGCGTGTGATAGTTTTTCTTATTTCTATATGCTCTGGCAGTTTCATACCTGTGTGCGATGTGTCTGGATCCTATCCATCTCCACCTCTCCCTCCCCTCACCCGAGAGGGCTTCCATTTTCATGTCCTTCCCTCCTGTTTGTACCCCCCCCCCATCCAGTTAGTACTGGCTGCTGGAATGTTGACTGGTCCTGTTGACTTCATTTTGTGCGGGTCACCATAGTTGCAGTTCGTGAGGACAACGGCCATGCCATGTCCCGAGGACAGCATGTCACAGCCCTGCTCTGCATCCTCTGGCTCTTACGTTCCTTCCACCCCTTCTCCCATGATGTCCTCTCAGCTCTGTGGTGGTTGGTGTAGACGTCCCATGTAGGGCTGAGCACTCAATAGTCACGTATGTTTGTGTGTCCCCACATCAACTGCTGCCCACTACAGAAAGAAACTTCTCTGAGATGAAGAACAGCACTAACACCTAATAATAAATATCTTGAAGGCAGTTTGACAATGTGTCCATTTAGCAAAATAACAGTAGTAGGTTCTCCCCTGTAGGGCCGATATCCTCCCCAGCCATGGGCTTTGGTATTGGTTAAATTATTAAGGCCACTCCACGTAGTTAAAAGGGAGGTTTATTTTGTGGGGTAACTTACAAGTGAAGGAATAGTTGACAGGGTCTGGGAAAGGTACAGCGCAATCTGGCAGTGTTCTCTGGAGAACTCTGCTCAGTCTACCTCCAGCGTCCAGGGTCCAGGAACCAAGAGAGCCAGCACATCCGGATCTCGGGTCTTCAGGGTCCTCTCTCGGCCCTGCCTTGTAGGCGTGACAGTTATCAAAGCCTCAAAGGGGTTGGAACTTCCAGGTCAAAGCTGGACTGGCTACCCACTACACTTTGGAGCAGCTTACATACTAGACTTGAATTCTTTCATCTGGAACAGTCCTCAAATTCAATCAGAAAGTGGTCGGTTACCTCCATATCTGTCACACCACTAGTTTTCCAACGGGCATATCTTTGTATGGCCCCACTTAAGGTTCACCGGGAGGCAATACCATTGGTAAGTTTTCTCTCCCAGCAGCCTGTACAGCATCTTTTGGCACTATGAGAGCAAAGGGAGGAAGTCCTGAGATTAGTTTCAACTTCATTCTCTATGTCCTGAAACCCAAATGGGGTGCGCCTCCGGCAACGGGGCCTTACCAACTGTATTAGTTACTTTTCTGTTCCTATAAGGAAATACCATGACCGGAAGCAACTTATGGTAGAAGGAATTTAGTTTTGCTTACATTTTTTTTGTTGTTGTTGTTCAATAACCCATGACTTCCAGGGGAATTGTTGTCTACCCGTGCAGCATGGATATGGGTTACTTGTGTTCAAACTCCTTCTTTAAAAAAAAAAAAAAAAGTATATATTTGAATTAGCTTACAAAGCAGTGGGTCTCCATAACGGGTTTTCACACATCCTTTGTGTTAGCCAAACCCCTCCCCCTCCTCTCCCCTGTCATCTGTCCTTTGACCTCCTTTGTTCCCACCCTTTACTTCCTTCTTTTCTTCCTTTTTTTTTTTTTTGGACAGGGTCTCTCTACATAGCTCTGGCTGTCCTAGAATTTACTCTGTAGACCAGGCTGGCCTTGCACTCATAAAGATCCACCTGCCTCTGCCTCCCGAGTGCTGGGGTTAAGCCACCACACCTGGCTCCCACCCTTTGCTTTCATATCACATGTTCCTCTGTCCTCTTAGCCTTAAAAGCTCCTTCCCTTCCACTTCCCATAGGGCCTTGCTAGATTCCTGGCTTATACAGGGGCTCCAGATTAAACACACAGATCTCAGAGTTTGAAGCTAGGATTCTCATGAGAGAGAATGTGTGGCATTTTCTGGGCCTGAGTGGCCTCCCTTGGTGTGACCTTTTCCAGTTCTAGCCATTTTCCTGCATATTTCGTAACTTCATTTCTCTTTACATCTGAATAAATCCCACTGTGTAGACGTAGCACATTTTCATTATCTGTTCATCAGCTGATGGACATCTAGGCGGATTCCATTTCCTGGCTGTTGTAAATAGAGCAGTAATGAACATGGCTGTGCCGGTACCCCTGTGAAAAAGAGACTGGGTCCATTGGGTATACGAGCAGGGCTTAGGTAGTGACGGCATCATATGGGGGTTCTGTTTTTAGTGTTTTGAGGAACCTTTACACTGATTTCTATAGTGGCTGCACCAATTTGCATTTCTAGCAACAGTGAATAAGCATTTCCCCTTCCCACATCCTCACCAGCATTCACTGTTTGTTTTCTTGAGACAGAGTCTCAAAGGTAGTATTAATTACATTTCTCTTATGGCTGATACGTGCACATATCACACACACACACACACACACACACACACACACACACACACAATCAAAAAAAAAAAAGAAAAAGAAAATGGAACTTATCACATGGATATTAGTGATTCAACCGGAGCCTGCATGATCAAATCGTCTCTGTAAATGCCCTCACAGACATTCAGAAGCATACTTGGCTCATTTGGTGTCTCTCAACCCAATCAAACTGACAATCAGCATTACCCATTGAGATAGGGTTCTGCTCCAGCTGCTGGATGTAAAAGGTTGTTGAGGCCATAGGAACCTCAATCCTGTGTAGATCCCAGGTACCTTCCTCTACACTGTGTCCAGGAAGCTGCCCTATAAAATTTCCTGCCCAGATGGCTTCCAGCCTACCTCCTCAGTCTGCAAAGGCTTCTCACCATCTAGATAGAGCCAAGGCATAGGGTGAAGAGTCCACATACCAATGTGAGTTCCCCCTACCCCAAGTGCGGTCTACAAAGAGATGGGGGTAGGCCCTGACCTGGAGGCTGAGTGTGAGCATCCACTAATGAGGAAGGATGGCTGGGCAGTGGTGGCTCAGGCCTTTAATCCCATCACTCGGGAGGCAGAGACTGCTGGATCTCAGCGTTCAAGGCCAGCCTGGTCTACAGAGTGAATTCCAGGACAGCTAAGGCTACATAGAGAAACCCTGTCTCGAAAAAAAAAAAAAAAAAACAAAACCCTGAAACCCAGCCTTCCTCCTCATCTTGTAGGTGTGTCTGACAAGGAGGGAGGATAGACATATTTGGTCATATTTGTGTTATTAGCTTGGTCTGTACTTGTAAATATTTAGACACAGTGTGTCTGAACCTCATTTGTACTGTTGCCTTGAGTGACAAAGACAGTGTAGCAAGGAGCATGTCTGTGGCTCATTGTTCTTTGTTTTGTTTTGTTTTGTTTTTTGAGACAGGGTTTCTCTGTGTAGCCCTGGCTGTCCTGGATCTTGCTCTGCAGACCAGACTGGCCTCGAACTCACAGAGATCCACCTGGCTCTGCCTCCCAAGTGCGCCATCACTGGCCAGCTTCTATGGCTCATTGTTAAGTGAAATGATTCGCCAGTGTACAGTAGAAATGGCCTTTCAGGATCCAAAGATTTGTGTTCCCTTTATTATGAATGAAGTTGATTATCTCTTCCTGTTTTGTAGCTGTTTGTATTTTTTTTTTCTTCTATCATTAGGGTTATTTTCAATTTCTAGAAGCTCTTTGTTAGGAAGGTTAACTCTTTGTGATCTGTATGCTAGCTATCTCCCTGCTTGTTGTGTGTCTTTTAACATTGGAAGTTTCCCTAAAAACTTCATGTATGATTAGATTATATTTGCTTATTTCCTTTCCTTAATGGCAGAACATTTGAAACTTAAACACATTTTTGGGTTATAGTGAACATCATATAAAATGTCATAACAATCAATGTCAGCAGTTTGAAGAATAACCCCGAGGTAAGCACCTTGTAGCCCCGACTCCGGAACCCTGCCAGCCTGCCTCAGCCACCGATGCTGTGCTCTTGAAACCCACCAGCTGCCACCGAGAGTCCCCAACCCTTGACCAAGGACACAAATCTAAATTTTATGTAATCCATGCCACAAAGCATTCTTCTCCTTTTGATTTCCCTCCAGTTGTTTATAAAATGCAAAGCCGCTCACAGCTCATGGCACAAACAGACACTGGGATTTGGCCCAGGGACCTCAGTTTGCAACTCCGCTCCCTCCCTATGCATCTCTAAGCAGCCTGCCTGATTTTGAAACCTTCCAATACAGATTAAGTTTTCCTTCTCTTTACTGTCTGGGGCCAGGAGCTTTTCAGAGTTGGGGGTTTGGGATATTTCTCTATTTATAATGCAGTATCTTTGGGGCCAAGTCTAAACACTCCATTCATTTATGTTTCATATATACCTAGCCACATAGCCTGCAGGTTATTAGACACAGCATTTTAGGCATGAAACAAAGTTTCATGGTGTTGGATTTCCCAATTAAATTTCCATACAAATCAACCACAGATTTTATGGAATTCCAGCATTTCAGGTACAGAATTTTTATACTGAGGCTATGCAGTCTGTACATGGAATTATGCGTGTGTGAGTGTGTGTGTGTGTGTGTGTGTGTGTGTGTGTGAGTGTGTGAGTGTGTGTGTGAGTGTGAGTATATGTGTATGAGTGTGTGTGTGAGTGTGTGTGAGTGTGTGTGAGTGTGTGAGTGTGTGTGTGTGTCCTTCTGTGCTGTACTCCGTTTCTCATCACCATGTTTCTGAGCATCCTCTTCCTCTTTGTTGTAGAAGCATCTTAGTATTGGGGGCGTCTATGAATGCTCTTTGTTCTGGTTGTAAATTTAGACTAATCCCAAACTGCATTCCTATTACTGGAATTTTTTTTCCAGACAGTGTTTTTCTGTGAAGCCTTGTCTGTCCTGGATCTTGCTCTGTAGACCAGGCTGGGCTTGAACTCAGAAATCCACATGCCTCTGCCTCCCGAGTGTTGGGATTAAAGACATGTGCTATCATCTCCAGCTTCTATTACCAGAATTTCTTTTCTTTTTTTTTTAAGGATTTATTTCTTTTTATTTTTATGTGCATTGATGTTTTGCCTGCATGTATGTCTGTGTGAGGGTATTGGATCCCCTGGAACAGGAGTTACAGACAGTTATGAGCTGCCATGTGGGTGCTGGAAATTGAACCTGGATCCCCCAGAAAAGCAACCAGTGCTCTTAACCATTGAGCCATGTCTCCAACCCCACCAGAATTTCTTAACTGCTCAATGTGTCTGTATTCACATGCTGAGTAACACCCGACCCTCTCCAGAGTATGTGTACTAATCAGTGTTGCTGTAGAGATGAGGGAGACATTTTAATCTTCTGTATTTTTACATGTTTGCCTTTCTCATGGGTATTTGGAAAATAGACACCTTTTGTAGTCAAACATTTCTCTCCCACCTGTCAGTTCCCAAACAACCACTCAGAGACTTAATATTACCTATAAATGCTTCAGCCAATAGCTCAGGCTTGTTGCTAGCTAACTCTTACACTTAAATTAACTTCTATTTCTATTTATGCTTTGCCACATGGCTCATGGCTTGTCACCTTATTTTTTACATGTCCTGCTTGCTCAGCAGCTGGTTGGTGTCTCTCCTGACTCTGCCCTCCTTCTTCAAATCATTCTCAGCTTGGCTTTCCCACCTATCTTCTTTCCCAGCTACTGGCCTGTCTGCTTTTTATTGACCAATGAGAGTAATACATATTCATAGTGTAGAAAAGGGTTGTCTCATAGCATTTCCCCCTTTTTGTCTAATTAAAAAATCTAGTAGTTTTACTATACTTAATATAGTAAAACTATACAACAAAAACAGTTATTAAGTAAGAATTATAGTAACAATATCCAATCCATTTGCATTTGACAAAATTAGAGAAAATAATTATCTGCCTTATCTTGGTGAGTCAAAAGTTTTTAATCTCATTTATTTTCTATTATAACTAAGGAAAACTATAATTATAACTATTTAGTCTTCAACTTAAAGACCCCAGAAGGGTGAAATGTTATCTAATGACAGGGACATCAGGCTGCCTGGACAGTCATCCAAAGTTCCCTTGTAATGTTGGGGCATCCAACTCTGTCCTACAGGCCTAGCATATCTGACAGACCTTCCTGTGAAGCAGGGAATTTTGAAGGACTATCCTACCTTGTTTTGGCAAAGTTTGGTTGTCTTTCTTATGTCTTGCTTGTTCAGTTTGGACAGTAACTGTCTGCAACTGTGGCAAGGGCAATTTCTTTGCCCACATGGCTAGCTTTTGCCATAAAGAAAACAAACTCCATATGGAGTTTCTTTAATGTTCATTATCATCTTTAAAGTAATTGGTTCTTCCAGGAGCAGAAGTGTCTCACTGCTGAGAAAATTCTAAGTTCTTACAACATTTTAAGTGCCATATTCTATAGGTCTTTGAAGTGTTTGAAAATTACTTATCTATCTGAAATATATCTCTGTATGACCTTGGAAACCTAACTAATATGACTATAAGTTTGTTATTATAGATGACTATTAATCTGTATTTCCTAATTATATTTTACATTTTTTAAATGAGCTGCATAAACATAGTACCCTAAACAGTGTAACAAAATTAAATTTGTATCAATAAACCAAAATCCATACTAATATAAAATATGTAAGATTAATAGTTGTTTTTTAGATTAAAGTAGATTCAATAATCTATACTTTCTCCCATATTTTCTATATAATATCCCCCTTTCTTCTTTTAGCAAGAGATCTCTGAATTTAACTTTTTTGTTTATTTTTTTTTACTATAATTAATAACAACTTGTAGCCAACCTACTTAAATGAAAACAAACATTTATAACCAATATTTTGAGAATGTGGACATAGTTTTCTAGACTACTTCCTGCTTATTGGGGACACTGATAATCTTTGGGGGACCCTGAGAAAATTCAGGATTATGGTCAAGTCCTGACTGGAGTATTCTTTGAGGTTGGATCATCTCAGCCAGCAACCTTCAAGCTGTTCTGAATGCAGAATTCTGAGGAGACTATAACAGAGGCATTTTTAGATGCTGGATCACCTGGGCCATCCATTTTTATTCTTCTGGTCCTCTTACTCTGAAAATACATAAACTTTTAAAGGTAACATACATATCTGCATTAATACAAGTATAGACTATGCATTGTACTTAAATTAGCCAAAGGTGATTTTTTTTTTGTTTTATGCCTGAGCAGGTAAAATATACATCATGAGTCTTATAGCTCTTTTAAGTTTATTTCTTTATGTTTGTAGCCAGGATTTTTCAGGGGGTGTCTTCCTTGATCAAATCTGATTTTCTTCAACCTGGAGTGAATCCACTGTTTCTCATTTCTTGTGAAAACAAAAGCATAACCTTTTTCTGAAAGCGACATATCTTTTGAAATCAAGATAATTTAAAAATATATAGGTTGGTTTAATCTAGCAGTTTTCATAATCCAAGTTCTCTTAGCAGCCAAAAAATTTAAAGACAACACATAATATATGTAATCCAGACTCTCTGTATTTTCCATCTTTACATGGCTTATTTCCTTTATATTACTTTATTCCCCCTTTTAAGGACTTTATTATTTTAAATCTGTCTTTTTAATCTAAGACTGTGTATACTCTTTATCTTCTCTCTCCCAAGATTTTTTTTTAAACACACTGTAACCTGTTTAGAGGTTTTTTCCATCTGAGTCTATCCTTACCATGTATCTATGTATCTGTAAACTTTTCTGTCTGCATGAGCAAAAAAACCCTGCTATGTAACTTAGATCCTGGCATGCTGGTGCTGGCTCCTCCCCCTCAGTTCCCTGAGAGTCTAGTCTCATGGTGGAGGCATGTTTACCACCAGCTCTGGGAACCATGTTTACTGTCCCAATCCTGGGCCAGGCAGTAGTAGTGCACACCTTTAGTCCCAGCACATGGGAGACAGAGGCAGGTGGATCACTGTGAGTTTGAGTCCAGCCTGGGCTACAGAGTGAGTTCCAGGAAAGGTGCCAGAGCTACACAGAGAAACCCTGTCTCGAAAAAAGAAAAGAAAGAAAGAAAAACAAAAAACTCTGGGAAGTTTCCGAGTCCATGCCTCCACCAAATAATGTGCCACTCACTGCTCAGAAACCCTATTTAAATGTTCAGTAGCAGGACCTCTCAAAAGAGCCATGCCTGTTTGCCACTAGCAAACAGAACCCACCTTAGAGAAAGCAGTTACTAAGAAGTTGCATTTGATTCTGGTTTTTGTTTTGGTGTGTGTGTGTGTGTGTGTGTGTGTGTGTGTTTAGAACTTTTTTAAAGCTTCCGTAAGTTTTATGTGGAAACTCTGGCCACACGTTGGAACACCATATGTAAATTGACATTTCTCTCATACTCACCAATTCCCAAATAACCACTCAGAGGCTTAATATTTCTTGTAGATGCTCGGCTGATAGCTCGGGCTTGTTACTAGCTAACTCTTACACTTAACCCATATTTCTATTTATGCTTTGCCACATGGCTCATGGCTTGTTACTTCATTTTTTACACATCCTGCTTGCTCAGTGGCTTGCTGGCATCTCTCCTGACTCTGCCTTCCTTCTTCCCATCATTCTCAATTTGGCTTTCCTACCTAACTTCCTTCCCAGCTACTGGCCTGCCAACTTTTTATGAACCAATGAGAGTAATACATATTCATAGTGTAGAAAAGGATTGCTCCACAGCAACCTTTACCCGCTGAGCCGTCTCACCTGCCCTGTCTTTTTCCAATTATACTGTAGTGATTCACTGTCCATTTTCCATATCTTTTTTTTTAACCAAAACTTCTTTTAAAGTTATGAGTTCCTAAGGACTTAGTTTATTCACAGTCATTTTATTGTTAGAAATCTGCTAAACCATTTTAACAAACTAGTTCTCAAACATTATAAAAGTTTTCTCTCCCTCTTTCCTCTCCTCCCCTCCCCTTCTCTCCTTTTTAAGAACTTCTGGGGAGAGTGTCTCAGGTTAGCACGGGTTCCGATACACCCTTAGAAGCTGAGATTGGTTTCAGAGGGGTGCTGGGAGTGTTTTGGGCTGGAAGTTCAAAGCTGGGAGCTGCCCAAGGAAAGCTGATGTCTAAAGCCATGAAGTGGGGTCAGAGCCTGGTGAGTTTAGGAAGAGAAAAGGAGTGGTCTGGAGGACAAGGCTGGGATGACTTTAGACACAGTCTCTGAGGCTTGGAGGGTGGTTTAGGAAGACCCCAAGGGAGCAGCTGGTGGAGAAGGAGGCAAATAGAGAGAAGCCAGGTATAGTGTCAGCCACAGAGGGGAAGGGCAGCTGGGTCACACGAGGCTCCTCAAGTGAAGAACAGAGGACCGAGAGGCCAATGCAGTTTTGGTTCCAGAACCATGAGTGGCTGTGATAGTTTCAAGGAAAGGCAGTTAAAACATCTCCCCACATCCATGCCCTCCTCCATGAATGCCGGGCATGTGTAACTATGTGTGCATGAGCACACATATGTTAGAAGAACTTCCCTGATCCAGTCACCCGTGATTCTGCTGTGTCTTCTGGGTGCATTTGAACAACTTGTTCCTGAGTTATGCACCTAACCTGAGTGAGCAGAGGAGGTCAGTGATTTGTAATCACACGGGGGCCTCCTATTTGGGCAGTTGAAACACCAAAACTTCCAAAGTTGTACAGTAGTGGCCCATGTTAATAGTGAAGTGCCCCATGCCTCTGGTGTTTTGGAGCTACTGTGTTTGTGGGATCATGCATTAACTCAGGTCTCACACTGACCCCAGGAGTTGGATGTTATTTTTCCAACTTCACATGGAAAGAATTTCCTGAGATATTACATTTGATTTTCATATCATTTAATTGTAAAATTTCCTTTCTGAAATTTCATAATTCTGTGTTTTGTTGTTGTTGTTCTCCTAGAAAGGGCCAAATAAAACACCTGTAGCAGCCATCTGCCTGACCAGCTTGGTGACCATGGCCTTTGTCCTTGTGGGCCAGGTGAACGTCCTGGCGCCCGTGGTCACCATCAACTTCATGCTCACCTACATCGCTGTGGACTATTCTTACTTTGCCCTCTCCATGGCTCCATGCAGTCTCCCCCAGTCTCCCGAGCCGGTGCCCAGAGACGGTCCAGATGCCCTGCGCTGCTCTGAGCACCTGCTCCAGGACAAGGCTCCCAGCTATGGCTCTGACTCCCCTGCTGGAAGCCTCCCTGAGGGCACTCTGCTGGAGTTCACCAAGGACATGGATCAGCTCCTCCAGCCCACAGGGAGGCCCGAGAGTGGTCAGCTTGGGTCAAGCGAGGGGAACCGGATCCCAAAGAGGCAGAAGAGGAAGTGTAAGAAAGGTGCCAAGCGAACCCTACGCGATAGCTTCCTCTTGGATGCCGGGTCTCCTTCGTCCTTTCCCGCAGAAGCCTCTGACGGGTGGCCCACTGCATCATGGGAGGAGCAAGCCTCCTGTCAGAACCAGCAGACTTCTAGGAGTGAATCACATGACCAACTTGGCCCCGATCTGTGTACCCAGCCTACAGTGAACAGAGAAGGTAAGTGCTCCAAATGTAAATGTTGGGGCCTCCAATTTTGGGGTGACCAACAGTTGCTTCATCTACCTGGCTATTACACCCCAGATTTCCCAAGTTTGGGTAATTTTAATATTTATTCCAAAATGTTGAAATTTAGGTGCCAGTTAAATTATTTATAACTCTACCCTGTTACATATACACTAGCTAATTTTAGACAAAAAATTCTGTCTATTGTGTGTAAGAGCTGGGAGCCAGAGCTAGACATTGAATATCATTTTCCTTTTAGTCAAAATGAGGTTGGAGCTTAAACCACCATGAATCGGACTAAGTTATCCTTTGGTGAGGACCCTTCTTATTGCTAAGGACTCACAAGGTTTTGTTGGCGGACGAGGACTCCCCTCACGCAGGCACCATGGACTGAAGGAATGGTAGTTACAGGAATCTAGTGTTTCTTAAACCTACAAGCACAGCATCACAAAGAAAGTCATTATAGGAAGTGAGAAATCCCGAGAGAGAGAGAAAATACCATCTTTGAGGACCTGCCATATCCTAGGTGCTTTGTATATTGCTCTAATTTGGAGGTGGAATGTCACCCAAAGGCCCATGTTAAATGTGCGGCCCGGGATGGTGCAATTAGGAGGTAACAGAATTTTTAAGAGAAGGGGCCTCTTGGGAGGTCTTCAGGTCCTTGGAGGTATGCTCATCAAGGAGGTTTGCGGACCATGCTTCCCTCCCTGCTCTCCTTTGCTCTATGGCCTGTGAGATAAGAAAGTTTTATTCTGTCACATCTTCCCACCACGGTATGATACACTGCTAGCAGGCCCAAAGCAGGGAGGCCAAGTAGTCATGGACTGACACCTCTGATACCGTGGGCCAAAATAAACATTTTTGCTTTAAAAGTTGGCGAATTCACGAACTTTTTATCACTATGGTAACATGCCTGAGAAAACGACTTAAGGGGGGAAGGGTTTATTTGGGCACCAGAGGTTTCTGTCCATACTCAGTTGAGGCCACTGCCTTGGAGCCTGTGGCAAGGTTAGGGCCTCACAGCAGAGAGGAACAGTGGGAGAAGGCTGCTCACCTTCTGGCAGCCAGGAAGAGAAAGGAGAACAGAAAAGAACCAGGGGCAGGACGTAACCTACTACTATACTTCCTCTAGTCAGTCCCCACTTCCTAAGAGCCCATTCAGTACAGACTCATCAATGAATTCATTGATACAGTCACACCCCGTCCCCTATAGCTCTACCAAGCTGGAGCCACGCCCTCAGCAATAAGACTTTAAAAAAAAAAGATTTATTTATTTATTATGTATGCAGTGTTCTGCCTGCGTACCAGAAGAGGGCACCAGATTTCATTATAGATGGTTGTGAGCCCCCATGTGGTTGCTGGGAATTGAACTCAGGACCTCTGGAAGAGCAGTCAGTGCTCTTAACCTTTGAGCTATCTCTCCAGCCCCAGCAATAAGACTTTAGGAGGACATTTTCTATTCAGATCATAATCAACTGAGTTGATCATCTCAGGTGTTGGTTACAGCGGCAGAAGTGGACTCATACATGTCTATTACTTCATGTAGTATAACAGAGACCAGCATCTTCCAGTTTACAAAGGAAGACTTCCAGTGAAGTCATAGAGAAGTTTGAACAGATTCTTTGCATGACTTGATATCCCGTGATCTCCAGGTTTACTGTGTGCATTTGATATTTAGGTACTTTGTATCACACCATCTCTGTGCAAAAAAGGTGTGGGCAGAGGGCAAGGCAGAGGTCGTAGAAAGAGACATCTAAAAACCAGCACTTTGTGTTCTCCTACTAACTAGCTTTTCCTCCTTTCTTTCTGACTTGGTGGGACACTTTTAGTGGTAGTAGTGTTATTAAAATATAAAGCATTATTTTATTTTTATCAAAATCGTAAACATACAGTTTGATAAGCCAAATGGCATTAAAAGTCACACTGTCAGGAACAGTGGTTCCCACACTTCCATACTGTCTTTCTTTGCTATTCATAACACCCAGTCCCACCCCCAGACCAAAAAAAAACCAAACCAAAACAAAACAAAAAAACTCAAGGCTCAGCCAAAGAGTTTCTTCTTCTGTTGCCTTTCTGTGATTTGTAGTGCCCCCCACCTTTTTTTTTTTTTTTAAGTGTTATGAGGCAGAGTCTTACTGGGTAGCCCTGGCTAGCCTAGAACTTGTAGACCAGGCTGGTCTCACACTCATAGAAATCCCCTGCCTCTGTTCCCTGGGTGCTTGGGATTAAAGTTGTATGCCACCATGCTTGGCAGTTTATAGACAATCCCTTTAACCACACATCAAATCTAGGGAACAAGAAATGTCTTGGCCACAATAGTATAGTGAACGATTGTCCTTTGCTGTTGTTGGATGCCCATCACTGAATGTCCTTTCTGTGTCTGAAGAATTTCTAACATCATGAATCTTGGGGGCAGGCTGAGGAAGCCTTTCATACTCAAATACCCAGGTTTATGGCATCAGCTGTAGCTGGAGCTCAGGCACAGGACCAAGGATATGCCAATCGGATAAACCCTCCTCAGACTGGGAACTGGGAATCGGGGGAAGTGAGGACGTCGGAGAACTCTCTGGAAGTATGTTGGAAGGTACAGGACAGTGC
Source organism: Peromyscus maniculatus bairdii (assembly GCF_049852395.1). Lineage (NCBI taxonomy): Eukaryota > Metazoa > Chordata > Mammalia > Rodentia > Cricetidae > Peromyscus > Peromyscus maniculatus. The sequence continues at coordinate 24,959,343 of NC_134863.1, forward strand.
AGCAGCAGTATTTCCCGGATCCATACCATTTTTGAGTGTCAGCCTGGCTCTAGAGTCCTGACCATGCTCTTTAGTCTCTCCAGCTATTTTCAGAGATCCCTTTTAAAAACTTAGTTAAAATGCACTCAATATATAATTAATATCTGAGCCATTTCTAGTATACAGATTAGTGTTATAAATATGTTTATATTTAAGCGAGACAGCTACTACCATGGTCATTTTCTTCTGATAAAACTGAAACTATATCCATTAAACAATGGCTTCCATTCTCTTTTACTGAGCTCAGTGTTCACTGTTAGGGAATGTGCCCTGCTGAGCCTACATCCTTCATGTTGGAATGATGACTGTGCCTGTTAGTCTTGTGTTGACTTGAATCAGGCGGTGATGGTCTACACCTTTCATCCCAGCACTAGAGGCAGAGGCAGGTGGATCACTGAGTTTGAGGCCAGCCTGGTCTACAGAGCGAGTTCTAGGACAGCCAGGGCACAGAGGAATCTGTAGATGAATTTCTAATTGGTCTTATTAAATAAAAAACACAGAACCAAATATAGGGGTGAAAGCCTTAGAGATCAGGGAAATAGGAATAGCCACCAGCCAACCTTACCTCACCACGCCACAGCTTCCAAAGTGTGCTACTTCCTGTCTACCCATGCCTTTATTGCCTTGGTGTTCTGCCCTCTCATTGGCTCTTACCCCAGCTACCTCACTTCCTCGTCACTGCCTGTCTGTACAGACCTTTAGGTCTCTATGGTTGGTACTGGGACTAAAGGCGTGTGTCACCACACTTAGCTCTGTTCCCTAGTATGGCCTTGAACACACAGAGACCCTGTCTGCCAAGTGATCAGATTAAGGGCATGTGCTACCACTGCCTGCTATTTCCTCTGATCTCCAGGCAAACTTTATTTATTAACACACAAATATAGTATCAGCATAAGTTAAATATCACCACAGGAACCCTTTCTCAAAACAACAACAACAAGGTTTTTGTTAACTTGACACAAACCAAGTCACCTGGGAAGAGGAAACCTCAATGGAGGAAATGCCTCTATCTGATTGTCCTATAGATTAATAATTGTTGTGGGAGAGTCTATCCCGCTTGTGCGTGATGTCACCCCTGGGCGAGTGGCCCTGAGTTGTATAAGAAAGCAGACTGAGCACGCTACAGGGAGCAAGTCAGTGATCAGCACCCCTCCATGGCCTCTGCTTCAGTTCCTGCCTCCGGACTCCTGCCTTGAGTTCCTGTCCCGACTTCCCGTCGTGATGGACAATGAGCTGTAGGATGAGGCAAACCCTCTCCTCCCCAGTCGCCTTTGGTCCCAGTGTCTATCAGAGCAACAGAAAGCAACCTAGAGCAATGTCCGATCCCACTCTGTCATCTCCGCAGGTTTAGGACATTTTCTCCCTGCGGCCTCCCAGTTTGTCCTTTTCATCAGGACTGGAGACTGGATTGGGGGTGCGGGGGCGTTCTTGACTTCAGGTGTAGAGGGCTGAGAAGATCCTTGTTTAAAACAAACGTGATAAGTACTCCCACTAATTTCTCGATGCCTCTGCTTCCCTAAGACAAGACCTTTCTAGCTTTCTGGGTTTTGCTTGTTGTCTTTTGAGATCTCAGGGTCTCATTATATAACCCAGATTGGTTTTATAATTGTTATGTATCCGAGGCTAGCCTTAAACTCAGTTAGGGTCTTTAGTCTTGGAATTAGAGTTGTTCACCATGTTACCCAACAAGACCTTCCTTTATATCTTTGCAGATTTCTTCCTCACTCCATCATCCATCCATCCATATTGATACTTTGGGTATTTTTCTTTCTTCCACAGTATTTTTCAAGTGTATTATGTATATTTGTTAGTTCATTTTCCAGCTATCTTTTGCATTTAGTCACCTAAAACTGTTTTTCTGCTCTTGACAGGGCTGAAAATACAGGAGTAGCGTGGGAGTCAGCTCCCTTCCCAGGGCGCTGCACACCCCAACCAGTCTCCTACTGCTGTGGCTGTCAATGTTTATGTTTGTTAAGAAATGTCCCACCTGTTCACTGATTTCCTTGATAATTTCCTGAAGCTCTGCTGTCTCCCGTCCCCTGCTCTCCCACTCTATCTTGTTTAACAGCCCTTTCTTTTCTTGTCATCTTGTTCTCCTCTCTAGAACATGTCACAAATTCATTTCCCAGTTCTTCTGGTGATTTTTGTTTTAAATGTCGCTTGCTGTGTCCATCATAATGAGGCTTGATTACCAATAACAAAATCACAAGACAGTAGTGATTTAACTTGCCTCCTACAAAAGGAGCCTGAGGTGGGCACAGCAACTCCACAGTCCTGAGTCTTTACCACCCACACTTAGCAGGTTGTTCTGTGATCCACGGCGGGGCTACTGGAGGCTTGCCGTTACATCAGATCCAGGCAGTAGAAGAAAGAAAGAGGCACAAAAGACGAGCCTCCAAGCTGTGTCACGTGGGGCCTTCCTCGAAAGCCCATTCTGCCTTGCTGTGTTTCCATGCTTGGCGTTCAGTCACGTGATATGGTTAACACGCCCTGCAAGACAGGGCTAGCAGATGCCTTTTTACCCGGTGTCTCGCTGCCTATAAAATGATGCGCTGCATTTGGTTTCTTCACCAGGAAGGCGGGAAGGTGGAATCTGCGTCTGGGCCATGTCGTACTGTTTCTGATCTCCAGACACTGGGTTGTAACCTGACTTGTCCATGTCTTCATTTTCTTCTCTTACTTTGAATGTCGTCCTTGTTTGTCCTGTGGATATAACTGCTTCAGTTGTGTCCCTGACAAATATCGTCACTTCCTCCCTGTGAAAACCTTTCTGCCCTGCAATTTCTTCCTGTTTTCTCTAGATTCTTTTCCTTTGGTGTCCCCTCCCTTCCTCTGTCCTCCCTCCCCTCTTCCCTCTCTCCCTCCTCCCTCCCGCTTTCTCTCCTTCCATCCTTCTCTCTTTTATTGCAAGGACAATATAATACTTAAAGACAGTATAATACTCTGATCACAGTTTCCCCTCCATCATTTCCTCCGAGGTCTTCCCCTTCCTTACCCATCCAACTCCATACCTTTTTTCTTTCTCTCTCTAGAAGACAAATGGCCAATCAAAACCAAAGTAGAATAAAAACAAAGCAAACAGACAAATGGGGGGAGGGGCGGGGAATGCAAAGAAAAAGCATCACACACACACACACACACACACACACACACACACACACACACACACACACACACGTCACAGAACTGGAAACCACAAGAGGTAAGCAAAAAGCCAAGGAAGGTAAAAATGCTCAGAGCAAAGCGTTATGAGACAAACATCTCCAAAAGTCCCATGAGTTCGTTTTGTGTTGGCCAGCTATTACAGGTCTGGGGCCTCCCTTAAGTGTGGCTTGTTTACCCAGTGGGGTCTAATTGGAGGAAACTCATTTTTTCCTTTGCAAGCAGTTATCAATTGGAGATAGCTTCTGGGTTAGGGATGGAGGCCCAGGTCCATTTCCCTTCTGAGTGCTGGGGCCCGATCTGGCTTGGAACTGTGCAGGCCCTGTGCATGTTGCCACGGTCTGTGAGTTCATGAGTGCACCAGTCCTGTGGTGTCTGGCAGGCTTGGTCTCCTCCATCCCCTCTGGCTCTTCAATCTTTCTGCCTCCTCTCCTGCGTAGTTCCCTGAGTCCTAAGGGGAGAGGGAGGCTTGAACATGACATCCCCCTTCTAGCACTGAGTGTTCCAAGGCCTCTTACTCTCTGCATAGGTCCTGTTGTGGAGTCTCTGCATCAGTTCCCATCTCCTGCAGGAGGAAGCTTCTCTGATGCTGGCTGGGCATGACACTGAGCTATGGGTAGAGCAGAATGTCATTAGGAGTCATTTTATTGCCATGTTCCCTCAGCAGAACCATAGTCCTTGGTTTCCCCCTAGGTCCGTGACCTATCTAGTCTCAAGCTCTTGGTCACCCAAGCCTTATCAGGCATGAGCTCTGTCTCATGCAGTGGGTCATATCAAATCAAATCAAATCACGGTAATGGTTGGTTACTTCCACAACGTTTGTACCACTATTGTTACCAGCATATCATGCAGACAGGTCACCACTGTAGATCAAAGGGTTTTGGAACTGGGTTGGTGTTTACCTTTCTCCTTTGGTAGTGTGCAGAGTACTTTCCAGGACCACAGACACTAGTCAGTAGGGGTTACGGCTCTAGTTAGGCACCATCTTGACTCACTGCATTTAATGTGTTACGTAGATGATGTCTTAACAATAGGGCCTTACGGTCAGTTTGTGGAGAACAAGCAATAGCCCTGGCAATAGCCTGAGTTGTTTGGGAGTTTCCAGGTTTCACTTGGTGATGAGAGAGGTCTAGTTGGGTCTTTGTCTCCCTTGTTATTTGGTGATTCTATTTAGATTTCATACATATGTAATATATATAACATATATATTATATATATATAATATATATATATATATATTAAAGCTACTGTATCAGGTTTCATTATAACCCTCAAATGGCCCTTAGTGTTAGCTTCCCCTCCCTGTATTTCCTCCCTTACCCCCTCTTTGCTACCCCTCTCCATTTAATCCTCCTGTTCCAGTCTCCCTGCCAACCCCTGTCTCTCCATAACGGTATATTCTATTTCCCTTACACATAGAAGGAACATAGGGGTTCCTTCTACCCTGCCTAGTCCCTTACTCTATACTTAACCTCTGTTGTTATGCGGATAGTAGCATTTCTATCAAAGGCTTAAAATCTAACATCCAACATATAAGAGAATACACACCATATTTGTCTTTTAGGGTCTGGGTTATCTCACTCAGGATGATTTTTTTTCCCCATCTATTTACTTAAAAATTTCAATTTTTGAAAGCTGAGTAATATTTCATTGTGTAAATGTGCCACAGTTTCATTAGCCATTCATCTGTTGATGGACATCTAGGTTGTTCCCAGTTTCTAGCTATTATGAATAGAGCAGCAGTGAACATGGATGAGCAAGTGTCTCTGTAGTAGGGTGTCGAGTCCTGTGGGCATATCTAAGAGTGGAACAGCTGGATCTTGAGGTAGATCTAGTCCCAGCTTCCTGAGGAACTGCCACGCTGATTTCCATAGTTGCTGTACAAGTTTGCACTCCCACCAGCAATGTGGTGGTTTGGAAGAAAATGGCCCCCAGAGGGAGTGGCACTATTAGGAGGTGTGGCCTTGTTGGAGGAAGTGTGTCACTGTGGAGGTGGGCTTTGAGGTCTTATAGATGCTCAAGCCATGCTCAGTGTGATATTCAGTTCACTTCCTGTTGCCTTCTGATCAAGATGTAGCCAGCACCATGTCTGCCTGCACACCGCCCTGCTCCCCACCATGATGATAATGGACTGAACCTCAGAAAATGTAAGACACCACCTCAATTAAACGTTTTCCTTTATAAGAGTTGCTGTGGCCAGTCAGTGGTGGCACACGCCTTTAATCCTAGCACTTGGGAGGTAGAGGCAGGTGTAGCTCTGTGAGTTCAGAGCCAGCCTGGGCTACAGAGTGAATTCTAGGAAAGGTGCCAAAGCTACACAGAGAAACCCTGTCTCGAAAAACCAAAATTAAAACCAAAAAAAAAAAAAAAAAAAAAAAGAGTTGCTATGGTCATGGTGTTTCTTCACAACAATAGAAACCTTAACTAAGACACCCCATCCACTACAGCATGAGCTGTCTTTATTTTTATTGCCCTCAGCTATTTTTACTAGTGTAAGATGAATTCTCAAAGTCATTTTGGTTTGTGTATCCCTGATGACTAAGAATGCTGAACACTTCTTTAAGTGTTTCTCGATCATTGTGTTTCATCTTTTGAGAATTCTCTTTTTAGTTCTGTACCCTATTTTTTAAAAAAGATTTATTACTGGGGACTATGGGGCTCCAGCCCCTCGATAGACCCCTTCCAGGGTCCAGGAAGAATCTACAACCAGTTGATAATTTAATTTTTGATGAAAAGAAATGAGTCTATGCACACGAAACCCCTTAGTCCATACACTATTATTCTGAGTCAGTTCTCTCTCTACACAGCTTCAGTTCTGTTCTCGTGCCTAGCTCCTTTCTTGCCTGATTTCTCTCTTCCTTTATCTGCTGTCCCCTCTAAGTTCTATCTTAATTCTCTCATCTTAGTTCTGCCCCATGTAGGTTCTCATCCATCTAGTTCTTTCCCCCATCTCCTTTTCTCTCGTTTTGTTTTCCCTTGTTCATCCCCATCTGGCTCTTCCTCATCTTCCATCTTGTTCCTCTAGTATTCTCTTCTAGTCCTTCAATCTAGTTCTTCCCCATCTCAGTTTGTTCCTCTCCAGTTCTTACCCATCTTCTTCCATTCTCTTTTCTCTTCTGCGTCTAGCCTTTCTCTGAAAATAAAACTGCCCTTTTATCCCTTTGACCCTTAACTTTTCAAGCTATCTCTGCTCCTGCCGTTTCTGGCAAGTGTGCTCCGTCCGTCGCTAGGCAACATGGCTAGGCAACTTGCATAACAGCTAGATGTACCTGTAAGTTGGAACCCTTTAGTTCTGAGTTAGTTGTTAAGGGTGGATCTAAAACTAGAGATGAGACTTGAGAAGGGAGAAAGTTAAACTTAATTGGCACATCTGCCAGGCCTTCTCAAACAGGTAGTCTGGACACTTATGTCTGTTCTTAGAGAATACAGAGGTATCTCTGATAAGGTACTTTCCTCCATCTGGGGATGGACCTGGCCGGATGCTGCCAATGATAATAATTACAGGGAGTCTTGAACTGGGGTTCTGGCTGCGCATAGCTGTCAGCGCAGAAGGTTATCTAAATATTCCTAGAAGTGGTTAGGTAAGGAGTTAGAGGTCTATAAAGTTAGTAAGGCTGTAAGAAAGGAGGGTCTGAGCTAAACTGTGCGAAGCCATTAGGTCCACCTGACCTAGGCGGTGTCTGGTGTCTCCGTGTGTCTATGTGTCTCTGTGTCTGGTGTCTACCTTAATTCGGGAGACTTATTATAAGGTGGTTTGGACTGTTATTCCTGTTAGTCCTTGAATGTGGCTGAGGAAGATATCTGATTCCAGCTAAAAGGAGAAGAAACGGATGGGCCTGAGGGAAGGAAGTCTTTCCTGAGGAAAGGAAGTCTTTCCTGAGGGAAGGAAGCCTTTCCTGAGGGAAGGAAGTCTTTCCTGAGGGAAGGAAGCCTTTCCTGAGGGAAGGAAGCCTTTCCTGAGGGAAGGAAGCCTTTCCTGAGGGAAGGAAGCCTTTCCTGAGGGAAGGAAGTCTTTCCTGAGGGAAGGAAGTCTTTCCTGAGGGAAGGAAGTCTTTCCTGAGGGAAGGAAGTCTTTCCTGAGGGAAGGAAGAAGTCTTTCCTGAGGGAAGGAAGTCTTTCCTGAGGGAAGGAAGCCTTTCCTGAGGTTGTTCTCTAAATACCAGGAATGTGTATGTCCAGAGAGTGATCAGTCCACACTGTTAGCAATTCTTAGAAAAAAAATCAATTGGGAAAGCTATGGAGGCACAAATGATTTTCATAACAGAAGACAGCTGATATATAACAAGCCAAATAACACTAAATGCTTCCTCTGAAGGAATTCCTTGATCCCTTCAGGTAGTGGCTTTGCCATAACCAGTAGCAATTTATTTATTTAAGTATTGTATGTATATGGGTGTTTTGTCTGTATGTACATTTGCACTCTAGAAGAAGGCATCAGATCTCATGTGACTATAGTTATAGATAGTTGGGAGCCATCATGTGGGTGCTGGGAATTGAACTCAGGACCTCTTGAAGAGCAGCTCTTAACTGCTGAGCCATCCCTTCAGCCCCCTTACACCCCATTTTTAAGTGGGTTATTTGTTTTTGTTGTTGTTTTGTTTTGTTTTTTTTCAAGACAGGGTTCCTCTGTGTAACAGCCCTGACTGTCCTGGAACTCACTATGTAGGCAGGCCTTAAACTCAGAGATCTGCCTGCCTCTGCCTCCCTTTAACTGGGATTAAAGGAGTGTACCACCACCACCTGGAGGGTTATTTGTTTTCTTGATGATGTACAGGGTTTTGTTGTTGTTGTTGTTGTTTTTAGTTCTTTATGTATTTTAGGTATTAACGTTCTATTAGATGTGTAATTGGTAGATCTTTCCCATTCTATAGCTTGCTGCTTTGTCTGAATGAGGGTGTCCTTTGCCATATGGAAGCTTTTCAGTTTTATTAATTTTGGTTCTAATGCCTGTGCTATTGGTGTTCCATTTAGAAAGTCTTCTCCTGTGCCAGTGAGCTCAAGACCACTCCCCAGTTTCTCTGCTATCAGATTCAAAGATATATAAGAAGTTATGTGGATGTCCTTGATCCACTGGAGTTGAGTTTTGTGCAGGGTGATAAATATGGATCTATTTGCATTCTTCTACATGCAGTACCGTTTGTTGAAAATGCTGTCTTTTGTGTGTGTGTGTGTGTGTGTGTGTGTGTGTGTGTGTGTGTTTGTTTATATGAAACTGAAAATTGCCCTTTCAGTTTCTGTGAAGAATTGTGTTGGAATTTTGATGGAGATGGCTTCGAATCTGGACATTGCTTTAAATAGGATGGCCATGTTACTACATTAATCCTGCCATAGATCCGTGAGCATGGGGGTCTTCCCATCTTCTGATATCGTCTTCAATTTCCTTCTTCAGTGTCTTAGAGTTTTTATCAGACAAGACTTGCTTGGTTAGAGTTGCCCCAAGATATACAAAGGTTATTGTAAAAAATATTGCTTCCCTGATTTCTTTCTCTGTCTGTTATTTGTGTATATGAAGGCCACTAATTTTTTTGTGTAATTTTTGTATCCTGCTACTTTGCTGAAAGTGTTTATCAGCTATAGAACTTTCCTGGTGGAATTTTTTAAGGTTGCTTATATATATATACTATCATACGATCTGAGACTAAAGATTCTTGACTTCTTCCTTTCCAATTTGTATCCCCTTGGTCTCCTTCAGTTGTCTTATTGCTCTGGCTAAGACTTCAAGTACTGTATTAAACAGGTATGGAGAGAGTGGACAATCTTGTCTTATTCCTGATTTTAGTGGAATTGCTTTGAGTTTCTCTCCATTTAATTTGATGTTGGCTATGTGCTTACTGTAAATTGCCTTTATTATGTTGAGGTATGTCTCTTGTATCTCTAGTCTCTTCAGGACTTTTATCATGAAGGGGTGTTGGATTTTGTCAAAGGCCCTTTCTGCATCTAATGAGATAATCATATGGTTTTTGTCTTTCAGTTTGTTTATATGATAGATTACATCTATTGTCTTATTATGTTGAACCATCCCTGCATCTCTGGGATGAAGCCTTCTTGATGTGCTCTTGGATTCAGTTTGCAAGCATTTTATTGAGAATTTTTGTATCTATGTTCATAAGGGAAATTAGTCTGTAATTTTCTTTCTTTAGATGGTTTAGGTATCAGGGTAACTATGGCCTCATAAAATGAATTGGGCAATGTTCCTTCTGTTTCTCTCTTGTGGATAATTTGAGGAGTATTGGCATTAGCTCTTCCTTGAAGGGCTGGTAGAATTCTGTGCTAAAACCATTTGGTCCTGGGCTTTTTTGATTGGGAGATTTTTAATGACTGCTTCTATGTCGCTGTTTAAATTGCTTATCCTATCTTTAACTTTGGTAAGTGGTATGTATCAAGAAAAGTATTCATTTCTTTTAGATTTTCCAATTTGGTGGAATACAGATTTTTTAAAGTATGTTCTATGACTCTCTGGATTTCCTCAGTGTCTGTTGTTATGTCCCCCTTTTCATTTCTGATTTTGTTAATTTGGATACTCTCTCTCTCTCTGCCCTTTAGTTAATTTGAATAAGGGTTTGTCAATCATTGATTTTTCTCGAAGAACCAACTCTTTGTTTCATTGATCCTTTTCATTTGTTTGCTTCTATTTTATTGATTTCTGCCCTAAGTGGGATTATTCCTTGCTGTCTGCTTCTTTTGGTTGTTATTTCTTCTTTTTGTTCTAGAGCTTCCAGGTGTATTGCCAAGCTTTTATTAGATCACCTGTTTATCTTTTCATGGTTACAACTAATGTACACTTGGCCTTCTGTATCCGTGGTCTATATCTGTAGATTTAATCAAATACAGAAGAAAAGTATTTGAAAAAAAAAAAGTTAAATTGCCACTGTCCTTTTTTGTATTTAGTCCTGTGGTAATTGCATCTATACTGAATCAAACATTATTATTCCTTTTTAGTCTTACTCATTAAATAATACAATTTGATAACTAGTTACACAGCATTATATTGTATTTTTAGGTGCTATATGCAATGTAGACATAATTTACCATGTTAGAGAATGTGTAGGTTCTATGAAAACACTGCATTTCATATGTGAGATGTGAATTTTGGTATCCATGGGGATCCTGAAACAAGTTATCAGTGGACGACAAGGGACAGACGACTGTCCTGAGAACCATTTGGAAGACCTGAACGTAACAAGACCTGTTGTTGGGGGAGCCTTACTGCAGAATGACTGGGAGTAAGCTGGCCTCTTCACGGGCCCAACTGTGAACAGCTGAAGGCTTTCTCCGAGGCTCTCTTATTCCTTTTGGGTCTGGTCTGCGGGGGAGGGGGGACACAGATGGCAGCTTGCATTCTGGGAATGAAACAAGGGAGTTGGCAAGTCCTGCTGTGTAGGGCCCAGCCCTTCAGTCCCCCCATTTCCTTGTTCCTCTGTGTCAAGCACAGACACCATGGCTGGCTTTCTTCGGAGGAAGAACACCTTGGACAGAGGATTGCAAAAGCAGAGGTCGGTCCTTGGCTTGCTGGGAGTGGAGGGTCTTCGTCTACAGCAGAGACAGGCCTGTCATCAGCCAGCTGGCCTCAGCTCTGCTGACGTCCTCCAGGGGGAATGGCCGGCTTCTGTCAGCACCATCTGTGGGGCCCAGAGATGCTCCACATAGGCTACCCTCACTGTTACTTCATGTTCTAAGACTCTCTTCTCTCTCTGCTCTCTGTTTTTGGGTTTATGCTCGTTTCCCTGCCTTTCTGTCTTCTGTGTGGGTTTTCCAGACAGACGTGTGGTCAGTCTGTGAGTTAATTTTTTTTTCTATTTCTCTGTCATCTCTCTGTTTATGCGGATGCTCGTTCATGTGCCAAGGTGCGCAATGCTGGTGCAGAGGTCAAGGGGCAACCTGCAAGAGTTGGCTCTCTCCCTCTACCATGCGGCTCACGGGGATTGAACTCAGGTCACCAGGCTTGGCAGAAAGGGCCCATCCCTGCTGAGTCACCTCGCTGGGCCAGTCTGTGATCTGTAATGGATGAAGTGGGCACTGCTGTCCAGGCTTAGCCCTGCCACGGCTTTGGACGACTGTCCCCTCCGTCTCCCTCTCTGCTCCCTTTTCCTTGGCACAGCCTCGCCTCGCCTCCTTCTTGGACTTTTGCCAAGTCCCCAGACTAGAGTCCTACCTCCAGACTCTCCCCCTTGTCCTCCTTGAAGTGCCCATGGAGTGACTTTTCTATCTTGCTTAGAAGCCTCTGTGGACTCCCAGCCCTTCTGTCAGAAGTCCAGATCTGTGTCGTCGTCGTCGTCGTCGTCATCATCGGCACAGTTCTTCAGCCCTGCCCTCACCTTCCTCTGGGCTGCATAATCCTGACCACCCAAGTACGGAGCATCACAGTCGAGCCCAAGCTAGGGCCCTGAATCCATCCCATTCTGCTCCATCCTGTCTTTCACAGCCCATGCTGTCCCCTCAGACTGTTTCTCCTCCTCCTCCTTTCTCTATTTGGAAAACTCTGACGCTTAACATCCATCTGGCTTTTTAAAGACTTTCACCTCTTTTGAGGACTTAGAGAATTTTTCCACTGCAAGTGAAAACACTTGATTCCTAGGAGACGCCTAAGTCCTTATCACGTTGTGTTAGACATTTATATCAGGTTTGTTCCCACAGTCATATTCAGGCCCATTCATCTGCTTGTCTTAAGGAAAATAAACACTCCTTTTCTTTCTCCTCCATGGCCCTGGCACCTCTCTGGATCACACCCTGGACCTTTTGACCTTTGTGTCCATTAGTGTTCCCTCCTAGTCCAGGGGATGAAGCAAACATTTGGTAAGGTTTAGTAAATGGATGAACAGTTGAACAGATGTGGCCCAAAATGTGAACCACTGATCAGTAAACTAGACAAGAAGAGTTAAACTGTAGACAAACAGAGTTTTTAATAAGCCAAAGGCCATCAAATGATAAGAATGAGTTGGAATCAAATACTCTTGATTGCGTGGGTCAAAAATAACTTGGGACTGTATTTTATACCTTACATACACACAGAGTCCTTATTTTTACCAGCTGGGCAAGAGAGATACTCCTGATTTTCATCATCAAAGAAGAAAGGAGCTGATTAACTAGAAATAGAAAAACATTTGTACAATACAGTGTCACAGAAGGGAACGATTATCCTGCCAAGCACAGCTGATAAAAGTGTACCTTCTAAAGCACATTAGTCTTCAAAACAGGAAGGTTAGGCTCCAGGTTCTCCTCAGAGGTCAGGAGACATGAATACACAGTTTACATTGGAAACATTTGGGGACCAGATCCATTCATATCCATTCAACATTCAATAGGATTTTAGTCTTTTTTCTCTTTCTTTCTTTCTTTCTTTCTTTCTTTCTTTCTTTCTTTCTTTCTTTCTTTCTTTCTTTCTTTCTTTCTTTCTTTCTTTCTTTCTTCCTTCCTTCCTTCCTTCCTTCCTTCCTTCCTTCCTTCCTTCCTTCCTTCCTTCCTTCCTTCTTTTCTTTGTTTTTTGAGACAGAGTTTCTCTGTGTAGCTCTGGCTGTGCTGTGACTCACTCTATAGACCAGGCTGGCCTCAAAATCACAGAGATCTGCCTGCCTCTGCCTCCTGAGTGCTGGGGTTAAAGTTGTGTGCCACCACTGCATGGCTCAGAGTTTTATTCTTAAGTATATATTGCCAGTACCTAAAATTAGCAATCCTGTTGAGTGAGTCCCATGAGACTTTACAGCAGTAAGTCTTTAGTATGAATTATTTCATCCTGAAGCACAGAGACAGGCATTTGCTATTAGCCTTTTATGGATGATAGAACAGAAGCATGGAGAAGCTGGGTGCTCTTGATGTCAGACAGTCAGAGTATGAGCACAGGTTTGTCTGACTTCAAAAGCATGGTACTGAGTGCTTAGTGGTTTAGAGCACTTACTGCTCTTCCAGAGGACCCGGGTTCTATTCCCAGCACTGACATGGCAGCTCACAACCACTTGAAACTCCAGTTCTAAGGGAGCCAATGTCTCTGCAGGCACCTGAATGCTTGTGGTACAAATAAATGCATGCACACATACACATAAATTAAAAAAAATAAAATGCATAATACAGAAGTGCATGCCATGTACTGAGGGTACCTATTATGAACTAGACTGTGGTATGGATTAAATGAATACAACCTAAATCATTTTTTAGACATCACTGAAGCTGTGTGTAGTGGTCCACACCTGTAATCCCAGCATGCAGGAGGCTGAGGAAGGAAGATTACTAGGAATTTGCAGCCAGCCTGGGCTACCTAGTGAGTTCCAGGCTAGCCGGGGCTGTACAGCGAGAGACTGTCTCAAACAAAGACATGTCTGTTACATCAATAACAATTTAAATAAAAGGCACATGTGTGCTAACCGGATACAATTTGCTGTAAGCCACATCAGTTCATTCTTCTTGGACCCATTGATTCAACTTTTTCATCAAATTCAAGAGCACGTTGACCATTGTTTCAAGCGTTTCCTCCAGCACTGGCTTTCTCTTGTTCCCATGGAACTCCTGCTGCACGTCTTTGGACTCTGTCATTGTCCCACTGGTCACTGAGGCTGTTCCTCTCACCTCTCTGTTCTTTCTGTAATTTCTGCTGATCTGTCTTTCAGTTCACAGGCCCTTGATTTGCTGTTGAGTCTATCTAGCAAGCTTTTCACTCCCGTCTCTGCGCTTCTTAGCTGGACGTTTCATTCTGTCCCCCTTTACGGTCTATATTTCTCCACTGATAGCTCCTGTTCTTAAGGCTGTTGATATCATGGGCCTGAGGCCACTGGTGCTCTATTTTCCTGCAGTTCCCTGCATGCATTTACAATGAGTGCCCTGGAGTCTTTCTCAAATTTAACATGTGGGCTTACCCATAGTTTCTTTCACTTGATTTTTGTTTTCTCTAAGAATGGATCACAGTTTCCTGTTCCTTTGCATGATGTCTTATGATTTTGGGTTGAAAACTGGACCATGTACATAATATATTGTAGCATCTCTCAGTTTAAATTCTTGTAAGTTTTTGTGTATTGGTTTGCTTGTGGGATAAGTCTCCCTGTAGTGTATGTGCTGCTGCTACTGTCTTTTTTTTTTTTTAATGTATATTGGTATTTTGCCTTTGTGTATGTCTGTATGAGGGTGTCAGATCCCCTGGAACTGGAGTTACAAACAGTTATGAGCCACCATGTGAGTGCTGGGAATTGAACCCTTGTCCTCTGGGAGAGCAGCCAGTGCTCTTAACCTCTGAGCCATCTCTCCGGCCCTGCTGCTCATGTCTTTAGTTGGCTTTATAGTCTAGTTTTAATCTTCGACTTTTGAAGCCCGCTCCCCTCTCCCAGAAGGCGGTTCCGGTGTCTACAAGGTCCATAGACTTCTGCCACCTGCAGATGGACTTGTGCTGGGGCTGGAAAGCCTAATTAGTTTGGGATAGGTCTCCAGTCTTCCTTGGCTTTTCCATTTTTCCAGACATCCAGGCCTTCCCAGTAATCCAGGGAAACATGGGAGCTATCTGGTCCTGCCGCATCCTTCCAGGCTCTCCCAGTGAATTTCTAGACTACTGTTGGGCCTGATCGAGTCTCCCTCCTCGCATTAGCAAAGTGAAGAGGTGACAGATTCCCCATTTGTTTTTCCTGTGCCCACATACTTAGCTTCAAAAGCTAGCTCTCCTCCCTGATCGGAGTTCTTCGTCCCCTCCAGAAGCTGGCAAGAAGGTCACAGAATCACTGTCAACATCTTAAGCTACTGTTTTGTTTTGAAGTGTTTTAAATTTATTCTTTGATAATTTCATATGTGCACACAACATGTCTTGATCATATCCAGTAGTTTTTTGGTTTGGTTTCTGGTTTCGTTGGATACTTGGGATTGAGCAAGGGCCCTGGCTATCTCAGGCTATCCCTGGCTATCCCAGGCAAGCACTCTTCCACTGAACAACAGCCTCAGCATTGTTTTTACTTTTTATTTAGAGACAGGGTCTCACTAAATTCCTCATGCTGGCCTTGAACTTGTAATCCTCTTGCCCTGGTCTCCTGAGTATATGAAACTACATTCCTGCTATGCCACAGAGCCCTCCACTCCAGCAGGTTTTGAAAAATGAGTGCTTTTTAATTATTTTTCTCATTTGGTAAATTTCTGAAGCCCTGGAATAGTTGTGTGTGTGTGTGTGTGTGTTAACTTTTTTGTATTTTACACTTGTTTTGGGGGAGGAAGACTCACTGGTCTCTTCATATCGTCATAGCTGAATGTCCCTCTGGTTCTCTGATCATGGAAAGCAATCTTTAAAGATGTAACAAGAATTGGAAAACTGTATCATTGACCTGATGTGGAAAAATCGGCTTGGAGAATTGGGTATCAGGGAAACAACCCAACCCAAACAGCAAGCCAAAAAATGTGTTCACGATTGTTATGGTGACATGGTTTGTACTGATGACAAGCCAGAAATAAATGTTGAGCATTTGGGAAGTAGCTAAGCAAATTGTAATATCAATATGATAAAAATATCCCGTGGATTTTATACACACTTGTGCGGAGACTGTAACAGCATAAATCTTTGGTTTCTATATGGGGCTTAGGATCCTGTGTTTATATATTCCGATGAAGATACATAGGGAGAGCGGTGATGTGTCTTAGCAGTCGAGTGCTTGCTTATCACACACAGGCTCTGGATTTGATCCCCAGAATCACAAAAAGAGGGGAAGTGGGAGGGAGTCCATTTTCAAAGATGGTTTAGTAGAGATTTTAAGTAATTTCTACACAATTACTTAAATTCTTGACTTAAAAATGGACACAGTTGGGTTCCCCATGCTTAAAACGTTTGTCTGTACATGAGCTTCATGAACATAACACGTCATCGACATACCACTGGATTTGAAGTCAGCACTATGTATTGTTTATCGCTTTGCTGTTATTAATGTGTATGACGCACCCCACCACTTGCTCGCTTGGTGCTTTCCAACTGTATGTTTGAGAAAGTACAGCTGCCTTCCTGGCTACTACTCCCTAGGATTGCTGGCCTGAGGAACTAGCCCCTTCCCCTCAAAGGTCTGTGAGATTTACTTCTTACAGTACAATGTGCCAAGAGGAAAACCTCCCTTAGTCAGTCCATAAGGGAGCTGGGGCCCGGTCATCTAGAATTATGAGTGACCGCTTGTTTGTCACACTGTGCAGAGTCATTGAGGAGTCTGCTGAGAACTGTCTCTTCCATGGTGATGACTACAGGGACAGTGGGATGCACACCTCTATTCCAGCTCTTGGGAGGGAGAGACTGGGGATCGTAAGTGGAAGACCAGTCTAACCAGTGACTTTAAAGTCAGCCTGGGCTATGTGAGACTTCATCTCAAAATAGCAAAATCAAAACAAGGCTGTCTACTTGCCAAGGGAATAAACCCCTTCCTTCTCCTCCTCATGTTCTTGGACCACTCCCCCACATCCCCCACACACACCCCACATACGCACCCACACATACACACACACACAAACACACATACACACCCACACAAACACAAATACACACACACATATATACCCCCACACCCCTCTACATGCACACCCCTCATACGCACCCACACATACACACCCACATCCCCATATACCCACACGTACACACCCACACATACACCCCCACACTCACACTCACACATGCACACCCATACACAACACCCCACACACATGCACACCCACACATACACACCCACACAAACACACACACACATCTACACCCCCACACATACCCTCTCACCCACACCACACACATACACAGACCCCCACTCTCCCACTCCCACATATGCACCCGTACACATACACACCCACACATACTTCCTTTAGGAACAATACAGACACTTCTTTTGGCTTGCTCTAGAGGTGTGTCCTGATAAGCCCTTAGTAACTTGAAGATATGGTGGGTGGAAAATGCAGGGAACACACCCAGCCTACTGAATACCAGCCTCAGCAGCACAGGCCTGCTAAATGTCTGTTGTTGCCCTTCATGATGATGGGTTTGGATGGAAACTCTGGTACCATGCAATACAAGAGCATCATGCTGACCCAAGGACCACCCCCCAACCCCCCCAACCCTCCCCCAACCTCCGCTAAAGCCCAGTTCCCACTGGATGCACCTTGGACCAGCAGACAAATCTAAGCGGCACCATCTGGAGTCAGGAACTAATTATGTAATTGAGGTTGTATAAGATCAAGTGTTGGGAAAGAGAGAGCTTAACATCTGACACATCTCAGAGAGGCAGAAATGTGCATTCGTGGCCAATAGTGTTTCTTCTGAACCGAAAAGGCAACTGTATTTCATTAAGCCTGTGATTGAAAAGAATGAGTCACACAATGACATGTTAAAATTACACATCTTAAGTCATAGCACTCATAACCAAATTCCTTCTTTAAAAAAAAAAGTCATGGAGCCAGGCATGGTGGCTCGTACCTGAATCCCCACACCCAGGAGACTGAGGCAAGAAGATTCTGAGTTCTAGGCCCACCTGGCTTTCATAGCTAGAATCTATGTCAAAAAGAAAAAGTCATAAAGCCATCTGTTCAAACCAATGGTAAATCTTGCCAGCCTTTGCTTTAATCCACAATTAGGAGATGTACTAAGTACTTCTTATGCACAAACTTTTAAATGCCTGGAGGTTTAGAAGAGGCTATTTGTCACTGGAATTCAGATGTGTGGAGCTCCAGTAGAGTGCTTGTAAGCACACAAGGAAATCAAATGGGTTTTAAGAGCACGAAGAAGATGTCTTTGGGGCTTATTGGTTCAACCACATGTAGGGAGCATCCCCATTCCGCGGTCCATTTTAAGTGTTGGAAGAACATGCTGAGCAGATGCAGGAAGGTTTTGGTGTCATGGAGCTTTCCTTCTTGTGGGGGAAGATGCATAATTAGCAAACATACATTGCAATTTAAATGGTAAATACAATAAAGAGTCAAAAAAAAAAAAACCAGATACTGGGACGTAGACTGGGGTTATATCAGTTACTTTACACATTGCTGAGGCAAAGATACTTCACAAGAACAACTTAATTTACAGGAGAAAGGGTTTATTCCGGCTTCCAGTTCAAGAGTGGAGTCCACTGTGGTGGCAGGAGCTTGAGGAGGCAGCTGGTCAGGGCACCCACAGTCAAGCAACAGAGAGTGAGGAGGCCCACTTCTCAGTTAGCTTCTATATTTTCACCTCGTCTGGTATTCAAGCCCAAAGAAAGGTGCCATCCATTTTTATGATGGGTCTTCTCACCTCAATTAACCTAATCTTGACAATCCCTCATAGGCATGCTAGGGCTTGTTTCCTAGATATTCTAGATTCTGTCAAATTGGTAAAGAACACTAACCATCCCTGGCAGGAAGGAAGGTGTGGCATGTCACTCGCCTTTATCAGAAAACATCTTGTTGGGAGATGAGTAGGCTAATCTGTCTAATGAAATAAAAACATAGTGGTCTGCACACAACAGAAGGTTATTTCTCGATTGCATTAACAATCTAAGAAGAGTGTTCCAAGTCTGTGAGAGGTTCTTTTCCATGTACTGCTTCAGGGAACCAGGCTCCTTCAAAGATCTGAAGACACGCAGACCCCAGGATCTTGCCATGCTGACGTCATGGCTGAGTTAAACATTCAGATCTCAGGCAGAGGAAAAACAGAAAAGGCAAAGGCCTTGCCTCAGAAGTGACATTCTCCATGGCTGTTCTCTCTTGGTGAGATCTTGGTCATGTGGCCATGTAACTCCAAGAAACCCTTAGCAGTAAGGTAGCTGTGATATCCATCACAGGACCAGCCGTAGTCAGCTGATGAAGGAGGGAAGTGTCTTAGACAAGGAAGACAGCCAGAGAGGTGGTGAGGAATGTTCATATTCAGAATCTACTGGACTTACAGATGGAATAGAGGTAGAAGGGACAAAAAGAGAGGTCAGCGTGGATATTAGCTGTTTGCAGAAATCATATCACTGACTTGGTCTTCAAAGAGACTTGGGAAGGATAGATTTCTGTTTCAGCCTTGTTAAGTTTGAGGTGCTTAGCAACCTACCCAGGAGTATTAGCAAGGCAATTAGATATGAAAAACTTAAGTTCAAAGGTGATCTAGACTTGGAGTTCTTGTTGTGTGGCTAGCATTTAAAGCACAGGACAAGATGAGCTCTCTCAGAAGTGGGCACATAGGGAAAAAGAAGGGTGCTAAGGATTGGACATGGGGGTGCTCCTGCATTTTTGAAGAAGGAGAGGAAATAACAAAGGGGACTGAGAAGAGGGGGAGAGGAAAACAGGAAGGTAGGGTGCCCTGGAGAAGAAAACATTTCAAGGATATGTAATGATGAACAGGCATGAATGGGGTTTGAATTAGGTTCAGATCTTTGGCAAGCTCAGTAAGAGTACTTAGTGGAATCAGCTGTCTCCAGAGTGGATTAGTGAAACCATATTTGATGGTACATACCTATGATCTCAGCATTTGGAGGCTGAGGCAGAAGGATTGCAAGTTTAAGGCCAGCCTGGCTACACAGCAAGACCCTACTTCAAAAACAAATGAAGAAGGGATTGAAAACATAATGGGCTGTGGATACTGAACAAATAAAATGGTAACGGAGGTTTGCTGTCAGAGAAAGGGCTGTAGCTCATGAGTAGCCTGGAAGTACTTGTTTAGGTGAGAGAAATGGCATGGCAGTTGTGTGTAATAGGACTGATTCACAGGGGGATAGGAAAACTGGCAATGTGAGAACAAAGTTCTGAGCAGACCAAAAGCACTGAATCCAGGTTGTACTGAGTTGGGGGAATGTGTCTGAGGAAGAGGGGGACTGAGCATGTGCTGTAAAGGGGGGCAGTGGAGCAGAGGGTGCAGACCCAGGTGGGCCGAAGATACTGTGAGCAGAGAATGTGGAAGTTCTGTTTGCTATTTCAGCACTTAGGAGAAGGAGTTGAGTGGACAAGATCACTGAGAAGCTAACATGGAAGCAGATGCGTGTGCTAGGGAGCACCAGCATGTTGTGGGATGTTCTGTATGTCTTGTGGGAGCCCGTTCTTGGGTTCCTCGTGGCTTTACCCAGCAGGTCCACATAGAGGATGATGAGGACCACGGACCTGAGTGCAGGTGTCTGAGATGGTCTGCACTTGGCTGTGCTGGGGGATGGTCTGTATGTCAAATTGCTCTGATTGGTCAATAAACAAAACCTAATTGGCCAGTGGCTAGGCAGGAAGTATAGGCAGGACTAACAGAGAGGAGAAATAAAAGAACAGGAAGGCAGAAGGAGTCACTGCCAGCCGCCACCCTGACAAGCAGCATGAGAAGATGCCGGTAAGCCACGAGCCACGTGGCAAGGTATAGATTTATGGAAATGGATTAATTTAAGCTATAAGAACAGTTAGCAAGAAGCCTGCCACGGCCATACAGTTTGTAAGCAATATAAGTCTCTGTGTTTACTTGGTTGGGTCTGAGCGGCTGTGGGACTGGAGGGTGACAAAGATTTGTCCTGACTGTGGGCAAGGCAGGAAAACTCTAGCTACACCAGCAGTCTTAGACCGAGTAACCTGTGTCAGCAGTGTTGCATTACTACCACCACTGCATTACAACTGCATTACTGTAACAGCCGCATTACTACAACACCTCCATAACTACAACACCCCATTACTACAACACCCCATTACTACAACACCCCATTACTACAACACCCCATTACTACAACACCCCATTACTACAACACCCCATTACTACAACACCCCCATTACTACAACACCCCATTACTACAACACCCCATTACCACAACACCCCATTACTACAACACCCCCATTACCACAACACCCCATTACTACAACACCCCATTACTATAACACCCCATTACTACAACACCCCATTACTACAACACCCCATTACCACAACACCCCATTACTACAACACCCCCATTACCACAACACCCCATTACCACAACACCCCATTACTACAACACCCCATTACTATAACACCCCATTACTACAACACCCCATTACTATAACACCCCCATTACTCAACACCCCATAACTACAACACCCCCATTACCACAACACCCCATTACCACAACACCCCCATTACTATAACACCCCATAACTACAACACCCCCATTACTACAACACCCCCATTACCACAACACCCCATTACCACAACACCCCATTACCACAACACCCCATTACTATAACACCCCATTACCACAACACCCCCATTACTACAACACCCCCATTACCACAACACCCCATTACCACAACACCCCATTACTATAACACCCCATTACCACAACACCCCATAACTACAACACCCCCATTACTACAACACCCCATTACTACAACACCCCCATTACTATAACACTTGATGTAACAAACTTAAAAAGACCTAAGGTTCATTTTGGCTGACAGTTTGGGAAATTTTCACCCATAACCAGTTAGGCCGTGTTTGAAGGCCTGTATCACGATGACCCTTCACAACAGGAGTGTGTGTTGGGACATAACCACTCACATCATGGCCAGGCCACCAAAGAGAGAAAGAGGAGGAAGCCAGCGTCCCTTTCAAGAACATGCCTCAATGACCAAAAGACCTTGCACTGGACTCCTGGTGCTTGCCATGGTGAGCTTTGAGAGCACTAAATGTCTAAACTATGGCAGCACCTGAGCTAGGTAAGACGGTAGTGAAAACAGGAAGTAGGAAACAGCAGAAATATCCCAGGGTCCTTCTATGGACCAGGAGTGAAAGATGGTCGAACAGATTAGCTGAAAAAATATGATACACACACACACACATACACACACACACACACACTCACACACACACACACACACATACACACACACACACACATACACACACACCACACACACACACACACATACACACACACACACACACACACACACACACACACACACACACACCACACACACACATACATAAAAAGTATTAGTTACCTGTGATGACAGCTCTGAAGTGTGGCTAAGGAGGAGAAATCTGAGTGAGTGAAAGAAAGATGGATGGAGGGAAGCTTTCAAGGAACTGAGAGAGGAGGGTGCTGAGGGTGTTGTTTCTCTGAGAGCTGCCAAGAACGGAGGCGGAGAGCTGACAGAGAAAGATGCAGATCACGGGCTGAAATCTTTACTCAGAGATAACCAGGGAGACGGTGAAAGACTGTGACGATGGAGGGCAAACTGTTGGACTTGCTGATGCTGTTACGAGTACCCGAGGAAGGCGACCTCAAGGGAAGAGTTGTCTTTACTCTTCGCCTGACTCTTTAGTGGTTTCAGTCTACAGCTGTCTTGTTGTGTCACCTCTGGGTCTGTGGTGTCGCAGAATGTCACGGTGGCAGGAGCTTGTGGTCCGGGTTGCTCACCTCATAACGGATAGTAAACAGAGAAGAAGGGACAGGGGACACCACACCCTCCTCAGAGGCACGTCCCCATCCGAGTGACCTCCTCCCTCCAACTCAGACCCAGTTCTAATGGCTCTCTTACCTCCTAATAATGCTCTCGGGCTGTGAAACCATCAGTGGTTAATCCATTTATGACATCATGATCCAACTGCTTCCTGAAAATCCATCAGCAGGCAAATAAGCCTCCATGAGTACACCTTCAAACCATCACAGGGTGTGAAGTAATCTGATTCATCTGACATACTTCAGAGGGGCTAGGTCTGGTGTGGGTTAGTCTGGTTTGGTTTTTGCTTTTAAGTCACAGTCTCTTCGTGTAGCTCAGGCTGGCCTAGAACGTGTGATCCTTCTTTCTGCCCTAGCTTCTCAAGCACTGAGATTATAGGTTCCAGCGCCACAGCTGTCCAGAGGGACTAGTTCTAAAAGGCACAGGGCCCAGAGAAGACAGCAGACCTAACACTGAAACACAAAGCGATTGCCAGATGTGAGCCCTAGCCTCAAGATCAACATGGATCCTGTCCCCCTAGAAGCATGTACTCCAGGGGGTATAGACACATAGAAATAAGTATATAAGGACACGGATGCAAATGGCAGTACATTCTGTGAAAGAGGCTGTGGGACAAAGGAAATGTGAATACTATGAGGAATTAGATTGTTGTGAAAGGGATGAACTTCTGTGAGACAGTGATACGGACTATGACCTGAGGGATAGATAATAGGCAGGCAGAGAAATAAGGGGTCTATGAGAAGTGGATCCCAGCAGGATTATGAGAAGTGGATCCCAGCAGGATTCCCGAGACCTACCCATCTGAAGCAGTCCAAGGAAAGAAGAAACTTGGTGAGTGAGACAGGATCAGGGCACGGAGCGAAGAAGGAAGGATCGGGAGAGGGGCTGGCACAGTCTTCAGCTGAAGAATGAATTTGATGATGGAAAGTAAAGAGTTAAGGGATTGACACATTGCCTGAGCAACTAGCTATGGAAGTTTAGTGTCAAAATGAGGCACAAAGTTAATCCAACATTACCAGTTGTTTGAATCACCGTGCATAGCGGAGCTCATGGTGATTAGAGCACATTGTTAAACAATCTATATGCATTTTCATGGTTAAATGAGCATGTCTGGAATCATGTAAACTGAGAAGGCAGAGAGCTAAATTAAACATGCAACTCTGAGGAGCTCCGATGTGCCTGAAACCCACGATGAAGGGAGTGGAATGTGTATGTATTTGCGCTCAGATCTGTTTGTCCCCTCGGGCTCTTCTTTGCCGAAGGAAGGAGTAAGGGGAGGGTCCCCCTACTCCATCTCCTTTGCCAGCTTCTGGTCTGTATCTGAGGCCATGCTAACTTCAATGCCCAGCTGGTAGATGGTAGCAAAAACTATCCTGTCATAGACAAAAGCCAGCCTGGCCCTCTAGCTGGGTCACATTGGGACCCAAACACCAGGTGTCCAGCTCCCTGCTTTTGACCACCCCACCATCTGAAAGAGAGGGAAGATCTGGACTTGGAGTGCCCCCAGATGACAGATACGGACGAATGTGCAGTAGGCTTGGGGAGGCTCCCACTTCTAGTCTGGCCTTTCTTCGAATTCTTTTCAGGTCTGTGCCTGGCATGAGGCCCTAAGCCCTTCATCCTTCCTTCTCTGTGAGCAAGTGCTTGGAGCTAGCTCTAGGCTGAATTGCAAAACCAGGGCCCATGAGCCTGTAGATATTTGCTAATAAAAATAGAGAGGGATTGGTAGTAAGTCCATAATGAAGGATTTGGCTAATTCATTTTTTAGATTTCGTTCTGAAATGCAGACTTCAGGAACAAGAGGTCCAGAGGAGACCAAATGCTTTCTACACTTGCATGTGTAACCCTTGGGTCTCCCTGTTAGGGGTAAGTCCATCTTGATCTCAGTGTCCTGAGAAATGATTCAGGTGAAGGTGTGTGTGTGTGTGTGTGTGTGTGTGTGTGTGTGTGAGAGAGAGAGAGAGAGAGAGAGAGAGAGAGAGATTTGGGGAAAGAAAAATTGCTAATTAACATCAACATGATTAAATTGCTTGCTTTATTAGAATTAAGATGAGA
Organism: Peromyscus maniculatus bairdii; assembly: GCF_049852395.1. Lineage (NCBI taxonomy): Eukaryota > Metazoa > Chordata > Mammalia > Rodentia > Cricetidae > Peromyscus > Peromyscus maniculatus. The sequence continues at coordinate 24,983,937 of NC_134863.1, forward strand.
CCGCTATGACAAGATTTACATTTAATCAACCACTCACTTTAATCAATTATCTACTTTTTAACTAATTGTATCTGATAACCCCTGGGTTACTAATTTCATGCTAATTTATTGATTGTAAGGAGGAGTGTAAAATAGTGTGATAGTTAATCTCAAATGTCAACTTGATAAGCTCTAGAATGGACAGGGAGACAGGCTGTGGGGCTTGTCTGTGGGGCTTATCTTGATCACTTGAGGTGGGAAGAACTGCCCACTGTGGGTGGCACCATTCCTTAGGCTGGGATCCTGGACTGAGAAAGTGAGCTGTACAAGCATTCTTTACTCTGTGCTCTGGACTATGGGGACAGTGTGAATGGCTGCCTCAAGTCCCTGCTGTTGTGACTCCCCGCTGTGATGGACTATAACTGTGCGCCTCTAAACTGTGAGGCAAATTAGACCCTTTCTCCATTCAGCGGCTTTTGTCAGGATCGTAGATCACAGCAACAGGAAAATTAACTGAGACAGAGCGTCTGCTTGCTGGTGTTTTTGACTAAGGGGTTACCTTCAAAGGGTAGTTCTCCCAAAACTTGCTTGAGTATATGCATAGTTAGTTACCCTTTTCATTCAGAATCCAGAATCACGATTCTAGATCACAGTTTTAAAGTTGACCATTGAGACTAACCAATCACAAGTCCACCCCTCGTCAGGTTAACAACCAAACCACTAAGTTTAAAGCCATAGCTTTTCGCCCCTTGTCCTCATGCTCATGGCCATTTCATATGCATGATGGGTTTAGTTGACCTTGAGGGGCCCCATAACCTTTCACAGTTTCAACAATGTTTAATGCCCAACGTTAAAGTCTCATCTGAGAGGCTAGGCAGTCTCTTAACCAGGAACTCCTACAAAATTAAAACAGGTTACATACTTCCAGTATGCAATGGCACAGAATAAATATTTTCATTTCAAAATGGGAGGGATGGGGGTATAGCAAAGAATGATCTGAAAGAACCAAGACCAAAACCCAACAAAGCCAACATCAAATCCTGCAGCTTCATGCCTGCCCTCTTGGGGTTATGGAATCATATGGGCTCAGAAAGGTTTGGAGAGCCCCACCCAGACAGCTAGATCCTCTCCCTGTGGGAACTCAGTCTTTTTTCTTGGCCTGCTGTCCTTCATGCCTTGGCTTTCCTCTGCAGATACCCCAGTGGTCCAGGCATCTTCAATATTTCCAACAGGCTTCACCTCACAGTTTCACACCATGGCCTCTCAAGGCCTCTGTATAGGGGCTCCACCCTTGCAGCATATTGGCAGGTCTCAATGTCTCTTTGGCACTGTGGTTCAAGATGCCCCAACACCGCCAGTCTTGCATCTTCTATGCATAGAGGACCAATACTACATTGATGATTCTGCCAGATCCTGCTGCCAGCAAGGGACACAGCCTGGCCTCCTTGGACCACAGTTGTATCAGTTTTTGTGTGCTAATCCTGGGAAGCCATGTCTCTAGGGAGGTGCCTTTGAGGAATGGGGAACCCCCTTCGGTGGCAGTCTCTATTTCAATTTAGGCTCTCTCCTTTCCAATAAATTTGTGTTTTCACAAAATGGACCCTTCAATGGGTGTAGTCTTGCCCCAAGGACATCATTTCTGTTGTCCCAGTATGAAGCAGGATGCTTCTCTTTAACAGTTATAACCTCTTTTTCAGCATGCTCCTTGGTCTTATAGTTTAACTTGCTAAACTCTTATCCTTGACAAACCGGACTTTATTTCTACACCTTTATGCTCAACTTTTTATACCTTTTCACTGTAGACCCAGAAAAGTACAGCAGAAAGTAGTCAAACCATGGCCTGGATGAAAATTCCTGTCTTGAAATTCCTCTACCAAACAAATTAATCAGTCATCTTTACATTCAACTTCACTTACTTCACTTAAGTCCTTAGAGCATGGGCAGTCCTTAGAGCCATGGTATTGTCCAAACTGTCACATGAATGTCCTTTAGCCCAGTTTCTGACAGAGTCCTTGTTCCCATTAGAAACCTCAAGAGCTAGGTCTCCACCATCTTCATTTCTATTGGCATTCTTGTCTTCCAAGCTTGTCCCAGAATGGCCTGTTAATCTTACTTGTTGTAATCAATGACTTTACTATCACAAAGTTCTGAATGCTTCTACATTGTGCCTGCAAAACCAGTTCCAGAGTGCTAAGAACTATATGGTCAGGTTCATCACAGCAACAACCCCACTCCTGGTATGAGTTTTCTGTCGTAGTTAGGTTTCTTGTTATTCTGACAAAAGTAACTGAAGAGGAAAGGAGCTCAGTCTGGCTCATTGTTTGAGGGTAAAATCCATCACTATGGAGAAATCCTTGCAGGAGGAGCTTGAAGTAGCTCGTCACATTGTATCCACAGTCAGAAAGCAGAGGAAGATGAATGCCAGTGTTCAGCTGACTTCCTCCTTTTCATGCAGTCTAGGACCTAAGCCCAGGGGATGGTGTTAACTTTCATTACCTGGGTCTTAATGCCTCAACTGGTCTATCAAAATCACCTCTCACAGTCATGCCCAGGGGCTAATCCAATTTAAGTAAATTCCTCACAGATATGCCTAGAGGCTTCCTTCCTGGATAATTCCAGATCCTGTCAGGTTAGCACCCTGTCTTGGTTTGCTTTCTATGGATGTGGTAAACACTGTGACCAAATGTACCTTGGGGAGGAAGGGCTTTATGTCATCTTACAGCCCACCATGAAAAGAAGTCAGGAGCTGAAGCAGAGACCATGCTTACTGGCTTGCTCCCCATGGCTTGCTCAACCTGCTTTCTTATACAGTCCAGAACCACCCGCCACCAGCACCACCCGCAGTTGACTGGGTCCTTCTCCATCAATCAACAATAGTTTTTTTTTTTTTTAAAAAATGCCTAGAGGCTAATCTGATGAGGGCATTTTCTCAGCTGGGTTTCCTATTCCCAGATGACCCTAGTATAAGTTGACAAAAACAAAACAAACAAAACCCTACCAAACTAGCACACTACCACAGTAAACAAACTTTATTTATTATTTATTTATTGTAAGTATAAACTTTAATTATACAGACTTTTATTATAAGTATTTTTATTCGCTTTTATTATATTTACTTCTATTATTTATTTACTTTTATTTAATGTATTGTTTTAAATATTTAAGTATTATTTTGTTATAAGTAAACTTTAACTATTCAGAGCTCAGCCACTGTTAAGAGACCACTGTCTCCTAAGGTCTTAATCTTGTGTTTTGATTACCTTGTATGAAACCCTTAGGTGACTTACTCTTCCTATCTGTTTCTATAGGCTGTTGTATCCCTTCTCATTATGTTTGTGATCCAGTGGGTCTATACCCTATTTAGCATGGGTGTTGCTGTCGTGGTGTATTTCTACATTGGCCAGGCCAGTCCAGGTCTTTACCTTGGTAAGTGGCTAAGTCATTGTGCTGCCATTTCCCTTATTTTTTTTCTAGCTTTCACTGAAGAATTTTGCATTACATGTCATACACATAATTATAAATGAAATACATTAGCAACTAATTTGAGATTTATAAGACCTATAGAATTAAAATGGATGACAACAGTGGTGAAAGAGCCAGGGATGAAATAATATGCTGACATAAAGTATACTGGCGTAGCATAATGTTATACATTTCCTATGCTATGAGTTAGTGCTATACTATCATTTGATGATGGATTGGGTTAAGTTTAAGATGTATAATATACACCCTAAGCCAACCACTAGATAATTTAGTGAAGAGTTATGGCTAATAAGTCAACAGAGGGAAAAAGTGAGTGAAAAAAAAATATTAAGAACTGAAGAAATGGCTCAGTGGGTAAAGACACTTGATGCCAAGCCTGACAACCTGAGTTTGATCCTCAGGACTCCTACACGTTATCCTTTGACCTCCACACAGATACTGTAGCTAGAGAGAGAGAGAGAGTGTGTGTGTGTGTGTGTGTGTGTGTACATGGAAATAAATAAAATAATAAATATAATTTAAAAAAATTAAAAGCACATGAAAGACAAAAAGAGTAAAAATAAGTGTAATAAAAGAATATTTATTGATAATAATAAAACAAAGACATGACATGATGGTGTGTGCTAGCCCATGGGCAGCAAAAGTGGGAAGATAGCAGGTTCAAGGCCAGCCTGAGTTAAAGAGCAGCAGTGATTTATATAAGCCCATCTATATTGATTATCACAGTAAATATAGATAGTTTAAACACTCCCAAATAATTGGCAGTTAAATAAAAAGGGTGACCCAACTATGTGCTGCCTACAAGAAACTTCATTTAATTGATGAATTTATTTTTGCAGTGCTGGTGATCAAACCCAAGGCTTTTGTATACTAGGAAAGTACTTTGCCCTTGAACTACATCCCCAGCTAAAGAAATCTGTTTTAAATAAAAACCACACAAATAGGTTAAAAATAAAAAGGATGTGAAAATAAACCAGGCTAACACCAATCAAAAGACAGATGCAATGGCTACATTAACATCAGATAGATTTCAAAGGAAAGGCTGTTGCCAGTGATCAAGAGGGTGACTGGATAAGATGAGGGGGGGGCAAACTCATGGAGAAAACACAATAAACCTTAACCTTCATGTCCTTAAAAGCAGAGCTTTGGAATACATGAAAATGCAATCTGATAGAATGAAGGAAAAAATAGAAAAGATCATAGCCACATAAATTTCAACATCTGCCTCTAAATAATTGATATACACGGGCACACAGTTCGCAAGACCACAGAAGACTTGAGTAATACTGTCAACGAGCTTGTTCTAGTCTTTATGGAATCTTCTCCCCACAAACAGCAAAATCCACAGTCTTTTCAGTAACAGGAAACACTCACTAGAATATTACAGGACACAAAGTTTTGGTAAATTTAAAAGGATATAGGTCAATTGAAGAAAATATTTCTCTGAAAGGGGTAAATAATTAGAAATAAAAAACAGGAAGATAATGGGAAAATCCCCAAATATTTAGAAGCTAAAAAAATTAAATATCTAACAACAGTGAGCAAATTATAGAAACCAACTGAAGTTTCAAAGAAGAAAACAGAACTGAAGTTACAAAATACTTTGATCCTAATGAAACCAAAAATGCAAACTATCAAAGTTGTAAGATATAGCTAACAGAATTTCATAGCAGCATGTGTGTATGTCATCAAAGAAGAGAATTCTCGAAGCAGTGACCTTAGACTCCAGCTTTGAACTTAAGAAATTAGGAAAGGAGAAGAACATGAGGAGGAGGAGGAGGAGGAGAAAATTAAACCCAAAGTGGCAGGGAATGGGACGGGACAAGGACACAGTAAGTATCATAGTAGAAATCAATAAGGTACAAAACAGAAAAAACAACAACAACTGAGAACACTGACTGTATTAGTTACTTTTCTGTTGCTGTGGAAAGTGCCGTGACCAAGGCAACTTACAGAAGGAAGGGTTTATTTGGGCTTAGGGCTCCAGAGGGATAAGAGTCCACCATGGCAGCAAGCATCAGGCATGGAGGCAGGAACTGAATGCTGAGAGAGAACTCACATCCTGAACAAGTACAAAGCAGAAAGAGAGCACGGAGAATGGGGGGAGGCTTTAAAACTTCGGAGCCTGCCCCCAGTAACATACCCCCTCCAGCAGGGCCACATTTCCTAAACTTCCCCAAACAGCACCACTATCTGAGGATCGAGTGTTCAAACACTTGTGTATATGGAGAATGTTCTCATTCAAACTGCCACACCAGTGTAACAGATGATCGTGTCAGAAGATCAGCAAAATCAGTAGGCCAGACTGATCAGAATAAGGTAAGGTACAAATGATCCAAACCAGGAATAAAGGAGATTTTATCGTTGGAGATCCTATACATATGAAGAGGAAAATAGCTGAGTATGATGGCGCACGCCTTTAATCCCGGCACTCAAGAGACAGAGGCAAGCGGATCTCTGTGAGTTCAAGGCCAGCCTGGACTACAGAGTGAGTTATATAGGCCAGCCAGGGCTACACAATAAGACCCTGTCTGAAACAAAAACAAAACAAATACAGAAAATAGAAAATGTCTCCTTTCTAATAATAAAACAGAATACCATAAGCTGGGCAATTTATAAACAACAAAAAATTATTTGGCTGAGGGTTCTGGAGACTTGGAAGCCTAGGATCAGAAGCTACTTAGGTTAAGGCCTAATTGATGCATTATAACACAGAGAAAGACATCCCATGGCAGATGTGGATGTAGAGACAGGTATGAGAAGGAAGGAGAAGAAGAAAGATGAAATAATCTTTTTATCAGAAACCCACTCCCTAGATAACTAACCCATTCCCTAGATAACTAACCAGTTCCCAGGATAAAGCATCACTTCAGTTAAGAGAACAGAGCCACCATGGCTGAACCATCTAGGGATCCTGCCTTTCAACACTTACATTAGAGATTAAGTTCCCACACGTGAACTTTGGGGGATACATTTAAACCAGAGCACATAATTTATATTTTTCCTCAATAATAAAGCAATTTTAAAGATGCCGAGTAATACTCCATTGTGTAAATGTACCACATTTTCATTACCTATTCATCAGTTGATGGACATCTAAGCTGTTTCCATTTCCTGGCTATTGTGTATTTACACAATGGAATACTAGTCAGCTATTAAAGATGAAATTATGGGATGCACAGGTAAATGAATGAAACTAGAGTCATTGTAAGTAAGGTAACCCAGACTAAGAAAGACAAATGTTGCATGTTTTCTCTTGTATGTGGATATTAGCTTGGAATCTTTAAATAAGTATGATTCATTTGGAATTCCCATAGAGATTAGGAAACTAGGAAAGGACCATTGGGGGTGTGCTTTTAAGAGAGGGAACATACAATACAGCAATATAACAGGAGAAGAGAGAATAACGGATCAGGGGAGATTAAATGGAGTGGGAGGCGGGAGGCAGGGTAGAGGAGGGACTATGGGGAAGGATTACTAACACTTTTGAAAAAGCCATCCTTACTACTGTAGACACCTCATAAAATATACATATACACATATAAAAGTAGTTTAAAATGGAGTTACCCTACAATGATGGGACAATACTCCAACAAGATTCCATATACTAGCAAATAAGAACCCCAGAACCAGAATGGGTTATTTCTTTTTGAATTCTTGGCCGGTGAGGTCCCACAGACCCCCAAACATTACAGGTGATTTCCACTATTCTTGGTACCCCTCTAGAATCTGGCTAGCTTTCCTGGTGTTGGAAGGTGCTATGCATGGTACTGGAGGAGAAAAGTAATTGTCAGCCCCTCCCCAGCTGTGAACCCTGTGAACTACAATAATAACGGACCTGGCAGGATGTGCCCACCTGTGCAATAATGGTACAAATGTTAGGGGAGTAGCCAACCACCTTCTGATTGCTCTAAGGTCCACTCCATGAGATGGAACCCATATGTGGCACTGTAATGGGGCCAAGAACCTGTGGATAGGTAGGTCATAAGCCCCAAGGGAGAACCTAATACTATTAAATAGACATAGCATTGAAACATCCCTAATGACTTATTGCTGCACCCATAGATCAGTGTAGCTATCAGTCATACCAGAGAAACTTTTTCTTGAAGTGGATGGCAATGAACACAGTGACGCTCAACTGGTCAACATCTAGAGCATAAGAGTCTGGGGAGAACTTATCCCTGTATGGGCCATACATACCACATTCCTCACCCCAAGGCTCAAGATCTCCACACAGGGGCAGAAAGACCGAAGGTGGTAGAGAACTTCAAGGAAACCGTCCTTTCCAGACACAACAGGGCGGTTGCACTTATGGACTCACGATGATTAGGACTGTGCACAAGACTTGTTGCAAGCTCAAGCCAGACAAAATCCTGACATGGACAGAGGGAGGTAGGAACAAAATCCACTACTAGAAGACGAGCTATTTGGCATTTGAAAGCTACACAATACTTAGACAAAGCTGGCCTTGAATTCACAGAGATCCACCTGCCTCTGCTTCCCAAGTTCTGGGATTAAAGGCATGTGCCACTGTACCCAGCCTGCGAGTCAGTTTTCTTTAATGATGTGACCTCTCCTAGGTTAACCACACAGTGGGGTTGTCCCCATCCCCAGGGCAGTTGGGACATTCAATGGGTTTAAAGAAGAAAATTGGGAGTCTGGTGGGTAGGGAGGTGCGGATAGATCTGGAAGGCATTGAGAGAAAGAACAGTGAATATGATAAAAATTCATTGTATGAAATTCTCAAATAATTAATAAAACATTATTATTATTATTATTATTATTTGGTTTTTCGAGACAGGGTTTCTCTGTGTAGTTTTGGTGCCTGTCCTGGATCTCACTCTGTATACCAGGCTGGCCTCTTATTTTTTTAAAAAGATACATTAAGTGGGGAGAGGGACTGGAGAGATGGCTTGGGAGTTTAAAGTACCTTCTCTGCTTGCAGAGGAATCCAGTTCACCTCCCAGCACCCACATGGGGTGGTTCACAACTTCCTACAACTCTAGTTCAGGGGATTCAATGTCCTCTTCAGGCCTGAACTCTTGTGAACATACCCACACATATAGACATAGTTAAAAATAAAAAAGAAGTATTTTTGAAAAGATGTGTTGGAGGGCTATGAATGTAACTAAGTGATGGAGTGCTGGCATAGTATGCCCAAAGCCCTGAGTTTAATCCCTAGTAACACACACACACACACACACACACACACACACACACACACACACATACACACACACACACACACACACTGAGGAACCCTTTCCAGAAAACTCTATGATGTTCCAATTTAAAATAAAGCAGTTCCAAAAACAAACGAACAAAAAAAATCCCACACACAAGTAAAATAAATCAATATCACCAGATGTGGTGGTATATATCTTCAATTCCAACACCCAGGAGACAGAGATGGGCAGATCTCTGTGAGTTCAAGGACAGATCTCTGTGAGTTCAGGGCCAGCCTAGTCTACATAGTGAGTTCTGGGCCAGATAGAGCTACACAGCAAGGCCCTATCTCAAAAACAAAAAGTAATTAGTATCAAGTCCTAACCAAGTCAGATGGACAAGAACAGTCTAGACATATGGAAAAAAAGTTCTTCAGAATTACAGAAGTTTGGCATATTATTTTTACAGAAATGCACTTCAGATATTTAAAATGAAAACATGTACTAAAAATAATGTCTTAGAACAGCAGTAATGCTGTGAAGAGGTCCTGTATCATCTAATTTTACAGATAGAATATATTTTAATTAACATAATGATTACATCAATGATTGCTTCATCTTAGGAAATCTAAATATTTTCCCAGAAATCCAATCACAGGAAAGTATGAAATAAAATTTCAGGCCAGTGTCTATAATTTAGAATTTAAATGATCATATATAAATAAGATAAACTAATAACGGTTTTATTTTGTGTCGTCTTATAGAATGTATATTGACTACCTGAATGTATTAGGATTCTCTCTCTGCAATTACCCACACTATTGCAGATCTATAATGTTTGCTCCGTTTCACCACAGGAGCCCTACAAGATGCCAAGACAAGATTTTAATACAAGCATCTTGAAATACTGCTGATTTCCTGATTATGTATTAAACATGACCTCACTAGTCAATTTCAACTATATCTGTTCATATAATTGAGGAATGTCTTTTCTTAAATTATGGTTGATTGATTTTCCAAAATCATACATAATTTCAGCTGGGCATGGTGGTGCATGCCTGTAATCCTAGCACTTGGAATGCAGAGAAAGGAAGCCTGGACTAGCATGAACCCCTGTCTTGTGGGGGTGGTATTTTATATATAACTTATCATGCCAAGGTTGTGGTGGTTTGAAGGAAATGTCCTTCATAGTCTTGGGCATCTGAATACGTGGTCCCACTAGGTGGCGCTGTTTGGGGAGGCTGAGGAGATGTAGCCTTGCTTGGGGAAGTATGTCACTAGACATGTGCTGTGAGGTTTCAGAAACCACACAGGTTTTAAAGCCACATGCTGGTCCCAGTTTGATTTCTTGGCTTCCTGATTGTGGTTTAAGAGGTGAACTCTCAGCTCCAGACTCCCTGCCTGCCTGCTGCCATGCTTCCCTTCAGTGACAGTGATAGACTCTAACCCCCTGGAACCATAAGCCCAAATAAATCCTTCCTCCTGTAAGTTGTCTTGGTCCTGGGGTTTTTTGACAGCAACAGAAAAGTAAAAAGACAGATCATCAACAAAGGGATTTCGTTTTGTTTTGGTTTTTTGAGTTAGCATTTCTCTGTATAATAGACCAGGCTGTCCTGGAACTTGCTTTGTAGACCAGGCTAGCCTCAAACTCACAGAAATCTGCCCATCTCTGCCTCTGCCTCCTGAGTGCTGGAATTAAAGGTGAGCACCACCACCATCACCACCTGGTGAAGGGTTTATTTATTTATTTAATTTTTGGACAAGATCTTACTATGTAGCCCAGGCTGGCCTAGAGTTCTCTATGTAGACTAGATTGGCCTCAAACTCATGGAAATCTGCCTGCCTCTATCTCCTGAGTGCTGGGATTAAAGGTATGGCACCACACCAACCCAGATAAGGTGTTTTTATTTGTTTGATTGAGATGGGGTCTCACTTGGTAGCCTGTACTGGTCTGAAATTCAATATTTATGTAACATATAATATATAACATATATTCTATAATAATATATTATAGACTAATTATATAATATAACCATATAAATATGTTATATTTACAAATATATAATATTTATACGATATATTATACAGCATATTAATATGAATATAATAATTAAATATTATTTAGTATATAATTTATAATGCATAATAACTATATGCAATAACATATTGATATTATAAATAATATATAAATATATATTTTATATAAAACACATAGTATGTTATATATAATAAATATGTGATATAATGTTATATAAATATATATTTCACTATATATGTATATTTAAGGTTGAACTTAGATCAGTGTGTCATAGACAAAGGTTCTTTTGGCAAATACCAAAACCAAAAAAATGAAAACACCTCACTTCAACCATTTCTGCCCACTGGACTGTGTCGTTCACTTAACACCCGTTAGAACTTTCCTAAGTGCCAGATCCTGTGAGGTTATGAGGACGGAGAAGCCATGTTCCCTGTTCTCAGGGTGTGTGGTCCTGGTGGGGGATTGCACAGCATGCATTCAGCACACACATGTGACTGTAAGAGCGAGTACCGGGAGAATGTGTGTTAACTCCTAAGGCAGAAGCAGCACATGTCCTTCTTTCTCCACAGTAACCTCCACCCAGTCTCCTCCAAAGGTATTGTAGAAATGAGTTTCTGGAAACTGTCCATGAGCATGAGGAAGGCCACTGCCAGGCTCTATGATAGTGAATGCTCTTGGGTTCGAGTGGGAAAGCATGCTCATTCTGTGTATGTACACACACATGAAAGTTGTGTGTGAGTGTGTTAAGGGGTGTGTAAGCCCCTAATGAAGCTGGGGTTCAAAATGTCTATGACAAATCCTTGAAATGTATGCCCATGTCTTCCTCACAGGCTCAGCCTCCAACTTCAGCTTTTTCCGATGGATGAAGTCCCTCCTGATGCCCTCCTGCAGGTCTGTGCCCACGGGGCTGGTACAAGGGTGGACAAGGGGCCCAGTCTCGGGAGGTGCCCAGGGGTCTGGTTCCTGGCTGTGCTTGGGCCTGGGCTGTGGTGTAGAGCTTGACAGTGGAGAAGCTCTGGGAGGCTGGTGTTTGCTCCTCACGGTCCCCACGCTCAGTACCCAGCACCTGCTCCTCACAGTCCATACTCAGTACCCAGCACTCACACTTCACTGTCCTCACACTCAGTACTCAGCACCTGCTCCTCACGGTCCCCACACTCAGTACCCAGCACTCACTCCTCACTGTCCTCACTCAGTACCCAGCACCTGCTCCTCACGGTCCCCACACTCAGTACCCAGCACTCACTTCTCATGGTACTCCATACTCAGTACCCAGACCTCACTCCTCACTGTCCTCACTCAGTACCCAGCACCTGCTCCTCATGGTCCTCCACACTCAGTACCCAGCACTCACTCCTCACTGTCCTGCACACCTCTTTCCCAGCTTCGGCTCCTCAGAACCCCATACAGGCTCATGCCCTGTTCCTTCATGTCCTCAGTCTTCATGAGCCGAGCCTTCATCTAGAGTCTGAATATTGGGTGACAGGTCACCAGAGCTGATCTCAGGAGTTAACGGTCTGAGTCACATTCCCACCAGTCCTTAATCAGGCCCAAGATCAAAGCCTAAGGGGACATGAAATTGGATCTCATGTTTCCCATCTCAGGCCAAAGGTAGCTGGTGTCACTGTACTCGTGACAGACACTGTAAGTCAAGTATGGGCGTGGATGAGACGCTGTGAAGGACTGCAGTAAGCCTGGCATGTGTGCACAGGTGTCACACACACACACACATGTGCACACACACACACACACATGTGCACACACACACATGTGCGCACACACACACACACACATGTGCACACACACACATGCGCGCGCGCGCGCACACACACACACACACACACACACACACACACACACACACACACACAGAGGAACAGGAGACCTTATCCTGAAGGGAATGTTCCCTGATGCCCCTTCCCTCTGGCTCCTTCCCTCCCTAGTAGGAAGCCCAAACTTCCTCATCCTTTAAGGCCTCAGGGTTCTGCCCTGTGTCCCCTTTCACTGCCCGTGAGAAGCCAAAGCTGAAGGCCAGGCAAGCCCCAGCAGAATACAGCCCAGGGCTTATTTGATTTCATTTTGATGGTTTGGTTTTGAAACTCTAGACGTGCCGTTTGTGTTTGCCAATATCTGCACCTTCCACACCCAGTCACTGCTAATGAAATTAGGACCGGTTCCCATTGATTCCAGATGTAGGCGTGGATCCTTGCTCTCTCTTTGTGTTTCCCCCCTAGGGAATATATAAATGCATATTCATGGTATTAAATACAATCATATTGTCATATAGTCACTATTGTGTCATATTGTCATATTGTCACTACTCATCTCCAGAACCCCAACTCCAAGAACACTGAACCATCACTCGGCACCCCCTGACATCCTTTTTTCTTTTTGGTTTTTCGAGACAGGGTTTCTCTGTGTAGCTTTGGAGCCTGCCCTGGAACTCACTCTGTAGACCAGGCTGGCCTTGAATTCACAGAGATCCGCCTGCCTCTGCCTCCCAAGTGCCACCATGCCTGGCCTTTTTTTTTTTTTTAATTATATGTATTGGAGAAGGGAGTACATGCACATGAGTGTAGGTGCCTTAGGAGGCCAGAGTTATTAGATTCCTCTGGAACTGGAGTTACAGGCAGTTGTAAGCTCCCCGACTTGCGTGCTGGGAACAGAACTCGGGTCCCCTGCGAGAGCAGTGCTTTCTCTTAACTACCGAGCCATCTCTCCTGCATCCTTGTTGAGACAGCACTCTGAAAATACTGCTAATCTGTTCAAGCTGGCACAGGGAGTGGGAACTTGGTGCTATAGCTTGGGAGGACAGAGAGAACGGTGTAAGGTTATGGAACCAGAGGGAGGAGTCGAGATTTGAGGGCCCAGAAGTGGAAGATGGGAATAGAGTGAGAACTCTCTTGTCAGCCGCATTTCCTGGCTGCTGTGTGTCCTCCTTGGAGCTGTGGTGAATGTGGGGTAGCCTCTGCCTCTCTTCCTGTCTGAGGCACGAGGCTGGATGGCCCAGGTCGCAGCACACCAGAGAAAGTGGATTAAATGGAAATGGTTTGGTATAGAAGCCGCCTGCAAAGTTTTGAGCTTCAAATGTGTGGGTGGGGATATTTGGTATAATCTGATTTACGAGAATGTACTTAGTCATTTCTGGCTTGAAAGCCTAAAAGAAAAAAAAATGGCAGTGGAGTTCACCATGGGTCCTTCAGCTGTACTCTGAATTCCTGGGATGTCGCCGCCAAGGTCCCTGTATTAGGAGGGTGTTCCTAGGAAAAGACAGCCCCTTGGTTGGAACAGAGGTTACTCCACACAGCTCCTCGCTCAGTACCCAGCTCTGGACTAGTTCAGTGGAGTGTGGAGCCTTGGCCAAGTGAGCATCAAACTTGCTGGCCCCACCCCAGCTCCTGGGTGTGTTTTGTGATGGTTTAGGGGCGGGAAGGGCCAAGAAGTGACTTAAAAATAGAAATTGGTAGCCTTGCTTTCTGTTTTGTAGTTTTGACTTTTTCCAAAACGTCCTTCAGAACCAAGGGCGTGCCACTGTGAGGCGTGTTCGAGCCGAAGGGTTTGCTTACCTGTGCCTCACAGTTACAGTTACTCTGTGAGGTCAACCCTGACTTTTAGAAGGCTGTCTTCCCGGGAGCCGTAGCAACTGTCCAGATGAGAGTCTGCAAGCCGTTCTACGGAGCTGGTTTCCCTGAATCCAGAAGAGTGCGTGGCTTTTACCTGTTCAAAACAAAACACATATGATTGTCTAGTGTGGCATTTTGGCCGCTTCTGTTTTGCAGATTTCACTCTTACAGAAGCAAATTCAGTTTTTAGGAAGTCTTAGCCTAACTCATTCAGATAGGGTCTCAACAAATGGCTGTAGCACCTGGGTCATGTGATCGGAAGCTTTCCAGAGTCAGCGGACACTGCTGTTGAAGTTCTACCTTAGATGTCTGTCTTTTCACGTCGCTCTTGATCTTTTTTTTACATTCCTGATTTGAGCACTTGAACGTTACTCTGAGTGAAATAGCTGATTCTATTGAGGGGAAGATGTTCAGAGGAAATCTGTGCCTCTATGAGAATGCAACAACTTGACAGGCTATGGACCTGGAAGGGCCATGGAGGGGTGAGAAAACAGAGGCCTGTGGAGACAGAGGCATCCCACTAGCTGATGAGGGACAGAGCTAAGAGCAGCAATGCCTTCTCCAGCCCCTAACACCTTCCTCGGGAACCAGCCTAGAACATGATCTTCACTGGTGTATCCACCTGGATGTGTGGAGGCTGGTGTCAGTGGACTCTGAAACTGGGCTTCTCTTTGTCCTTGCCGGTGTGGTCCCCAAAGCCTTGGTGCTTTACCCCTTAGCTGCTTGCTGAGTAACCTTGGTGCCTTGGAAACCACTCCTCACTCAACTAACTTTCTCTCTTCCTTCCTTCCTTCCTTCCTTCCTTCCTTCCTTCCTTCCTTCCTTCCTTCCTTCCTTCCTTCCTTCCTTCTTTCCTTCCTTCCTTCCTTTCTCTCTTTCTTTCCTTCCTTTCTTTTTCTCCCTCTCTCTCTTTCCTTCCTTCTTTTCTATAGAATATCTTTTGTTTGTTTTTCTGTTAATAATTTCTTACACGTAAGCAATGCATCTTGATCATGTGTACCCAGTCTCCCAGCACCTGCAGCACACGCCCCTTCCCATCTCATGTCCTTTTGTAACAGCCCTGCATCCAGTGAGTGTTGCCCACCAGGCTGTCCATTGATCTTGCTGACTTGGCTGTGTGTGAGCAATCCCAGCTGCAGTGAGCTCACGAGGCAGTGGCCATGCCGTGTCCAAAGGACAGTATTTCACGGCACCCCAGCCTATTCTCTGGCTCCCTCATTCTGCCCCTGTTCCTTATGCTCCCTCAGCCTTGGTGACAAGGATTGACACAGACGTCTCATCTAGGGCTTAGTGCTCAATCGATACTCATTCTCAGCCCTTTGACTAGTTATGAGTCTTTGTATTAACAGATGCCAGCTGCAGAGCAAAGCTTCTCTGGCTAAGGTTGAGGGCAGCACTAATCTGTGCATGTAAACAATAAACTTAGAAGGCCATTTAACAACAGGTTCTTTAGTAAAACAACAGTAGTAGCTTCCTTCCTGGGTCCTGCAACCTCCTAAGCCATAACTCTCGACCAGGTTTATGGTACTTAGGCTTGATTCTTTCCTGTGATGCAGGCTCAAATCCAATCCGAAAGCATTGGTTACACCCACAGCCTTCCCACCACTATTGCAGCCATAGGCACATCCTGTCTGGAAAGGTGGCATTGTCGTATGCGAGGTTGGCTGTAGGGATACCCTGGATGCCTTTTCTCCCCAGCAGCCTGTGTAACACCTCAACTCACTTCCTAATGACTCAAAGTGGCTTCTCTTTCCACTCTTCTCCAGTCTGTAGATTTGCCATTCCGTTGTCTCATTTGACAAGAGCACAAGGAAAAGGTACAGAACTCTCGCTACACCGTCTTCAGTGTGGACCTCTCTTATCAGAAAGCACATTTTTATGCTGTCCCACTTAAGAACGGTTAATGTTACTCTCTTCACTTGCTGCCAAGTTTGAGTTCACAGACTGTTATAGCTCTCAACAGTTATGCTTTAAACATTTGAATACAGGCTGAAAGTTAGGACAGCTGGCATTTGCACAGTGTCTCTATGCAGGGAAGACTGGCTTCCACTGCTCATCTGCGTCTTCCTCTCTTCTCCCCATCCGTTGTCTCCCACTGAAGGAGCCTGAGGTCCGCCCGGGAGCAGATCATCTTGGCACCATCCCCAGCCAAGGTTGCCATGGCAATGACTCAGCTTACCCAGGAGAACACAGACTTTGCCACCCGAGATCGCTACCACCATTCCTCCCCCGTGAGTCGGGAACAGCTGATGCCTCCCTACTAGACCCTTGCTGGACTCCTCCTTTCTAGAAGCTGCCCTGGAGATGGGGGACCCAGATCTCAGAACCTTTGGAAACTGCTTCTACCAATGAGAAACCCCAAGACTGGTCTTCCCTCATAGCCTTGGATGGCGGAAATCACCTTCTAGTCTGAACTGGCTTGTCTCTCCAGGTGTGGCCATGGCTTCCACATGTACCCAACCTGAACAGCCCACAGGCTACCAGGGTGATCATTTGACACCAAGACAATCAGATGTGGAGAACCAAAACCAGATTTCTTATTGTAAGGGGCACAATAAATACTTATTTTAATTTTATTGTTTTTTTTTTTTTAAGTATACACTACACTCACATGGTTCCAAGTCTAATTATATGCAGGATAAAAGTCTCCTTCTCCTCCTTGGTCCTCATCTGCTTGGTGCCCACCTCCCACCACAGAGGCAACCACTTCTCACACACACAGCAGCCATCTCTTTACACATAGGAAAGGGGGTTCTTATACCTTCCTATCCACAAATGCAGTCTGCATACACATGCTCGACAACATCTTGCCTTGGAAGCATTTCCATGATGGTGCTTACACAGTTTCTTCATGATGTCTTGATGTCTGAATACATCATAATTTATTCAATCAGTCTCATGATGATGGCATTTTGATTCATTCTGATTTTCTTGCTATTACAGACACTTCTGCAATGAGTCAGTCATTATGTTTGTATGCACACTCATGAATCGTACCCCCAGATAAGTCCTCAGAAGGATCAGCAGGAATGTGCATTTGTGGGCTGTTACTGTTTGGAGAAGTGCTTTTTAGTTAGAGAGTCAAATAACGGGCCAGGCGGGCATGGTAGCCACCTGGAATCCCAGGACTCGAGAGATGGAGACAATCTGGGCTGTGTAACAAGACCCTTTATCAAAGCGGGTGGAGGGAAGAGAAGGAAATAAATGATTATGAATTGCCTAATATTGACTGGTGTTGTTAGAAATGTGTATAGTCCCTGACTTCCCGACACCTTTGCAGCTGTTTTGTGACCTGAATAGCGTGAGGTGACAGAACTCTTGGTTCCTCTGTGAGCTGGGCCTGGCACTCATCATGAGTATCCAGCACTGGGGGCCAGGCTTCCTGGTCAGTTGAGCCCCTGGCTCAGGCTCCAGTTCCACTGAGCATGGGGGGATGGACTGCTGGGTCTCTTTAGATTCTTCCCTACACTTTCCTGAGAGGCTGTGCTGACCTTGCCTGCGGCATGGGCTGCACATCTTTAACAAGTACTACCCACAATTCAGTGCGTGATACACTGTGAACACATTTTATAAAACACCTGTATATTAGAAGGGAAGGTGTGGTGATATATGTGTACCCTAATAAAATTTGCCTGAAGATCAGAGAGACAAAGGAACAAGCCACTGCCACGTCTCACCTCGCCAATTCCACAAATCCTCTGACTGAAATCCTCTGAGTCCTCACCCGAAAGACTCCAGCCAAAAAAGCCTCTAGTTCCTGTCTCCTCACACCTTATATACCTTTCTCTGCCCAGCCATCACTTCATGGGATTAAAGGCCTGCGTGTTTCCCAGTACTGGGATTAAGGTGTATGCCACCACTGCCTGGCTCTGTTTCTCTCCTAGACTGAGTCAATCTCATGTAGTCCAGGGTGGCTTTGAACTCAGAGATCCAGGCGGATCTCTGCTTCTGAGTGCTAGGATTAAAAGTGTGTGCCACCACTGCCTGACCTCTATGTCTAATCTAGTGGCTTGTTCTGTTCTCTGATCTTCAGGCAAATTTTAATAGGGTACACAATATATTATCACAGGAAGGCTTAGAGTAGATGAGGGCTGAGAAGAGCATGAGGAGTCAGCTAAAACTTAGAACCTTCTTTTCTAGAAAACAAGGTCTCATTTACTACGTCTGGAAACGATACCCAGCTTTGCTTAAAGAACAAATGTCTGAGCACTTTTAGACACTTTGAAAGAGTGCAGAATTTGGGATGGAATAAACTTGTGGGAATGGAAACACTGTTAAAAGAGACAGCAAGCTGGCCTGACCACCTGAGTTCTATTCCCAGAGTCCACATGATAGAAGGGGAGAACCATCTTTTGTAAGTTATCCTCTGACTTCTACAGGTGTGCTGTGATTTATACCACACATGAGCATGCACACACACACACACACACACACACACACACACACACACACACACACAGAGAGAGAGAGAGAGAGAGAGAGAGAGAGAGAGTAAAAAAAAAAACACCAAAAATCAGACTGAGGGGCTAGAGAAATGGGTTAGCGTTTAAGAGCACATAGGTACCTGTAAGTCCAATTCCAGAGAACCCAGTGCCTGCTGGCCTCCATGGGTACTTGCATGCATGCAGTACACATAACCTCATTTAGGCACACACATTCACATAAAGCTTTTAAATATTTTTAAAGGCTGGACAGGCTAGAGAGAGGGTTCCATGGTTAAGAACGCTTCTTGCTCTTCCAAAGGACCCAGGCTCAATTCCCAGGACCTATGTGGTGACTTACAACTGTCTGTAACTCTAGTTCTAGGGGATCAGAGACCCTCTCCTGGCCTTCGTTTGCACCAGAGAATGGAGTATACAGCCACACATGCAGGCTAACATCAATACACATAAAGTACAAAAAGGACAGGCTGAGCTGAGCTGGGCATGGTTAATAACAGCACTTAGGAGGCTGAGGTAGGAGATGTGAAATAAAGTTCATGAAAAGCTGAGGGCAGTGATCCCTGAGGACCTGTTTTGTTTTGTTTCATTGACAGGGTCTTAATGTGGTTCAGGCTAGCCTGGAACTCACTTTGTAGCCCAGGCTAGCATTGAATTTGTAGTCCTCTGGCCTCAGTGGCTATATCTGAAGGCCCTTTTAAAGAAGAACCTGTATTCGTGAAGTTTCCTGTGGCCACTGTAATTAATCACACAGACCAGATGCCTTTAAAACAATAGAAATACATTTTTCTTCCTAACTGCAGAGTATAGAAATCTCAAATCAGCCTTACTGAGTCAAAAACCAAGGCCAAGGAGCAGGATTGACCCCCCCCCACACACACACACACAAGCTCTGGAGGAATTTGTTTTGTGCCTTCTCTAGCTTTGATGGCTGCCAGCATTCCTGGATTTGTGACCACGTCACTACAATTCAAAGCCAACACCACAAGTCACAGCTCCCATGCATTGCCTTCTGGGGATGTGTGAAGTCCATCTTCATTTTTATCTGTTTTATAATGAGGCCCAAGATAACTTAGACTGAGCCCCAGCTCAAGAGCCTTGATTTAATCACATTTGCAAATGCATTTTTGAAGTGAGGAGACATTGGCAGGGCCTGAGAAACAGGACGTGGTATCTTTGGGGCCATTTTCTGCCCATCACAGAGGACTTGGGCTGCTTCTGCTTTTTCTGTTTTGAATTCTGCACACCAGGCTAAAAGAGCAACCACTCTGAAGAAAAAGGCAGGGAGCTGGAATATCCACAGAGCTTGAGTAAGATGATACCAAGGCCACAAATAATGCACAGAGACTCAAGAAGAGCATCCTTTGTCTGATGTGATTCATCTTACAGAGAGAAGAAAAAGAGAGGACCCGGTCATTATGATAACTGGAAACTGTATGCTCAGTGTTGGGACACCAAAATGAACAGCTCAGTGTTCTGGGGCAGGGGCAGGTGGTAAGCAGGTTGAACTTCTAATAGGATCCAAAGTTCTTGTATTTAACCCCAGCTAGATCACATAGCTGTAACATCTATTAGGCCTCAGCCTAGGTTCCTTGGAAAGTAAATGTTTACAAGCTACCACTTTAATAAGGAGTGAGAGGCAGAAGTGAGAGGAGAGAGAACGGAGGCAGAAAGGACAGGTTGACAGCCACGCAGGAGCTTTTGAAGGTCCGGAGAGACTGCAGAACACCTGTCTCAAGACCCTCTTCCAGATGGAGAAGGAGTCAGAATTTATCTCCTGGTTCCTATTTCCCCAAACTAAAGGGGGAGCCCAGGTGGACATTGGCCACCTGTACTTGTAATGTGCACATGCGTGAGTGCCTAATAGTTCTGTGTGAAGAGAGCCTGTCTGGAGTCTACCTGGAAGGAGTCACCCAGCTGAGATGGAACCAGTAGCCTGACCACTGACAGGTGGTGCAGATAGGACCTCAGATGGCACATTAACAAGTGTCATATAAAACCCATATATTGCAGGTCTCTATGATGACTAAACATGCCTGTCAGTGGCTCATTCAGAAAAGGTTTATGTATGTATTAGGGTTCTCTAGAGGAACAGAACTGAATGTGTGTGTGTGTGTGTGTGTGTGTGTGTGTATCTTATAGGCTGTGGTCCAGCTAGTCCAACATTGGCTGCCTCCTGATGGAAAGGCCCAAGTCTGGTACTTGTTCCATCCATGAGACTGGATGTCTCAGCTGGTCTGTCTACATTGGAAAGTTCTAATACCAGCGAAGGAATGCCTCAGTAGCAGGATAGATGAACTTGCCAATGAAAATCAGAGCAAACAGGCTAAAAGCAAAGGCTTCCTTCTTCCACGTCCTTTATGTAGACTGCCACCAGAAGATATAGCCTAGATTTAGGGTGGATCTTCTCACCTCAATAGATCCAGTCCAAAAAAAAGTTGTGCTCAACTGTTTGAGTTTAGTTGATTCTAGATGTGGTTGACAATAAAGATCAGCCATCATATAATCCTAAAGGATATTCATAAATGTCAGCCCAATTAGTGTATGCAGCACCATAAGCAGAATACTGACCTAAAAGTTTCACCAACAAGCCCATGGCTGTAGGAGGCGATGTCTGAATGAAGATGATTATCTTCATGAATGAGTCCCTCCCCTAAGCCATTTACTGACTGACCCACCTAGTAATCCATCTGCCTACTTTCCCACTATCCATTGATCTGATCATTAACATACCTATTGACTCCTCAGTCAACCCATCTGTCAGTCAACCCTTTCAACTATTCAAGGCTAAAGAAACTCTACTTGGTGCTCCATATTCAGTGCCTGACACCCACCTCACCTGCTCCAGGTAGCTCACCAATTGTAGAACTGTCGCAGGTAAAGATACAACCACAGGTCATTCCAAGAACTCCTCAGCCACCACCCTTGGCCTTTCTGTGTGTGTGTGTGTGTGTGTATACAGCCCAATTGCAGAGCATTCTTTTTTTTTGATGTTTTTAAATTTTTTATGTATATGAGTGTTTTACTTGCATGTCTGTCTGTATGTCTGTACACCACATGCATGCTTGGAGCCTATGGAGGCCAAAAGAGGATATCTGATCCCCTGAGACTAGGGTTACAGATGGTTGTGAGCCATCGTGTGGGTGCTGGGAAGCTGTCATGTAGGTACTAGTTAAGATCACTGGTCTTCTGGAAGAGCCATCCTCTCAGCCATCCTTTCAGCCCCGACGCCGGTCCCTTAGAGCACTGTTGAACTCAAGACTGGGAACCAGAACAGGGATCACTTTCTCAGGTGTCTCTGAAGGTCATGCTAATCTGCCCTCTAATTTACATAATGAGATGCAGCATATAATTTAAGTTGGTGGGGCGTCTGAGGTTCAGGGTTCAATCATCCTCTTCAGGATTCTCACTCAGAGGGTTTAAAGATGGGACAACAAGATGCCAGTTTATGTGTTAAACATTATTGTTTATTTGCATGTGAGAGATACCAGAATATCAAATGGAGTTAGAGGCAGCTGTGAGCTGCCTGATATGGGTGCTGGGATTTGAACTCACATCCTCTGCAAGAGTGGAATGGCTCTCTCAGCCACCCAGCCACCTTTCAGGTCCATTCTCTAGGGCGGGGTGCAACGCTTCGGTTGACAAGTAGTAGATAAACGCAGCTGATATCATCAGTTTGAGTCAAGGCCCCTGGTGTCTAATGCATTTCCTCTTGAGTCTGAACTCTAATGCCAAGGTCCCTTCAGTGAGGAGCCAGAACCAAGGCTCAGTCTGCCTTGTCACCAATAGCATATGAAAAGAGAGGTGACAACTTCACAATCCCTACCATTCAACTTAGCGAACTAATGAGCATGGGGACTAATGAACTAATCGAACCCAGGGCCTTATGCATGTTAGGCAAGCACTCTTCCAAATGAGCACTAGCTACATCCGGAGCCCAACTTTCTACTGCTGCTGCAACAAATTCACTGTCTTGAAACAACAAAAATACGTTCTCTTACAGTTATAGAGGTCAGAAACCCAAAATGGGTCTTGATGAAATAAATTGATGGTGCAAACAGAGCCATGGTCTCTAGAGCAGTGGTTCTCAACCTGTGGGTCTCAACCCCCTTGGCTAACCTCCGTCTCCAAAAACATTTACATTATGATTCATAACAGTAGGAAAATGACAGTTATGAAGTAGCAATGAAAATAATGTTATGGTTGGGGGGGGGTCACCACAACATGAGGAGCTGTATTAAAGGGTCACAGCATTAGGGAGGGTGAGGACCACTGCCCTAGATGCTCTAGAGGAGTTGATTGATTCCTCCAGCCTCTAGGAGCTGCTCTTATTCCTCGCTCTTGTGCGTTACCCAGCCGTCAGCAAGCACACTCTCTCCAGCCTCTGCCTCTCCATCACAGCTCTTTTTCTGACTCTCCTGCCTCCCTCTTCTGCTTTTAGGGGCCCTTATGATTATTCTGGACCCACCTAGCAACCCAGCATCATCTCCCCATCTCAGAATCTGTAGTCATATGTGCCCAGATCTTTGCTATGTCAGTCACATATCCACAGGTTCCAGGGACGAGGATACAGCCGTCTTTGAGGGGCATCCTCTGCCTGCCGTATCTGATATGCTTAGATGCAGAGGAGAATGATGCTTCACTCGGGAAATGGCTGAATGTATGTCCAAGGGGCTCAGCAGACAGCCAAGCCCTTTGCTTCAAGAGGACCTCAGGATTGCTGGGGAGACAAGGGAGGCAGGAACCAAGACTGTGAAGTGAATTTGAAACCATGTTTGTTAGACTATATGGGAAGAAAGGCTGAGAAGGTGGTTTAATATGTAAGAGGCCTTGCTGTGAAAGCATGAGGATCTGAGTTCAAATCCCCCACACCCACATAAAAGCCAGGCAAAGCCTCCTCACACATACATAGAAGTGTAAACACACACGTATGTGTGTATCACCCATGTACATATACACCACACACACACACATTTAAAATTTTTAATAATAAAAGATGTATAAACCTTAATACAGAAAAGAAAATACTAAAAGGCTTTTGAACCAAGGAACAAGAGGCACAGAAATAAATAAGATGCCACTCAGAAAAAGCAGGCTCACTTCAGTCTACCAACTGGTCTACCTCTTTCTTTAGGTGGGCTTACTGGTCTACCTCTTTCTTTAGGTGGGCTTACTGGTCTACCTCTTTCTTTTAGGTGCATTTACTAGTGTAAACTTTATGTTATCCTGGCTCTAGTACAATTACTAGTTTTGTGACCTTGGGCATGCTTTTTTCACTTGTCTCTGTGAGATGAGAATGGAAATTCCTACCAGCTAGTACATGGAGTTCTGAGTACTAAATGAAATGAGACTTTTATAAAAATAATTTGTTTGAGGAGGTAAAGATGGGGGAGTGGGCAGTAGTGTTAAGAGCCACCCTCACTAATTAAGTCAGTTACTGTGGGCAGCGTAGGAAGAATAAAAACCTCACACAAACTGCAATGCTTCTTGGCACTAGCTAGCCTGGAATTTCAGAGCCAAGTGGAGCCCTGCTGCTCCAGGAGGCCATGTGGCATTTTGTGAGCCACAGACCTAGCAGGACACCTTTGCCAGCCAACAGCAGATCTGGGGCATGTCCAGATCAGAGCAAGGAGAACCACAGAGAGCTCTACCCTTACTCTGCCCTCGGCCTGTCAGGTTCTTCTGGTTCCCTTCCTATCCCCTACACACTTCTCTCAATCTTCTCTCTGATGTGCCTAGAGCCTTGAGAATTTGTCTTTCTCGTTCTTCTGAGCCAGGGTAGATTCCAGAACAAGCACCCATCTCCTGGACTACCTTAACCCCTTCTAGTCTTGTCTCCCTGAAGTCCATAGGTGCCTGAGAAGAGAGGCCTGGCGTGGAGGTGGCATGCACTGGAGTTTCTCTATACTGTCCTCACTCCTCCAGAGAAAGGGGAAGCAGAGAAATCCCACTAAAGCTGCCCAGCACACCCATATCTTGAAAACATACATGGACTCCTTTAGGGAAACTTATCAGCAGAAATAGTTTCCAGTTCTCAGCTGAGGCATGTAAGGCCTGTAATTGGGTCTTGCTTTTGTTCTTACTCTTTGGGGGCCCAGATAATTACATGGAGACTTATTCTTTCTTATGAATGACTGGCCTTAACTTGGCTTGTTTCTAGCCAGGTTTTTTTTAACTTAAATTGTCCCATCTACCTTTCGCCTCTGGGCTTTTACCTTTCTCTATTCTATATAGCTTTCTTTCTTTCTTACTCCATGGCTAGCTGGGTGGCTGGCCTCTGGTGTCCTCCTCTCCTCCTTTTCTGGCTCCTCCTTCTTTTTCTCCTGAGCCTCAATTTCTCTTATTTATTCTCTCTGCCTGGCATCCCTGTCTACCCATCTCCTGCCTAGCTATAGGCCATTCAGCTCTTTATTGGATCAATCAGATGTTTTAGACAGGCAAAGTAACACAGCTTTACAGAGTTAAACAAATGCAACATAAAAGAATACAACACATCTTTGCATCATTAAACAAATATTCCACAGAATAAATGAATGTGACACACCTTAAGCTAATATTCCATGATAGAGTCCTAAGCCCCTAACTCTTGCTGAGGTATTCTTAGCAGGGCCATATCCAGGAAAAAGAACAGATAGCAAGGAAGACCCCCCCCCACCAGGGTCAGGGGTCCCCTGCTGGCTGTGCTCCTGGAAAAGTAGCCCATCTCACAACAGTGAGGCTGGTTCCATCTCTCTGTGCCCTGGATATGATGGACTGAACTGAGTGAATGACAGTGATTACTCCCATCATTCATGGAGTGACCGGGCATAGCCTCCTTTTTTTTTTTTTTTTTTTTTTTTTTGGTTTTTCGAGACAGGGTTTCTCTGTGTAGCTTTGCACCTTTCCTGGAACTCACTTGGTAGCCCAGGCTGGCCTCGAACTCACAGAGATCCACCTGGCTCTGCCTTCCAAGTGTTGGGATTAAAGGTGTGCGCCACCGCCGCCGCCGCCGCCGCCGCCGCCGCCGCCGCCGCCGCCCGGCTGCATAGCCTCCTTTTAAGAGAGGGAGAGTGGTTCCCTAAATGGGACCTAAAATAATGGGTAGCCTGTATTTCTTTCTCCTCTAAGATACTCTGTTTTGGGGCTAAAGAGATGGCTCAGTGGTTAGACGCCCTTCTGCTCTTGCAGAGGACCAGAGTTTGGTTCCCAGCGCCTGCATGGCACCCAGACCCTTCTGTAACCCCAGCTCAAGAGGATACAACACCCTCTTTTGGCTTCTTTGGGCACCTGCGCCCCCCGACATGCACGCACGCATGCACGCACGCACGCATGCACACACGCACACACGCACACACACATCTAAATAAAAATATTTAAAATTTTTAATTTTATTTTTAGTTGAGAGGGGTATACAGTGTGTGATGACATACATACCAGCCTGTGTTGAGGCCAGAGGACAACTTTGTGCAGTGGGTCCTGGGGATTAAACTCTGGTCATCAGGCTTGGCTGCAAGCATCTTTACCTGCTGAGCTGTAGAGCCATCCCAAAGTCACTTTCTTTCTCTTTTATTTGATAATACAATAACAACAATAACAACTATGTGTGTGTGTGCATGTGTGTATACACATGCATGCGTGTACCTGTGTTTCTGACCAGTTTTGCTAAAGAAGGCACCATATTAGAAGCTAGACTCACGAGTTGTGGAGACTGCCTTGACGTATGGGCCATGTGACGTACATCAGAGTCACTTGGGGAAGCCCTATGAGCTGGCGACATCTCAGAGGATTAGCCGTCATTCCCCAGCAACCAGCAGGAGGGCCTAGTGAGTGCTGATTAGTGAGATGTGACACAGAGCATGTGTGTTAGGAGGCTGGACGGAGCAAACAGCATTGGTTTCAAATACAGCCACCCAACTGAATGTCACAAGGCTGGTGCCCCAAATGGCGACATCAATTTGTAGTTGAACACTTCTGACATGGGCATCTCTGTGGTTCTGTATCAGTCAGGGCCCATGTGCTGGTATAATAAAGATGCATGAGCCTCAGTGACTTGACCCTAAATGCATTCCAGTCCGTGTTATCGTCTGATACAAGTCAGAGGGAGAGAGGGCTTCTGCACGGGCACCAGAGACACAGGCTTCTTCAACATCTCTGCCCTCCGCGGACAGGTAAGAGAAGACAGAACCAGGAAGGTCCCAGGGAGGTGAGGGAATCGGGACTGAGAGGGCCTGTGTTACCTCCTCCTCCTGTGTTCATTGGTCAGACTAGACACACCATCTATCTGACTGAAAGACAGGCTAGGAAATACAGGCCAGCTGGGTGCTGAGGACATGGAGGAACGGGCTTTAGAGGACATCCGGCCTGTTCCGTCACTGTGCTCCAGGACAAAACCAGATGCGCCACAGTCCTTACTGATGCGAATCTCTCGATCTGCCCTGAGTGGGTTTGTGTTTTCACTCACTCATCCAGTGACACAGCTGTCTTCATGTCATGCTTGGAACTCCATTTTCAGGACTCCCTAGAGCCCTTAAAACCCAGTGTGGTGACCTGTACTGATCGTCTGAGCCACTCAGTTGAATCCAGGAGCTTGGGACCAGCCTCGGATAGTAGAATTTCATCTCAAAACTAAAGTGAAGCCTGTGAACATTCTAATGGATGGCAAGTTTTTTTTATTTGGTTTCTGAGAGAACCTAAAACTATTTGGAACCAAATCTGGGCATAAAGCGATTCGCCAAGCTAAATTGTCTTCGTTGAGTGTGAAAAAAGAAAAAGAGTCTGCCTCAGCACATTTTGAAGCTTCACAGTGTTGTTGGAATGATTGCACAAGCCTCCCAAGGTACTGATTTTGAAGGAATGCCATTTATTTAGAGGCATTTCAGTAAACTGAGTATGTGATTGACTTTGTAACTTTAGTTTACATGCTATTATTTATTCACGTATATACTGGTCTTCTTTTGCCTTGTTGAAAATTATCACCATGTGTAATTTTAAGTATTCTTTTTTTTTCTTGTTATGTGTAAGTGTTGTTGTTGTATTATAAAACTTTTCCTGGGGAGATACAACACACACATCTACTCACTCCAGATAGGGAATCCACCACAGTACAGATACCACCAAAGTCCAACTTGGTGAACTGTGAGTTTTATCGGGGTTATTTACAGGGAGGGATATGAGTGAGAGGTCACTCAGAGGAGCAGAAATAACTCAACGACAGCTGCATTGCCAGAGCCCAGCCCAGCATGGGGACAGCTCACAGACACTGGGAACCTGGAGCACACTGCACAGCCTGCTTGCAGCTCAATAGATGGAAGGTATCCTTTCCAGGTGCCTCAGTTGGTCTACACCTCTTCCAGGCAGCTCAGCTGGCTTCTGTTTCTTGCAGGCAGCTGGTCTGGTCTGGGTCTTCTTTGCAGCTTGGCTTATCCCGGAGGGACTCTCAAGCAGTCATTATTATTTACTCTGTCAGGGAGGGGCCTAATGAATCTGGTCAGTTTCAGGTACTTCCTGAAGCTATTTTTTGTTTACCTTCCTGCTTAAGGAGCTTCCATACAGGATGGAAGGTTCCAATCTCCGAGGAAATTTTATATAACAGGTATGTGGACATGTGTGATTGCATATTCTTATGTGTGCATGTGTACTCGTGGAGGCCTGAAGATAATGTAGGAAACCCTCCTGGTTTTCTACCTTACTTATTAAGTAGAGTTTCTCAACCAAACCCAGAGCTCACTCATACGGCTGGCGCCAGTTTTTTCTGAAGCTGGAATTACAGGCAAGCTGCCATGCGAACCCAGCATGTCCCTGTGTTCTGAAGAACCCAATTCCACTCATCATGCTTGGCAGCAAAACCAGTGAGCCATATCTCCAACCCGATTTTAATTATCCTTGATGCGCCCTGTCAACCTAGCCAACCCATCACGGATTCATTCAGTCACTCAGTATTTTCTGAGTGTCTACATGCGCCACATTTTTTTTCTTTATTCACCTCTGATACTTGATGACCATCATTGCTCTCATGGCAGCCTGAGGTCCCACATACAGAGTGTTCTAAGATGAAGAGGCAAGAATGGAGTGCAGCTCTTGAGTGGCCAGCTGGCATTGGAATAGGCTGTACTTGGATGGTGCCACCAAAACCTTTTGAGAATAGTCACTACAGTGACGTGTAACTGGTCTCCCTACCCCTCGCTCTGTTTTCTAATCTGTCCTCCATGCCTTAACTTTTAAACGCCGAGAGATCAATGGAGTCCAAGCCCATGGTATTGCCTCACCATTTTTTCCTCACCTTTGTCCTTCTCCCTTCCAAGTAGATGCTTTCCCTGTTCAAATTCTGCACTAAAAACAACACAGCTCCCCCACTCCTCACCCCTGTAGTGACTGGACCAACTCACTCTGTCCACCAAAGCCAGCCCTCTTGAGACATTCTCTCAGTCAAATGGCCTTCATCTCTCACTCCTCTCCTCTCCCAACACTCTCTGGATCACCCTGGGAGGATGCAGCGCCTCTGTATTAGTCCTCTGCTAGAATTTCTGTTCTAGCTCGATGTGATAGCTCATGCCTATAATCCCCAAAGCCAGGAGACTGAAGCAGGGGGATTGCCATGAATTTAAGGCTAGCCTGGTCTCATAGCAAGTGCCAAGCCAACAAGGACTTCATAGGAAGACTCTGTCTCAAAATGAAAGAAAAAAAATAACATTCTCTGTTTGCTTTGCTTGGGAAACCCTGAAGTATCCTTCAGGAAAACGGTCTAATGTCTGAAGCTAAATCTTAGAATTAGAGCACTTGGTATTTATATAAAATAACTTACAGTAAACAAACTGACTCCATCCTTTCTCCTAATCTGCTAGCTCGTCATGGCTAGGGACTATCTCTTTTTGTTTTATGTGTATGGGTGTTTTGCCTGTATGTGTGTCTGTGTGCTACATGTGTGCAGTGCCCATAGAGGCAGAAGGGGAGAACATCAAATCCCTGTCACTGGATTTATAGATAGTTGTAAATAGTCCCATGGGTGCTGGGAAACAAACAGAAGAATTTTGCAAGAACAGCAAGTGCTCTTAACCACTGAGGCATCTCTCCAGACACACACACACACACACACACAAACACACACATCTTGTTCATCTTGCCAGAGCCTAGCATGACGCCTACTTGTGCAGAGTAGACTTACAGCAACTGCTTCTCGAATGACCATACCGATTGTGACTCTGCATCACCGGCCGATGCACACGCTCTCTGTTTCCTTACACATTGGGTAGGAGTGGTTTCGCCTGAGCTGTATGTTAGAATTGTTGGGGGAGCCCGTAAGGAATGCTGATGATATCCAAGCCCCATGACTGGGGAGTCTGGTTTAGTAAAAGAATTCTATGCAGTAGAATTTTGTGAAAAAGCCAATCCCCCACCCACAAGTCTATGTCCAGACATTGCTCTGATGTCCGTTTTTTCGGACTCTGCCTAATTTCTCTGTCTCTCAGGAAGCTCTTGGAGTTCTTCCCCCAGACACTCCTGTACATGTGGCTTATAGTTGGGGCCTTCTCGAATGTCTCTCTGTCCTCTGGCCACACCATCAGAGGCTGTGGAAGCATTCCACAAACCTAGGAGAAATGCATCTAGTTATGTGTCAACCAGCAGTTAAGGGAAAGAACTAGAAAGGGAAAGAGTAAAAATATGGAGAAGCTGATTGGACAAAAGGCACCCACAGAGGAAAGAGCCCGAGGAAGGGGTGGAGGAGAGGATGGTCCAGAGGCACTTGAACATAAAGAAAAACTGAGATGCCCAGAAACTGACCCACAGGCAAAACACCTCTGAACAGACAGCAGCACTTGGCTAGGCTCCAGCAGAATTCGGGGAGGATGGAAACTTCCAGGCTCATGTTGAGTGGGGTGGAGCAGAGTGGCCAGGGGAACGGCAGATCTGGGCTGCAGGAAGGTGAGTGTGTAGCACTAATGTGAGCTTGGACTGAGTGGGAGGAGAAAAGCATTGTAAAAGCAACGTTTTGCAGCTTTGGAGACTGGTCCCGGATCTGGCTCTTGAGAAGTGCCCCGCGATTGTTGATGATTGAACACTCTAATCTCTCTGCCCACAATGGGACTCTGGGCTTTCTGCTCCTTCCCTGGGGCCCTGGCCACTTTGCCCAGTGTCCCGGCATCCCAGGAATTTCCCTGCTGTTCCAGGGAGGATGTTTCATGCTGCAAGTTTTGCAAAATAGAGAAGGTTTATCAGAATCCTATTGCACCAGAGGAGAATGTTCCAGGCTCCTTGACGTTTACAGTGTGTAACTGATTTTATCGGGGGAATGTTGTTTGGAGTGGAAGGGCCTTCTCCAATGGGTAGACAAGAAACGGAAGGTCATTTGAGGATCCACCCCAAGCTATGTAAGTTGGTTTTCAGCATTGATGTACATAAGGCTTGGGACCCTGGCCAAACCATGAGCAACCCTTCCTCCCTGGAGGAGGTCCCAGCCAGTTTCCAGAGGGACTGGGTGTTTACATTCTCACCTTGGCCCTGAAGGGCAAAAGCCCTAAGCCTAGCACTGCTCTGCAGAGAAACAGCAAGGAAAGTCTCTCTAGCCATAGCTTAACTCTGTCTGGACAAAAGCAGACCATTCCTGACATTCCAGAAAGGGGGACAATAAGGCTTCTCCTGGGGGGATTGAAAATACAGAAGGGGGTTTTTATTCCTTTAGTTCTTTGGTCAGAATCCCAAAGGCCCTCGGCTTCCTGGAACTCTGAGCAAAAACCGCATAGGAGCAGCATGTGTTCCATGAGAAAGCTGGGGGTCGGCCCCTTCTAGTTCAATTCCTGGGAGGTTGGGTCAGCTCTGCAGCTGGCCTGCACTGAGCCTTCTGAGCAGTAGGTCTGTGGGCGGAGGAAGGTGCCAAAAGGCACGCAGAGACCCAGTCTGGGATGGAAAGCGGGGAGTAGACGAGAGATCAGATGTCCTCGTCCCTAGTGGCAGGGTAGCAAGCCTCTTTGGGGTGGACGAGGTGCCTCAAGAGCAGCTGAGGAACCCTCCCTCTTCCATGGCCCCACCACACCAGTCTGGGTGGGTTCCTGACAGGTCTAAATCATGTCACTACAGCTATTTTTTACCCTTTGTGTTCTAACTCCTAGAATATGTGGATGTGATCTTATTTGAAAATAGGCTTTGCTGATGTAATCAAGTTAAAACAAGGCCATACTGGATTCCAGAGGGCCCTAAACCACTGTCCAGGTCCTTAGGAGGAGGCATAGAGAGGGAGGGTGCCCATGTCATGCCGAGGGCACAGGACTGCAAGCCAAGGATCGCTGGGTACCACTAGATGCTAGGGAGAGGCGAGAGCCATTCCTGCCTTAGACCCCGCAGTCAGAATCCTGTCAGAGGATGGATTCCCGTCCTAAGTTTCCCCACATTGATGGTACCTTGGTAGGAAACTAGCTGCATGTTCTTCCCAGTCTCACATCCCTCTAGCCCATCACTTCAGCCCTTTCATCTCACAGATAGCCTTATCCCCTCACTCAGGAAATGGAGGTCCTGAGGCAGAGATTCGGACCCTTGGCTGGACCCTCGTCTCCCTGCTCCCCGCTCCATCCTCCCTTCCAGTCCTTATACCCACTGCAGCCTGCATCCCCTCCGACACCCCCTCCTGCATCCTCTGCCTTCCCATCATCACCTTCACACCTTTGTCCTTCTCCCTTCCAAGCAGATGCTTTCCCTGTCCAAATTCTGCACTGAAAAAAAAACACAGCTCCCCCACTCCTCACCCCTGTAGTGAGGAGCCCGACTCACTCTATCCACCAAAGCCAACCCTCTTGAGACATTCTCTCAGCCAGCCGGGTTTCACCTCTCACCCCTCTGCAAGCCTCTCATGTGGCTTCTGTTCCAGTCACCCTTCTTGTTATGATCCCTGGTCACAAAACGTTGCCAAAGCAATGGATTCTCTCAGTCTTTGCCTTACTTGACCTTCTTGGGGGTGATACACTGTTGACCACACCCTCCTTCTCTTGGCTCTGATGATACTACCACCACCCACTCACCAACGCCCCCCCCTCCACCCCTACTCTCCTCCACCCTCTCCATGGATCCGTTCCAGTCTCCTTCTGGCGGGGCCTGCTCTCTAGGGCATGTCATGTCGGGTTCTGTAGAACTCATGTTTGGGCTCTTTGACTAACTGTTCTCCCTTCCATAGGTGATCTCCCCACCTTCTACTTCAATTGAGACCTCAGACTTGGACTTCTCTCAGCTCCAATTCAACAGGCTCAAAGGTATACTTGACACTGCCATATGGATGTCTCCAGGTCACCTGGGACCAATGCCCAAAGCCCAATCAATGGTCTTGACTTCAAAGACCTACTGCTCATACCTTGTCCTCTCTTCCTTGTGAACGGCACCAGCGTCTACCCAACTATACAAGCCAGAAACTCGGAAAGCCTTGGCCACCATTGCTCGTGGATTTTTACTTCCCATGACCTCTCAAACGCATAGCATCCTTGGAACTTGCTGCTGTTACTCCTGTCAGAGAACTGTCCTTTCCTCACTCAACTTGAAGATACCAGCTCTCATTTCTGGACCATTCCTCTCATCACTGAATGATGATGTCCAATTGTGTATCATATCACCCCTCGCCCCACCCCTTACACCCCACTGTAACCAATCTCTACTGTACCCCATCTCTCTGAGCTAAAATCTGAGTGTGTCTTCCTAATCTCTTAAAGCACAGATTCTCTACACAATGCTGTTACCAGCAGGGCCTCTCACATGTGCCCACTCTGCTCCTGGGCATTCCTGGTCTAAGCAACCTCACAGTCTTTGGGCTGGGTCACCTTCCTGCTCTTCCTTGTTTACTGGGCTCCAGCCATCCTGGATTTCTTCTCTCACTTTTTTTAAAAAATGTAAAATCTTATTTTATATTATGGGTATTTCATCTGCTTGTCTGTCTATGCATCACATTCATGGAGTGCCTGTGAAGCCAGAAGAGGACATCAGATCTTCTGGAACTGGAGTTATAGACAGCTACAAGCTTCCACATGGGTGCTGGGGATTGAACCCAGTAGCAGCCAGTGCTCTTAACCTTTGAGCCATCTCTCCAGCTCCTGGTTTTCTTTTTTCTTTACATTTATCTTATTCCAAGTCTTCCTGCATTCAGGCTTGTGCATATTCTTCCAGTTCCCTATGGACCTGGCTAACAACCTAGACAGCGATCAGATCATGGCTCAACCTCATTTTACAGGGGCATGGCATGATCTCCTGAGTGCTCTTCTTCAGGGCCCTTCCCTAGACACAGGTTTACAGGGAGGCTCTTGTGATGGCTGTCTCCTTTAGACCTTTAAGCTCTGAGGTCAGAGACTCATCCCACCCCCAGCACGGAGCCAGGCACAGGGTAATCCCAGAATATTTATTGAATGACTAAATAAAAGGCGGCATTGTGTCGGGTTCTATTAGTAAAGTGCAGAAGTTCCAAGAAAGCAGCTCATAAATCGAGTGGGAGGAGAGACAAGCAGATGAGAAGATGAATAAACAAGACCCAGGATGGCTTAGCATGAGAAACTGGCTAGTCTTCCACAATGATGCCTAAAGCCAGCCCTCTGCCCCCAGGCTAAGCTCAATTCAAGTGTCTGTTGACTAAGTTGCCAACCTCTGGAACCCCCCCAGTCACCAGAATCTTGGGCATCCCGGGAATGGTCTGCCATGCAGTCACCACTGGATCCCAGCCATGGCAATGCTGTCCTGTGCTGCCACATGTGCCCAGGAGCAGAGTGGGCACCCTTGAGAGGCCCTGCTGGTAACAGCACTGTGTAGAGAGCACCATGGTGCTCAGAAGAGCTCTGGGTGACCTCATCATAGGCCAACCCCGGGGAGGCATCGGAAGGTAATGGATTTTCTTCTCAATGGACAATTGGGGACACTGAAGTCAAGAGCGATCACTTGACTTGGCTGAGGAATGGGAACAGCTTAGGGACAGAACTTGGAGAAAACCCAAGGTCCTCTCTGCTGACCAATGGGCAGAGGGCATGCCGCACTGGAGCCGGTTTTGCTTATTCACTTTGGGGCATCTTATGCAAACTGCAGACTATCTAAGTAGCTGGGCCCGGAGAGATCGCCCGATTCACTACCCTTTTTATACAAAGAAGGAAATGCTGGTGCTCCTTTTCCCTTCCACGCTCCCTGACGCCAGGTGGTAGACATCATCAGTGGTCCACCCGAACCTCTCCTCCTCCTCCTCCTCCTCCTCCTTCTCCTCCTCCTCCTCCTCCTCCTCCTCCTCTTTGCCTTTGTGTCTAGGCCCCGTTTCCCAGCTTCCTTCCCAGTTGGGTGCAGCCTATTGTCGTATTCTCCCTAGTGGACTGGAAGAGGAAGTGAGGCCTGCTCCTCCCAGGTCGGGCTCTCCTGCTTACCTCAATGTTCTTTTCACCCCTGGCTGATGGCAAGGCTGACTCCCAAAGCAAAGCTGGAAGCCATGTATTACAGAACGGCAGAGCCAGCAGACTGCACACCCCTAAAAGAGTCTGGGCAGGAGCCACCTCACAGACCTCACATCAGAGTGGAAGGCTGTTAAGTGACCAAGAAGGACACATCCTGGGGTTGAGGTGCTGAATGAAGGAAACTTGCTGTTTGCAAGTTTCTGTCCTAAGTATGGCCTCCTTGCTGATTCCTCTTGCTTTGTCCCAGGAGAGTCCTAGTTGTTAAAACCAAGGCATAAGCGCTTTGACGCCATGTAGTATCAGGAGGCAGACACCAGATTCCTGTCGACTTCCCTGAAAGCCCCATGGTGTGCCCTCACACCTACCTCTGCAGCCCTAGCCCACAGATCCCACGAGTTTGGCCTGAGATGTTTTCAGTCTTGATCAACAAAGAGTCCCAAGGCTGGACCAGGTCTGCGAGGCCATCTTATTTCTGCCCCTGGCTCCAGAGAGAAGCTCTTCTAAGTCACCTGAGATGATCAGGACTCTCGTCTGTGTTTTTGTATTGCAGGGGAAGAGACACCAAGCCCCAAAAGGCAGTGACTAGAAGGATTGCTGGTGGCATTCTTCAGAAACCTACCTGCCAGAAAGGGCCATTTCCCTTGATATAAAGCTGCGGTTATATACCAAAGTCCATGCTAACCTCCAGACTCCTCTATTCCCTGGTACCTGTTATGAATATCAAAGCCCCCACACTAGCCTTCTGGTCCTTCTCATTCCCCCCCCCCGCCCCCCACCCCCACGATGCTAGCTCCCAGGCTGTTCCAATCCCTCCTCCCACCCTGAAGTTACCTGTTCTCTGTGGGGTTTTCCCACTCTTGCTTCATCCCCTCATTCTTTCCCCATGTTTTTTCTCTGCTCCCAAGGCCAGTGTAATCCTCTTGTATCCCTTTGTCCCTGAGAGGGAGCCATGGCTGCTTTGGACTTCCCAAATGCCTCTGATTATTATTTTTTTTCTTTCACATTTACAATACACCTTTCTTTCAACTGCACCCACGGAGCGGTCCAGTTTGGTGGTTTCACTGTGCCCCACTTTTATGTCCTTAGGCACCTGTTACAACAGCCTTGCCCCTGCACCGTAAAACATCAGGGACAGAACATTCCGTAGCAATCATCTAGGACAGTCTGTTTTAAAGACGAAGAAGGTAAGGCCCAGATCAGTTAAACGGTGGTAAAATCAGGAGAAGAAGCAGTTTCTAAGACCAGGCTGATTGCTGTTTGCAAGTTTCTGCCCCAAGTATGGCCTCCCTGCTGATTCCTCTTGCTTTGTCCCAGGAGAGGAAAAGGTACCAGGACTCATCTACACTGTGGTCAACCTTTGCAGGGTCCCCCCTGGGTCTCCCCCTTTATCCACTGGTTAAGCTGGCAGTTATCCTGAATGTTCCATTGACTTAGATGGTAGAGAGATTAGAGAGATAAATCTGATGCATAATGGGAGGAGCAGGTGGCAGGTGCAATGCCCTGGGGCATCCATCGGGAGGCAAGGTGAGATTCCCAAGTGAGCTTTCTGAATGCACATAGAAGTCTTGAAAATCTTAAACTTTCCTGTTTGCCTGAAAGGGAGACTTGGTCTTTGGCTAGTCTTCCTTCCTGTTGAAGGGAGGGAGCTGGAGAGACCAGAGCCTCTGAGCACAGTGTACTGGCCTGTTGGAGCTTGTCTAGCTGGATCTGGGCTGCGGCATAGTCCTGCCCGTTAACAGGAGCTGTGCAAAGATGTTGAGCTGGGTCCATGCTTGGATTTATTTATTTATTTATTTATTTATTTATTTATTTATTTATTTATTTATTTATTTATTTATTTATTATTAAGGTCTGAACACTTCATGTGAGGACCTGAAAAGTTAGGTTTCTTCTGTACTTCCATAAACCCAAACCCAAACCCCAATTCTCTGCTCTTTGCCCACTGGTCCAAGGTAAGCTCGTTTATACCGAGCATCCTTTGTTTTCTGCCAAATGACTCACTCATACTGAGTCACCAGAAAATGGGTCTAGGCCCATCTGCAGCTGCCCTGGACATTCTGATCTCGGTCCCCTGGAGGTGGGTCATGGAGGCTTGGAGACAGAGGGAGGCAGAGAAATGGGGGGAAAGAGACAAGCCCGTTTCCTGAGCACTTGGTAAACAAAGGACCCCAGCACATCTGAGAGCATCCCGAGGGAGCTGTGGTTTCCATTTTGGTTGAGACATTGTCTGAATTATTGACAACTGTAAACTATGAGGCAAGAACGAAGCCACATGGTCGTTCAGTGAGAAATCCTTTAATTGTTGCTTCTTCTACAGCCTTAAGCAAGTTGTTTCCCCATTTTGAGCTGCTCTTTCTTACAAAGAGATCTGGGTCCTAAATTTTGGACACTGTATCATTTGTTTTCTAGGGGCGGGGAACTTTTTAAACCAGCAAATTTATTGACATCCAATCTTGCAACATCGCCCTTTCTAAAGATTTCCTTTCAACTTCAGTGTAGGCTGTGTATCTTTTTTTTTTTTTTTTTTTGTTTCATTTGCAAATTGCTATCCTTTTCCTTGCTGTGGGTTTGCCCCGCCCCCAGCCTCAGTTCACAGTTTTCTTTTCCCCGTGGCCTGTTGGAGTGTCCCGGCAGCGTCTCTGCAGAACTCCCGTGTAAGCCAAAGACAGTGACAGCAAGGGAAAGGAAGAAAGCTTGTGAACCTCAAAGAAGATGAGGGTTCCCGCCTCAGACACCAAGGGTGGCTGACACAAGCTTATCACTGGCGCTGGGGACCCAAAAGGGCAACGGTGGGTTGGGGCCTCTTTAGAGCCTTAAGGGCAGCGCAGGCGCATGGTGCGGAGCAGGGTCTAGGCTCCACTTCTCTGTCCTCTGAAATCACGCTGTGTACTCACCTGGTATCCATTACATTGCCAGGACCTACTTTTCGCAGACCTACTGTGTGACTAAGGAGCTGGGAAAGTGCCCCCCACCCCCCACCCCATTCCATTTCTCTAAAACCCAAAGCGATGCTCCAGGGCGTGGGCCCATGACAAAAGTTGCGCGGGGGCTCCATGAGCTCACCCGGGGGTTCCGTGAGCTCACCCGGGGGACCTAGACCGCCCCCGCCCTCTTCCTGCCCTCTCCCCGCCCCCGGGCCCCCGCGCGGGGCTGGTGATGTCAACCGAGGAGGAGCCGCCCGCCCCGCGACCCGCCCGGGCTGATTGGCGTGTGGTGGTGGCGCCGGGGCCGCCTCCGCCCTCCCGCGGCTCGCACAACTTTTGCGGCTGGGAGCGCGCTCGCACCCCGCTCCTCTCGCCGCCGCCCTCGGCCCGGCGCCCGGCATGTGAGCGCGGGCGGCCGCCGCCACCATGGCCTCGCCGCGCGCCCCGCGGTGGCCGCCGCCGCTGCTGCTGCTGCTGCTACCGCTGCTGCTGCCACCGCCCGCCACCCCCAGGACGCGGGGCCCCCTTCCCTCCCCGGCCGGCCGCGCGCCCCTCCCGGCCGCGGGGCCGCCTTCGCCGCCTGGCCCCGGACACACGGCCCCCGGGCCCGGCGTCATGACCCGGCGGGGACGTTCTGGCCGGGTCCCCAGAGACGTGAGCGCGGGTGAGTGAGAGCCACCAGCGTGGGGCAGGGGGCGTGGGCGCTCCGGGCCGTGGCTCCGTGGACCCCCGCGGGGGGGGGGAACTGTGAGAGTGGCCCGGGAGGGAGAGACGCTGTCCCTGGCCACTGGTAAGGTGTACCCATGCGTTTCCCTCCCGGAGCTTTGGAAGAAAACTCTTTCATTGGGGTAGCTCACACCCATGTCCCTTTTACAAAAAGAAGACCCCCAAAGCGCCTCTCCCACCTCGTGGGGTGGTAACTTCTGGCTACTGTCGCTCCAATGCAGCCTTTTCTCCCCGGACAGATGTAGAACTGGTCTGTCTCTCCAGGTCCAGAGCCTGACTTTCCAGAGTAACTAAATAACGGATTTCAGAGTTTGAAAGGCTTCTAGCACTTAGGATATCATAAAGGACAAAGGGTGCACTTTCAGAGAAAACGAGCTACCCAGCCAACCTTAACAGCAGGGGTACTGGGGGTGGGGAGAGGGGAGCTGCGAGGTTGAACCCCTTCTTCCAGACACTAGAGACTGTCTGGGAGCCCCTTCCTCCCCAACCAGCTGCTCTGCAGGCAGGCGCTGCCTGTCCCGGGTCACAGAATGGGAACCCAGCTCCTGTCCCTGCTGTCTTTGTTTCTAGTTCCTTTTTTCTGGTGGAAGAAAAATGCCACGGCCTGGGTGGAATCCTAATGTACTGCCCTTAGGACCTTGGCAGTGCCCTGTCCTTGGCTCTCAGTTTCCCCGTCTGTGAAATGGAAGGGCCTGGTTCCTCCTAGCCTTCTGGGTAAACTGAAAGTAAAAATAATAGAACGTGCTGTGAACAGAGTCGGGGTGCTGTTAGCCTCTGATCTTCCTGTGAGGGGTGCAGGGCTCGCACTGGGCTCTGCTGTTGCTACAGGCCTGGCTGGGATTGGCAAGACTTTGTCCAGTTTTCACTTTTTTTTTTTGTCTACCTCGCATGTTTCACAAATTTTCTTCCAACTTGCTCATCCTTGGAACATAGAGGTATTTCGTAGAATTGAGTAAGAAAAGATTTCCTACCCTCATAAAACCTCAAGGGCAAGTTCAACGGTACTCTTGCCGCCCCCCCCAGACTGCCTAGTACTTGTGAACTTCTGAGTCACTGGCCCAAGACAGGGAAATTGAGGCACCGTGAGCCATGGAGGGGAAAGCAGCTCTGGAGGTCCCTACAGACACATGCTGTGCAGACCCTTGTTTAGCTGAGTTCCAGAGGAAAGAATTAAGAGCTTGGAAGACATTTACTGACTTTCCCACTGCGGAAAAGTAACAGGGATACCGTAGGGCGTTTTGTGGGATGTTCTGGATACAGTGGTGTGTAAGGAACTGATAACTCGCAGGGCTACTCAGGAACCCAAGGCAGGTGTCAATAAGTCGGTGCTCAGGCTCAGGGCTTCATCTTGTGAGGGTAATTTGAGGGAGGGGTGCTGTTTTGTGAGGTCCAGCTTGAGGAGGCTGACACAGGAATCCCCTTCCTAAGGCAGGGACTCTCCCCAGCTCACAGGGAGGTGAGTGTAGCAAAGGGACTCCATCGGCGACTGAATTGGGGAAAATTCAATAAGGTAAGGATTGAAGCCTTAGGAGAGCCATGCTTGGGGCTGGAGAGATGGCTCAGTGGTTAAGAGCACTTGACTGCTCTTCCAGAGGTCCTGAGTTCAACTCCCAGCACCCACATGGTGGCTCACAACCATCTGTAATGAGATCGGATTCTTTCTTCTGGTGTATACATAAAATACATGAATAAATAAATCTAAGAAAAGAGAGAGAGAGAGAGCAAGCCATGCTGTCACGCTTTCCTCTTGCCCATGTAGCCTTTGTAGCCTTCTCTGTTCCGTTTGTTTTGGGGGTAAGCAGGATGGAGGCTTCAGGGAAAGGAGGAACCTAGGGAGGAACTGGAATAATCCGGATTTTATCCCAGGAGGTCTCCTGATCTCCTGGTGCCCCAGCAGACCATTGTCCACGTGGTGCCTACCCTCTGTTGCCCTAAGCCCAGCCTGGGCCAGGGACGTTTGAAGAGTAAGATTAGAAGAACTGAAATCCATGACCTGTTGCAAACGGCTCAAAGTTACACCAGTGTGGCCGAGGATTCAGGCATGGCCTCTGTCCGGTTTCTGCCAATGCCTCAAACGATGTCGCTTAGGAGAAAAAGGAAACGACAACCAAATACAACACAGTAGCCATTAGTGATTCAGGGAGCAAGAGTTTTACAATAATCTCTTAAGATTTTCCTGGCTGCTTTGATTGGTCATCACACACCACTCGGTAAGAAGACTAAGGGAAGCCTCACATCTGCAGAGATCCTGGAGTCCTTTGCGGACATCCAGCCTCCCTGGCCCCGGGACAGATGGTCACCCATGCTCTGCGTCCACATGGTTTGTGGGGAGGTGGGTGTTCCTGCTGGCAATGAGCCTTGAGTCGCACAGATAATGCCCTTAATCTGAGAGCTGGGGGAAACTGCCCTGAGATCTACGGGTGCTGGTGGTCAGTGCCTGGCTGTCTTGGTCTAGGCTTCCAAATACTCCTCCACAAGCCGCAGGGACTAGAGATTTTTTTTTTCCTTCCTAGAGAGTCATTCTAGCTCTCCTCTTCCCACAGAGTTCAAGGTTCTCACTGCCGGGAGGCTGTGTTTGCATTCCATTTGCCCGCTGTTTGCCTTTGTGACTCTGTCCTCCAAGGACAGCAGCCCCCTGTTTGGATAGCCATTGTTTGGCTTTGGTGCCCACCTGTCACCCTGTTCCGATGTGTTTGTTGCTGTCAGTGAAAGGAGGCTGAGAGTTAGACATTTCCTCTCTGTCTCCTTTCCTACGACCTAGCCTCCCGCCCCCCCCCCCCAGGCCACAGCTCTGAGCTGAGTCCTAACTTTAACTTCTCAATCCGTAGGCCATGCCTTTGTGAGATCCGCGGATGGTGGAAGGGGCGGGAAGGTGGGAAAGGAGACCAGACTCATCACGAGAATCCCCACAGAAGGAAAGGCCTTTCCCACCCAAAGGGGAGAAGATGCTAAGTAGTGAAGTAACCAGTCCAAGGAATACTAATCTTAGAAAAATGTGGCTCCCTGAAGGAAGGGCTATGAGCCCAGCCCCTCCTGAGCTGTGAAATGGCTCTTCCCAAATCGCTCTAAACCTTATGGTCTAACTTCATCATTCAGCTCGGCTGCCACAGGCACCACTGTAAGGTGCCATGGAGGCTGGCTGGGGAAGAGTCAGCCCTCTCAGGGACGGAAGAGTATCTTTCCCCCAGCAATGTGACCCTACTGCTTGAGGCTGAGAGGTGGTTCCGGGCATCAAGAAGCCTGCTTCTTTGCCTGGGGTTGTCACACGTACAGAGAGGGACTTGGTGTGTGCGGGTGCCGAAAAGCCACATCCTTTTAGCCTTTTAACCCCTCTCCTGGTGCATGCAGATGCTGACCATGTGTTTTCTGCACACCAGCTGACTTGTGTGGACAAGGGGAGACTTCACTGTGCCCATGCCAGCTGGGCAGTTACTGCTTGCTAAGCCCGAGGGCAAGGACGGGACCCTCTGCCCTCCCGGTGATCTCTCTCTGTTTTCCATCGGCACTGGCCAGCTGTCTGAGAGTGTCCTTATTCAGTCAGAGAGAAGGAACAGCAGACAGACGGCAGCTGCTGTGGTCTTATCTGCTCCCTGGCTTCCTCAGCACCTCCCCTCTGCTCCAGCATCTTCTCTGTATGAGCAGGACCTCTGAGTGTAATCAGTACCTTTCCTTGAAGACTCCTAAGGAGCCAGCAGGCAAGGAGACTGACTCACCCCTACCCTTGGAGCACCTCTGTGGGGTCAGCGCATTTATGTTTCTTACCCCATTTCACCCTCCAGACAGTCCTGCCGGGGGGGTCCCAGGGGTATTGCTTCCCATTGATTATCCCTCTATGGGAAATGAAGCCTAGAGAGGTTAGGTCTCAAGGGAACGGAAGGAGGCTGCGTTTAAGCTGATTTCAACCAAATGTATTAGCCCATCCCACCATGTTACAAGGTCTGTTCCTTACCTGTAGGAAGGACAGTCTTGTTAGAGATCCTTAGGGCCTTTCCAGTTCACCATTCTTGCCCTTCCCCTTGCCTAAGACTAGGGACCATGAGGTGGAAATTAAGATGCTGACGGGGAGATTTCTTTAAAAAAGATAATTTAGAAAGTATTTGTTTTTATTTGTGTGTGTGTGTGTGTGTGTGTGTGTGTGTGTGTGTGTGTGTGTGTGTGTTTGCACATGAGTGCAGATGCCTGTGGAGACCAAAGGTATCAGATCCTCTGGAACTGGAGTTAGTTATAGGTGGTTGTGAACTGGAGTTATAGGTGGTTGTGAACTGGAGTTATAGGTGGTTGTGAACTGCCCAATGTAGGTTCTTGAAACAGAACTCGGGTCCTCTAAAGACCATTATGTACTCTGAACCATCTCTCCAGCCCCAAGGCGGTAGATTTTAAGACTAGTTTTAGAGCCAGGGGGTGGTGGCGCAGCACTAGGGAGACAGAGGCAGGTGGATCTGAGTTCGAGGTCCGCCTGGGCTACAGAGGGAGTTCCAGGACAGTTCTCAGAAACCCTGTCTTGAGAATGAAAGTTATTTTTTTAGGAGTGGGGAGGGAGGGTCACATGTATAGAATGATATTTTATAATGCTATTATGATGTATGTCACACACACACACACACACACACACACACACACACACACACGCCAGTCCATAGGTTATGGGCCCCTGAAGCACCTACATTCATTATTGACCAAACTGAAATGAACTGTAGGCGCTCTGCTGGGGACATGGGACAGCGACTAATGCTGTGTGGCGGTTGTCAGTTGCTATCAGTACCTGTTCTGTGAAATGGAAAAGCATCCAGAAGCTGTCAAATCACTTTCATCTGAGCGTCTCTGCCCCCTCTGGCCACTCACTTTTCATTTTCCCAGAGACATAAACAAAGAGATCCCTGCCCTGTCTTCTCTCCCCTTCTTTTGTCAGGGTATGACAGATGTCTCCCGCTCCTAAAAATAACCTTAACATCTACCTTCTCAGGGCTGGAGAATGGCTCCATGGTTCAGAGTGCATACCGCTCTTTCAGAGGACCTGAGTTCAGTTCCCGGAACCTCAGTGGACAACCTCACAACCATCTGTAACTGCAGCTCCAGAGCATCTGATGCCTCTGGCCTCCACAGTC
This sequence comes from Peromyscus maniculatus bairdii, assembly GCF_049852395.1. Taxonomy (NCBI): domain Eukaryota; kingdom Metazoa; phylum Chordata; class Mammalia; order Rodentia; family Cricetidae; genus Peromyscus; species Peromyscus maniculatus. The sequence goes on from NC_134863.1 coordinate 25,027,789, forward strand.
ACCTGTACCCATGTGCAAACACACACACACACACACACACACACACACACACACACACACACACACACCAGAACACTAAAAATAACTAATTTTTAAATTATAAAAAAAAAATCTCTCCTCTGCAAGTTGTCAGCATCCCAGTTGCCAGCTCATTCTAATCATGGTCCCCAATCTTGTGAAAAGGTGCGAGCAAGCAATCCATGTCTTATTTGATTGGTTTATAAATCAGAAAATATTTACTGAAGCCTTACCATGTGTGGAGAGCTGAGTCAGGTGGTCTGGAGGTCGTAGGCACATTTACACCCCGCACCCCTAGGGATTTCTCTTGCTGGAACACAGCTGTTAAAGATGTAAAATATAGGGATGACTCATAACCTAAGAAGGATCCAAGATGGTACTGACCAAAGGAATGTTCTGGATAGAGGAGGCCGTGGTGTGGAGGTGGGAACCGTAGGGACTGGAGGGCTAGGGAGGCCTTGTGAGGGGTGGAGGGAGTGGACTGAGCTTCAGAAGGTTGACTGGGATGCTGATAGACAGAGGTGTGGAGAGGCCTTTCACATCAATAGAATTCCACATGTCCAAAAGCTCAGGACTGGTTTCTTCTTTTGTTTACGCTTTTGGCCTTATTTTCAGGTAGTGTACAAAAATAGTGAGTTTCACTGTGACACTTTCATACATGTATTATTATACATTGTTATATGTATAATATATAGATTATTACACATTGCTCGTGTTCCCCTCCCACTGGTCCCCTGTCTACCCTCAGCTAGGCCTCATTCTGTTTTCATGTCCTCTCTCTGTGTGTGTGTGTGTGTGTGTGTGTGTGTGTGTGTGTGTGTGTGTGTGTGTGTGTGTCTGTCTGTCTCTCTGTCTCTCTGTCTGTCTGTCTGTGTTCGTATGTACGTAGGTATGCACACATATGAGAGAAAACATGCAGGGTTTGTCTTCACCTTTCTTGAGTCTGGCTTATTTCACTCTACATGATCTATGTATTTCCCTGGAATAATTTCATTCTTCGCAGCTGAATAAAAGTTAATTTATACGCCACATTTTCTTTATCTCTTCATATATTGACAGCTGTCTAGGCTGGTTCCCTTAGCTCAAGACTTTTTTAATAGATGTGATTAACAACTGAGAAGGTCAGAGAAGAAGACCTGGGGACGTTAATTAGGATTGAGAATAATCAGTCGTTGAACACAGCCTGGAAAGGGGACGAGGGCCCGTTACAGAGGGTCTTAGAATCCTGTTAAGTTATTTGTCTTGTCCTGGCCACACAAAGCCCTCCGTGGCCTCAGAGGAGAGAGCAATGTTTTTTGTGTGTTCATGCTCATTTGTGTCTGGGGCGGGGGTCTTGCGGATGAACCCTGGCAGGTCTGCCTCACTCCAGCCCAGAAGGTATCCTGGAACTTGTGGAAGGCTATCAGATGTTAAATCCATGAGTTTGGAGGAAAAGACAAAAAAACAGGGCATGGGCTGGAGTAGGGGCTATGGGAATTGGCGGGTGAGAGCTACAAAGGCCTTTTAGGGGACTACAGGAGGGCACGAGGCTGCCAGCCAAGAAGATGTAGGGAGGGGAGGGAAGGGGAGGAGATAGGAGGCTATGGAGAAGGAAGGGGAGGGGAGGAGATGTCATGGATAAGGGTAGAGGGTGGAGGAGAGGCTATGGACAGGAGCCGTCCTGCTTTTAAGGAGTTTGTCTTCATTATAAAGACCCTCCGCAGGTCCCAGTGGAAGAATTCTGTAGTGCTTTGATGGGTGGTGTGTGTGTGGGGGCTGACCTAGAGAGGCCAAGGTCAGGTTCAGCCCAGGAGGGGCAGTTGTTGAAGCCACATGGGAAGAGGAAACTAGCCCTGCCTGGGTGGAGAGCATCCAGTCTAGATGACAAGGAGGAAGAAGCAGTGGTCTAGGCGCCAGCGTGGAGGCGCAGTGGGAGGTGGGGTGGTTGGAAGGCCAGCTGTGGATCGGAAGAACACTTGAATGTAGTGCTCAGTTTAACCATGGAACCCGGCAGCCTGTCAGTCTTACTTGTGAGAGTGAGTTAGTATGTTTCTGCTGGACATGTCCTTTCCTCCTGGCACATGGGGAGACTGAGGCTGAGGAATGCCACGCCAGTTGATTCGAGCTGTTTAGTAGGAATTGGCTAGAGTACAAGGTGAAGAAGCCTGTGTGCAGAATGGTGAGCATGGACGACATCACATGTGGCATCCCTGTGGCAAAAATGGTCAGTGAAATGGAGAAAAAAATCAGACATTCAACGTTCCTGATTCTCCACTCCAACCCTGCCATCCAGTCTCAGTTCTTCCCATGTCGGGAGCTGAGTGCAGCATCTACCTACTTAACCCAGAAGCCTGGATGACCCTCTACTGTCTCTGCCCTTCACCTTTTACGTCCCTCCGGGGGAGAACAATTCAGGTTGATTTGCTTCCAAAATACACCAGGAGTCTGACCTCTGCATCTCCCTGGCTCTTTTCTGTTCGCCTCATCCATTCTTTCCCACTAATCGATGCTCAGGAAAGCCACCTTAATCTTAAGATGTGATTCAGGTCACCCGATTCTTACCTTAAAACCTCTAAGAGCTCCGCAGGGCCCAAACTCTACCTCCATTGTAGACTCTTACTCTCACCCCACTTGTTACCCAAAGCAGACAGGGTTTTGTTTTGCTTTGTTGTTTTTTGAGACAGGGTTCCACCATGTAAGCCCGGAATGGCCTTGAACTTGAGATCCCGATCCCAAGTACTGGGATCACAGATGAGTATCACCACAACCAGTAGAGTATGTGTGTGTGTGTGTGTGTGTGTGTGTGTGTGTGTGTGTGTGTGTGTGTGTGTGTGCTAAATTTACTCCTGTCTTGGAGACTTGACGCTAGGTGTAACAGAAAGAGCTTTCCAAGCGGAGGGGACGGCCATTGCAAATGCCATAATGGCAGGACCGAGTTCACCTGCCTCAGGATCGGGAGGAAGGCAGACTGGCTGGCTGTGGGGACTGGACCCTGAAGGGCCAGGAAAACTGGAAGAAGGTCACAGTTCCTTCTGAGTGCCCTAGTGGGCTGTAGGGCTCTGGCTGCCAGATCCCTTGGGGGGGCTGAAAGACCATCTGCTAAGTCTGCAGAGGCTGCTAAAAACAGACACACTCTTTCTGCTTTACATTTTAGCTCTGGGGTACTTGAGCTCGGTAGCATTGTGTCACCCCTTTATCGTGTAGAGTTTCTGAGGAATGCACACGGGTGAGACACCATGGAAGTTGGGCAAGACCCTGTGTGTCTCCCTCCTGGGGCTGTTGGGGGGAGGGGGCAAGGCGTGAGAGACGCTCTGATCTTGCTCAGAAATCCCCTCCCTGTGTGAGGAAGGAGCTAGGCTTCGGGAGGTGGAGGGGTGGCTGTGGTGAGCTTACATGTTTCTCCTCGATGCTTCTGGTGAGTTGGGAGGTGAAGGACAAGGAGGAAGATGGATGGAGACTCGGCTCTCTAGGGCATCCTTGGAGGCATCCAGGCTTCTGGAAAGGGTAGAAAGCACCTAGGAGAGAGATGCTGGGTTGTCCCCTGAAGGGGTGACCTTTGAGCAAGGGGTGACTAGTAATTGTCGGTTAAGCAGTGTTGAAAGCCACGGTTTCCTCTGCCCAGGAGGTGATAGAGTAGCTTCCGCTGAGGAACGAGTTTCGTTCTTGCAGTCTCTGGGGCACCATGACATTTCCTGTCGCCATGGGGTAAGACTTTTTTGTGGGATCGTGTCTTGACAGTGTGTGGCTAGAGCCCGGCTGTCTTTACTGGCACAGACCCCAGTTGGGGTTCAAGTCCCGTCACTGCTGCTTGCCCGCTATGGGATTTTGGTAGGTTTTTAACCTCTTGGTGTCCTTGTTTTCTTATCTGTTAAATTAAAGAAAGAGCCTTCCCCAGGGAGTATAGGGACCATTCTACCCTGTAAAGCCCACAGCCCTGGCTGGGCTCAGTCAGGAAAGCACTATACATACTGCTGGTGATAGCTTCTACTACTGAAACTAGGGTCTGTTGACCTCGGACACTGTCTTAGTTTGGGTTCTGTTGTCTGAGGTCTAAAGCAATCTGGGGAGGAAAGGGTCTATTTCATTTTGCAGCTTGTGGTCCATCACTGAGGGGAGTCAGGGCAGGAACAGGAGGCAGGTACTGCAACAGAGGCTGTCGGGGATGCTGCTTACTGGCTTGCTCCCCTGAGCTGGCTCAGCCTGCTTTCGTATAGAACCCAGGACCACCTGCCCATGAGTGGCACTGCCCCCAGGTAAGCTGGGCCCTCCCACCTCAAACAATAATCTAGAGAATGCCCCTACCAGACTTGCCTACAGGCCAGTCTGATGGAGGCTGTTCTTTTGAAATTTCCTTTTCCACGGTATGGTTAGGTTTATGTCAGGCTGATACAACAACAACCAGCTTAGCCACTGTGTTGATGACACCCTGCCATGCACACACTTGTCTTCTGGGTGTTTTATTGGACAGGGTACCAGTTCTAAAAGCAAGGGGCTCAAGTCTGCTGCATTCTAGAGACCTCTGTTACCTGGCCTTCCTCCATGCCAGAGCCCGGCTGTCCTTATCTGCCCTTCGCTTTAAGCCAAGTGAAACGAGCCGGATTGAAAGTCAGAAGAGCTCAGTGTGGCCACCCTTGCCTGGGACCGGCTGAGACCCGATGACCCCACACAGAGGGCTTGTGATGGGGGACACAAGTGATGAGAGGTGTGACTGCAGAGTAATAAGGTGGGCTTGCACCTCTGCACAGTGAGCATTCTCCTCAGGTCAGAACCTCTGGGGATCCTTTTTTTAAAAAAAGGTTTATTTTTAATTATGTGTATATGTGTATGTCTGTGTGGATACGTGCACGTATTAAACCTTCTCAGGCTTTAGAAAACAGTGTGAGCGAGAACCTCCACTGGAGGAAGTATTGTTCCAGCGGGACTTCTTCGAAGAGGCCCCTACTTTCGTAGGTGAGGTTTGTGGTTTGTTAGGAATTATTTATAGTACAGTCTTGCCTCGAGGTCATGGAGGGCTGCTGTCTGGTAGAGTTATGGCAGAGAGATGCCAGTGGTGTCTCGGGAGCTCTGACGTGCGTCAGAGGACTGTCGGTATTAACCCCTTCTCCTTGAAGCTATGTGGTAGGGGCTGCTTCCTAGTGTCTGGGGGTTATGTTAAAAATGGAGCTAGTAATTTCTCTCTTAACAATCGTGACTCTGGTCGGGCAGCAGTGGCGCACGCCTTTAGTCCCAGCACTCGGGAGGCAGAGGCAGGCGGATCTCTGTGAGTTCGAGACCAGCCTGGTCTACGGAGCGAGATCCAGGAAAGGCACCAAAACTACACAGAGAAACCCTGTCTCGAAAAACAAAAAAACAAAAAAATAAAATCAAACCAAACCAAACTAAGACAAGTGTGACTGTGAAGGCATCAGTAACATAGTGAGTGAGTTTAGTCATAATACAGTGAACTGAGACCTTGGGCACATCCTTTGCTCTGGATCTGCCTCCACATCTGTAACCCAGAGATAACAGATCCAGTCCTGTTGATTTCGTGCTTGTAGACATGAAATAAAGCCACGTGGATGTGCTTTGTAAACGTGTGCATGCTGTGTTTACCACTGATGATGTTCATTGGACTGTTAGTCTAGTCTGAGGCGGGGCTTCGTGAAGGTAGGATGGGGAGAGCATTAGAAAGGGAGAGGAGAAAGGGATGACATTTGTAGTCAACGTCCGTGGCTTTTCTCAACCCTCTGTCTCTTTGTTCTTTTGTCTCTGGTTGGGTGCTGTGGCCAGTCCTCTTCGGCCTCCAAGAGAGACGCTCTTCACAGCTCCCTTGGCCTTTAGCCTCCAACTTAGCCCAGGGATTGTTTGGATAGCACCTCCTGTGAGCTAGCCTCTCAAATGAGACATAGGAGTGTGACCAGATAGTAAGACTGTGGTCAAGTAGACAAAAATCGTCTCACAAAGCAAACCTGGAGTCCTAAGGGAGAGTCTCCTTCCCGGGCACAGCTGGTGTTGTCTCCTGAGGGGCCCGAGGGTGTGGAGACCTGGATAGTTTCTGAACTGGTCCTAAGAAACAACCAGGTTTGGCTAGAAGGCTTGAAGTGAAGGGATGGGACCTGGTAGGCAGGGAGGACTCTGCAGGTCTACAGTCCTAAGGACTCTGTGGGACAGAGGTATGGTGGGAAGCCAGCTCGGCTTCACCTGCCCCTCTGTGTGGATGCTTCCTGAAGGGACTTTGCTCCTCTCAGAAGCTCAGTCCTGTGCCTTCAGCTGGCTGCCAAATGGGCACGTGTTTAAACCCACAGGTGGCAGTTACAGATGCAATGTGACAGCCCTTCTCCTCTGCTCCCCATCTCCCTCCTGATGGCCCTTCATCTCCCGTCCACACTACACCTCCATCATTCCTGCTCTTGACTTCTCCCATCTGCCAGCAGTTACCAACTCTTCCTCCCTCCTTGTTGGCATCCTCCCTTCCTCCCAAGTCCCGGCAGAACCCTGAGGCTCCTCCCAGCTGTGGGCTACGTAGGGCAGCCAGAGGTAACGTCCTCCTTTGTGCTGTAAAACCTGTCTGGATCTGTCTCCTCGCTAGGCCACCCTTGGAGCCCACCAGGGAGAGGACTGTTGGTTCTGGTTGAAGGGAATGAACACCTTTTAAAGAAACTTCTTAGTAAACTGTGCATGGTGCCGCATGCATTTAATCCCAGCACGTGGCAGGTAGAAGCAGGAGGGTCTCTGTGAGTTCGAGGCCAGTCTGGTAGTCTACATAGTGAGTTCCATGAGCAGCCAGGGCTAGATAGAACGACCTTGTCTCAAAACTAAACTAAACTAAACTAAACTAAACTAAACTAAACTAAACTAAACTAAAATAAAATAAAATAAAATAAAATAAAGCTTAACAACCTTATTTGTCTCTTTAACTGCTCTCATTCACACCTGGCTGAGCCCCCCAGTGACACCCCACCCAGGGAGAGCCAATGACCCTGCTCCCCTCCTCCTGCCCGAGCCCTGTGCCCCCCAGAGTCCGACACATTGATTTTTCCAACAGGCGTAAACAAATTATATTTCTACGATTCCCATGAGGCCAGAGCCACTTCACAGAAGTCTAGGGATACATCAGCTGCAGAACTTATAAAAAGTCACCCACAGGGCCGTGCAAATGTTTGAAGCCGGAGTCTCAGGCCCTGCTCACACCCACGGGGTACAGGCGGTTTCTTCCTCCCCCTTCTCGGCCCTGCTCTCCGGGCTTCCTCCTCGGAACCAGGATGTTTTTCCTTGCCTCTTTATTGTTTCACTAACCTGGCAGGTCTCCTTTGGTGGAGTTCTGCCCCAGCTTCCTCTCTGGATGTGAGCGAACACTCTGAGCACACAGGAGCTGGAGGTCTGCTCTTGCCCTGTGCCCTCCTCAGCTCTTGGCCAGGCCTGGCACAGGCTGCCAGGGTCGGTTTCCTTCCAGAGGTCCCCCTGAGCTGAGGATCCTCCTCTGCAGCCTTTTTTAAATTTGTTTTTCAAAGGATGGGGGGGGGGGAAGAAAAGGCAGGCTGCAAGGTTAGGTACCCCCTTTCCCCCACAAAAAAAGAAAGAAAAGAAAAAAACAAGGTAGACTAGGCATTGCAGAAAGCTTTTGTGTATACTTATTTAACTGAGTGGGAATCTTCTGACCCTTGACCCTGAGACTTTCCTACAAGATCAAAAAAAAAAAAAAAAAAAAGCCTTGTGAGTTAGTTTTAAAGCAAAGAGTCTGAGGATAGTCTAGCATCACGGTCTTTTAGCCTTTTCTCCTGCCTGGGTAGGCTATATCTCTCTAGAGTGGTCCTCAAGAACCCCTCCTGGCCAGCTCTGTTTTGGGGAGGCTGACCCCAGCCTTGGGGCCTAGCTGAGCTCAGACCTGCAGACCTGCCTCTTCCTGAGAGGAAAGGACGCTCTGGTGAACAGCTGACAGAGGCCGTCTCTCGTGGGCAGAGGGTGGTGGTGTGCCTTGTCAACTTGACACTTCCGTCGTTAGAGCCTGTCCCAAGGGACTCTTTTTTTTTTTAATGTCATCCTCAGACTTTACGTCCTAAGGCTTTGCAATGTGTATGGTTTTTCTAAGGGCTACTCCTTTTAGGATAAGAACAAGGAAGGAAGCAAAAGTCCCCAAGAGCCCTGGACTGTCCACATTGACGGCTGAGTCTTTTGTTCACACAAACTCATTTGGCTCCTAACCGTTCTCCACCCAAAATCATTACATCCGCAGCAACAGTTCAAAACACAGCCTGCTGGAGGGGCCGAGCAGGGTAGGCGGCCGCCTTTCTGGGGAGATTACAACCACCTTCCTCCCACACCCCCAGGTTCCTGCCTGCCCCTAGAATATCTGACCCCTGGCCATCTGGTCTGAAATACCCCTCGTTTGGAGGGTTCCTGGGAGGGGGAAAGCTGTGAGGCCCCTCTGGGGAAGGCCCCCAGCAGCTCTGTGTGCAAGGAAGGCTTTTCAGCTCCAGTTTTGCCTCTCAGACTCCCGGGGCACAGGCTTTGCTTCTTTGGGCAGTTACTCATACCCCAGAAGGACTCACAGCTCAGCCCTTGAGGCAGCATCTCTGTTTGACTCATCCTGGCAGCCCTCAGTGTCTTGCCTATGGCTGGTGCTCAATAAAAATATGTGTTCTGCTTTTTAAAGTGGCCAAATATACCTAACATGAAAGTTACCATTTGAACCATTCCTAAGGGCCATTCCACAATCACAATGTGATAGCCACCATCACATTCGTCTCCAGAAACTTTTTATCACAAATAGAAACTCTTAAGGAATAACCCCTGACCTCAAGCCCTGAGGAACCGCTGGTCCACTTTCCATCTGGATGAAGTTTTTATTCCAAGTACTTCATGGGCGGACTTGTACGGTATTTGTCCTTTTGTGTCTGGCTTGTTTCACTTAGGTTAAGGGTTGCTTTATATGGGTAGCTGTCTGCATATACCATGTCTTGTTAAATAGCCCATCATCTGCCTATACATCTTGTGAAAGCAGTCACCCACTGATTGTTTTCACCGTCTGCCTGCTGTGAATACAGCCGCTGTGAAAATGTGTCATGTTATCTGCTCCAGTCTCTGCTGTCAGTCACGTGAACTACAAACACACCCAGAAGAGATCATATGCGAACTCTATGTTTACATTTTTGGGGGGACTGCTATACTGTCTCCATGGTGGCCGAACCAGTTCACATTACTCCTGGCAGCACATATGAACTCCAGGCTCGCTACATCCTTACTGGCTCTTGTTTGTCTGCCTGCCTGCCTGTCTGACTGTCTGTCTGCCTGCCTGTCTGTGCCCACCTGCCTGCCTGCCACCTGCCTGCCTGCCTTTTTTTTTTTTTAATAGTAGCCATCCTTATGTGAGAGCAGATATTTTGAATCTATACATGCCACTCACTAGCTAGATAGTGGATTTAGAACTGTACCTCTCCCTCCTGAGCCTCCGTCCTGTCATCCGAGGCTAAGATTAATTAGTTATCATGGTCCCTAAAGGACCTGGTCACCTTTGGAGGGGACGAGGAGGGAGTCAGTGACAACCCAGCCAACAGTGGCCAGATTGAGTGGTACCAAGCAATGGTGTAGCCAAGTGACTTGGCCACGCACTGCACATTAATCCAGGAGGAGCTGGCTGGGCTTCTATCTGGGTCCCCCGCTGGTTTCGTCTGGGATTCGCTGAGAAAGAAAGACATCAGGAGCTGAGCTTCAGTCTCTCCTCTGCCACCATTTTCTGAGTTAACCTGGCTGGTGACTTTGATACCGTGCCTCAGTTTCCTCTTCCATTAAAGAGGGAAGAATTGCCCTCCTGCCTGCCTACTCCGCATCTAAAAGGATAATTGAGGGCCCTTAAATTCTCCTGTAAAAAGTGCCTTGTGGGGAGGCAAATAAATGTGTGGGATTCGTAATTGGCTCTCAGGATAGAAGCATAATTTCATCCTGTGGGAAGGGCCCGTGAGCTGTGTTCTCCTCTTACGCCCGTGGCAATCATCCACACACTGAAGGAACCAAAGGAGGGGAGAAAAAAAGGTCGTCCCCCCGCCCCCAGACTTTTCTCTCCTCCCTTGTGAGCAATCGAATTTTAGGAAAACCACTACACTGACAAAGAAACTCGTAACGGGAGAGAGACCCCCATTGCTGGAATCTGTAATAATTAGGGGCAAGGCCTCAAACCCACAGCTCAAAAGGGGCGTTTCAAGTTCAGGATCTCGGGGAGGCCGCAAGGGGAGGTGGGGATGGGGACTTCCAGGGCTAGGGATGAGGCCGGTACCGCCGCAGACCCTCACCTCTGGAGCCGTAACCCTAGCAACGTGACCTTCGCCAACAGACAGCCGGATGGCCTTTCTGCAGGACTGGTGCCCGTGGTGGTGGCCTCCGGTGGCCCTGCAGCAGACACCGCCTTCCTCTTCATAGGCCCTGCTTTAAACTCCATCCTGCCTTCCCCTTGGGTCTGTGTCCCTGTCGCTGGCTCTGCCCCTCCTGGCAGATTGAAATCTTTACATCGGACCCTGATCCTCCATTGCACCTTCACGTCGGCCTCTCTGCGGTCCTTCCTCATCAACAGCCCCAGGCATTAATCAGATGTTTGCGGTTGGAAGTCACAACATCACCCCAGCTCCATGTCTGAGAAGGAGACTTGTTCCCCTGAACCTCGGTCTCCGTGCGCACTCCGCTCTGTGTTACCATGCTTCCAGCATCCATAGGCATCATCTCTGCTGGAAGCTGGTTTAGAGATCCTCCTGCTCAGTCTTCCAGAGCATCCCATGCAGCTGTCGCCACACGGAGTCTGGGTTCTAAGCCCGTGCGATGGACGCCACGTCACGCCTCTTAGGGAGAAACAAGGTCGGCCAAGCTGGGTGAAAGCCTGGTTTGAAGGCCAGAGGGATTTTTGTTTTGTTTGTTTGGTTGGTTTTTGTTTTTTCCTTTGGCCCTACCAGCCAATGAATGGCCTGGAGCCTTGAGGAATAAGCTGGCGTGTACCAGGAAGCTAGGTTCAGATCATGTCTGCAGCGAACGGGCCAATCACTGACTCTTCCTGCTTCCTACTGTCCCCATGTGCCCAAAAAGGATAATAACACCAACCTGCCAGGATTGTCCCAATCCTTCCAGGAGGCCAGGCAAGTGAAAACTTCCAGCACGTGGCGGTGTTGGACCCAAGCTAGTGAAACTGGAGTTGGAATGGGGAGATGGGGAAATAAAGAGCTCATTCTTCAACTCTGCCCCCCCCAAACACAAGCTGGTACCAGACTGTGCTTGACATTTTGCCTTCTGCTGGGCTGGATGGTGAGGGTAGGGGTGAGAATTCCTCCAGAAGGAAATGGCACAGGCCCATCCCTGCTCAGGAACAAGCTAGCTGAACACACACACACACACACACACACACACACACACACACACACACACACACACACGTTCACTGGGATGGGGGATGGCGGTGTCGGGTGGGGATGTGGATTGGAGGAGCCGCCGCTGAAGCACCTGCTAATTAGGAAATCCGATTCCAGGCTATGCCAGTTTCTCTCATGAGTGCCGGTTCCTAAACAGATGTTTTAGAACATTAAGATGCTACAGAAGTGGAAGCTGTCAACTTGAGGGAAAAATATCCAAGCAAAGCAATATACCTCTTGTTAATTTAAACTCCATTCATGGTCCGGGGGGGGGGGGGTGTTCTGGCTGAGTACAGAAGAATAGAATCCTTGTTCAAGGTTGGCTGAATCCAGACACGCCAGCTCCGGTGGTTGGTGTGACACCGTAGTCATGGGCTTGAATGGGGTTTGGATGATTGTCTCTGACACAAAGCTGGGCTGGCAAGGCAAATGGACTAGCTGTGGCTGGGCTGCCCGGAGGCTGCCTCTGATCCTAAAGTGGGAAAAAGCCAGAGCCCAAGGCACAAAGAGACACTAAATGACTTCTTACCAATCTAGGCAGCGCTGATACCTACTAAGGAGATGGAGAGCAACCTCGGCCTGCAGGTCTCAGGCCACCTGGTGCAGCAATTGACCCAGGGTGAATCTCGTCTCTGGAGAGATGCTCACCGGCCTCTTCTCTTTGCCTGTTATGTCCACTGACGGCACCTACAGGGGCTGGGCATCTGGAGACCAAGCAGCCCAAACTGAAGTAATCTCGTGAGGCTTTCGGGCGTGGAGTCACAAGCCACTCACATGCCTCTGCTTTATAAAGGTCACTGGGGCCCCAACCCACATCACTCCTCATGAGTCTCTTGAACTGGCTTTGTATTTAAGGGCTACAGACCGCCTAGAGGGGGCATTTGGGGGTTCAGTGAAAGTTATTACAAAATGACTTCCCCGGGTCTCCAGCCTTTAGGTCCAGCAAAGATTCCAGATGTATTCCTTGCTTTTCTCTTGCTCTGATAAAACACCATGACTGAGACAACTTAGAGAAGAAGGAGTTTGTGTTAGTTTGGGTTCCAGAAGGTTAGCGTCCATAATGGCGGGCTCAGCAGGAACGGGGAGCTGAGAGCTCACTTCCTTGACTATAAGCACAAAGCAGAGAACAAGCTGGAAATGGCGAGAGGATTTTAGCTTTGAAAGCCCACCCCCAGTGATGTCCTCCCTCTAGTGAGGCTAGACCTCCCTAAACACCTAAACCTCCCAAACACCACCGCCAACCGGAAACCAAATATTAAAATAGGCCTATACGGCCACACAGTGAGTCCCAGGTCGCACGATGCTGCCGGTATACCCTGTCTTCCCATCATCTCTCGTTAATGTTTATTTTTATTAAGCCTGCATATAGTTTAACAATTAAGTGGACTTTACAAAGCTGAAGTGGAAATTTTGATCACTTTCAACCCTTCTAGTTGATCCCATTTCTAATTTTGTCCATATCTATTTATTTTATTTTGGTTTTGAGTGATGCCCACTCATTTCTCTCTATAGACATTTTATGTCCTAAGTCCACCAGGCTGGACATGACAGTCTAATTCTGCTCAGGGTTAGCTTCAGGTACGTCAGTGAAGTTACCCTTCTGCACCAAGGACTCTGACCACGCCCTGCATGCACCTGTTTGCCAGGGTTTGTTCCACCGTAATAATTCCATTACTTTAAAAAATGACATTTGAAGAATTGAATCCACTGTTTCTTAAGATGCACATGCACATTTACTTTGCATGTTGGGCCTCCTTGCCTCGGGTGTCTAGGATTGCTTTCTTGTTTGAAATCAAACCTCTATCATTTCTCTTAGCAAAGGTGTTAGGTCTCAAACCTGGGACAAGAGCTGAGATGCCTATTAACAGATCAAAGCTGAAGCTGGCCTTCAGGTTCTCCCAGCATCCCTCAGTCCCTATCTGTTACAGGCTATGGCTGGCATACCCCAATCCCTACCCTGAACTCTCCAGCCCAGAGGCTGGGCTGCCCTTCCCTATATAATCCAGCCATTTTGGTTACTTGGGTTTTTTTGGCCCTTTTCCCTCCTGGCCCCTCTTGGTCAGTGGCTCCTCTTTTGCCCTTCTTCCCACCTCCACATGGCCCAGCTCAGTCTGTCCATGTTCACTCTGGACTCTCCAAAATGTGCTCTCTTCTACATCTGTAATAAAAACCTCAACTCCTTAGGAGCAGTCATGTCCTCCTTTTTATTTCTTGTTTTCATTCGGGAGGGAGATTGATTAACTCACTTGTGAGTGAGAATCATTTTACCTGATGCTCTCAGGATACGTTTGAAAGATCATTTTGCTGTGTATGCGATTCCAGCTGTTTTCAGCACACTGCGAACGCTGATCTGCTGTCTTTTCCTTGGTTTCCGTTGCTGTAGTGGCTGGGTTACTTTTCCTTGTAGATAATTTGCTGGGTTTTGTTTTTGTTTTTGTTTCTGGGTGAGTTTAACTTAAAAACTTCTGTGGGTTTTGTGGCAGATTCACTATGATATCAGTATATATCAAACACACACACACACACACACACACACACACACACACACACACACACACACACATCCTCTAGGAGTTTTTTAGCTTGAAGATGTATGCTTTTCATTGGTTCTGGAAAATTCTCAGCTATTACCTTTGTGAATATTGACCTTTGGCCTTCTCTTCTCTTCAAACTCTCATTAGGGACTGGAGACATGGCTCATACATTAAGAGACATCGATGCTCTTTCAGAGGACCTGAGTTTGGTCCTCAGGACATGTGATTGCTAGGCAGCTCACAGCCTCCTGTAACTCTAGCTCTGGGGGATCCCACCTACTCTTCTGGCTTCCAGGGACATCCACCCACCCACCCCCACATGAATAAAAATAATTCAAAATAAAACTCCAGTTAGACATGTATTCGGCTTCTTATTCATTTATTTATTTATTTTTGGGTTTTCTAGACAGGGTTTCTCTGTGTAGCCTCAGCTGTCCTGGAACTCACTCTGTAGACCAGGCTGGCCTGGAACTCACAGAGATTTGCCTGCCTTTGCCTCCTGAGTGCTGGGATTTAAAGGCGTGCACCACCACTGCCTGGCTTTGACTTTTTTTTTCTAATTTGCTAAACTTTTGTTTATAATTTCTGTCTTTTTACCTGATTCTTAGCATTCTCTTATCTTTTTTTCTTTTTCTTTTTTAAATTACCTGTGTGACCATGTGTCTGTGCAGGAATATGTGGGTGTGAGTTCAGGCATCCATTTATATACATGTCTTCTTCAATGATTCTAGTATTTGAAATCTTACCTGATTTGCTGACTTTCTTTCAAGAATGACTTGTTTTCTAGTATATTTGTAATTTTTTTAAACTGCAATGTCTTATTAGAAGTTTTCTTTGTTGTTTGTTTGTTTTTGGTAAATGACAGAAATTGGTCTGGAAGTATGTTCACATAGAGAGTGTTTGCATGGTTTTGCCGGGTTCCTCAAGGCATTATCAGGGTCACTCCTCAGCTCCCCATTCTTCACTGATATGTGGAGGGGTGGGGTGCTGCGTACCTCTTTAAATCACCTTTGTAAAGATACAGTCTTTTTTAGTGTAGTCACAAGACCCCTCTCGAGCACACCCTCCACTTGAGGCTTGGATCGTGTAGGGAATGTCAGTCTGCACACCCTCAGGAGATGGCTTTGGGCTGATAGACTTGGATTGTGATCGCTTTAGCTTCCCTCTGAAGCCGAGATGGAAGGGTCAGCTTTCCTTGCTGTCCCTCTGTGGCTTAGTTCCTGTGTCTTGTCCAGGGTCTAGTCCTTCTGACTCCAGCGTGGCACAGTGGTTCCGCTTTAGTCTCCTGGAGAGTTTACACCGTCTACCCCCTGCAGCCCCGTGTCCATCAGAAGGTTAAGGCTAGAGATGTTGAAGAAATGCCAGCTTCAGTTTTTCTCACCTTTCTCTGTTCCTAGTCTGATTCTTTCCTTATTCACCAGCTCAGAAGTGCGTTTAGGATAATTTTTTTTATAGCTATTTTATTCAGCATTTTTAGCTGTTGATCGTGGCAGGGTTATTGAGGACATCGCAGAGGACTATTGTAAGCCTTGCGGCTTTATTTATAGCGTGCATCTTTCCGTTCTTACATCTTTCTGTAGTCTGCTCTCAGGGAGACAGTATGGTTCAATGTGAGCTGTGCTCCATCTGCCCGTGGCTAGTCTTTTCCTCCAGTGGAATTCCTGCAGCTGCTTGGGGGTCTGAGAATTCCACTCCTATCATCTCAGGAAGGGGCTATCACTGGGCTTCTGCCTTTTTTTTTTTTTTTTTTTAGGCTCTAATGGAGCTAAATTTATTATCTTCCTTTCACTCCTGGCTTCCTAGCCTTGGGGCATCCTTCTGACTTTCTGCAACTCCCTTTTTTTCTGATTTTTTTTGAGAGTCGTTTTTGTTACTGTGCACAGTTAATCAAGAGGGTAGAGAAAGCATCCTCATGCCTCGGTACCTCTTCACCTTTTCTGGGGATGCCAACTGCCTCCGAAGCAGAGAAAGAAGAGTAAGACTAGCATTCCCTGTGGGTCACTGCCATTCATAACCTTAGGGACTTCATGGCTGCCTCTGGTTCACATCCAACTTGTAGCTTACTGTGGGCCGTGCCCATCAAGCTGAGACCCCAGAGAAGCCCATGTGCCTGAGTGACTCCCCTCCCCTCCAGGGAACCTCTGTTCATTATCACCTCCAGGAAAGAGAACCAGAGCATGAACAGTCATTCTCAAGGAACTGGCGGAGGAAATAATCCCGCCCCCCCCCCCCCCCGAGAAAACTCTCAGACTCTCCTAGGGCAGTTTGTGTACTCCCCTCCCAACCCACCTCAAGTAACTAAGCCATTGGTCACGCTCCTTGTTATTGAACCCTTGAAACATGGCCAGCAAGGGGCTGGAGAGATGGCTCAGTGGTTATGAGCATTGGCTACTTTTCCAGGGGACCTGGGTTTGATTCCCAGCACCCACGTGGCAGCTCACAACCATCTGTAACTCCGGTCCCAAGAGATCCAATGCCTTCTTCCGGCCTCTAAGGGCACCAGATGTGAAAGTGATATACAGATGTACCTGAAGGCAAAACACCCACACACATAAAGAGGGCAGCAGTAAAATATGAACTGGACTTAAATGTTTAATACAAAAATTTATTGCTATTTTGATATTTCTTATATCAAGTTCCTTTTGGAATGATATTTTGAATATGTTGAATAAAATAAAATATTTCACATACATATATATTTTAAAGTGGCTACCAAAGTTAGTTTTGTGGATTGTGGGTTTCTCTCACTTAATCCTGTGGGCAATACTAATCTAAAAGATAACTTGTTCTTTTTGTTTCTTTGTTATATTTAGATACAAATGATTTTTCTGCCTGCCTGGGTCTCTGCTTATCAGATGGTTTAACATTTTTGCCTTGGCTTATAAACATAGAAATGACTTCATTCACTTCCCACTGAGAATTTCCCATGGTTTCACAGGCTCCAAGCCTAAGCACAAAGAGAAATATTCTCAAATAAGGAAAATAAAAATGGGGGGGGGTATAAAGATTTAATTTTTCAATTAGTGTGTGTGTGTGTGTGTGTGTGTGTGTGTGTGTGTGTGTGTGTGCAGTGCATGTGTGTGCAGGTGCCCTTGGAGGCCAGAAGAGGGTGTCAGACTCCCTGAAGCTAGAGAGCAAGGATTTGTGAGCCACTCAGTGTGGTGCTGGGCTGGACTCCAGTCCTCTGCAAGAGCAAAAAGTTCTCTTAACTGCAGAGCCATCCCCCCAGCCCCCCAGATGGAGTTTTTAAGAAGTCATGAAGTTGGCGATAACCTCCAGGGGTCCACTTGGGGTGCTGAAAGTTTCTTCATGTTTACTTTTCAAAAGCCATTGAGTTTCCCCTGATGTATTTGCTTGTTATTGCAGCCACCACAAGGAACCATTGGACAGAAAGCAACAACACTGAACCCCACACAGGAAACACTCCCTTTTATCAGAGTCAAGGGGACCATTCAGGTTCCAGGAAGGGAGTGACAACTCAGACTGCCAGAATGAGCCGCAGTTCTTCAGGAGCCCCAGAAAACCCCTCTTTCCTACCTGAGACAAGTGCTGAGGGGAGGAACAAGTCTTCCAGCCGAGGAAACGTCCCTGTTCTGCATGCCGGACGCTCGCCTGAGATCACCACGACCCTGACCGACGACGGCAGCTCCTCGTGTGAGTGTATCATGAGGTTCATTTATATATGTCCAGTCCTAGAAAACACATTTTCTGCCTCCTTCCCACCCCACCCCCACATCCAGAGCGACTGTGCCCATTTAGGGGTTCTGCATTGGGGTGTATCAGGCAAGTCCTCCTCAGGGCCAAGCTTGTAAAGTCAGACCAGCAGGAGGTGCAGATTTGCCCGACATCCTAGCGGGTCCTTTGACATCTAGGCTCCAAGGCAGTCTAAATCCATACCACCTCCCTCCTCCCGGGCTCCCGCCACGCAGTCGCACGTCCCAGGGGTGGGTAGGGAAGGATGGCGAGGCTTTGTTTGTGTCGATGGAGTTTGACTGGTTCTTGCTACTCCAGTCTACACAGTGGGTAACTTAATATTTTCAGCGAAAGGCTTCAAAACGAGGCCGCAGTCCTAAGAGTACAGCTCAACCTAAGAGCAAAGACAAAGAAAAGTAGCGCTAATTAGGCACACGCCTACGTAGCAACGACGAGCCTGCTCCCCCAAGCCTTCCAGCAGCCCGGTGAGGCCGTGTTGTTCCCACTCTAAGGTTTTGGAAACTGAGGCTCGGAGGCTAATTAACCCAGCATGTGGAGAGCAGGCAGCGGGTTTCCAAGTGAGGAGAGCCCGAAGTCCGTGTGTTGAGTGAGTGGGCCCTCCAGCTCAGGAATGGGGTGCCCAGTGTGAGCGAAGATAAATGAGAGAGCAAAGCACGTGTGGGCTTCCTGTGGGGCATCAGTGCCCGAGTCCTCCCTGGGAGAGTTACAGAACAGTGGGCAGGACAGCTAGCTCTGTGGAGGGTCGGGACAATGATGGTGTACTTTGCAAGCTCGGCAGTTTCGACGCGGTGTGCTGGGAAGACTCGCCGAAGGGTTTTGCACAATGGAGTGATGGTGTTAAAACAGTTTGAGAGAGGAGCCAGCCTCTAAGATGTCTAATATGGGAGTAAAGGGGACCTGAAGTGAGCTGAGCCATCCAGGTAGACATCTAGGCAGCAAGCGTTGACCAGGTGAAGGTGTTGAAAAATCGCTTAACAAAGGAGGGACAGGGGAGCCCACCAAACAGGCGCAGAAACCCTGGATTCAGTCCCTGGCGCCGTATAAACCACATGTGTGATCCCAGCATTCAGGAGGTGGAGGCAGGAGGATCAGAAGTTCAAGCTTGGGCTGAAGAGATGGCTCAGCGGCTACAATCACTTTTCTACAAGACCCAACTTTGCTTCACTGCACCCACATTGGACAGCTCACAACCACCAGTACTCTAGCTCCAGGGGATTCAATGTTCTCTTCTGGCTACCATAGGCACACACACCCACACCTAAAAATAAAAACAGATCTTAAGAAAAAAAAAGTTGCTAAAGTCATCTTTGAATTTGAGACCAGCCTGTGCTTCGTGAGACCCCACCTCAAAAACTAAAATTAAAAAAAAAAATGATCCTAGCACTCAGGAGGCAGAGGCAGGTGGATCTCAGTGAGTTCAAGGCCAGCCTGGTCTACGTAGTGAGTTCCAGGACAGCCAGAGCAACATAGTGAGACCCTGTCTCCAAAACAAAAACAAAACAAGAGCTGTGTCAACCAAAGGGAGGTTGATAGTTGGTGAAGACCTCAAAGAAGAGGTTGAAGCCATCGAAGGTGACCTTCTGGCTTCATAGCCTTGGGACAGGTCTGACTGGGGGCACTCAGCTCTGTAAGGGAAATGTATGAAGGTATTTCCTGTTCCATCTGTGAATGGAGACCGCAGAGCTCAGAAGTCCAGCATGGGATACTCTCTGGTTTGCCTGATTGTCCAGTGTGGGGAATTCTGCATACATTGAATTCTGGGACATTCTGGGACCCTTTATGGAAAGTGAGGGATAAGTCTTCAAGGTCCAACACTGATCTCTAACTCTAGATCGTCTAAGGCTTAGCATCAGAGAGCTCCATTCCTGGTAATTTCTTTCCCTGGTGAGGGCCACTGATGAGGTCAAAAGACCGTCTTTGGTTGGTGGTTTCTCTTGAAGTTCATTTTTCCTAAAATGAATGATTCTTCCCGCCTTCTCCTCACGTCTGTGTGTTTCATGGAAGCCGAAGTTGAGCCCTCTAGAGGTAATGAGACATTTGGAAGCCCGCTGGTGGGATTTTAATTGTTATTGTCTGCCTTTCAGCCTTGGAGAGCTTCCCCCAGTCTCCCGACAGTTCCAGGTCAGAAGGAAGAATCACCGTCCCTCAAACCGAGAGTGGAGTATCCCCGGACTTCCTGGAGAGGGCCAGGGAGCTCCCAGAAGAAGGGACTGTGCATACACAAGTGGTTGGCACTGGGGTGTCCAGCCAAGCCTCCCTTCCTGCACTGGAAACTGGGAAGCCAACCGTGCTCTTCCAGAAGAGAAATTCATCAGGCCAGGAGCACTCTGGGCTGCAGTTCTCTTGGACCCAGAGTCGACCACCTCCCTCAGACCATCCCTCGTGTGAGTATGCCTGTCCCCAGTTCACCCTTCCAATGTCACAATAACCCCAAATCGATGTGTATAACTAGCTGGTTAAGTACTGTGTCAGGCCAAGAGGGGAAGCAAAGAAAGATTTAAAAGCCATTCCTTCCACGTCAAGTGCTTTGGGTGGAAGTACAGTCTATGCAGTTTATCTCAGTATTGAGGATCATGCTCAAAATACGTTTTAACTGTATATGGAGGGAAATATCAGCCAGTTTGGTGGCTGCTGTGTCCCCCACCTCCTGTCCCCTTCCCGTCCCCCCTTCTCTATACACACGTACAACAAAGGTTAAGTGTGACAGATATGTGTGCTTACAGAAGAGGCCACGTGCCAGGGGGCTTGAATGAAGCGGGAGCCGGACACCGTTATACCATTTGATTAGCAGTTTGAGTTTCGTTTGTTTATTTTCGAAAAAGCAGTTTCTTTGATAGCAGAGAAAATAGGTCCGTAATTTTTCCTGGCATTGTTTGGAAAGAAACAGCCTACCCAGTACAGGTGTTTGCACGGCTTTCGGTCGGCGCTATGGCTGCAGAGAATTCCCCTGTCCCATTCCGCCATGCTGCTTCCTGTGCGCCAGCCTCGGCGAAGCCATTCTGTTCCACAAGCATTTCTCCTCTCTGCTAGGCCTCTACGCCACACGCTTCTCCAGCTTGTCTGAGGCCTGCCTGCCTGCCTAGAGACCGCCGTCCTCCCGAGGACACTTCTAGAGCAACGTTCAGTAGTTAAGGATTGGGGGCTCACATGTGCCCAAATTCCCCCGGGAGGCACATCCTGCCATGAGCCAAAGAGATGGTGTGAACTGCCCCTCTGTGTGCTGTTCAGGTTGTTTCTAGCCTTGGGCTGTGGGAAGCAAGACAGAGTGGCAGGATTGGCACTTTCAAGACCCTTTTAAGTCAGAGAGGTTTTTGTTTTGTTTTTATTTTTAAAAATATATATAGCATTTTATATATTCTTTGAAAATTCCATGCATGCATACATATTTCAATCATGTTTAGCCCCTCCCATAATCACCATCCAACTCCTCCAGACTCCTCCCAGATCACCATTTCCTAACTTCATGTATGCCCACCTTCCCTCCCTCCCTTCCTCATTCCCTCCCTCCCTCCATCCCTCCCTATGAATCCGTCCTTGCTGCCCATAAATGCATGGCTGTGGGGCCACCCACTGGAGCATGGTCAACCTACCAGGAACCACACACCTCTTAAAGAAAACTGACTCTCCTCCCCAAGCAACCATCAGCTATCAATAGTACCTCAGCTCAGGGTGAGGATTTATGTGCTGCTCCTCCAACCATGAAGGCAGAGGCTTCTTAAAGTATTCTGCAAGACTGGGAGTTTGCATTTATGCCATCAAAGTAAACACCGAGCCCAGAGGTCTTCTCTGGACTACCCATGGAAAGGGCCAGTCTTCTCGCATAGCCTTGCCGTGTACTTCTGGCTGTCGGGTGTGGACAGAATCCATGGTTCATGTTTGCAGGGGATTGCTTTTTAAGATGGTTCGTAAGTGGCTTGGAGAGACTCAGTGGTTAAGAGTCTTTTCTGCTCTTCCAGAGAACCCATATCAGGTGGCACACTGAAGTTACAACTGTCTGTAACTCAGAAGTCCTCTTCTAGACATACACAAGTACATGCACACAAACGTAGACATCTGTGTAAACAACAACAACAAAAAAAATCTTTTAAAAAAAGATTATTCATGAGCATTAGTTGCATTGGACAAAAGCTATGATCCTGGGCAGCCTGAGTTCTGTGGCTTGGTGGTTTACAACCAGCTTTGCTAAAAGGAAAAGAAGCATTTCCAAGGGATGTCCACTGTGGTTCTGGTCAGGGTCATTTAATATTAATAATATACATTAAACCTAGTACTGTGGTATATTCCAAAGGAGTCCACATTCCTAACTTTACTGGACCGGACTGGATCCTCATCTGTTTGTTTAAAAGGTAACTGACCCCCATAGTCTTCCTTTTTGTTTCTTTTTCTTTTCTTTTCATGGAGTTTTTTCTACATATGGAGTTCCTAGCTGTCCTGGAACTCCATATGTAGACCAGGCTGGCCTCGAACTCACAGAGACCTGCCTACCTCTGCCTCCTGAGTGCTGGGATCAAAGGCGTGCACCACCATGCCTGTCTCTGGCCCTCATTCTTTGAGTAGTTGTCCTTCAAGAGCAGTGATTCTCAACCTTCCTAATGCTGTGACCCTTTAATTCAGTTCCACGTGTTGCTGTGACCCCCAACCAGAAAATTTGCTGCTGTTCTGAATTATAATGTAAATATCTGTGTTTTCTAATGGCCTTAGGTGACCCCCTGTGAGAGGGCTGTTCGATCTCCCAAAGGGATCACAACCCACAAACTGAGAACTACTGTTCTAGAACCTTCCATTTCTAATGTTTGGAGTTTCACTATCTTTCATAGTCCTGGAGTCTTACTGAGGATGTCTCTCCCTTGGTGACCTGGGTGATCTGTTGTAGGTAGAGTCAGGCCACCCTCTAAAGTGGCCACTGAAGAGGACTTTGGTGCAGAGGACATACCCTACCCAGCACCTGAGGCCCCCAAAAGAGGAAACAAACTTCTGCTTTGTTTTTAAAGTTAGCCTGGCTCCTTCCGGCCTACCAAGCAAGCTCTGTCCACCTCTCCTTCTACTGAATGGAAATCCTGAAGGTCCTGCTGTCCCTTTCTGAGTCCATGATACAGGATACAGGCATGCAGGCAAGAATGCCAAAGGAGACCCAGCAGGACCTGTCGAGGCAGGCTTGGGGTCAACCTGCCTGGCTGGCCAGCTCAAGACAAGCCATGGAGTACCCGGTCGGGGGTGGTGAGGGGTTTCTAGCAATGAGGCCTAGGGAATAACCTAATACTCAGACCAGTCAGGTTGGTGATGCCCCTCCCAGGACGTGCACACAGGTGACAGGCTAAGGATGTGGCAAGGGATCAGCTGGTCTGGAAGGGGGCAACACTGGGTGGCCCATACACACTCAGGCTGTCAACTGCGCCTCCTGACTGCCACCTGGCTACACCCTGGCTGAGTTTCTGTCAACTCGACACAAACTAGGGTAATCTGGAAAGAGGGAACCTCCATTGAGAAGATGCCTCCATCAGATTGGCCCGTAGGCAAGTCTGTGGGGCATTTTTTATTTTTAATGGTTGGTGTAGAAGGGACCAGCCCACTGTGGGTGGCTCCACGACTGGGCAGGCGGTCCTGGGTTCTATAAGAGAGCAGACTGAGCAGGCCATGAGGAGCAAGCCAGTGAGCAGCACCCCTCCATGGTTCTATTTCAGGTCCAGCCTCAGTGATGGACTTTTTTACCTAGAACTTGAAAACAAACTGTTTCTTGCCCGAGTGGCTTTTGGCCAGTGTTTTATTAGGAGCACCAGAGCACAGACTAGAATGCATTGTTCAGTGCAGTCTCTTCCACACCCTGAACAGCCAGGGGTTAATCTGTTTCTGAACAGAAACTGCATCTTACAGCACCAAAGCAAGTCCAGGAAGATGAGCCAGGGGTTATAAGAAAGACCAGAAGGCATTGCTCTCCACCCTCTCCTGCTTCGGCCTCTCTAGACTTTCCGTCCTCTCTTCGACGATCATATACTGCTGTTTGATCACAGGGTGGGGGTGGGGGTGGGGGTGGGGGTGGGGCTGTCAACACAGCAACACATGGCAGGGGTGAGGGTGGAGGGGAGGAAGCTCTTCCCAAGGCAGAAATGTGTATGTTGAATTGTGTGAGCGCGACCACAATTGAGCACTAAATTTAGTATGAGCTTCCTGGAAATGGGGGCACAAAGGGAAGCAGGGTGGAGCATACGATTGTTGTTGGACAAAGTAAGCATACGGTTCACTCCATAGGCACGAATGTTTCAGGGGGCAGTAATTCCAAGAGGAATATTGACGTAAGGAATCTTTCCATTTCCGGTTTGTGAGAATCGCGCTAATGTCCTTTGAAGGTGACATTTTGTAAGGCTCAGTAAGAGCTGGGGCATCATAATGGGTCTTGACTTATGGAAGTCTTTCCTGTGGGCAGCTGAGCTGATGTGGTCCAGGTAAATTGCTTTGCGGTGATTTCGCTTTGTGAAGGGAGAGAACATTAATAACTTGGAAGATTTTGGATTCTGTCTGTCTCGTTCTAACACCAGCTGCCTCGGCTATTCTTCTGGGAAGTTCTGGATAATAGTCCAGGCTGAGCAATGAGATGATGCCTGAGGCTCTGGGGTTTGGTCCTGTGACTGGAGAGCGACTCGTGTGAGCAGGGCCTTCTCTCCATGGCCCGTGAGAAAGAAAGACTAGGAGCTTGGCTCGGGCCTTGTCCCAGTGGGTGGGGCAAGTTTTTAAATTTTTTTTAAAGATTTATTTATTATGTATACAGTATTCTGCCTGCATGTGTCCCTGCAGGCCAGAAGAGGGCACCAGATCTCATTACAGATGGTTGTGAGCCACCATGTGGGTGCGGGGAATTGAACTCAGGACCTCTGGAAGAGCAGTCAGTGCTCTTAACCACTGAGCCATCTCTCCAGCCCAAGTTTTTACATTTTTATTTATATTTTTTATTTGATTGATTGATTGATTGATTGACTGTGTAGGCGAGTGCACATGCTACAGTGTGTTTGGGCCAGAGAATAACTTGTAGGAGTCAGTTCTTCTCTTTCCACCTTGTAGGACACAGGGATTGAAGGCCTGTCAGGTTTGCTGAGCCATCTCACCAGCTGAGTTTTCCTTCTCTCTCTCCCTCCCCCTCTGTCTCTCACTCTGTCTCTGTTCCTTCCTTCCTTCCTTTTTTTTTTTTCTTTTTGCCTTTTCTGAGGTTCAAACTCCGAAGGTTTCCCATTTTTGAATGACTGCTTCCTGGGAGCCATCCAAGAAGGGTGATCATCCAGTGATCACGATGCCAGCTTACTGATTCAGAAGTGTGATGTGTTTCCTCCTAGCCGGTGCAGCAGGTGCCCGTGTGGGATCATAAGCATTCCCTTCTTTATCAGAGGCACTGCTTGGCAGAAGCAGTTACACACCTTTACCGTGAGAACTAAGTGAGATGCGTATATAAGGCACTTAGCACAATGCCTAAGGCATTGCAATTGCTCACTTCAGGGTAGCTGCTTGGCTGAATTTTTTTTTAAATTTTATTTATTTTATGTTCACTGGTGTTTTGCCTGCATGGATGTCTGTGTGAGGGCGTCAGATCCCCTGGAACTGGAGTTACAGACAGTTGTGAGCTGCCATGTAAGGTGCTGGGAATCGAACCCGGGTCCCCTGGAAGAGCAGCCAGTGCTCTCAACAGCTGAGCCTTCTTTCTCTCCAGCCACCGCTGGGTTTAGTTTTGAGACTGGGTCTTTGTAGTGGAGGTGGGCCTGGAACTTGCTGCGCGGACCAAACTAGCTTCCAGCTCATGATCTATCTTCCTGCCTCACCTCCCAAGATTGCAGCATGTGCTATCATGCCCAACCATGATGAGTGGGGTGGCAATGTGCTGCACAGCCCTTGGGGGTGTGGGAAATAGAGCTGGTTTCCTTAGTGACTCAGCTTTGGTGTGAACTTTGTGATTGTATTTCTGTGGCCATTTATTTGCTAAACTTACCAAAATGAGCAGGCCTGGGCTTTTCAAGCTGAATCCAATATAATCATCACAGTAGGTTTTGTTTTTAAGGTTTTGTTTGCAGTTGCATGTATATGTGCCTTTTTTTGAGGAGTTGCACATGAGTAAAGGTACCCTCAGAGGCCGGAAGAGGGTGTTGGACCCTCTGGAGCCAGAGTCTCACAGACAGTTGTGAGCCACCCAGTGTGAGTGCTGTCAACCGAACTCAGGTCCTCTGAAGGAGCGGTAAATACTCTTAATGCCAAGTCATCTCTATCCCCCCACCACTGTGTTTTGGTGGGAATATTGAACAAATGACAGAATGCAGTTGATTCGAAATAAAAATGCCTTTCAAGTAATTTGGAGACCATTTATGGGACCTATCTCTATCACTTCTCTCTTATAGAAAAGTGGCTTTGGGCTTTTGTTTGTGTTCCAGCAGGGTGGATGCCTCCGCATCCACATCTTTCTAATCCGTTATCTCTGTGGATAACCCGGGCCTGTGACTGTTTCCGTTAAGGTCCAGTAACCCACACAGCAGTCTGTGCTCCTGGTGTCAGGGGGTCTATGGTTTTGCGCGAGAATTAAAGGGACCCTTTCTTTCTCACACTTCCTCTCTAACTGTGTCTAAAATCTGTTTGTGCTTTTGGCCACAACTGCACGTAAGAATGGTCTTCAAAGAACGGTTTATAATGGCAGCTTCCTTTTTTTCCCTTTTTGGAGCCGTGATTGACAGCTGGAAGCCTTTTGCGGTATAGGTCTAGACAGCTCTTTATTGCTGTCGGCTTCGAGTGGAAAAGAAAGGAAAGCACCTTCTTTCTTTGCCTCCACTGTTTGGCTCCCCAGGCTTTCCTACACCTTGTTCTTGCCTTTAACAAGGACATCTTGTGGTGCTGGGGTTTGAACTCGGCCTCACGCATCCTAAGTGAGCTCTCTACCACTGAGCGGCATCCTTAGCCCTTGGCGTTGGGGCTGCGAGGTACCTTCCAGAGGACAGTTCTTAATACCTTTGGAAAGTCTCCCTGTGGAAGGGAGCTCTCAGCCAGATATCTATGGTGAGGAGCAGATTGTGCATTCTGCCAAAGGCATGTAACTGAAGTCTTGAGGCTGTTGACAGCTGTCTGAGGGCCGGCATCTGTTTCACTGATCAGAAAAAACTGTTCCCAGCCTAGTCTTTGGTCTCCTGGAGTGCCCTCTGGAGTTCTACACTGGTCTGAAGACATCTCTCTAAAGCTCAGTGAGATGAAGTAACTGCAATAATGAAATCTGTTTGCTTTTAGGTGAAATTAAATAAAACTCCCCGGAGCCATAATACATTCTCCTGTTGGTTAGTAGTTCTGCAGATGAATGTAGTTTGAATGGTTTCTCAAAGCGTCAGCTTTATGGTGGCCATGATGTAGGGACTAATAAAGAGCCTTTGGTGGTGACCATGTTGGGAACTACTGTCCTAGGCCAGTAATGTCTTGACTGTGTTCTGTAGAGCCTCGGTGCTGGCTGAGTGGCTGTATACCCCGTACTGGCTCACACTTGGTTCACAAACTGCTACGGACTGGATTTTAGTCTATGAGAGCATTTGAACAAAAGGGATCCAGTGCTAAAAAACAAACCAGCAGCCACAGTCTTATCACGGTGGCCTGTACGGTGGAGTTCCTACACTGTGGAATGCAGTGTCTCTCTAGAAAACAAGACAAATTATTTCTTTGTCTGAGATTCTCCTGTCTTCCTTTTCGCTTGCATAGAAAATGTAACTTGTGCATGGTGAGCGATCTGACTGTGTCTGTAGCCAGCTCTGTGGGATTCAGAACTGGTGAGGAGAAAGAGAAGGAGGGACCCTGGTCGCACTGGTGTGTATCAGCACGATACAAGTGTCTGCTCTTCAGATTCACACCCATGCTATTCAGATTTACGTATCAAGTGTAATAAGCATCATTTGTACCTAGATAGAATCCTGATTTTCTTAGCCATTCCAGTAGTTCTGAAGCACACTTTCTTCTCTTTTAGCTTCTGGAAGCATAAAGAATTTTAACAACTCCACTGCCCTCCAAAGCCCATCAGTCACCCAGACAAAGAGTACACATGTCACCAACACATTCACTAATGGTGTCCCAAGAATGCTCCGGTCTTTGACTGTCAGCATGGAACCTACAAATGAGACAGAGAGCTTCCCTGAGCACTCCAGAATTGCCATAACTTCAGCCTCAGTCCATTCTTCACCCTCTGTGGTTGACTCAAGGACACACAGCAGACTACCTGAGAGTCTGGGAGATGGAGAAGGCATGGGGCCATCTACAGAAAATGGGTTTGGACTTCCATCCGTGCACTGGCAAAGTGACTCCCACAGTAAGTAGTTCTCCTTTATTTGACTTGTGGACATTTTATAGAGTTGGATGTTCTGAGGGGGGTCTCCTCAAGACCATTTGCAGTCTCCAAGGAAAAGTGTGTCCTCAATGACATCAGATCCTTTCTGCCATGTCACACGATTGCATTTTGATCTTGGGGTGTGGACAAGTGCCATTCCTCAGATGAGAACACCAAGACCTGAAGGGCTTAAGTAAAGCAAACACAGCTTACTGAGCAGAGTGGAGACCTCAGCCCTGGGGCTCTCACGGTTCAGCCCATCTTCATCCTATAATGTCATCTGCAAAGTGAGATGCTGGCCTGCTCTTTACAGCTGGCTTCAGTGATTTTGTGTATAGATCATCTTTATAAATAAGTTGTCAGGCGTAAATGTATTTCCCAAATCATAGTTTGGCTTATTCCTTATAGTTTATTTTATTACACAGCAGAAATAGAAGAACGTTTATCAGTATTCCAGCTGTTGTTTTAGAAAAACACTCCACCTACAATATTTGTGAACAGTGAACTTTTTGGATGTCAGGACTCCTTCCTTGAGCTACTTTTCAAGGGACAGAGAGAAATACTGAAGCCTATAAATTACTGTTTGCCCATGCTGCCCTCAGGTCTCCTGTTCACAGCTTTAAGTTTTAATATTATTATATTGCTGACATCTAATAATTTTTTTTAAAAATTTAGAACATGGTGATGCTTGTAAGGTGACCCATATAAACACTGTCCAAGATTCCTTGGCAGAGGGAAGCTTGCCTCAGAGGAGATGCCGTCTTAGTTGTTAAGCATCTTTTCCAGGTCCACTAATGACCACCCCCCGCACCCCAATATCTTACAGCCTTTGGAGGACATCAGCTTGCCAGCAGCTCGGAAGCAGGAAATGGAAGTGCTGTACCTCTGACTGAACTGGCGTTTAGGTCAGTTCCCTCCATTGATGGTGGAGAGCACACAGGACAGTGGTTCCCCACCAAGAGCAAAACATCTACAGCTCCAGCAGAAAACTCTGCTTTGCATCCAGAAGCTGGGAGCCCTCGGGCTTTGACTCAGTTCTCACACACTGCACAACAGCCCCAAGGTGGGAGCTCAGGGTTGGATGGGAAGAGTTCCTCAGAGTCTTCATCCACGTCTTCCTCGGAAAGTCTGGATTCTGCAGCACCACGTGGAGGACACTCAAGTGAGTTCTTATTGCATGGAAGTCTACCGCAGGGACTTAGGATGTGTCTGGTCCTTTGATCTTCTAAAGCCTGCATTAGGAAAGTAATTTTCCTGGTCGCAGGCCATTCTCTTAGCTGGTTACTACAAATATGCCTGCATGTCCCACCCTTTTTAATCTGGTACATCTCAACTCTTTTTCTATGGTGTATGTATATGCACACACATGTGGGCGGGTGCCCAAGTGCACATGTGTAAATGGAGGTCAACCATCAGCCTTCGGTGTTGAACCTCAAAAGCAATCCACTTTTTTAGACAAGTCTGTCCCTTAGACTTGGGGATCACGATAAGGCTGGCCCCGTGTCCCTCGCGTGGAGCTTCCAGGAGCACGCCGCCATGCTCGGCTTTTTAATGTGAGTGCTGAGGATTGAACTTGGGTCCTCAGGCTTGCACGTCAGGTGCTTTTGCTGACGGAGCCGTCTCCCCAGCCCCAGGTCTAAGGAGCTTTGGATGCCGCCTCCCCTTCTGTCATATAGAACTTGGGGCCCTCTGTGTCCACACCCTCCCATGGTATATAGCCTGCCCCAAACCCCAATGCCTCCTAATCACAGGACTTCTGGACATTTCCTGTCAAAGCAATCATACCATACATGGCCTTTTGTGTATTTAATTTCACACGGCCTCAGGATTCATCAAGCATGTATCTGTCCTTCTGAATAATGTTCCATCCCCTGATTATTAATATTATTAATAATATTATTAATATTATTAAAGTGTCCCTATGATTGTTTGGGGACACTTTATATGGAGACGTGCTGTTTTGGAATTATCAAGTTATATACCAGTATCTTTTTGTTATTGTTGTTTGAGACAGGGTTTCTCTGGGTAACAACCCTGGCTTTCTGGAACTCATTTTGTAGACCAGGCTGGCGTTGAACTCAGAGATCCACCTGCCCCTGCCTCACAGGTGCTGGGGATGAAAGGTGTGCGCCACCACCACCCAGCATCCATGCTATTTTTTGATCCATGGTGACTGACACTCCACAGGCCAGGCCCTGAACTTGCCACCAGCTTCACTGATAAAACTCTGATTGTTATAATGTATCACCGAGCAAAAATCCAGTATTCTGGATCCCTTGGCTGGAGTAACAGTCCTTATGGTGACATTCAGGACACCCAAACAGAGAGGTGTCAGCCCTCTGGTCGCAGGTAAAGAGCCTCAGAGAAGCCTCTGGTTTCCAGTGGCCCAGAACGTGAGGCTAAAAGTCCTTGTCCCTGCATTTACCTCCCCTCTCTTTCCTGTAGGCCCGGAAGAAGATGGTGCGCTGCTGAGTGACAGCTCGGACCTGGCAGAGAGCACTTCCGTGGTGCGCGCCCCGCACACGTCTGCGATGCTCACCCGGGGCAGGGAACGCACGCTGCGGTCCCTCGGCCTCTCGCGCGCCGCCGCGACCCACCCAGCGCGCCCCACTCCGCGTGGGAACGTGACGGAGCACGCGGGCCTGCTGCCCCGGGCAGCTACCCTCGGAGGTGCGTCTTCCCACGGCCGCCTTCCTGTCTGTAGATTGGCTCTCAGCCCTGGGGTGGTTACGTTGGCTGGCAACCGGAAAAAGTAGCTTACGGCTTGCTCATTAGGAACCTTCGGGGTTCTCTGACCGCAGAAAGCGCCCCCACCCCCCATCGCCTAGTGCTTGCTTGAGGTAGATGGGGTGACAGGTTTAAAATAGAGGAGAGAGCAGTCACTGCGGAGAAGGCCATCTCCCGGGAAGAAATACCTCATTACACAGAGTGGAAAGTTGGGAGCCTTTTCCTTTTTCCATTTGATAATGGCAATAACTGTTTGGGATCTTGGGCGCCTTTCCATGGCAATTTACTTTTATTGAAACATGACGTGAAGAGGGGCTTTGGAAACAGTCCCTATTTTTAGGCTCTGCACTTCGCCTTTATTCCCATGTATGTCACTAGCGCTGGTCCTCACGGGAGGGATCTGCGCTGAGCCGACCCTGGCTGGTTTAGCCTCCAGCATCGTCTTGACTGAGAATGCGTACCAAGAGGAATCACCTCTCGGAGGCAGTGTCTCCCGCACTTAAGTTCGTGGATAGGACGCGAAGAACGTTTTCCAGCGCTTGTCGCAAAGACGTCTTGTTTACTTGACCAACTTTGTCTTTTCTCTTCGTAGTCACTGGACTGAACGACGGTCAAGAGCCCGGCTCAGACTCGGAACAGAGGACATCCGGTGACCACACAGACCACGCCTATGTTTCGTCTACTTTCACCAAAGGAGAACGGACATTACTGTCCATCACAGAAAACTCTTCCTCCTCAGACTCTGGCGAGAGCTCAACCTCTTATATTAGGATCTCAGACCCTCCACGCTTGGACTTTTCTTCTTCTCAGGCTCAGACTAAAAGAAGTAACGTGTCCTCCTATGATGGCGAACCTGCTCAGTCTTCCACCGAGTCACTGGATCTGCATACATCCCACCTTCCATCCCATACATCCACCGTTAATGTGCCAGACACCTTGGGTCTTGATGCCAGCACTCAGTCTGTTGAGGACCCCTCTGAGGCGGCCCCTTCTCCGCTCCCCTCAGTGTTACAACCCCACCAGTTTCCGTCAGCCTTACCATCAACCGGGTCTCCCACACAGCAGCTGAAGTCTACCTCTGAGCCAGCCACACCTTCAGCATCCTCCCCGTCACCTTCACCCATCTCCTTCGTGGTGTCAACCTTTGCCCCGCACTCTGTCCCGCAAACGACCGTCCCACATTCATCTTCTCCCCTGATCCCACACAGGGCAAGGGAGCCACGTGTAACTTCAGTCCAGATGTCAACAGTGGTATCCCCTGTAGTGGTGTTCCCCAGTAACCAGACAGCAGACCCCAAGAACCAGAGCACCCCACAGCAAGACAAAACCGTCACGGAAGCAAAGTCACCAAGCCTGGCGTCTCTGCCCACGGACTCTACCAAACCAGTAACGATGAGCCTTCCTCCAGGGACCCCTTGGTCCCCAGCCTTAATGGGGTTCTCCACAGAGCCAGCCCTACCAGCCACAAGCACCAGCTTAGCCCAGATGTCTCCAGCTTCGACGTCTCCCATTTCCCAGACGACTCGCTCTCCTGTGACCAGTCCCAGCACCCTGTCAAGTACAGAAGCTTTGACCCCAGGGGCTGTCATTGTGCCCACTACCCCTGAGGAACAGCACCTGCCAACCAACCCTGAAATTCTAGTGCTGCAAACCTCAACAGAACAGGCCGTCACCACAGAAGGGACCCGGGTGCATATGGATCCTACCACTCACTCTACCCCACTGACCACTACTCCCACATCGGCAGAAGTGACCACAGAGCTGGGCCAGGCAGAAGAGGCCAGCCCAGTTTCACCTTTTCTCAGAACATCTTCACCTCAAGCTACAGATGTTTCTACAGCCACAATGTTGACTTCCGAATATACCACCTTGGCTGCTCAGAGCCCCGCACAGTCACCAACAGCTCTGTCGCCTCCAGCCCCAGGTAAAAGCATCTTACAAACACACACACTGACCGTCAGGCCCTGACCAGCACTAGAGCTGCCAAGGGCTGGGGGTCTGTGTGAACGTGCAGACGTGGCTAGTGTTTGAAACAATGTCTGTCCTACAACCGAGAACGACTCTTATTGAAATACGAAGCATGAAGTATGGGCAGTGTGGGCCTAATTTTCTCCTAGTATCCCCCCCTCTCCAATTTCCATGATTCTTTCTGAAGAAAGAGGAGAGAGGACACTTGGGCCCTGTGTGACGTGCATAGAGGCTATAACCGTTGCCTTTCATGCTCTGTTATTGTCCAAGCTTTTTAAGCGTATCTTTAACTCATCTGAGGTCAGAGCCAGGCATAGATGTGGGTTTGGACAGTGGAGAGATTGAAGAGGCAGTGTTAGCGGGACTAGGATGTGGAATGGGGGTAGAGCACTCGCCTAGCGTGTGCACAGTCTCCAGCAAGTTCTCCAGCACCACCCAAGAACAAAGAAGCTCTCTAGGTGGTCCGTTAGAGGTAGAGCTGAATTGAATGCCTGCTCTTCAGAGACAGTCCAGAGCTTCCAAGCCAGTCAGCTCAGGGTCTTTCAGGGTCAAAGGCTTCTCTCCATCCAGGGAAGCCCAGAGTTCTTTGTCCCCTTGATGTTAGTTGGTAACCAGAGGATGTGTAAAAACAAAAGGATGTTCAGCAAACCTCTCCCCAGTGTTTCTTTACCTTGTCCATAAGATTATCTGCACAGCCGCGTTGAAGGTGCCGGTATAAGGAAAAGAAAGCTAACCCGGGGCAAAGAGAGGTAGAGGCAGGAAGTGGTGTTCACAGGGCACTTGTAGTTGACCCAGACTCGGTGAGGGAGAACCACCGTTGAAGATGGCAAGATGGACGCCATCTTAAGTAAGAGGGAGAGGAGGAACTGCTATGGGGCGGCTACAGCAGAGAGCTCAGTTAGTGGTACAGTCTCCGGGAGTCAGTGAAGACGAACCTGGGGTGCAGGGTCAGAAGCCATCCCCACTGCTAGTCAACGGTGCCCCCTTCTCAGCCATCCGAGTATGTCCAAGAAGTGAAAGATGAATCACTTCTCCAGAAAAAACATCTTCATTTCCACTGGCCAATACGTTCAATCCCAGGTTCACCAGACTCCCTGAAGGCAAGGGTTTAGTTGCTACAGTTCCTGTGGGTGGGTGTCTGCAATACAGTCACTGGAAACTACAGGATTATGTAATGGGCACCACATTTAATCATATAGATAGAGGCTCTGCTCACATAGGTGATGCTGGGTGACAAAGTGTGGGGCTGGAGAAATGACCCATTGTCTGATTATAGAGGGCATGGTGTTCTTATTCCCAGTACCCACACCAAGCAACTCACAACCACTTGTATGATTCCAACACCAGGGGATGCAATACCTTCCCCTGGCCTCCAGAAGCAGTGCGCCCACGTGCTCCTGCCCATCCCCCACATACACATAATTTCAGAAAAGCAAATTTCAGCCATAGCTGTGAAGAAGAGGACTGCCCTGTCTAGAGCAGCCCATTTGTTTCAGCTTACTCTTTGAAGGTCCGACTTCTGTTTTCTTTCCCTTGTTCCCCAAGGATTTCCTCCCTGCAAATGATGATGCCGTTTTGTAGGCTTTGGGCTTTTCTAAGAGTGTTTCAAAACCCCCAGGCATTTCACAGCTGGAGCACGGCCCTTTTAATGACATAGAAGAAAACAGGGTGTGGGCATCATGGGGCAGGGAATGAATAAGAGGCCAAGGCGACAGTAGAGTTTAACCACAGAGGCCCCCATGACTTCAGATGGGGCCTGTTTTTGTATATGGAAAGGAAGGGCTGATGGGACACCTGTGACCCTAGCACTTGGAAGGCAGAGACAGGAGGATCAGAAGTTCACTGTCGTCCCAGTCTACCTAGGAGTTTGAGACCAGCACGAACTCCATGAGACCCCGCCTCAGACAGTAAAGAAAAAAGAAGAGGCTTGGGCAATGTTTAACTGATAATTTTCCAGATGGTGTACAATCTGTGGAGGAGGCCAGGTTCAATTTCAAGACATCTGGAAGCTGAACATGGTGGTGAATGTGTATAATCCCAGCGCTTGGGAGGGTACCAAGTTAGGTGGGCCAGGGGTTCAATGCCAGCCTGAGCTTTATAATTAATTTGAGGTCAGCCTGGGCTACATGAGACCATCTCAAAATAAAACAAACAACAAAAAGCATAGCAACTACAAGTATATATGTTTCAAGATTTCCAGATAAAGGTTTCTATAGTTTTGACAAAATCCAAGAGAAGAAGTAAGCCGTGAGTATGTATTTGTGTAAACACAGAGTAAATCTTGGAGCAGGCAGGATAAATTGAGCAGGGATTCTTTCCACCTTAAAATGTGTTTTAAGTAGACATTTTAAGTAGTCTAGTATCACAAAGGCCATAGAATTATCAGTCCTGCACTGACTGGCTTGCAGGAAGCATTGAATGTGCTTCTTTGAATTTGGGGATCTAATTATCTAACACTTAACATGAACACACACTAGTATCAGTGCCCGGCTTCATCACCTCTGTCTTCAAACCTCTTGGGACTCTGTTCTATTTTAGTGGTGTGATTTTTCAGGGCAAGCAAACGAACATAGGCAGGAAGCAAACATTAGCTGTGAGAACGAGATGTTTACCGGGGCCGCTCTGACATGTCTGTGTTATTCCTGCGATGTGTTCAGTCAACAGCTGTACCGTGAACCCCTGTCTTCATGATGGCGAATGTCTCGTGGACCTCACCGGTCGTGGGTATCGATGTGTGTGCCCACCTGCCTGGCAAGGGGACAACTGCAGTGTGGGTAAGAGAGACAGGGACATTTATTATGATGTTACCGTGGGTTGTCGGGCTATTCAGTAAGATCCTTTTTCCAGGGTGGACAGCGAGTACTGTGCTCACTGAGGACCGAAGTTTGGGTCCTATCATCCATATCAGGCAGTTCAAAACTGCCTGTAATTTTAGCTCCAAAGGAATTAGATACCTCCGGCTTCTGGGGGCACCTGCACTCATGTGTTCACATACATATACATAATTGAAAACAACAATTTTTTTAAAGAGCCTTTTTTCTTCTAGAGTGTACTCAGGTAAGATTTTTAGTTTAATAGCCTCCTTGCTTGAGTGTTAGCATGCTTGTGTGTTGTATATGATAATATGAAGGACCACAGCATGATACAAACAAACTCTTGACCTGGTTCTATTCCGTAGCTTCTCTACGCCCCTGCAACACCCGACCATCTGAAGCTCCCTAAAGACACCTACCCTTCCCTGCCTTGGGCATCTACTCTGCTGGTCCCTCAGCTTGGAACCCTAGCCTACTCCCAAAATCTGCTTGTTGAAGTCCCGTTAGTCTTATTTATATTCAAATAGTATTTAAAGCAGTCTTGAATTCTCCCCTGCATCAAAGCCTACTATTTCTGCTGCGTGTGTCTTTAATCCCAGCACCCAGGCACCAGAAATAGTGGGATCTCTGTGAGTTCAAGGCCATCTTGGTCTACATGGTGAGTTCCCGGCCAGTCAGGCATAAGAGGATGAGACCCTGTCTCAAAACAACAACAACAAAACCAACAACAAACAATAAACTAGATCTATGTTCAGCTCTGTACATCCAAACCCTGTCTCATATTCTAGTTAATTCTTCATATGGCTGCCTCTGCCCTGACCGGTAGTCGTCCCCTGGAGGACAGGGTGGTTTCCTGCTCTTCTTTTGCCCCACACGCCACAGAGTGCCACTTGGTTCTCAGTAGGCACCGGATTATAACTCTTTGTCTGCCGCCCATCAACATGCTCTCCTTCTTTGTCCTCCGCAGATGTGAATGAGTGCCTCTCCAGCCCCTGCCCACCCCTAGCCACCTGCAGCAATACTCAGGGATCCTTCAGCTGCAGATGCCCAGTCGGGTATCAGTTGGAGAAAGGAATATGCAATCTGGGTAAGAGAGTGAACTCTATCTTGGCACTTCCTGTTTTTCTTCCTAATCACAGCCAATGTTTTTTTTCCCAAGATATAAAATGCAGAAATATAGAAGGAAGTGAAGCACAGTGCCTGTTATTCTAATACTTTTCTTCAGAGTTTGTTGATGTACGTTCTATTTTTACAAATTAAATTCAAGATACATCCGTAAGTATATGCAGGTTACTAAAAAGCACAACTATCTTAATGCCTGTGTAACAGGCTCATGTGTGTATAACATTACTTGCTCAACCATTTTACCCTGCAGTTAAGGAAATAAAAAGACCCGGAGGATATTCCGAGTACATAGTTGTTTTGTTTTGTTTTTGCAATTTTAGAGTGAGCACAGAGTAAAGTTCTGATTGCCCTCTGTGTGCACACATTCTTCTTGTTTTTAAAAGTGGTCCTCAGGTTGTTAGGCACAGACATACATTTTGACACAGCTGCTGCTGGAATCGGTCCGCCATATTGGCCTTATTTTGTTCCTCATTTGGCAGGTCTGTAGCTAGAGTTTTCCTGTCGTGCCCACAGTCAGGACAAATCTTTGTCACCCGCCAGTCCCACAGCCGCTCAGACCCAACCAAGTAAACACAGAGACTTATATTGCATACAAACTGTATGGCCGTGGCAGGCTTCTTGCTAACTGTTCTTATAGCTTAAATTAATCCATTTCCATAAATCTATACCTTGCCACGTGGCTGGTGGCTTACCGGCGTCTTCACATGCTGCTGGTCATGGCGGCGGCTGCAGTGTCTCTCTGCATCAGCCTTCCACTTCCCAGAATTCTCCTCTCTCGTTGTCCCACCTACTTCCTGCCTGGCCACTGGACAACCAGTGTTTTATTTATTGACCAATCAGAGCAATTTGATATACAGACTGTCCCACAGCACAGGTCCATGGAGCTTATTGGTTTTAAATTCATTCTTCATCTTACAGGTTAAAAAAAAAAAAAAACATATCAACAAACCCAGTGAGAACTAAGGTTCTCAAGAGAGGCTCCGCAGCCAAGCTTGGGTCACCGGGGATGAGTCCCAGTTCTCAGGCTGCAGTTCTTTCTGTTATACAAGAGTGTGTTCGCTATAAGAACATTCTTGCACACAGGGTGTGACCCTTGTTAGGTTGCTGAACTAATACCTTGCTTGCTGGAGAAATTCGAATGAGAAATACAGTTTCAAAGCTGTGGAAAGAAACTAGGTGAAATGGTCTGCCTTTGAGTCAGCTTTGGCTGCCCAGTGTGGCACTTCATACATGAATGCTCAGTCAATGTTTTTAGAGAATGGATACCTGTGTCTTCTGCAAGTGTTGCCTGCATGAATTCCTATTACCCAGAGGCAGAAAGGGCTTCATAAGGCTGACACTTTCCTAAAATAAAAATTTTGAAAATTGTTTGAAATACAGGAATTGAGCGTTATTTCAGAAAGAAAAGAAATCTACAGATACAGACATGAGTCCAAGTCAAGAATTGTTCTTATTGTAATAGTTGATATGCATTTGGGTAGCCTGGTTCATGTAGCCCCACCCTGTAGGGAGCTAGAGGAGAGTGTGCAGTCAAAGGATGGAGATGGGGATACTTTCATTTTATTTTGTGTTTTGAAGCCCTGTGGAAAGTACACCTGCCAGGTTTCAAGTGCCCGGCTTCAGGCTCCCAGCTACCACCTGCAACACATAGCCAGAACCTCTTATTTCCTCATCTGTAAAATTAGATTGCAGTCTGCTCCACCTCTCACTCAAGGTTTTGGGAATGTCGAATGAAATGACCTGTTTGAGCAAGCTCTGAGTGTGGTAAAGAGTGGTCCAGCTGGGAGGCAGCATCCACCAGACTGGATGCTATGAAAGCCGACTGCTCTCAATGCAGAGTAGTTGTTATAAGCAGTTAAATTGAGATACAAATCTGTCGTGGGCCAGTGAGAGGGTTCAACAGGTACAGGCACTTGCTGCCAAGTTTGACCATCTGAATTCGATTCCTGGGATTCACATGGGAGAAAGAGAGAACCAGTTCATGCACGCTGTTCTCTGACTTTCACACGGGTACTTTGGCACACGCACACACATGCACGCACGCATGCCCAAAGCACACACAAAGTAAATAAATGTAGTAATTTTTTCCAATGCCTGTCTTAAAGCTAGATGATGTAACTGCAGCCGTGGAAGTTGTCTTGAGTACGCTAACTATATTAGAAACACGGACACATCTGTGTCTTTCCACAATGTCAGAATTTATTGAGGAACAATGAATTCACAGGCTACTTCAATTTCATTTGCTATAATTTGCCAAGTTATTCTGATTTCCCTTGATAGCTGGCCGTTGGCAAGCGTAGGTTCTTCTATTCCAAATTGAATTACTAATATTAACTCTGAGATTAATGACATTACACATCACAGTGTGTGTGTGTGTGTGTGTGTGTGTGTGTGTGTGTGTGTGTGTGTGTGTGTGTAGGTTATAGAATGGCCGTGAAAGGGTTAAGGTGGCAGACAGCTGAGGCCAATGAGAAGAGAACTTTAGTTTTTACATCAGGAATCCAGTTGGAGAGTTGCTGAGGAGCGCACTGGGCCGCTGCTGGGCTCAGGCTTCAGCTGGGGCAGATGAGTTCTAGAGGAGCAGGACTGTGGAGGTGAAGCACAGGCCCGTGGAGGTCATAGGCATGAGGTCCTGTGCAGGACTGGGTCCAGATGGACAGAGGGACAGGGAATACCATGTCAACAGTGGAGACTGAGCCGAGCTGAAGCCCTATGGAGAGTCAGGCCGTCCCTGTGCATTCTGGGTGGTCAGATGCCAGGTTGCTGGGGGCAATGCCATAGCATGTCAAGTTTCACCTCTTTATGGGGTGCAGAAAAGAGTGTTGCAAACTTCCTTGGCGTGTTTCATAAGCTTTAGGGCCTTGCTTTCCAATAAGTTTTAGTAAGCTGTATACTCATACAGAAACCCAATTTAATTTGATATATTCTTGCAAGATATTTATCAGTCTGTGCCCCGTGGGTGGTTCTGGGCAGGAGGGAGTGTCTTTGTTCACAACATGAAGTGGAGTCAAATGCAGCTTGTAAAATGGAGTTACCCAGGCAAAGTGTAGGCTGAAAGTCACGGTTTTTACAATAACCAGCAACTTAAAGCCAAGCATAGCGTCCTCTCCACAGAGGTATAAATGCCTTCGGCAGCTGGGCGGTGAGGCTCACACCTTTAATCCCAGCGCTTGGAAGGCAGAAGCAGGCAGATCTCTGTGAGTTTGAGACTAGCCTGTCTACACAGAGTGAGTTCCAGGACAGCCAGGCCTCCACAGAGAAACCCTGTCTCAAAAAACATACATACATACATACATACATACATACATACATACATACATAAATAAATAAAAAATAAATAAATAAATAAATAAATGTGGGTTGGGGATTTAGCTCAGTGGTAGAGCGCTTGCCTAGCAAGCACAAGGCCCTGGGTTCGATCCTCAGCTCCAATAAATAAATAAATAAATAAATAGATAAATAAATAAATAAATGCCTCAGCCAAGCCCTTCTAGGAAAGAGGACAGGGCTTGGGAGAAGGCAGGCTCTATTTCTCAGGCTAAAAACAGAAGGCACATCCAGAAAACTTCTGTGTGCCCAACCCTTTCCCTGTGCACTTTTCTGTAGGGAGAGTCTGGATTTGAGCTTGGGCGTGTGAGACATGAGGATGACCGGGTCAGGCGACTGTCCTGGAAGCTTGTGTGCAGAGTGTCCCACAGGCTGCACAGATGGGAGGGACGCACTTCAGTTGTGTGGACAGCCATCTTTCCCTTTGCAAGCCACTTGGCTCCATTGTTCGTACACGTCACAGGAACATGCAAATTAGAGTGTGCTGAAATGCCTTCGCTTGGCCCAGAGTGTTTTCAAAGAGCGGCCTGCTGTTCAGAAAGAGTCCTAAGCAGCTGGCTTCACTGAACTGGAGAGCAAGCGAAAGGATGTTAAATAAGGATTAGGGGCCTTAGACAGTTAACTCTAAGATGTTAGATGTTTTCCCTGGCTCATTTGCTGGCCTCCCTCTTAATTCAGCATGCAAGGTTTCCAGGCTAGAAAGGCCTCATAGGCCTCTGTGTTTCGGGTTATTTTTTTTTTTTCCATCCAGAGGGAAAGATATATGAATTTAATATAATGAAAGATAAGAGCCAGCTTTAAAAAAAAAAACAGGCTGTGCTGATTTTTGGTTGTCTGCCCATTTTCAAGTCTCATTTCCCTTAGTGCCAATCAGCACAAATTGGTGTTAACTAGGATTTCATTTTATGAGTGAAATAGGCTTTAAAAATGGGGGTGCTTTCCCCATTTCTGGGCCCAGCCATGTTTCTAATGAGGGTTGTTTTCATTGTGTGGCTGAGAACGGTGGAATCTTGAGCACCTTGGAGCCTACACCTACTCCACATGTTTGCCCTGCTTCTTTGTCAGCCCTTGGCTACCTTCTCGAAGAGGAAGGTGTGGTCTTCACCCTCAAGAAGAGCACACAGATTGTCCTGGCGGGGAGTGAAGCTGGTCGTCCCAGAGGTTTACGAATACATAGCCTTGCGCTGGTCTCTCTGTTGTATGGTTCAACAGGCAACCTCTTCCTTTGCAGTTAGAACCTTCGTGACTGAGTTTAAATTAAAGAAGACTTTTCTCAATACGACCGTGGACAACCATTCCAGCACTCACGAGGTTGAGAACGAGATCGCTCACACGGTAAGTCTCCTGA
This sequence comes from Peromyscus maniculatus bairdii, assembly GCF_049852395.1. Classification (NCBI taxonomy): domain Eukaryota; kingdom Metazoa; phylum Chordata; class Mammalia; order Rodentia; family Cricetidae; genus Peromyscus; species Peromyscus maniculatus. Next base: position 25,069,032 of record NC_134863.1, read on the forward strand.
AAGGCCTCCTCATGCCCGTCTTTCGTCCGTCCTAGGCCGGATTTCACTCAGAATTGGACGTTACTCAGGGTCATCTGTGCCCCCCAGACTTGCTTTTGTCCTTAGAGGGGAAAGTGTAAGGTGAGGCAAAAAGTGTCCCGGAAATAGGAGAAAGGTGTTGGGACCCGCGGAGTCCAGGACCAATGCTGCTCTGGATACAGGTTCATGCGCGGTTCCTATCTGCTAGGCTGGTTCTTTTTCATGTGCAGACACATAGATAACACAGGGATGCCCTGCACCAGTGTGGGCTTCGGGGGAAGAGGAAGGACCAGAAAACCTTCATGCCCCAACTGCTGTGGACACCGATGTGACTACCTTGTGTTTTGAGAGCTCAGAAAGGCCGCTTTTTCTCCTTGAAGGACGCCAGCGGCCTGATGCTATTCCAATTAGCTGGCCTCGTGAGCTCACAGTATATGTTATCTAGGGGCCTTAGATGCTGCTCCTTCCTACTTTGCCTTTCTGTCTGAAAAGAAAACTGGAGAAAAAGAAATCAAAACGAAACTCAGACAATGTGTTCTGTCCTCGGCTGCTGCCCAAGCCAAAGCCTTGGTGTTTTGAGAACCGAAGTTTGCCATTGTACTAAATCAGAGATGAAATGAAATGCAATTGGATTTGCCATTACATTAAATTGGAGTTCATATGTTAGCCAGGAATTAGATGTTCTTTTAGGACTGCGGGTTTTATTTGTATTTTAATTCCACTTCTGTGTCTACCGAGCATTTAATCTGTGACAGGGACTATGTGCCAGATGCTCAGTCCTGGAAGAGGGCAGGTGACACATTTTCAGATGGAAGACTGGGAGGCTCTGGACGTTGATGGCGTTGTCTGAATCCACACTAAGTGGAAGCCGAGCTGAAAGCAGTCCCCCTAGGTCACCTGTGTTGCTCACACTAACTACAAGTTTGGGGGTTTCTCAGTGCACTCTAAATTTCAGTAGTTTTTAGGACTCACAGAACTCATTGGAGGCCAGTATCTTCATATATATGCTTCACTGCACTGAAGGTTTTCAGTTAAACTTAGCTAAGGGAAGAAATGCCCGGGGCAGAGTCTAGGGGTTCCAAATGCAAAGCTTCTAGTTGCTCTGGCCCTGGGGTGTTATTGACATTGTTGGTACCTCTTGCCAACAGTGTGAGACTATATGAGTACTGCCCGCCACAATGCTCCTGAGCCTCGGTGTCCGAGGCATTTATTTGGACTTTGCCCTATAGACGTGGTTGGCTGCCCATGTGGCTGACTTCAGTCCTAGACCCTCTAGAGGCTGAGCCAATGCCGAATGACCCAGAGTTCCTTCTATTGTTCACACTGTTAGTGCGATCAGATGGCTAGTGATAGGGACTAGGCCAGATACTCCGGCCTGGCCCAGGAGTCCCAGCTCAGTAAAATCATTATTGTCAAGAAGGACACGGTGCGGCTTAGAAACGGCCTTGCAAGGGCAGAGGCATGACCGCTCTAGCCAAAAGCAGACTCACCGATGTACCGTTGCCCCCTCCTGGTTGTTCTGTAGGTAGATCTTTTCCTCTAACAGTGCAGGGGTTAGAGCCATGTGCAAAAGAGCAGTCCTTCATGGAACACTGTACCAAGCAACTAAGTATTTCTTGTTTGTTTGGCCCAATATCATCATATAACACACTGAACCACGACACACCTGACCCCAACTAACATGAAGAGTTAAGCAGCCATCGGAGAAGCCACTAGCATGGACTTTCCCAAGACAGCATCCTGTTCATACCTGGATTAAAAAGTTAATAATAAAGCACCAATAATAAACCATTGCTCTTAGACTAGAATGTAATGACTTACAGACCTGTCACCCATTCGATAACATTCTGTGCTTGACCCCATCTTCCCAAGTCAGAGGGCTCTGAACACTGACTTAGAAGACTGGTGGGTCTGCCTGGGATGAGATATCGAGACTCTCTGCTCCATAAAAAGGATTTCCAGCTTGGCTGCGGAGGGCTGCTGAGGAGGCAGGCACAATGCTTTCTGTGGCTGCGAGTCTTTCTGCTCTCTCTGGGGCACAAGGCAAACACACAGCTCTTCATTTATTCTCAACAAAAGAGCTCTTGACCCACGCCATCTAATTTCCCACAGAGAGCCTTTCTGAGGAAAACCTGTCTTTGAGTTAGGTCAACTCATTGTAGATTATGAGGAGCCTGGGGGGCCCATCAGACCTGGGGAGCCGAGAGGAGCTGAGCCTTTTGAGCGTGTTTGTTCACTATGCAGAGTCCAAATAAACAGTTACCTGGTTTTTTTTGAAACCCTGGATCTTAGAAGGGCTCCTCTCCTTTGAAGATGTTTTTTTTTTTCTGAGGGTGCTGCTCTGAACACCTTTTCCTGCCAAGCTTCCCCCCACTGTCTGCCCTGTTCCCTCTGTTCTCGGGGAACAACAGAAAGATATTCAGGAGGGGAACACAAGGCCACACACACTGCTTTGGGTAAAGCTGCCCTGCTGATAACCTGATGGCTAGAAACCACCTATTGTATTCTGAAAATCGGAAATTGCTTCTGGGTTCAGGGATGTCTGTCTGACGGCCCTGTTCTTCGTTTCAGTTAAACTTGTGTTTTTCATCGTTGCCTGGTTATATCCGATCTACAGTTGCTGTGTCCAGGTAAGAAACGGAATTTCTATTGCTTGTGAACCGGGCTATGGAATGGAGGCTGGGGGGAAGGGGAAGGGGGGATCCTGTTACCACATGGGTGATCAAAATAAAGCCAGTCTCTGTTTTATGACTAATCCACTGGGTAACCCAAGGGAAGGTCACTGGACCTTCATGCTGTCCTATCCTTTCACTGAAAAATGGCAGTAACATTTATTTTGCAAACTGGCTGGGACCCACATGTCACTTTGGGTCAGTTAAGGTTTTACTACCTTTGCCTACAGAGAGCCCAGTACAGAGGTGATCTCACTACAATCCACTTTTGCCCTGGCCTCCAATGTGACACTCTTTGACCTGGCTGACGGGATCCAGAAATATGTCAACTCCTGCAGGTCCTCTGCTGAAGTTTGCCAGCTCTTGGGGTCTCAGAGGCGGATCTTTAGAGGTAAGGAGGGATTCCTCTAGGACTCACATAGACCGGAGAGAAATGGGAGGTGGCCAGGGCTCAGGCTCAGGGAAGCTCCTTCGCAGAGCCTACCTTTAGAATGTCTGAAGCACAGGCCTTCGTGACACTCAGATGCACACTGTTCTGTCTGCACATGGCCTTTGGGCATCTAGTGCTTGGCGTCCGGTTCCTTCTGTTTCTTCTCTACAGTGCCGGAGTGAAGAAGATGCTACAGGAACTGATGAAACCAAAAGATATAACTCCTGTTTCCTAGGGAGACAGAAAGTGACGTACAGAGTGTGTAGACTTGTCAATGATCCAGCAAACTTCATATGGTGATTACTAAGAAAAAAACAGAGACCCATGTGCCGTATTACCTGTCTTTTGTTTGTTTCCTATCGTAAAAACATATGATCGGGAGAACGCACAGCAGGATGCTCCCAGGAATGCTGTGATGAGGCTCTCCCTTCCCTGGTTCTTGTCTATTTTGTCGGAGCTCTTGCCCTGTCTTCGGGTAAGGCCAACGACGAAGGTGATCAGAGACAAATCTTGGAGGCACACTTGCATCTCATGGGGATGGTTTTACATCTGGGAGAGGAAAACTGGCTGGAATCACAAAATGCCTCTAGGCAAAGAGAGCTAGTCCCTGTTGGCGCATTGTAAGTGATCAAAGTGGACTCTCGTTAGTTTGTTGTACCATTGGCTGAGGGCTGGCAAAGGAAAGAGAGCCTAGGCTAAGCCTCCCCATCTGGCATCCAGATGTTAGACATAAATTGAAGGTATCAGGTTTTGGTGCCATATCCGGTGGTTGGTCTAGGATATTCCCAGTAGGTCAGGGTTTTGAAACTGCTGGTCCAGGGCCTTTCTTTGCATGAGCAAGTGCGCTGCAGAGCTTGGGAGCTGGCACTTAACTTTTCATTGTCAGTTAAGCTCTTGGGGGTTGGCTGCTTAGTGATTGGGGGGGCAGGGGGGATGGACTAAACGTAGTAGAGTCGGAGTGTTCTGTTTCAGAGTTCATGCCCTGTTATAATGGGCTGGAAACTTTGAGGCTCTCTGGTTTTAGGGTTTTGTTTCTCTTGCCAAGGACTCAAGGGTACCAATTTTTTTTTCTCCCAGTCAGGTAGGTCCCCTTCAGTTTGCTAACCGTTTCTGGGCTGCCCGTTGTGTGGTCAGTGTTGAGCCAGGGTGCTTTTCTTGTGCCAGCACATGCATCTGTGCTTTGCGGGTCAAGTGGCCGGATGAGGAGGCTTTGCGAGAGCCTGTTCTGGCTGTGCTCACGCCGCTGCCTTGTTTGCACTGCCCCCGTGTGGTCACCCTGAGACCGTTCCCACTGCTCCTTCCCAATCTCTTGAGAATAAAGACAGCCAGGCACATTAGCCAACTCACATCCCTGCTTTTCCTCCAGACCTTTTCTAGGTTTGGTCAAGGCAGGTCCAGCCCTGTCTCTTGGTAATTTTTCTGGGACTAGAGAGGTAGGCTAGACCAGCGGGTGCTACACACCTGGATTTCCAGCATCTGGCTGCTCTGGACATTGCCACTGGCAAGCATGGTTTTCTCCCTTCAGTCCACTGAATGTCCACCTTCCTCCTTTCAAAGCACTTAAGTTCTCACGGTCTCCCGAGGTTCAGGGACTGTGGAAATCCCCTGTGGAATGCCTTAGCCTTAGACGCATGTGGGCGCCCATTGTCTGTTTGGATGGATGCTATGCCCGGGAAAGACCATGAGAATTGTGAACGCTGAAGACTCACATAACCAGGGATCGATTTAAGTAAGGCTCTGCAAGGTCCTGTTGGGTGGCTTTGTGAAAATGTCCTTTGAGAAGGCTGAGGAAAAGAGCTCCTCGTTGCAGGGCTAGGACCTGCCCTCCCTGTTGAAACAGGAATCTAATGCTGGGCAGGAAATGGTCGCTTTGGCATGGCAAGGGATATTTTTTTGCTAGCAGCCCAGATCAGTGGAGGGGATGGAAGGAAAACTTAACGTTGACTTCCAGAAAATACCTAATCAGACCGGGCAGTTCCCAGGCTAGGATGGCCTGGACAACGCTTTATCCTGGAGGTGCTGCTCGCTGCTAATTAGCTGACTGGCAGAGCCTTCAAAGAAGTCAGATGAGAAGTTGTGGAGGCTGAGGTCTTCCCTGGTGCCGGCTTGCAGTTTGCCTGGAGAGATTTTTTTTTTTCCGTTTAAAAGTTTCCTCTTAAATACAAACTTTTTACAATAAACAAAGGAACCCAGATCTAACACGTCAGCTTCCACTGATAAAGGCAGGAAGTTCAGCACGGAGAACTGAAGCTGTACCCTAACTCACCCCGCTGGGACCAGGCAGTCTCCCGGCCCCGGTTCTCAGGACTCTCAAAAGGGGTGGATGCTGGGAATTCCACCAGGGCTGTGAAGCGCTGGCATCAGCTCCCATCACCAGAACTTGCCCAGGCAAGGGTTAATTTTGCAGTGTTAATAACAGGAACCTTCTGAAGAGCGTGGGGGTCTTTGAGATAAACGAAGGGAGGGAGACTATGCCTACAAAATTGACGCCTCCTCTTGATCGTACAATGCACACGCTGCCCGTCTAATTGAAGTTGTCTTCCCATGTTGAACTTGCTGTTGACCCCCAACAGCAACAGCACACATGTGTCTTATTTACCTTGTACATGTATAGATAAGTTATTGGTCACTATCGAGTTGGTTTCATAGCTCTGCTCTCTCTGTGCACCCATTTACATGTGCCTCTTTGCTTACCTTGGGTGGTAAACTTGTGTTTGCTGCGTAAAACCTCATAAAGGACTTATGTGCCCAGCAGTGGATACTTTTTGATACTAACGAACTGATTCTTCATCGTCCGTGAGGTGAATAAAGCCCACAAATGAGCACGGAAGCGGCCTTAAAGCTGGCCTCCTTCCTCGCCTGCTTCTGTTTCTTCCCGTGATGGTGTGGTGCCTGATGGGTAGGACATCTGACCCCACCCCCGCCCCAGCACATGCTCACTGGCTGGTCTTTCTGTGCTGCAGACCCAGTGCTGAATGAACCTCGAGAAATCCCCACTGTAGTGGGAAGACAGCCAGACAAACAGCTTCCTGCCAGCCCCGGGGAATCGGATTACCATTCAAACCTGGCCCTGTGATAAACCCGAAAAAAAGGCGTTGGGGGGCAAAGGCCCTAACTCAAGGAGTGGTCCTGGGCCCCTGAGGACACACGGAGCCCCGACATGCTTCCACTTGAGAAGGGTCTGGCCAGAACTGGTTGGTTTGGGTCCAAGCTCTCAACTTCCCTAAGAACATGGTCACATTTTCTGGGTTTGTGGTGTATTCTGTACCTTCACGTTAAAGGATTGGGTGTAGGAGCAGGTACAGAATACACCACACCGAGGCTGTGTTTGTAGGCTGGGCAGTGCCCTCCGCTTCTTCGCTTTGGTTTCTCCATAGGGAATGCTTGTGAATATTTATTTGCCAGCAGTGCCAAGGAAATGAGTGGCAGAGGCTGGCTGTACCGAGCCTCTGAGAGGCATACGGCTCCACGGAGACTCTCGGCCTCTCGAAATGACGAGTGCGTGCATCGTAAGGTGTGGAGAAGAGGTTTGGTTTGGTTTCACTGTCTTGTTTTCCCATCCTAGCGGGCAGCTTGTGCAAGCGGAAGAGCCCGGAGTGCGACAGAGAGACCTCCGTCTGCACCGACCTGGATGGCATCGCCCTGTGTCAGTGCAAGTCCGGCTACTTTCAGTTCAACAAGATGGATCACTCTTGCCGAGGTAGCCACGGGTCCCCAGCAGCCCCAGATGCCTTCCTGGGACAGGCAGGTGCAGCGCCTGCCTTGCTGGCGGTCTCTGTGCTGGGTGTGACACTTCTAAACTGAGGGTAACAGCCCTTGGGCTCTCTCTATTTGGCTCGCAGCAGGAATGGATACGGTATCTCCCTGCATGTATCTCCTGGTGCAGGCTGGTCCCGCCAGGCCTATTCAAAAGGAAAGAGAATGGAAGCTATCACAAGGCCCCTTCCTCTCCCTTCCAGTTAGAAGAAGTTAGAAAAACTGTCTTTATCCCCAAAGCTCTGTCTGTTACCTGCTAATCACTAAAGGTGAAAATAACAGGCACAGAGCTGGGTCTTTCAGGGGCCACTGTGGCTCAGTAGTGAGTGTACTCACTGATGCCCGGGACACCGGGACACCGGGTCAGAGCCACACTCCGCCTCACCAGTTAGGTTTCATATTAAGCAGGCACTTCATTTCTCTGAGCCTGTTTCCTCTTCTTTGAAATGAGTGGTGATACTTCATTAGCTACCCTGAGGATGACAGGAAGCTGTGTCTAAAGCTGTGCTCTGTCACCCGTGGGGGGACATGCTCTTGTATTTATCTGGGTTGTTGTTGACTTGATGGGTTAACATTTTAAAGATTTCTTGGTGTGTTGGAGAGTAGAAATCTAATTCCGTCAACTTTTTTTTTTTTAAAGTTTATTTATTTATGATTTATATATGAGTGCTCTGCATGTGTGCCTGCAGGCCAGAAGAGGGCATCAGATCCCATTATAGATGATTGTGAGCCAGCATGTGGTTGCTGGGAATTGAACTCAGGACCTCTGGAAGAGCAGGCAGTGCTCTCAACCTCTGAGCCATCTCTCCAGCCCCATTCTGCCAGTCTTTTAGAAGAAGCCGAAGGCATTCACTCCATTTGAGACAAAGACCACATTCAGTGAGCGTGATCCAAAAAGTTTGCCTTAAAGTCAGTTTTATTCAGATCCAGAGTACCGTGTTCCCTGGCTCCAAAGACTGCTACAGTCTGTGATGGCCAGCAAGGATGACAGTATAGAGGCTACTTTTTCACAGAGCACCGTCTCCAGTTACAATGCGGATGGCACAGATTTCCTGCTCCATCAGCAGCTTGCTGGGGACAGATGTACTGGGATCCTAGAGAAAAATCACATACAAGGGCAAGGTGACATGCCACTTGAGTCAGGACTTCCCCTTAGAGGACTCATCTCATCAAAGGAATATAGAAACATATTTGAGGCAGTACTTTCATCTTGGCTTAGGTAGAAAATTATTCTGAGGTCCCATGTCAGCCTGTGACAGGGTTAGAAGAACACCCTCTTTCCGAGCGGGGCTTCACGCCTGGCATGACTGGTCCCCAGCCTCTCATTGCCATGCAGGACTGTTGCTTTGCATCCAGCTCCTAACTCCTTCTTATCGGCTTTCCTGCCCTTCTTAGACATGGGGCCTGGAGCTCGGCTGCGTGGGGACTGTGATGGCGCTGAAGTCTGTGTGTGTGTGTTGTGGTATTATACGGTGTGCTATGGTGCCTGTGACAAAGGTGAGCAGGACCATGAGTGTGCAGAGGAGCTACGCCCTGCCTGCTGCCCTTGCTCCTGACTGGCTGGGGCCACTTCTTTCTCCTTCCAAGTCAGCAATGTCCTAACTATCTCTTAGGCAGCCTCGGTCCGAGGTTGCATTGGGACAACCTCTGTAAGAAGGATGTCTACTTCAGTTCTACGTGTAGCTTTGAAAGTACGGCAAAGACAGTCTAGTGATGTCTGTGTGAGACAGAGGCATGTGTGTATATCATATAAAAACCTGGCAATGTATAGCTTGAATTACAGCAATTTAGAAAAAAAAAAAAAAACGCATTTCTCACTCCTCTGTTTACACTGAGATTTGGCCAGATCTGAGAAGACTTGAGAGGAGAGATAAGAAATGGTGTCATGTTGTGGCCTGAGCTCACCTGGAACTCAGCACATAGGTAGCTCCGTCCCCAAGCTCGTGATCTTCCTGTCTCGGCTTACCAAAGATTCCAGGCATATGTCACCATGATCCTTTTCAGGTTATCCTTTTCAGTATGTGTGCTTTAAGTGATGCAGGTGCCACCAACCTACGTTTACCCGGTAATGACTAAGAAACAACCCGGGGAGACCCTGACTAGCCTTGGGGCTTGTTGAGGAAGCCCCATTGAGGCCATGTCTCAAGCAGTGGTCACGGGCCTCTAATGAATGGATTCTGGAGTTTTGTGGTTAGCAGTGACATCTTCTGGCCATTGGTGCGGGAGCACAGACATTTACAATGAAAAGATGTGTCCTTCCTGGGCTTCTTAGCTTTCTTCCATCAGACAGACGTCAATTCTAGCAACCTTTTCCCCTGTTCTGACCAGGTTAAGACTAGCATTTTTAAAGGTTTTGGGGGTGGGGGTGGGGGAGGGTGATTTGTTTTTTAAAACAGGGTCTCACTAAGTAGTCCTGGCTGGTCTTGAAGAGAGATCTGCCTGCCTCTGCCCCTAGTGCTGGGATTAAAAACATGCACCATCACACCTGGTGAAATGTTATTTTAATTGTCTGTGTCTGTGTGTCTGTGTGTGTGCTACGTCTGTGCAAGTACCATAGGAGTCCCAAAGAGGGTCACATCCTCCAAAGTGGGAGTCATAGGTGGTTGGGAGCCAATTTCCTGCCTCCTGGCTTAGCAGTAAGTGCTCTCAGTCACTGAGCCATCTCTGCTGCCCAGATCCTAACAGTCTTGATCTCTTCAGATGGCAGGCGCCTTCAGGATAAAAAGTGTGTCTAGGATAGGGCTTAGCATATTGTAAGAAGGGTTCAAGGGTCTACTGAGGTGACCGTAGGGCACCAAATGTGTCTAAGGGTCAGTCTTGACGTAGTGTCCTACAAAGGAGTTATTAAAACTCCACCCTGTACTTTAAGCCTGATTTTGCTTTTTCCCTTACCAGTAGCAGAAACCCGGTGGGGCTGTATATGCAAATTCTCGCCACATGCGTTCTGTCCCTGATGCTCCGGGGACAGAGTCCCTCTGGGGTATGTGTGATGAGGAACTGGGAGGCCCTTTACCGGCAAGGTTTTCCCTAAGAGTCCTAAGAGCAACACCAGGCACACAGGGACACTCAGTCTTTGACAGATGATGGACACACCCTTTAAAAAAATATTTTACGTGTATATATCTGTTCCTTTGTTTGTTGTGATTGCATACATACACGCAGAGGTCAGAGGACATCTTAATGGAGTCGCTACTCTTTCCACCATGTGGGTCTTGGGGCTTAAACTCAGGCCATCAGGCTTGGTGGCGGCAAATGTCTTTACCCACCGAACAACCTCACCAGCTTATGTCCTTCTGATTAAAGAAATGCTGGGGCATCATGGAGTCAGGACACTTTCGATGCTAAGTGAAAATAGCTCAAGCCACCAGCTGGAGCGCGTAAGCAGGATGACAGATGGACCTTGCCCATGACTGGGTGATAGCCAGGAGCAGAGAGCTCCCACCCAGCAGATAGATGAGCGTTGGGTGTGTAGCTGGATGGAAAAATGTTTTCAGGAAGAAGTGTTCAGAATAGAATACAGGTGACATCAGCCAAAGCAGGTGGAGAGGTGAGCTGTCCCCGTGGGGTGCAGTCTGAGCCAGAAATCATCGCTCAGGGGCTTCCCTCACTCCCAAAGTCCCACTGTAGAACATGACACAGAGTAGGAGGGGGAGCATGAGTGAGGGCGTGAAGCTTTCTACTCAGGCCAGGAAAAGGCGGGAGCAGTCTGTTTGTTCCGTACGGGTGGGGGTGGGGGGGGTTGCTTCCCTAAGGCCAGCAGAGAACTCAAGGTGTCAAAGATGGGGCAATACAGCCTCATCTCCTCTCCAAATAGGATATGATTACACTCTCTTGTGGAATAAAGCATTTGCAATACCTATTACCTATTACCTATTGAAAACCCATATAATAAGCCAGGCAGTGGAGACAGATACTTTTAATCCCAGCAGGTGGATCTCTGAGTTCAAAGCCAGCCTGGTCTAAGGAGTAGTTTCAGGACAGCCAGGGCTACACAGAGGAACCCTGTCTCAAAAAACCAAAAAAGGTTAAAAAAAAAAAAAAGTCATATAAAGAAACAAGATTTTTAAATATTAAAAGGGGGCCAGCAGGATGGCTCAGTGGGCAGGGACATGGGCCTGATGACCTGAGTTCAATTCCCACATCCCCCAAAATAGCAGAAAAGAACTGACTTCTGAAAGTTGTTCTTTGACCTCTACTTGTGCCCCATGACATGCACACATCTGCACACACACACACACGTAAAAATAAATAAATAAATATGAACTTGAAAACATACTGCCTGGGCAGGGAGAATGAAATGTAATTCATTTACAAAGTAAATTTACTTGTAAATTACAAGTAATTCACAAAAGAAGGCACACAAACGGCAGTAACTATTTTTAAAAGTGCCCAGCATCCCTAGTCATCAGGGGAAAGCAAATTAAAACTACTTTGGGATAGCACCTCACCCCACTCAGAATGACCACAGATGTGGGGACAGGAGCCCCTGTTCCCTGCTGGCGGGGGTACAAATCAATACGTCAGTTTGGAAGTTCCCTAAAAGATTAAAAATAGAACTACAGGAGTCAGCTGTTTGGCTGCTGGCTTCTACCTGGAGAACCCCACGCCCTACCAGAGAGATGTCCACACACCCATGTTTATGGTGGCTCTGTTTACGAGGAAACGAAACCAACCTAGATGGCCATCAGCAGATAGAGAATAGAAATGTGGCCCAGGTACAAAAAAGAAATGGAACATTAATTCAGCTGTAAAGTAAAAGGAGAGCATGAGATTTCCGGGAATGAGAGGGAGTTAGAAGGTGTAATATTATGCAAGCTCACCCAAATTCTGAAAGAAGAGAAAGTGGCCTGTAATGTAGACATGTATACATGCCAACAGCTGTATGTGTGGGTGTAGTATAACATTTAGAAAGAAGACCTTAGGAAGGATAATGCCAGATAATGAGGAGCGTCCGAATGAGGCAAAAGGACATGAATCTTGAAGGTCTGCAAATGTACATAGTTAAGGGGTAAGTCAGGCTGAAGGGGAACCTGGCTGCTTTGTTAAGACTGGAAGGAAAGTGAACGTACAGAAGGCTAACAAGTGTATTTGCTGAGGTAAACCATACAGTCAAGACCTCAGCTCAGATACTAACGCCAAACCAGCAAGATCATGACTTTGAAAGGAGTCAGAGCGCATAAAGCAAAGCACCCTGGTGGTCCAGGAGACTCCCTATCTTTTGAGGCATTGAGACCCACAAGAAGTTTCTCTGGGCATGCTCACTGAGAGGTTACTGTGGTATCGTAGTGGTGTGGTCCATGGCATCCTGCAATGGGTGGTGCTGTAAGGCTTTCTTGTGGCTGCTGCTTAACGTAAACAGCCCGGAGTGCGTGAGACTGTCACCCAGGAAAGGTGAGTCTGCAGAGGCCACTGTGTATTCACGGCTCTTTAATGACGGGGTGAGATCAGTTTCGGGTTATTTGAACAGTGTTTTTCCAACTGTATTCCACAAAACTATTGCAGTTAATGGGTGATGTATGACAGCAAAGTGGATGCTAGAAATATTTAGCTTCTAGCATTAGAAACATAAAGAGGAAAAATATTAAGCGCATCTACCCAGTGAATACTGTAATGCACAAACTCATGGCAGAACACAGGGAGTCTGTGAGACCTCCTGTCCCAGCCTGCAGGGCTTGTTACCCCCCCCCCATCCCATTCCCATCCCCAGCCCATGCTGGCCTTTGCCGCTCACAGCTCACCCTACTGTATCTCTGCTGTCTGCTCCCTGTTGGCAGGCAGTTCTACATCTTGTGATTTTTTTTTTTTTTTTTTTGGTCTGACCTCTTATGTGATGTGTATCAGGCATTAATCATGAATCAAATTTTTATCATTCCTTGCAGCAGGGAATTTGTGTCCGGGGCCATTTTTCATGGTCTGCTCTCATCCGGGCACACATCACCATTGCTGGTGTTTGTCTGAGTTACTGGAATGTTGAAAGCATCCTGTGACCAGACAAGCTTGAGAATGGCTGACCCAGGAGAAGAGCTGGGCCTTAGTCTATCCAGGGGGCCCAGAGCTGTACCACCAGAGGGTTCAAATCTTTGTTCTTGGCAAGGTGAAAATAAGGACACTTCTAGATACATGTTGAGAGAGACCAGCTCCCTCTCCTTCCCCCAGGGTGCTCTTGAGGAGGGAGAAGTGAGAAGTTCGTAGATAGAAATATAGAGGAGAGAGACAGTTAGAAACACAGGGTAGCTCGGGAGGGCCTGGGTCCTAATCCACTGGCCCCTTCTGTCTCTACTAAAGGACTTTATAAAGGACTGCCAAGGGGTGGAGCAAAAGTCCCCCCCACCCCCAGCACAGCCAAGTGCAGACCATCTCAGACACCTGGTGACCTTTCATGTGGTCCAGCCATCCCCTAACTCAGCCCTGCTGTGTAAAGCAAGCTCAGCTCTCACTAGGAAACCTTTGTGGGCTCCCACAACACCTAGGATCTCAGGTTTTCATAAATGAATGGTAAGCATTATGAAAACCTGGGCATGGACCAGGACTGCGTTCCAGAGGGTGTCATCCACAGCACTTCTCCCTCCTGATGGAAGAGGGCTAAGATATTTCACCGCCTCTAAGAAATCATTACTATTATTATTCTCTCATAACCTCTTTTTACTGATGGGGAACTGAGCCACACTGAGGTCAAGAAGAGTTTCTTGATCACTGTAAGAATTGAGATGACACCGGTTCAGGTCAGGATATAGATAATTTTAAAACTTTTGGCTTCTGGAATATTCTTGTGGACTTTTAGGTGTTTAATTCGGTGTGAGTTTTGGTCCCATGGACCCTCATGAATTTCCTTTTCTCTTTCAGCATGTGAAGATGGATATAGGCTTGAAAATGAAACCTGTATGAGGTGAGTTCCCTATTCACTTTTTCTGGTGAAGTTTTTTAAAACTACCCTAAAAGACAGGCCATCTAGGCAGAGAGGGTGGTGGCGCACATCTTTAATCCCAGCACTTGGGAGGCAGAGGCAGGCGGATCTCTGAGTTCGAGGTCAGCCTGGTCTACAGAGTGAGTTCCAGGATGGCCAGGGCAACCCAAAATAACAAAACAGACGGACAGACCAGCCTAATAAAGGAACCTATCCTAAGTAAAGAAATTTCTCATATGCATTGCCTCGTTACGGCTTTTGAGATTTGAATGTGAGTCTCCTTTGTCTCTCTCGTCTACAGTTGCCCGTTCGGCCTGGGTGGTCTCAACTGTGGAAACCGTAAGTATCCCCAAGTGGAGAATTGTGACCAGGGGAGGGGCCCGGCCTGCTGACAGCCTCCTCCCGTCTCCACTGTGCTTATGTCCTGTGCTGGGTGTGTGAGAAAAACAGAGAGTACGCCCTGCATAGTGCTTTCCCAAGCTCAAATTCTAGAGGAAGAAGCAGACACCCCTGCACAGCTCTGCCTGTGCTCTGAGCGTGCTAAGTCAGGCATGCGGTGGAGGCGCGGAGCAGAGCCCACACCTGAGGGAGAAGCCAAGCTACTCAGGAGTGTTTCTTGTAAATAATGGAATTGGAGGGAGGTTTAGAAAGACTTTGGGCAGATACGGGGGATGGAGTGAGAGTAGGAAGGATGTCCCAGAGCTGGGCTGGTGGGGGAAGGGGCAGACGGGGCGGGGGTGGGGGGGATAGCACCATTTAGGACCCATTTACAGTCTTGGGGCAGCCACAGATCCATGGCGTTTTGGGTACAGTTTGTAAGTGGGTGTGCCCAAATTATGGAAGGAAAACCAGACGGGAAGTACAGCATTAGGTTTGCAAAGTACACAGGAAGTTCCTAGGCTGCAATCGGTAACTGCTAGGGAGCTAGCAATCTCAGCACGGGAGAGTTAGATTGGGGAAAAGCCGCTGAGACTGAAGTGAGCAAGAGAGAGCGTTAAGAGTCAGGAGACTTCAGTGGAGTGCCAGCTGGGGACAAGGACCAGCCTGGGAAGTCACCTGCTATCAGGAGGACTCTTACTCCCCGAAGTAAAGCTCAGCGTGGTCAGGGCTGACGGTGCGGCAAGCGTGACCCAGTCCCTCCTGAAGAGTAGTTTGAGACGTTTTAGATTGGCTTACACTGGCATTTTTTCAAGATGGAAGTTACCTTGAAATTCATGAAACAAAATTTGTGATACGGGATATGGTAGAGTAGAAGAAGAAGAGCAATTAAGACAGTTCCGGGTAGCTCTGCCTCCTGTTGTGCGGGTGAATGTGCGAATGGTAAACATCTACGTTTACCAGCTTGGAAGTAGACGTGATTTTATTCCATGTGTGTTAAGGCTCCCCAGTTGCGAGCCGGGCAGCGGTGGCGAACGCCTTTAATCCCAGCACTTGGGAGGCAGAGCCAGGCGGATCTCTGTGAGTTCCAGGTCAGCCTGAGCTACAGAGTGAGATCCAGGACAGGCACCAAAGCTACACAGAGAAACCCTGTCTCGAAAACAAAAACAAACAAAAAGACTCCCCGGTTGCCATTCCCCTCTGTGTGCCCCACTTCTTATGTCTTAAGTGTACACGGCAAACTTAGCTTAGCCTTTCTCCCCTACCCTGTCTGTCTTTTTATGGTTTGTTTTTGTTGTTGTTGTTGTTTTTGTTTTTGTTTTTTTGTTTTTTGTTTTTGAGACAAAGTCCCTATATGTAGCCCTGGCTGTCCTGGAACTCACTTTGTAGATCAGGCTGGCCTTGAACTCACAGAGATCCTCTTAACTCAGCCTCCTGAGTGCTGGGTTCTAGATCTTTCTAGTTTTGTGTTCAGGAGAATAGCTGTCATTCAGAAAGGTAGTATTGCATATGTCCATGTTCTGGGTTATGTGCCATTGCTGGGGTTTTTGTTTGTTTGTTTGTTTTTTTTTTTATATGACTGGCTGGTCTAGGAAATGCATACCCTGCATCCATTTACTCTCTCAGCTCTTATGGTGAGAAAATCATCATGTTATTTGTTTGTGAAGGTTTTGAAAATAACCAGGATTTCTCTCAGGTCCCTGAGACCACTTTTCCCTCCCCATTTATCCAAGTGGCCATCATTATGTCCAGCAGACACTGGACATAATTGCTTGGATTATTGGCTCTAGCCCACTTCAGGAACGGATACTGACAGTTTATCGTTAAACTGTGGTGACTTTGATGGCTACTTCAAGGTAGCGTTATAAAACATTTTATGGTAGCTGATAAAAATGTTATGACTTGTGATAACATGTCAAGTGACACTTGCTGTACATGCTTCAGCAGCACACGCTGAGAGACACTTGCCACCTGGCTCTTTATCTGAGGTCTGGACCCAGCCCTGGGTGTTGGTTACGGAGTTGGGGGCACCTGGACATTTCCCCGTTGGTGATGAAAGCCCCTGACTGAGGAAGCCATGACTCATCATTCAGTGTCTTATACCGCCCATCCCGGGGGCTGTCACCCAAGCTGATTTTGGTTTCCTTCTTTTAGTTTTGAGATGTGATCTTACTGTATATAGGCCAGGCTAGCCTCAAACTCACCATCATCCTGCCTCCGTCTCTCGGGTGCTAGGTTTACCAGTGTGCTCTCCCATGCCTGGTCTATCGATTTTCTGTAGGCAGGAAATGTCTCTAGATGATTGATTTCTTGGCACAACCCCAAGTGGGACAGATAAGCCAGCTTTTCCCAGCTACTTGCACGACCTTGACGTTCTCTCCTTCCTGCATTCCAGGCTGTCATCCAGTTTCTATATTCCAGGCATGGGCATCATCTGTCTGCATTTCGAAAGGCTCTTGCTGGCTTTCTGGCTTTGCCCAGGATCTACTCCTTATAGAAAATACCCTTCAAAGGGGTAGAATCCTCAAGACTTTAGTCCCCAAGGACACGCAGGCCACCCATACCCAAGGCTCGGGGCTCCCATCGGCTTATCCCTCTTCTTTCCACGGAACATTTCTTTGTCTCTGTTTGTCCCCCACATTCCAACGATTGTGTCTTCTTCTCCCGTGGTCCAGAATTCTTCCCCAGATGTGTGACAGACCTGTCCCTTGTCCTTTGCTCTTTTCTTAGATTTCACGTCTCCTTTGTTGCTTGAACTTCATGTTGGGTCCTCCGCACAGGTGTGTCGTGCCTCCCCTGACGCTTTGGGTTGCTTCACCTTTTGCCCCCTGTTCATGTGTGTTTGTATGTATACATGTAGTATGTATATGTATATTTATGTATGTGTGTATGTAATGTGTGTGTTTATATATGCGTGTATGTATATATATGTTTATTGAGTTATGATCTAACATATCTCCCATACTAGCCTAAAACTTACTTTGTAACTTAAGATGGCCTCAAATTCACAATCCTCCTGCTTCAGCCTTCCAAGTGCTGGGATTACAGGCAGGTGCCACTATGCCAGCCAATTTATTCTCTTTTTAAAATTTTTACTTTGTCATAGCATAGAATGATGTAAAATCATTGATTTTTCCCTTTTCAAACCCCAAATCAATTAGAGTACAGGTGTAAGGTAAGGAAAGAGGAGGATGCACACCATCCATCACCCATTGTACATCACACACCATCTCTGTGAGGACCAGCAGCCCCAGTTAGCAGGGAAAGAGGAGGATGCACGCCATCCATCACCCATTGTACACCACACACCGTCTTCGTGAGGACCAGCAGCCCCAGTCACCAGGCACCTACTAGACACAGTTCCAGATCTCCTCACTCCACACCTATGAAATCAGAATCTGGAAATTTACCAAACTCAGCAGCTTGCTTGCATGTTGCATTGCACACAGCCTACAGCTTGAAGAACACGCGTCATCCATGTGTAACTGTGCATCTCTTTTTCAAGGAATTGGACTTCACTGGATGTACTATTTTGTAGCCTGTTTTTCTAAACTTTTAAAATTAAGATTTTATTTCATGTAAATGAGTATTTTCCCTGCATGTGTGCACAGTGCATCCCTGGTGCCCACAGAAGCCAGAAGAGAGCCTCTAGAACTGGAGTTACAGATGGCTGTGAGCCACCACGTGGGTGTTGGAATTGAACTCAGGTCCTCTGAAGAGCAGCCAGTACCCAGGCATCTCTCCAGCCCTGTAACCTGTTTATAACTGTGCAGTGTTTTTGTTTATATACTCTTATTACGTCACTTTGGATAGTGCCATACTAGTCTATACTATAATTTACTTAAGTGCGTTGTCCCTCTGGTGACCTTTTTTATGGGCTCATCCTCTAAGCCATTTCTCTGATTTATGGCCACTGTTGCCTCATGACTGTTGTTCCAGATTAGTTTCTTACCAGGGACAGACATTCTTGACCATCCCTCTTTCGGACGCATTCCACGTGCCCTTTTTTTTCAAAGCCTCTGGCTCAGTGGAGGTCCCTTCCAAGTGTGGCTTTTAGAGCCATCTTTTCTGTTCGCAGTCTCTTCCAGTGAACTAGAGCTTTCCACCTAACGATACCCCGCACTGTCTTCCACCCACAACCTGGAACACAAGGAACTTTTCTCTCTGCTCTCCCTGTCGTCGTCGTTGCATGGGGCTGCACGGAGATTCAGGTCAGAGGAAGTGCTGGAGTCACTCAGCGCAGTTGTCCAGAAAGACACGAAACACTTAGGAGGAAGGAACGACCGATTTAAATCACGCGGAAGTCAGAGCAAGCAGTCATTCCGATGGCCTCAACTGGCTTCCTTTCCCATCATAACACGGGGGAAGCAGGGCTTGGGGGAGGAGAACCCTAGTCTGTGTTGGGTGTCCCCATGGCCTGGTGAGGTGGGAAGGGACAGGAACTCCAGCAGAGAGTGAGAGTCCCATGAACATCATCATAATGTCGTCAGTAGGCACTGGGTAGGTTCACACGTAGCCTGGAGACTTGGAAATTGGGAAACTTTAGAGGAAGGAAAGGAAGGGCCTTGAGCAGAGCTGTCGGAAGATGGGGAGGCTTCAAAGGCACCCCTCTGACCTTATGTGGTTAAGTACTGAACGAGTTTTAAAAGAAATCCAATAGGGCTGCCTAGAAAGCTCTGTTGCATGGTTTTAAAGGAAGAAAGCGTGTCCTTTTTAAAGGAAGTTCTTCTGGAGTAAAAAGCTTAAGCAGTTTGGAAGGCCTTGTCCTGGGACCCAGTGTCAGGCATGGTAGGAATCCCTGGAGTGGGCTCCTCTGGCAGCCCAGGTCTGAGCTTGCAGAGCGCCTACCAAGTGTGACTCCACCTCCTCTCTGCTTTTACCTGGCGTGGCTGTCCACAGGCTTCCTTCCCTTCCCAGGCCACGTGAAGGAAAACAGAGTCCCCCATATAGCTCTTGAGTGTGTGTGAAAGGGAAAGTTCTCTCTATTTTCCACTTGAGTGTGGGTCATGGATTCATTCCTCATCAGCCGTGGCCAAGGATGTCAACATGAGTGAGCACCCCCACTGCAGAGGGAGGGAGGAAGTCATTCCCAGAGGAGGTGGGCTCTACAGACAATGGGTTTCTTTCAAACAACCGTGTATCCAAAGCAAAGAGCTCCCGAGGAAGGGGGAGGCCCAGAGTGGGTTGGTTTGGTGGAAAAATACAAGCAGAGATCACAGCCTCAAGCTGAGAGGGCGGTGGAAGGAGCCATTGCCAGTGAGGCCTGAGGACCCCAGCTTCATCTCAAAGCATCTCCTCAGACTAGAGAGCACAGGACAGACAGATGGTGTCTCTGTCTCTGTCCTGCAAAGTTAGAAGTAAACTTGATCGTTGGCATTGGGGAAGAAAGGCCCCATGAAGCCCTGTGGCTCAGAAAACTAAAGTCAGTCTTTGCACCCAAAAGATCAGTTAAAATGATCCTGTAAGACAGTGCCCTTGGTAGAGATGGTGAAGGGTATGTGAGATCTCTTCTCCTGTTCATTTTATCATTATTTCCTTTATTTAAACATTTTTAATTAGCATATACACTTTCAGGTTTCACAATGGCATTTTCAAACATAATTCTTTTATGTTAATTCTTCTTACCCTACTGTAACCTGAGGCAAAGCCTTTCTGTCCTGATTGTCCAGTCCCAAATAATCATCCAGAGGCTTGTATTAATTATAAATGTTTGGCTGATGGCTCTGGCTTATTATTAGCTAAATCTTATGTTTAAATTAACCCAGTTCTATTAATCTATGCATCACCACATGGCCCATGGCTTACCGTTTCTCTGACATCTTGTTCCTTGGGTGGCTGGTTCACATCTGCCCGACTCCGCCCTCCCTCTCCCTGTATTTCCATTTGGCTTTCCCACCCAGCCTTATTCTGCCTGGCTACAGGCCAAATCAGCTTTATTTATCAACCAATGAGAGCACCACATATTCATAGCATACAGAAAGACCATCTCACAGCACCTTACCTGCTCCCGAGTACCCTTCCACCTCCCCACAGCCTCCTTTGCTCAGGTCACATGTGTCCTGTGGCCTCCCCGCTCGACTCCTTTTTTACCCCTCATGGTCTCCTTTCTAGTGTTCTAACTCCTGCTCACCCCACTCATATAAACATTGCAAGCTGGGTTCCAGATACCTGAGTCTGGGTTACTTCACTTGGTCCACAGTGAATATCTTTAAAAGAAAAAAAAAAGGCGGGGGAGGGGGGAGTATATGATAGTTGGTGCCTCAAGGGAAAGAAGGGGGACCAAGTGAGATTTTATTGTTTATTTAAAAAGCTATCCTGCTGGGTATGCTGGCACATGCTTGTAATTCTAGTACTTGGAAAGTTGGAGCAGGAGGATCGTGAGTTTGAGGCCAGCCTGGGCTACATAGTGAGTTCCAAGCTACCCTAGGCTGTATAACCTGAGTTATTCCTCCTCCTCCCTGTTCGCCTTCTCCTCTTCTGTCATTGTGTGTGTGTGTGTGTGTGAGAGTGTGTGTGTGAGAGTGAGAGAGAGAGAGAAAGAGAGAGAGAGTGTGTGTGTGAGAGTGAGAGAGAGAGTGTGTGTGTGTGAGAGTGTGTGTGTGTGATAGAGAGTGTGTGTGCGTGTGTGTGTGATAGAGAGAGTGTGTGAGAGTGTGTGTGTGTGAGAGAGAGTGTGTGTGTGTGTGTGAGAGAGAGAGAGAGAGAGTGTGTGTGTGTGTGTGTGTGAGAGAGAGAGAGAGAGAGAGAGAGAGATTTTAATTTAGATTTCTCAGTGTGAGAGAAAGCAGACAATATCCACATTTCTGAGCATGGCTTGTTTTACTTAAAATGATGTTATCCAGTTCCATCCATTTTCCTGCAAAATACGTTGTTTTTCAGACAAAATCATTGATTTCAGAGGGAACGTGCTGGAACCTGCATCCACTTACAGGGGTCAAATAGCGGACATTTGGTTGTTTTGCTGGAAGCGAGAAAATTTAGTGTGGTGTATGGGATAAATAAGAGTTAAAGTTTTTTGGTTTTTGAGACAGGTTCTCACTGTAGCTATGGTTATCCTGGATCTTGCTCTGTAGACCAAACTATTCTCGAACTCAGAGATCCACCTGCCTCTGCCTCCCAAGTGCTGGGATTAAAGACATGCGCCACTAAGCCTGACTTAGACTTCAATTTTTAAAAACAGAAGAAGCGGCTAGGCGGTGGTGGCACCTGGAACTTGTTCTGTAGACCAGGCTGGCCTCAAACTCATGGAGATCTGTCTGCCTCTGCCTCTCAAGTGCTGGGATTAAAGGCGTGCACAACCATGCCCAGCTAAAATAAATATTTTTTTTTAAAAAAAAAGAAAATCTAGTTACTAGCCTTTCATTCTAGATCTTGGAAACTGAGAAACCAATTTTCATTGTATTTCCACAAGAAAAAAATAGAATATTTAATGTAATTTATAAGGATTAATTTTGCTACAAATATACAGATATAAAACCCAATTAATCAGATCTTCCAGCATTATCTATCAGTGCTGATTTCTGGTAGTTAAGTTTATGTATAAGGAGCCTCCTGGGTCCCTAGCGTGGTTTATGCAGTGACCCCAGACCCTGCACTTAACAGACCAGTAATAGTTCTTCTGAAATTGAAGAGTTTAACTTGGCTCAGTTCTTTTACCAATTAAGACTCTAAAACTGAATCTAGCTCTGTTTTGTTGTTGTTTTGCCTTGTTTTTTGTTTTTTAGACAGCGTTTCCCTGTGTAGCCCTGGCTGTCCTGGAACTAGCTCTATAGACCACAGAGATCACAGAGATCCGCCTGGCTATAGATCACAGAGATCCGCCTAGCTCTGCCTTCCGTGTGTATCAAGCGTCTTTATCTCTACTGTCACCATCAAGATAACAAGCTAAATTCCCTCATGTATGCTTTTCACACAATAGAAGGCACCCATCTTAAATGAGAGAGGGAAACAAACTGTTGAGAATAAAATCTCTCAGAACAGTTTGGGGAAACGTAATGCTTGCCTGTCTCTTTCCCTTTTGTGGTCGAGTGACATCATCAGGCTGTCCCACAGCAAGAATCTCAGGGCCACCACCCTAGAAGGGGCTGAACCGGGGAATCCTGTCAAGACAGAGAAAGTGGAAGTCTAGCCTTAGCGATTTCTGGGCCAGCGACCTGGCAATGGGAGAGAGCAGCCGGGGCCTTGCAGGCAGGGGTGGGGGTGGGGTGGAAGCTTTTTACTCGAGACCTCCTGCCAATCTACCCTGTCTGTCTGTCCCTTTAGCCTACCAGCTCATCACCGTGGTGATAGCAGCCGCAGGAGGTGGCCTTCTTCTCATCCTGGGCATCGCACTGATTGTGACCTGTTGCAGGTGAGTGGTGAGAACTCACATCTCAATCCTGTTTTACCAGCCATGCTATAGAGAGGGTCAGCTTTTCACCTCGAGGAAACTAGCATTGGGGAAACTGAGGCAAAAGGAAAATGACTCTGAGGATGAGGCCAGCCTGGGTCGATAGCAAGTGCTAGGCGAGCCTGGGCTACATGATAAAAATCCTGTCTCCAAAGAACCAAAAAAAAAAAAAAATAACACAAGCAATGGGACTTTATCAAAATCCAGAACTTTCGGGCTGGAGAGATGGCTCAGAGATTAAGAGCACTGGCTGCTCTTCCTGAGATCCTGAGTTCAATTCCCAGCAACCACATAGTGGCTCACAACCATCTATAATGAGATCTGGTGCCCTCTTCTGGCCTGCAGGCATACATGCAGACAGAACACTGTATACACAATAAATAATTTAAAAAAAAAAAAAATCCAGAACTTTCACGCCCCAGAGCTGAGGACATATGTGGCTCCGTGACTAGAGGACTTGCCTGGCACACGGTGAAGCCCTGGGTTTGCTCTCCAGCCATGCAAAAACTAAGCGTGGTGTTGTCCTCTTCTGAACCAGCCCAGGAGGTAAAGGCAGGAGGAATCGATAATTCAAAGTCATCCTCAGCTAGGAAGCAAGCCCAAGGACAGCCAGGGATACGGGAGGCCGTTCTAAAAATACAACACAGCCGGATTCGGTGGCACACGTCTTTAATCCCAGCACTCTGGAGACAGAGACACTTGGATCTCCTTGAGTTAAAGGCCGATCTGATTTGGGAACACATCCACACAAGAACGTGTTTCTTGTGTATTCACAAGAAATATCCTGGTGTATTCACAGCGATTCTATTCCTAGAAGTCAAAAGGGGAAAACAATCCTAGTGTCTGTGGGCCGATGAATGTGACCCAGCAGTATCCCAGAGCCACAGTCAGCCATTGACGGACACATGGGCAGACCTTCACAATCTTATTCTAAGTGAAAAGGGGCATCTGACAGATCGTCGGGGGTGTGGTATGAATATGAGTTATTAAAGTAGTCTGGTCTAATAGAGACAGACTAGTTGGAGTCTACTTGGGAGGAGGGCAGGTTAGGGAGGTTGGAAGACGGGGTGGTTGCTAAGGGGTTGGTGACGAAATCGGTTTTGAAATTGTGAAGGTGGTCGCACCACTGTGCATATGTTAAAAACCATTGAAAGAGTAAATCGTAGGGTTGCGTCAATCGTCTCTCAGGGCTGTGTATATAGAGAGAAGCAGACGAAGACTCGGGAGCGAGGGGGCTGCCTGATCTCTGTTAGCGGTAAAGAGGCTGGAGCCATGGTTTGGATGAAAGTGACCTTCGCTCCGGGCTTCCTGTGATGGAGTTTCCATGGGAAGGGAAGAGAAAGGGGAGACTAGATCCCCCTTGTCTACAATTACCTGTTCAAGTAAAGGAAAATTAACAATCATTGATTTAGAGGATATCCAATGGAATTATTTGTACGTAACAGATGGAGGGACCTTATCAAAAATAGCTCTTTATCTTTTTGTGCCAGTGATATAAGGACATTTTAAGGCATCCCCTGCGTCCAGGAAGGCCACCAAGAATAACTTCCTGTAAGCACTCCCTCCCTCAGGAGTTCAGGGTGCATGGTACAGCCATCCCTTCTCACATAGAAATCAGAGATAAGCATGCGTGGAAATAAACCGGAGCAGTTATGTAGAGAAACAGAGCCTGGCAGCTGGGAGGACATAAGCCTTGTATTGGCAACATTCTCGGTCACACAGTGTAGTCATTTTTGGAGGGAGCCTGGACGCTTGGTTACTGAAAAGTGAAGACAGCAGTGGGGTCATCCTGTCCCACCTCAGTAGTGGCACCTCTGCTCTGAGCCCGAAGGAAGGACTGGTACTGAGGCCATGCTTTATGACGCTGAGTCATTTCTATCCTTTCCCGGAAACTTAAAGTGCAGGACAAACAGCGGGCTTCAGATTCTCTAACTCAGAGCAAATAATAATGAAACGTTCCTGGTCCTCCACCCACAAGACAGACAGTTGCCCTGACCATTTCTAGGCAGTGAAACCTCACGGTAGGGCTTCTGGGCCTGCTAAAATGAGAACGTGGAGAGTCTAGAAGCTGGGGGCCCCATCAAGGTTTTATGGTTTGTGAAGTTGTAAAGAAAACATGGCCAGGGAGAGGAGAGGCCAGCCCCGTCCCAGGTGGCTAGTAGCTGCAGGGGAGCCATGGGCTAAGTCTCCGGGAGCCAGAGCTGCCCGAGGCCTGGCTCCCCATTCTGGAACAGCATTGATGCTTCATCTGTGGCTACTGAGGTTTGGCCAGCATTGCGCTCCTTTCCTGCCCACAGGCACCTGTGAATGCTGATTCTTGTGCCCCTCGATAACCCAGGGCACAGTACCCTCTGCTCCCAGCGGACACGAATGGCTCCTTCGGGGCTGTCTTCATGTTCCGTTTGGACTCTTGAATTTAGGAAGTCTTTTTACATCTTCTTTTGGATGGCAGAGGGGGCACCTAATGTCAGTTTTAGGTTTTTTAGTCAAATAGTAAACTATAGTAGCCTTTCTGGTGGGCAAGCCACATGGGATTGCAGGGGCAGGCAGTTCCCCGTCTAATTGATGTTGCCAGACACACTCATCGGCCTTGTGGCCACAGGGGCCATTTCCTGACACAACTAACTGATAGAACTTGTCGCACGTTCTTTTAACATCTCACAGAAAGAGTAAAAATGACATAAGTAAGCTCATCTTCAAAAGCGGGGACTTCCAAATGTCCCCGTACGCCGAGTACCCCAAGAATCCTCGCTCACAAGAATGGGGCCGAGAAGCCATTGAAATGCACGAGAATGGGAGCACCAAAAACCTTCTGCAGATGACAGACGTGTACTACTCGGTAGGTGCCTGTGCCCAGCCGGCCTCGGGCCCCGGCTCAGAGCTCCTTGTGAAAGTGTCGGAGTTCATTAAGGCTCCAAGAGAACAGTGACGCAAGCCTCTCCGATACACAGTTTGTTTACCATTCAGCTTAACAATGGCCTGGTTGCACCGTATTTATCCGTTTGAGTATCAGGGATACTCCCACAGAGTGAATTACTGTTAGCAAGTGGGGAGTGGGGAGTCGTAATTCCTAAACTTGCTTTTCTGAGTAGGGACGGGAACTTCAAAGGAAGAGAGAATGTGGTTTTAGCCCTTTGCCCTCTCCTGTGGTTTGCTCTCTCGTGTATCTCACCCGCTGTGGTTTGTCAGTCAAAACTGGGAGCTGGGAAAGACGCGGCCAGAAGGGCTCCATGGCATCTTCACCTTGGAGGTTTTAGAAACTCAGTGGATAATCACTGGCTCCGTCCAGCCCTGGACTACACCATCGGGAAAGCTGGGAGCATGCCCTAAGCCAGTCAGTGCTTCTCAGCCTTCCCGATGCTGCGACTCTTTAAAACAGTTCCTCGTGTGGTGGTGTCCCCCAACCATACAATTATTTTCCTTGCTACTTCATAGCAGTAATTCTGCTACTGTTATGAATCATAGTGTAAATATCTGATGTGTGGGATATCTGATATGCAACCCCTGTGAAGAGTTGTTCAACCCACCCACCCCAGGGGTCTCGACCCACCAGGTGAGAACCACCGCCTTAAGCCCCTTTTCCTGTTCCACACTGAGGAAAATACAACTTTTATTCCTATGCCATTCAGTTCAGCTCGAGTTACAGTGCCAGCCATCAGCAGACGCAAATGCAGATATCTGAACAGAAAAATAAACATGTCAGGTGACTTCTCATCAGTTTGCTGTGTAGCAATAAACATGAGACCTTGCCCCGTGGGGACTTAATGGCGCTAGACATTTCGCTATAGAAACCATAATCCCTCTGGTTGCTATGGGGATGAACCAGGCGGATCAGACTTTGGATGGGAGGGGCAGGTTTGTCCCAGTGTGCTCTTTGGAAATTTTCAACCAGGAGGAAGAACAAGGAAGGGGGAGAAAATAAAGATGGACGTGTACCTATAGTTGAACATCCTGTTTCCGAGCAGGCATTGGTCTTTTTGCCTCTGTCAGGAATATTTTTTCCCTTCCCTCACTGATGCTGTAGTAAGTGTATCCTAACCCCACATCCTTTGCTAGGGACTCCTCAGCCCTGGCGGTGTGTGTTAATTCTAACAAACAAGCAGGCAGTATCCTGGGACCCTGCCTCTCTGCGCATACCCATGGCATTGTCTTAAGTCTCCTTAGGAGCTCAGGTGAACACGCTTAATTAGGGTTTCTATCGCTTCGAGGAAACCCCATGACCAAAAGCCACGTGGGAAGGAACAGGTTTATTCTGTTTACACTTTCACATTGCCACATCACCAAAGGGAGTCAGAACAGGAACTCAAGCAGGGCAGGAACCTAGAGGCAGGAGCTGATGCAGAGGCCATGGAGGGGTGCCGCTCCTCATGGCTTGCTCAGCTTGCTTTCTTATGAAACCCAGGACCACCAGCCCCGGGATGGCCCCACCCACCATGGGCTGGGTCCTCCCCCATCAATCACTAAGAAAATGCCGTGCAGCCGGATCTTATGGCGATATTTTGTCAGTTGAGATTCCTTCCTTTCAGATGACTCTAGTTTGTGTGTCAAGTTAACAAAACTAGCCAGCACAGGCCCTGTCTTCTCTTTATGGAAACAGAGCCCGAGTTGACAGCGTGATGCTGTCACCCGTGTGCCGCTGTCCCTCACAGTGGGTACAAAGTGGTCCAGGCAGTGCCACACTGGGCTCCCATAGGTACCATGTTTCTAATGCACCCTATCTAGTACTTTATTTCTACCAAAAGAAAAAAGCATTAACCTCTGATGCTGCTATGAAGAGTTTCTCATGGGGCCTTTATTGCTGTTTCAGATACCCGGCCTGACTCATGTTTTTTTAACCCCCTTTTAAAATGAAGTGAAATGCACCCCACATCCATAAAGAGATAAGCTTGTATGTTAGGTGTAGTGACACGTGCCCGTAATCCCAGCCCATGGTAGGAAGAGCCGAGAAGATTGTAGCGGGGGCTAGAGAGATGGCTCGGTGGTTAAGTCCCAGCACCCACATGGCGGCTCTCAGTTGTCTGTAACTCCAGGGAATCGGATGCCCTCTCTGGGCATCTCTGAGCACCGGGCTCACGAGTGAGGCACAGACAAACATGCGGGCAAAACATTCATATACATAAAATACAATTTAGAAAAGTAATGAAAGTAATTTTTTAAAAGAAGGAGATTGTGCATTTCAGGCCACCAGGAACAGATGGCGCGACTCTGCCCACCCCACCCCCATCTAAATACATAAATAGACCCGTGGGAGTTGCGTTTCCAGGTGAGCTGGTGCTTTGATATTTATAGCTGGCCCCAGTCTTAATTTACAGCTAGCCCCATCTTAAGTTCATGAAAATGTAAAATCGTTTAAACTTATTTAAGTCCGGGAATAATTATCTTTTTATCCTTTTCTCTTCGGCATCCAGCCCACAAACGTAAGGAACCCTGAACTTGAACGCAACGGACTCTACCCAGCCTACACTGGACTGCCCGGATCAAGGCACTCCTGCATTTTCCCGGGACAGTATAACCCGTCTTTCATCAGCGATGAGAGCAGGAGGAGAGACTACTTCTGAGTCCAGGAGAGAGAGGGGCCCGTGTCTCTGAGGCACATCCCCAGCCCTCTGGCTCAGAGAACGGCACCGGAAGGGAGCGCCGTGTACTGGCTGCCTCTAGGACTTGTCAGAGCCACACTTGAGGGGCATGACCACAGGGGAGGGGACAGATGGATGCGGAACTGCAGGCCACTCATCCAGCACTGGTATTACTGTGAACATGAACGTGGGCCAGTACTGAGTCTCCGAACGTCTGGCGCGCAGAATTGGCTGACTTCCGCAGGAGACCACTAGGCATCATTTCCAGGACCCAGTTCCCCTTTAATTTGCACTTTAATAGATCGGGCAGGGAGGTTTCATTCTTTGACTCATTTCCAGACTATTCCAGAAAGCCTTCCTTTTCTAGGATCCTTCTGCAGGCCTCAGTGTGGTGATTGATTGGCAGGCAGGTGCTGGCACTTTGGTTTCCCTGCCTGGTGGCTTGTGCTACACACCAGATGGAGTACACATACCGCTGTGGTCTAGTGATGCAGCAGTCAGGGGCATAGTCTTTCAAGGTTTCTAAGTTGCCTGAGCTCATTTCCAAGCTAACGCCCCAAACGAGAACTTGACCTTTGCAAGGTGAAGCACACACCTTCCATTTGTGTTGTAAGTCAAGGTGATACCTTGGCTTAGGATTTATTCATTTTACTTTTCCAAACAAGAATGAATCAGGGCGAAAGGACTCCCACTTGGTTTTCATTAGAAGTATCCAGCTGCCCCTTAGTAAGTCCTGGCAGGCAGTATCAAGCTGGTCCTCCGTGTGGGAGGGTGTTTTTGAACCACGCGGGAGTCGCATGGGGCCTGGGACTCTGACGCCAGAGTCTGCAGTTGTAGTAGGAAAAGGGAGGGTCGATCGCAGGTGCATCTGAGCTAGCTAGCGTCTCACCACTGAAGGATAAAGCAGCCTGCTGTGGTCCCCACAGCAGAGTGGGACAGAGGAATGGCCTGGATGACAGTATTTCCTGCATCACCCAGTGTTTTGAAAAGCTGGGGGGATTCCCCGAGGAAGAATAGGGAGCTGGGAGAGAGCCACAGGTAAGGGTGTGTACCTGCTAATCTTTGAACCCAGAATGTTGTCCACAAACTCACGGAAACTTTGGACCACTCAAAGCCATTTACTCACTGAAGAGAGAACTTGGCCATTTCTCTCGCCCGGCCGTCAATATGTCTTGTGTTCTTGTGCAGTGGCCCCTCGAGACTCAGTTATGGTCCAGGTCAGCTTTGGAGAACGAAAGCTTGGCCGGCTAGGGGCCTGAGAGCTTGCTTTGGGGGAAAGAGTTCTGTGTCTTGTTTATTGCACTGTGGTGGGGTCCTGTTGTGTGTGTGTGGAGGGGGAGGGCTCTGTCCCCTGTGGAACTACATTTATCAACTTGTGGAATATTGGAATACCCTGGTTTGGGATGAGTGAGGAGGGCAAAGCATTTCCCCACTCTGAAGCTGGAAATTCAGTGGCAGATCTTTCTGGAAATGGGGCAGCTGTTGGAGATGGATCTGTGTGTGTGTGTGTGTTTATGTGGGGTTCTCTGGTTCCTCCAAATTTTATGCAGGTCCCCATCCTGTTTTAAGTGTGAGCTGTGCCTTGTGGTCTCCACCACTCAGGACCACTAGTCAGGTGCAGTGGATTTTAACCATCAGAAGGCACTCATTAGTACAGGGAGGATTCTGTTGCTGTTAGTTGATGCTAACTTCAGGTTGCAAAGCAGTCCTCAAGAAGCCATGGGTCTTGCCTCTAGCTCACTGTGGAACTGATGGCTCCTTGTATCTTTGTGAGCTCCTGTGCTCGGCTTGCCTGGGCCCAGATCCCTTGTGAGGTAGCCTGGTTCTAGCCCTTCCCTCAATGTCCCTGTTTGTCCCCAGCCTCACTGCTGTTCCCACACACACTTCTAATGCCTTCAGCTGGCGTCACAGCTGCTGAACACCTGCTTAGGGGGCCAGGAGCCTCAAGCCTCACACAATGGAAATTCCCAGAAAAATTCCTGGGAAGAATCCCAGTGTCCAGAAAAAGTGTCCTGTGAGTTCCAAAAATGCTTGCTGACTCATGAGTTTGATCCAAATAGAGTTGATTAAGAGTGTTTCTTTTTTTTTCTTTTTTAACTGAAAAAAATGAGAGCGCCAAGCAAGGGTGAATTCATACTGACTCTACCGTTTCACGGGGGGCTTGAGATGAAGAATTTGTATAAGAGACATAACTTATCTGGACTCTCTGCCCACCATTGGAAGGAATGGGGTGACTGGGTGATCTGCTACTTGGGGTTACATCCAGATGGAGCCTGGAGATAGGACGTCAGTCAGCAGGCCATGTGCAGGACAGACAGGGTGAACCCGTGCCTAGACGTGCAGAGTCTCCGATGGACACAAGTGCTCAGAGTCCGTCCCCATTACCTAGAACGCATAATTCACGTGCACGGATGTGTCACAGTCCTGCATTGGGGTCCCAGAGTGGAGGAAGTGGGGGGAAGGGAAAGGGTACACTGCTTAGGAAATGCTTGTGTGCAAAAGAGCCAGGCCAGGCAGAACTTAGCCTATCCTGAGGGGTTCAGGAACAGGAAAGAAAGGGGGCTTTCCAAGGGGTCCTCTCTCTCTCTCTCTCTCTCTCTCTCTCTCTCTCTCTCTCTCTCTCTCTCCCTCCCTCCCTCCCTCCCTCCCTCCCCCCTCCTTCCCTCCCTCTCCTCCCCCTCTCTCCCCACAAGGCACCTCATGACACTGGAGCTTATCTCTTAAGAGGCTGAATAGCATCATGTGTTCCCACCATGCACCAGGCTCTCTGTGAGGTGTTTGGCCTTACCTGTGTTAGTGGGTGATGAGCATTCAGAGAGGGGCCCGGGAATGTAGCTTAGATGGCAGAGTGCTTGCCTAGCAATGTACAAGCCCTGGGTTTGAGCCTCGGCACCCTATAAACTGGGCATAGTGGTATACTCCTGTAACCCCAGCCCTCGGGGGTTGAGGCCAGAGGATCAGGACATCAAGGGTTTCCTGGAGCACATGACAATTGTCTCAAAAAGGAAACTATTGACTGGTTAGCAGTTGGCAAGAAGAATATTGGTATGTAGCTTGGGCTGCTAGAAGCGAAAGGGAGTGGTCTAGGTGGGTTTTTGACCAGCACAATCAGGCTGAGGTGCCCATTTGGGGGCTTCCTGCTTGACTCTCAAAGCGAGGCCATGGCTCCCACATATTAGATGTGTGAACCTTTTGGAGTTTGGAACACAGTTGAATGTCCGGGGTGCTGAAGGATCTTCCTTATTGGGGAGGTTATTTTTAGAAGCATCTAAGTCGTGGTGAACCAGAACTGTCGTATGATTGGTGCGGTCAAGCTGCCTCGTGGCATTGGAGGTCAAAGGTGACAGTTATGCTCTAAAAGAGGAAGTCATAAAAGTTGGCCCGTAGGAGAGAGCAGCATTGTTGGAAGGAGACTGGCGGACCACCAAGAGTAAAGTCTTCAAAGATGCTGTCTACTCAAGTGTGAGGTTCCCAAGTGGGCACACTAGGGTTACCCCGACACATGGCTTGGGGTGCCTCCTTAAGCCACCTTGCCCAGTTGTGAAGTTCCGGGGTCTCTGTAACTGTAGGACTTGGCCTAGCACAGTAAAGCTCTTCAGCAAAGTTGCCCTTGGCTAAGTGTCCCACAATACACTCAAAACTTGGGGCTTTACCCATAGTTCTGAATTTATATTGATTTGCCTTTCGAGACCAAAGCACTTCTTTGGGAAGAACAATGCAAAGTTCTGTGTTTTGGCATTTTATTTAAAATGGCCTGAAATAGCAGAGACATAGTCATCTACCTGTCTGTCTACCTGAATGCTTTTTGTTTTAGAAAAGGACATGCACATCCCTCTTTTCTCTTCCTCCTCCTCCTCCTCCCCGCCCCCTCCTCCTCCTCCTCATCCTTTTCATCCTCCTCTTCCTTCTGGAGGGTAGGACCAGGAATGGAACCCAGGCTTGCACATAGGGCAAGTGCTATGCTGTACCACGGAGCTGCGTCACACCACAGCCCTGTCTTGTCTTCTTCCTATCAGTAGCATTTTAAAGGGCTCACCAGCATGTTGGGAGACAGAAATGGTTTTGTAGTTTGTCGTTGGGGATGCGTGTTCTTTCTGTTCTCAAATCCCAATGGGAGGAAAAAAACAATAGGAACATTGAAGTTAAAATAGTAACTTTAAACTTTTTTTTAAAATAACCGGTTAAGATAATAGGAACATTGGAGTATTAAATGCCAATCAGTCCCTTGTACTTAAGTTCTCTTCAAGGTTACCCTCCTTTATGTCTGGTGGGAACTTTAGCCAACAGAATAAATAGCCTGTGCGACCAAAGGGAACCCTTGAGGTCTGAAAAGAGGCAGGTCCTGGACTGCACCTGTCAAGTGGGCATTTTCAAAGATGGCATTGCCAAAGGGCTGCCTGGTAGATTCTGCTATAATTTTAAATGACGGGCTTGATGCCCTTGTTGAGGATGGGGTGAGAATAGGGGTGGGGTGGAATCGGTTTGTCAGGGGAACTGAACCCACTCACTTAATCTTTGGGCATTACCTAGGCCTGGTCTACAGAGAAAATGACTGTTTCACCACAAGTTGCTGTGAGTTTTGGTGATGTGTGTGTGTGTGTGTGTGTGTGTGTGTGTGTGTGTGTGTGTGTGTGTGTGTGTGTGTGTGTGTCTGGCCTTGAGGTTCAGTGGAGATGAAGCTGCGATACGAACTCCATTCCCATTGTCCTGGATTTTGTTCTGTACTCCTTGAAACTGACTGTGTGAAACCCATCATGAGAATGTTATTTAAAGTTGTATTATAATGTCGCCTCCACTAATTATTCAGTACTGTAGCAGCAAAGTATTATTTGTAAGAATTCGGTTATTTTTATACTTATATCCACTCTAAGTCTGGCGTTCTAGTCAGCAAAAAAAATGATGCAATAAAATTAATATCATTCCCATTGGTTTTCTTTTAAAACAAGCAAATGTGTGTGGAAGTTTTTTTTAATCAGCACACCATTTAAATAGCTGAAGTGAATAGTGGACTTCTGAATTAAAAATGGAATCAGTGAGTTGACTCTCCATCTTCAGTGCCAGGAAGTGAAGGAACACTGTTGAAAGTGAATGGGTGGATGGATGGATGGATGGATGGGTGGGTGGGTGGGTGGATGGATGGATGGATGGATGGATGGATGGGTGGTGGGTGGGTGGATGGATGGATGGATGGATAGATGGGTAGGTGGGTTGATGGATGGGTGGGTGGGTGGATGGATGGATGGAATGGATGGATGATGTGTGGGTGGATGGATGGATGGGTGGGTTGATGGATGGATGGGTAGGTGGATGGATGGATGGATGGATGGATGGATGGATGGATGGATGGATGGATGGATGGATGGATATGTGGGTGGATGGACCTCCCTAAGTGATAAAGGCCTAATTCAGATATTACATTCTATCTCTAAATTGGAGGGTGTAACTAGGTCAGACACTGGATACTTGCTCCTGACTGTTGCCTGTGACCACTCCATGCCAACTCCTCTTGTCTTGGAGATGGGATGGTAAACAGCATGTTTAAGAATCTGTGGAACTTTAGAATCAGGCCATGGGATGTGGCTGCATGACTAGATAAATGTTCACTACTGTATTCATTAGTAGCTTCCGTGGAAGCCTCCCATATACTTTATGGGGAAAAAAACCTGGGTACTTGTGGAGGCCCATAACCACAGCCTGGGGCATGAGGACATCTTGTCAGCAGGTTCAACCAGGCTATAGCTCATCGAACACTCCTGATGGCCAGTACTATCTCTCCCTCCGACCCCTCCCTTCACTCAGCCTCTAGGAAACAGTCCCCACTGAGATCTTAACAGGGTCCTGATGTTGGTCCCTTCCTGTTCCTGCTCAGCTCAGCCAGACTTTGGAAACCATAACGATCCCCTCCAATTGTATTCATTTAAGGTGTGCATTATGATGTTTGATATGCATAAGGAAGTGGTTCCTATACAGGCAAGCACATCAACCTGTCGTCTGCCCTTGGATGTGTTTGTATAGGAACATAAGATCTTTCAGCAAATCTTAAGCCTTTAATACACTATAAACTATAGTATCCATGTATCTTCGTAACTTTTTAACCTTCTTCTCTCTGTTCCCCAACTGCCCCCCCATCATTCTCTCTATAGTGACTTTTTTCAGACTCCATGTGACTGAGGTCAGAACATGGTGGTCTTCCAAAGGTCCATGTATTGGAAACTTGATCCTCATCATGGCAATTTTGGGAGATGGCAGGACCTTGAGTAGGTGGGACCTGATAGAAGAGCCTTGGGGCAGTTAGAGATTATGAGTCCTCGGTGTCTCTTTGTCTTCCAGTTTTGTGTTGTGATCTCTTCCTCAGATATACACAGTCTCCTACCATGGTGTGACGTGGCCAGGAGGGCCATCCCCCCAAAGCTGAGTCTCAAGCTAATAATCAGTCAATCTCTCTCTCTCTCTCTCTCTCTCTCTCTCTCTCTCTCTCTCTCTCTCTCTCTCTCTCTCTCTCTGTGTGTGTGTGTGTGTGTGTGTGTGTCTCTCTCTCTCCCCCCATCATTCTTCCTCTTCCCCTCCCTTTCTCTCTTCATCTTTTTCACTCTTTGAAATATGGGCCCAGCGTCAAACCCAGACCTCTCCCACCTCTGTCTCTTGAGCACCGAGATTACAGACTTGGGCCACCACGCCTGGTAATCTCTTTTGTGTTCTTCCTGGGATCTTTCATAATAGCAGTGAACACACACGTATAACGTACGCTAATGCGTGCATGTAAGTCAGGTCGTGCAATGTTTATCTTTCTGCCTGGCTTGTTTCACTGACTACACTATTCTCCCCAGTTTCACACAACTCAAAACAGAAGAGCCCTCTCCCCTACTTTAGTGCTAAATAATATTCATTTTATATGCACACATACACACACACACACACACACACACACACACACACACACACACACACAATCAGTTTCTTTAGCCATTCATTAGTGGACACTAAGGTTATTTCTACAGCTTGGCTTCTGTGACTACATTTTGATAACTGTTTCAAAGCCCAGATAGGAAGGCTTTTGTCCACATGTCAGGCAAGGGTGCATGTTTAACCCACTCGTATCTCTGCCCTGCCTGAGCCTCTGTCCCAGGGTCTGATTTGCTGGGAAGGAACCTTCTCCATGTGTCTTCAGACTCTCAGCCTGAAGACTTCAGCACTCACAGTCATCTGTTTTCCAGCTTAGGGAGCAGAGCCTGGGTGTAGTGGTGAAGTGATCCTCCTGGGCAGAGTCCTCCGATGTTGGTAGGTGAAGGCCATGGCAGCTTTCAGCTCTAATAACAGCATTATGACATCATGCAACCCTCAGCATACCAGGAGTGAATGTCTATGCTGATTTTTTACTGGCTTTATAAATCATTCAGCTCTATCAGCTGGCATAAGACATTCTTCTATACATCCCTGCTATTTCTTCCCAAATGGCCATGGCAGGCCTGAGTCTACCACAGCATCTGAACCTCCGCATCCTGGTCGGTAGAATAGGATAATAATTTCTGCCTTAGGAAAGTTGCAAAGATTAAAAGAACACATATGAAATCATTTTATATAACTATCAAGAAATGATGCATTTTGGTTCTGATGAACAAGAACCTCCTGTCACCAAAAGAAGGAAGAACATGGAGCACTGGATGTCACTATTCACTGTCCCTGGAGACTTGAGCTTGGCCCCTTCACTTCCATAGCCTGCCCCCCCACAAACTCAATGTCAAGGGACCAATTAGCTCAGAATCATAACTGTGAGGAATTATAATTATAACTGTCAGAAACAAGACTTTCAGCAGTATAGTCTTGTCTGATAGTCTATGATCAAGGTCTGACCCACAGCTAGTAAGCAGTTACTAAAGTAAGGATGGGTTAGTGTGGGTACATGAATCCTAAAAAATACTTTAAAATCAAAGGTCCTGGGCTGGGAATAGTGGCTTGTACCTATAATCTTAGCACACTGGAGGCTGAGGCAGAGATATGACAGCAAGTTCAAGGCCAGCTTAGACTACATCATGAGTCAGAGGACAGACTGAGGTTCCCAGCAAGGCTTTATCTCTGACAGAAACAGAGACGGAGAGACAGATACAGAGGGAGACAGAGAGGGAGACTACCAGACATGTCGAACTTGTCGTCCACGGACCACATACATCCCAGGATAGATGTGCATAGGCTCAACACATTTGTAGAGGAAGCACTGTATTCCAGTGTCCAAAGGTTGTGCACCCTGTAGAGTTGTGGAATAACAATGCAACTGAGTCTCACCAAGCAATTAAAAAGAACAGACTATTATAACAGGCAGAGATGCCGCAGCAAGGCTAAGTCTCAGAAGCATTGTGTTAATTAAAAAAGAAAAAGTAAAGAAAAGAAAGCTGGGTGGGCTGGAAACATGGCTTAGCAGTCAAGAACACTCACTGCACTTGGACACGGGTTCTATTCCCAGCATCCACATGATAGCCCACAGCTGCCTATAACTCCAGTTCTAGGGGATTTGATGCCTTCTTTAGACCGATTTGGGCTCCTGCATGCATGTGGTACACATACATACACTGACACAAAAATACACAATTACATTTCTTTAAGCTAAACATAAAAGTCAACACATTGAGTCCATTTATAGTACATTCTGGAAAAGATAAAACTGTAGAAAGTAGAAGAGTGATTGACAGGAGGGTGCCAAGGAAATGGCTTCCTTCCAGTCATGTGGTAGTGTGCCTTTCCCCAGCCACTTGAAGGGACCTGCTTTGACTAAAGACATGTGAATGAAGGTGAAATGTGTCACTTCTGGGAAGATACTTTAAGAATTAGTATATGGGGCTAGGTGTGGCTTTAATGGCTTTAACCTCAGCACTTGGGAGGCAGAGGCAGGTGGGTCTCTTGAGTTCAAAGTCAGGCTAAACTACATAACAGGTATCATGAGACCACTTAAGAAATACAGGATTGCTTAATGTCAGAAGCACATTACAAAGCTGACTGGGTTTCAATGAAAACTCACAACAACAACAACAACAACAACAACAAAAGAATTCAAATTAAAAAGCCAGGCCTGGTAGCATAGGCCTGTAATCCTCTCTACTCAGGAGTCTGAGGCAGGAGGACCACTGTATAGCCAGTCTGGGCTGTACAGTGAATTCAAGGCTGGCTCAGGCAACTTAGTGGAACACTGTTTCAAAATTTAAAGAGTAAAAAAGATCTGGAGATACAGTTTAGTGGTTGTGTACTTGCCTAATATGAGCAAGGCCCTAGGTTCAGCCCCCGCACTAAACAGCACTGCAAAGGCAAACCAGAAAGCTGCACTTTACGGTCTGCAGAGCTTTGGGGGCTTTTAAACAAAAATTACCTCAGTTTGAAACTCACCAATACTGTTTATTAGCATTGGGGTACTGTGGGAGACCCGCTCCCACTTTTACCCCCAGATACTCTTGAGGAGGGAGAAGTGAGAAATATTTAAATAGAAATACAGAGGGAAGAGAGACAGATAGAAACACAAGATAGCTCAGGAGGGCTGGGAGGGCCAGGAGGGCCTGGATCCTTATCCACTGGCCCCTTCTGTCTCTTCTAAAGGGCCTTTTGAAGGAATGCCAAGGGGCAGGGCAAAAGGTCTCCCCTCGCTAGATCAAAGCACACTGCACATTTCAAGTGCAGACCCTTCCAAACACCTGGTAACCATGCATGTGGTCAATCCATCCCCTTATGCAGCCCTGCTGAGTAAAGCAAGCTCAGATTTTACTAGGAAACCTCTATGGGCTCCCACAGGTAACCTCCTCTTAATTTTTTAAAGAGCCCCTCAGGCCCCTCAGATAGACTGTGCCTACCTTAGGTTGTCGTCTTCAGTTAGACAAACCTTACCCGTCATGGAGAGATACTTTCCATCAAGTAAATTCTGTCTTAGATTGGAAGCAAGCAAGAAGAACGTTGCCCATCTCTGACTACCAACCTCTGACAGGAGGGGGTACAGAGCTTAACTCAACTCTGACTCGTGTCCCTACTAAGCTTGCAAGTAGTTTGAATAACCCAGCGATCCCTAGGCTGCCACACCCCCCAGTAAAGGAGTAGAGGATGACCAAGATAGAATGTTCTTTTTTTACATGGGTCTTAGCTGTACCAAGCCCTTTTTTAAAATCAATAAACTTAATGCAAACTGCATCAAACTTAAAGATTCCCTTAGCTTCATCAAACCCTCATTCATTAATATAAACATAATTCTAGTATGAACATTACATATTTATAACTAGCATGACTATTTACTATATGTAT
The DNA here is from genome assembly GCF_049852395.1 of Peromyscus maniculatus bairdii. Classification (NCBI taxonomy): domain Eukaryota; kingdom Metazoa; phylum Chordata; class Mammalia; order Rodentia; family Cricetidae; genus Peromyscus; species Peromyscus maniculatus. The sequence goes on from NC_134863.1 coordinate 25,107,427, forward strand.
TTACACTTCTTACAAACTTACATTCAAAAGCAAACTCTCTATGGAATTACCTTGTAAACTTTAGCAAACATCTAAAACAGATCTTTTAACAGAACTATTTACATTTTCTTCCAATAAGACAGAGTACATGAATTGAGAATCACCACAGTTAAAATTGCAGGTGAACTCAAAACTGCTTTATTTCTGAAGTTCACAATCAGTTTTGATAACATCCTTAAAGTTCCCCTGACAGTTGGAAACCAGAGCCTAATTTGTCAATCTAGAGCTGTGGTATCCAACTCCCTTGACCCTGGGATTTGGTGAGTGCTATATCTAGGGGGTTGTAACACTCTGGGCAATGCCACTCCCCCAAAGTCACCTTTCCCACTGGCCCTTCCAGACATTCTAGAACTGGCAGAAATGGGCACAGTGTGGATGATTGCCAGTCAGGGGCTATCCCTTCACCCAACTCATTGCAGCTCCCCTGAGTGCCACAATTCAAACAAACATTGCTAAAACTTCACTCGGTTACAGTAGAACTTTTGGTTCACTCTACGGAAAAGCTTCACCTCAGGGCAAGGGTAAAATTATCAAACTGAGCTGCCATAAAGCTCTTGGAAAAAATTCCTGTGCATCTTTTAGGCACTGTCTCAAGGGAGCCTGCATTGATTCACTGCTAGTCAAAACAAAAGCAGTATGGCTCTGAGGTCTGTTTCCTTTCAGCTTTTACTAAATAGTGACAAAACCTTTCTCCCAAACTCCTCAGCAGTCTGGGGGTCCCCTTAGTTTCCTGCTTTTCCCAGACTGCAGGATGGAACCTCAATATCAGGAACATTGGTTCAACTGCTTTCACTCCAGTTCCTATGGAGGAGCATTATTGGAGCTGACATGCCTCTGTTCCACACTCCTCACCAACCACTCAGGCAGCCATTGAGCTTCACTTTCATCTTGTGAAAAAAACACAAACATGTCCTTGGCCCCATATTAAAACAGGGTCAGAACCCCTCCATAATCCCGAGCAAGGATCTTTCCATTTCACCTGAGCGAAAGTCATTTGGGTGCCATCATGCCAAAATCTATCTGTGGCAGATTGCTCACAGACATCCACATTTAAAAAAATTCAGAATGAAAAGAGCATAATTCAATTCATTATGTGGTGATTGAGGGTAAATTTCCCCCTTCTTTATTTTTTGAAGTTGTATTTTGAGACTGCCATGAGCTCTTTCCACTATGCCTTGTCCTTGAGGATTATAAGCAATGCCTGTTTTATGCTCAATTTTCCACTGGGCACAAAATTGCTGAAATGCTTTACTACTGTATCCAGAACCATTATCAGTTTTAATAATTTTTGTACTTTCATATAGGAAAAACACTTCAGGCAATGTGTAATTACATGTTTTGTAGCTTCCCCAGATTGTGCACTTGCCATTAGAAATCCTGAATAAGTGTCTATTGTTACATGTACATATTTTAACTTGCCAAATTCTGCAATATGAGTGACATCCATTTGTTATAAATAATTAGGAAAAAGACCTCGAGGGTTAACTCCTAACTGAGGGACAGGAAAATATTTTGGACATATCCCACATTGTTTAACTATTTGTTGAGCAGTTTCCTTAGTAAGATTGAATTGCTTTCTTAGACTTTTGATATTTTGATAAAGAAAAGCATGTGACTGTTGAGCCAGTTCTCCTTGGGATAAGGCGATCATCCATGTTAACTTGTCAGCTGATGCATTACCCTCAGCTAGAGGACCAGGAAGATTGGAATGAGCTCTAATATGACCCACAAGGCATGGTAGCTTTCTTGTGAATAGTATCTTGGATTTGCCAAAGTAACATTCTGACTTGACTGTTGCTAGTCCCAATGCATGCAACAGTTTCTATGACTTGAAGCACTCTATAAATATATCTGTATATAAATTAATGAACCGTTTACAAAAAACTGAAAAACCATGTTCACTGCCTGCAATTCCACTATCTGTGCAGAAACTGGGTTTTTTTGTACTACATAAATTTTTCCATTGATAATGTTAGAAGAACCATCAATAAAAACTAGTGTAGCATCTCTCACAGGATTTTTCATCACAACCTTAGGAAATACAAATGAATGCATTTAGGCGAATTATAACAATTGATCAGCTGGGAACTGATTATCAATTTGACCCCAAAACCAAGAAAAGGCAATTGCCCAAGAATCACTATTTTTAAAAAGCCAATCAATTTGCTGTTTCATAAAAGGAATACTAATTACACTTGGTTCTTTACCAAAATAACATCTAGATTCAATTCTGCTTTTCTGTACTAAACAAGCTACAGCTTCATAATATAGATTTAATGCCTTAATTGGTGAAACAGGAAGATGTAACCATAAAAGAGGATTATTTTGCCATAGTACTGCTGTGGGAGTATGTCTAGTGGGTAAAATATATGCATGCCAAGGGAGATCATAATTAATGTAATGTACTTGGTGATATTGAATAGCATTCTCTACTTGTAAAAGAACCTTGAGTTAACTATCTTGGCGAATTAGGGTCACTATGTCCATTTCAAAGATCACTTAAAAGTTTCCAATCACTGTTAGGTAGTTTCAAATAAGGTCATAACCATTGAATGTCTCCTCACAACTTTTAAAAACCATTTAAAATTTTTAACCCATCCTTTTGTATTTCCAACTTTTCAGTCCCAGATACTGAAAAGATGGCTGTCTTTGCACTTTCTCTGGCACAAGAGTAAGACAGTGCTGAAGCTGTTTATAAGTGTCAAGCAAAATTTCCTCATCTTTATGGACAAGCAAAATATCATCCATGTAGTGAATGATATAAACCTGCTGAAATTGCTCTCTAACTTTTTGGATAAAGCCACAAATTTCTGACACAGTGTTTGGCTGTTAACCATTCCCTGGGACAAAACCTTGCAACGGAATCTTTTCATGGGCTAAATGCAAATCTTTGACAGTCTTGGGAAGCCAAGGGTTTGGTAAAAAAACAGTCCTTTAAATCTAAAATAATTTTATAAGTATTTTTTGGTGTAGCAGTAGGTATAGGCAATCCAAGGTGCAAAGCTCCCATTGGCTGTGTAGTATCATTAATTTTTCTTAAGTCCTGTAATAATCTCCATTTCCCTAACTTTTTTTTGATCAGGAAAATAGAATTCTAAGGAGAATTAGAAGGTTTAATATGACCACCATCCAACTGTTCCTGTACTAACTGCTGGACAGCTTGTATTTTTTCTTCTGTTGGGAGCCATTGATCTATCCACACAGGATGGTCAGCTTTCCAAGTTATAGGATCTGCATGGAGTACAGGCTGCTCAATGACCCTTCCTAAAAATATTCTGACCCATCCCTATTAGTTTTTTCTTTAGGGAGTAGAGATGACCTTTATTAACTTTTGGTCAGGAACTTCTTGTTTAGAGATGGCTGTACTGGCACTATGTAAATATACTCCCATATGGTTCATAACATCTTGACCCCACAAATTTACAGGCAAGTGAGGGACAATGAATGTATGGCCAAAAATTTCCTTCATGACCTTCCTCATCTTTATAGGAGAGTTCATTGCTGCTCTGCTCAGGACACTGAGTTTGACCAATCCCTTGCAACTGTGTAATAGTTTCCATTTTTGGCCACATAGAAGGCCATTGACTAGCAGTTATAATGGATAAATCTGCACCTGTATCTAAAAGACCCAAGAAACTTTTTCCTTTTATAACCAAGGTGAGTTCTGGTTGTTGTGGACCTATGGCTTGTAGCCAATAGGCATCTGACTGAATCCAGCTTCTCCCATCTTATCTCTTCTTACTGGATTTTTTGTTTGTATCCGAGGAAGTAAAATTAACTGTGCAAGTCCCTGACCAATCTTTATTACAGAAATTCCCTTGGGTGACTGAGTCATCACCTTCATTTCTTCCTCATAATCAGGATCAATTACAAAGATCCCCTGCATGCTGTTGCTGCTTCTTCCCAGTAATAACCCTACAGTGCCTGCTGGCAAAGGTCCATGAACACCCACAGGGAGGGCCTGCATCCTCATTTCAGGGGTCAAAACTGCATGGATGGAAGAGCTGAGATCTAATTCAGCATTGCCTAGGGTTGCTCTATAGATATATTTTGTCCAGGCCTGGGGCTTGCCTCTTCATCCATTTCCCTGAAATGGATTCTCCTGGGTATCCGTCCTTGATAGACATTTATTAGTCCAGTGTCTCCCTCTTTTGCATCTCAGGTATAACCCAGGTTCTCTATTTGCCCTTAGGCCATTTCTCCTGTCAGGACACCTCTTAATATGGTGTCCCATCTGTCCACACCCAAAGCAACTTTCTGGGGGTCTGGCAGCTCTCCCTTGTCTGGAATCAGGATGTCTTTGCTGGTACAGAACATTCTTGACTGTTTTTCCTTGTAATGCTGCAGACATGACTATCCTGTGATTGTACAATGGCCCTATATCTGAACAAAGTTGGATATAGTCAGAGATATTTCCTTTCTTTCTAAAAGGGTGTATTGCAGCCTGGCATGCTGCATTGGCATTCTCATAAGCGAGCTGTTTTACAAGCAAAGGTCCAGCTTCTGAATCTCCAATTAACCTGTCTGCTATTTGCACTAGTCTGGAAACAAAACCCTGAAACAATTTATCAGACCCCTGCCTTATCTTAGACAAATCCTCAGTCTGTCTTCCAGATGATAGAAACTTATTCCAGGCTCTTTGGGCAGCTGCATTAACCTGAGCATATACTGCCACATCAAAATTTAACTGTTGACCTGTCTCTCAATAAAGGCCTTCTCTAGCAAGCATATCAAAAGTCATTGGGAATCTGCTGGACTGGATTTATTGCAGCTGTGACCTGACACTGCTCCACAAATTCACTTTTCCCACAGCAAATAGTCTCCACCTGACAGACAGAGCATCTAACGAAAGGCTTTCTAACAATGCTGTTGTGAAAGGAGTGGTCAGGCTATATTGATTACATGCTGTTTTTAACCCCTTAAGCTGTTTAAAAGGAATTGGAACATGCACTCTCATGATATTACCCTGGCCATCCTGCTATTCTATGACAGGAAACATTTGGAAGCCTGATACTTCCTCTCCCCTGCTAGCCACCTCCCAAATGCTGGCTTGAAGAGGAGACACAGCATTAACAGAGAGGGTTTGCATTGCTCCAGGGGATTTTTGTGCTAGGGCAATTACAGGTGGCTTTTCCATTCTGATAGATGACACCCCCCCCCAAGATGAGTCTACTTCTGCCCCTGTGGAAGGAAGACGAGAACCCTTCTGAAAGGGAGAGACCTGAAGAGCCTCCATTACTGTCTTTTCAAGCCCTACAGTTCCTCCCTTGTCTCATCCCAAGACTTCTGTTCCTTAAACTCAGCTTCATGGCCAAGAGGAAACGGACCCCATTTGAGCAGTGTTGTAAAAATGTTCTCGAACACTGCTGACAGAATGGAGGGTTTTGTCTCTCTCACATCCACCTCAGGGAAAATTCTCCCCTGCTTCTCAGGGCTTAGATCCAAATTGTCCCAAATCCCCGCCCACAGGCCAAAAGCTTCCATGGGAATCTTATCTGGCCCGTATTCTTCACAATGTTTTTGCATTTTGACCCCAACTCTCCCCCAGGAGTCTGTGTTTAGAGTCTCATAGTCAGAAAACCAAGGACACAGTTCCTCTAAGAACTCCAAGAACCTCTGTACTTAACCCCTCTATTTTTTCAATCTTTCTCCAAGAGGATCTTCAAAGATGTGCTTACTGTTTTCATGCCCCATTTTAACACTGAGGAATTTCTGCTCTTACTCTAAACCTCTTCTTACCCAATATTTCTTTATTCTACCTTACTCTCAAGTTTTTTCTTTAATTTTTATAGATAGAAATTAACAGAGAGAGAGAGAGAGAGAGAGAGAGAGAGAGAGAGAGAGAGAGAAAGAGAGAGAGAGAGAGGCTGCAGACTCACTTTTCAGCTTCGGCATTCCACCCACCTAACTTGCACTCCCAAAAATAGAATACCCCTGCCTAATTTTTTCAACATAACCGCACATGCCCAAACTTCCCACGGGGCCTTTTCCCAAGCATACATCCTGACCTACTTTCTGCCTGTATGTGATCAAGCACATCCTGTGCGGTTGGGGCGACCAAGCTTGTTTACAGAAGTGAACACACATCTTATATGAACAAGAGCCTCCAGCATTCCAGGAAGTTACCCGTCCTTGGGCAAAAGTGGGAATTAGCCGGGCGATGGTGGCGCACGCCTTTAATCCCAGCACTCGGGAGGCAGAGCCAGGCGGATCTCTGTGAGTTCGAGGCCAGCCTGGTCTACAGAGCGAGATCCAGGACAGGCGCCAAAACTACACAGAGAAACCCTGTCTCGAAAAACAAAACCAAACAAACAAACAAATAAAAAAAAGTTAGGGCTCACAGGTCAGAGCATTTGTGTTTTAGAGCTCTGTTAAGCTCAATAATTTAAACTTAAAACATAACTTCAGCCCTCACACCCGGTGTGTCATGGAAGAGTTGATACTACCTAGTTCAGAGGTAAATTGAAGGATGAAGATGTCCTTCAGGGGCAGGAGGAACTTTGTGAGTTTGAGCCAGCCTGGTCTACATAGAGAAACAATGTCTCAAAAAAAAAAAAAAAAAAAAAAAAAACCACGAAAACAATAATTAAAGTGGATCTAAATGATAAAGGACAGAATGCATTTGACAAGACTCTGGGATGAAGCAAATGCTGGAAAAATGTGCATTGGGCTTCATAGTAGATGTGCTCAAAGTAGCTGTCTCTTAGAACAGTAAGGTCCAGGATGTGGATCCTTCTGATGTTCACTTCTGCTTAGGTCACAGCTGTGCAAACCCCGCATGTTGTGACTCTGATACAATGACCGTCCTCAGTAAAGTAGGAGTTTGCCCTGGATGATACACCACCCTTTCGTAATGTAATCCGCACAGAGCTCAGTCTATATTTAGCCTGGTGATAAGAAGGTTAACCAGGAAACAATGTCCTTCCTCTCTCTTCATGTGCTCATTTTCAGTGTAGAGTATCTTGTCTCTCACGCTGTGATTGGTCGGGTCGTATCTTTTCCTTGGCAGTTCCTTTCTAAGCCCTCAGGACCTCCTGTGGTCTTTGTAACCACCCCCACCCCACCCCCACACCCCTCCCACACACCCCATGAGCAGCTCTCACTCTTCCATAGATTCCGAGAAGCCATCTAGCCCTACATTTGCAATCCTGCCTGAGCAAGGGAGCTGAATCAGCCGAAGTTATCGTGAGGCAGAGGGCAAATGCATAAAACTGGCGAGGCGTTTTTTTCAAAAAGCAAACTTTGTGCTCAGTTTCAATGCTATCTTGTATAATTTCCCTTCTGTTTGTTTGGTTATGGAAGTGCCTGCATTTTGTGAATTGTTTCTGTCCCTGGGTTTTCCATGATGGGAAAAGAGAGCCAACTCCTACAAAGTGTCCTCTGAGTCATGGCTTGCGTACCCCTCCACACACAAAATAAACAAATAAATGTAACAAAGGAGAGATGTTTTACGTATATAGATGCTCTATAAGTATTTACTAAATGAAGACATTGTGGGATTCACACTGTGGGATAGCAATAGCAGCAGTGGGTCTTGGCTTCTGTGCACGTCACAGTTACGTTTTAAGTCTTAATTACTGGGCCTGAGAGATCCATGAAACAAAAATGCCTGCGATCTGCAAGTCTCCTGCCCAAGGACAGATAGCTCCTGAAATGCTGGGGGCTGTTGTTTATGGGAGACAACAAGCCACAAGCTTTTTATTCCCCTACACAAGTTTGTTTGACCCATCTACACCGGATGTGCTTGATCATATGTGGGCGGGAGGTACGTGGGCAGGAAGTACACTAGGATGTATGCTTGCCTCTGATTGGACCTCATGGGAAATGGGATGAATTATGGAGTTTGCCTTTTTAAGCCCTACAAACCATGACTCTGGGAAACCAGAGATGGACCTGGCCAGAGAGTCCATCAACCTGGCCAGTGTTTAATTAAAGCTTGCTTCAAATTTGACTTTAAACCGTGGTAGTGGTCTTATTCTCGACCAGTGGGATTACAATTCTACATACTGTCAGTCTTTTTTAAAATCACATTCCTGACAACCTTCTAAGGTGTCAAACAAGTAGCTAGTCACATTAGAAAGACAGGAAAACACTAGCAATGTAGATAGAGTGCTTGCCTAGGTTTAATTCCCAACACACACACACACACACACACACACACACACACACACACACACAAAATGCTGCATCAGTAATACTGATACAATAAAGGTTTGTTCATAACTGAAGCTTAACCTGATGGCTCCTTGGATGCAGCGTTCAGAGACAGCAGTGCATTAACAGTCTGTCCCTTTCACTCCTTTATTTGGAAGAGCAATGGGAAGTGGCATATGCCATGCCCCTGGATGAACACACGTGGCTGGCTTCTGCTTGCTAATATATTCTCAAGCATGGTATGGTGGTACATGCCTGTAGTCCTAGCCCTTGAGAAGCCAAGGCAGGAAGGTCCTGTGTTCAAGTTCAGCCCAGGCTCCGTGCCGAGATGTCTCAAAAGAATAAGACGAGACAGCAACAGTAACCAATTATTGTTAGATGTCCTGTGAATATGTCAGCAAGTTGATACTTCCGTGTCTTAGTCTATTAATAGAACAATGTGTTGTACGCCTCACAGCAATGTTCAGGGTCCAGGCCTTCCTGCCCCTATGGGCAACTTCCCCCTTGCTTGTGTGAACAAAGGGATGTGACAATCCAAAGGTAATAAAGCATGGTAGGAGTCGGTTGACTCATGGAAGCTAAAGCTGGGAAGTGACATATACATCACTCGGCCCCCACCCCGTTTTACCGATAAGGAAACTGGACATCAGAGAGGAGGGATGGTTTCCCAAGGTTATATAGCTGTGAGGGATTTTAAGAAGACCCAGGGTCTAAATATCCTGTGTATTACACTTCCCAGGGCATGTGTCATTTCTGAAAATATGTGCCAGAAGAGCATGAGAGTTTCAGAGTTCAGGAGGAAGGCTGACCAGCCAGCTCAGCATGGCTGAGAGATGAGGCCCAACTCTGTAAGGGAGGCAGAAGTCCCTCCTGATTCTTGAGAAAGCCCAGTTGGAGACTAGGCAAATGTCTGGATGAAATAGAAATGGTGTGGTGTGGTGTGGTGTGGTGTGGTGTGGTGTGGTGTGGAAAGCACAACCCTTGAAACCTGTGGTTAGTGCCAGCTTTGTCATACTTCATGTTACTTAAATCTCCATGACCCTGTTTTTTTGTTTTTGTTTTTGTTTTTTTGGCTATAAAAGCCTGCTGCGGAACCGGCTTCGCAGAGTTGATTGACACAATATACATCATGATATTCACCCCAGCACTGGAAAAACACTCTGGAAGATGGTTTGTGATCTCGATTGAAGCCAGTTGTTTAGTTCATTCTAGAAGGTACGGTGACCACTCACTCCTCTGCCAGTCTTGAAGATGCTTTTGAGCAGGGGTAGGCTCACACTTGAGGGTGAGGATCTGTCTCCATTAGGCCCATAGCCTAGTAGGTCAAGGATTGAGAAGCGATGCCCCAGGGGTTAGTCCGCAGCTGTCTGTTCTTGCAGGGTTCACAAACTAAGGTTTATTATTATGTTTTAAATAGATAAATAAATGGAGCCATGTTCTATAAGACATGAAAAAACAGTATAGAAACTAACTTTTCCTCTCTATAAGTGACATTAAATTGGGACACAGCCATGGCTTTGCTTGTGTGTGGTTTATGGTTCCTTTTGTACTCTACGCTAGCTAGCATCCTACACTTGTTACAGGCTGTATATGATGCTCTGATCACTTTGCCCTGCTACTTGACACACTATACATTGAGCAGTTATAACACATCATAAATGCCCTGTAATGGGTTTAACTATGACACTCCATTCTCTCTCTCTTTTTTTAAAGCTACCAATGTAGTACATCATGTCAAAACAAGAAGAAAAATAAATTTCAAATGTTTCACTTTTAAATCACAGGACAGATTATTTTGGTATGAGGAGAATATGTGGGGAGATGATGTTACTCTATAGCCCTGCCTGGCTTAGAATTTACCATTGTAAACCAGGCTGGCTTCGAACTCACAGAGCTCTGTTTGTCTCTGCCTCCCGCGTGCTGAGATTAAAGGTGTGCACCATCATACCTAGCTGAATTATTCCATTAAGCAAGGCAGCAAAGTATTGTGTGTTTGGGTGAGCTAGAAGAATAGATTGCATTAATTCTGACATATCACAATACTCAAAACTCACAAGAAAACAACTGTCAGGGGAAAAAAGAACAGTTGAAATAGACTACCTCATCACAGTAGAATTCCTTCAAGAATTTAAATAATGAGAGTAGGGCTATGATTAAAGCAAGTTTCCAAGATACTCGCTCTCAGCCCAGGAAGGAGGGCCATGTCGGGACATGTCAATTAAATTATACTTGATTGAAGCGGCCAGAAAAAATGTATGCAGAGGAAAGAGATTTGTTCAGAACTTGCCCATGATTGTTAGAAGGGAAATGGCTCCTGAAGGAGCTGGAGGCTTTAGGAACAGTGTCAGCAATAAATTTTAGCACAAGACAGTGATTTTGAAGAGTTTTCTTTGAGTCTAGACAAGTTGACAATAAACACAATTCATAATGACAAGGCAAAATAGCGCGTACATGCAGATTTTATGCTATGTCAAGGCACTTGATCAATTAACTTTTATGGTTCACAAGTGATGTGAAGGAGCTCTCTAAGTATCCTGTGTAGCCAAAAGTTAAACAGAACAGCAAATTTTCCTCCTCATATACACTTGTGTTTGTTGGATTTTATTAAGCTACAATTCCTACCGCTGTTTTTGGGCCTTGCTGAAAATGCGAAGAATTAGTTTTCATTCCTGTTTCCAAGTCCATTTGTGTGCTCACTGGGGAGTTGAGCCCAGGAGGCTGCCTCTAAGAAGCAACTGCCTCAAGACGGTCTTCTCTGAAATTAGCTTTTTTCTCTCTATCTTTCCTTCCTTCCTTCCTTCCTTCCTTCCTTCCTTCCTTCCTTCCTTCCTTCCTTCCTTCCTTCCTTCCTTCTCTCTCTCTCTCTCTCTCTCTCTTTCTTTCTTTCTTTCTTTCTTTCTTTCTTTCTTTCTCTCTTTCCTTCCTTCCTTCCTTCCTCCCTCCCTCCCTCCCTCCCTTCCTTCCTTCCTTCCTTCCTTCCTTCCTTCCTTCCTTCCTTCCTTCCTACCTCTCCCCCTCCTTCCTTTCCTCTCCTCCCATTCCTCTTCTTCTATGTCTTTATTGAGATATAATTCTAACTCAGTCACTGAGGCTCACTGCATTGCCACGATCGATTTAGACCACGTGCATCATTCCAATAAGAAGCCTGTGCTTCTGATCTACCTCCTCCCACCCTAGGCACCTGCTGGCCTGTTTTAACGCTAAACCTTTGTCTATTCTGGACATTTATCATAAATAAAATACTACTGTAGGTGTTGTGAGATAGCCACCAGAGGAGACCACTTGGGAGTTTAAGCCAATAGAAAGTCTTTATTAGCCAGCCAGTGACTATGATGGGTGTTCAGGATCCTGGTGTAGCATTAAGCCTTTCTCGGGGTGAACTTTTAAGCACAGTGATCCATATTTTGGGTTGACATACTTCAGTTAACAAGAATAGTTAGCCAGAAGCAGAACTACAGAAGCTAAAAAGCAAGGTTAGTACATTTAGAGACTTTCCTGGAACTATGGACTTTGATGGATGAGGTCTTTGTTTTCGTTTTGGCAGGTAGTGCTGTCTACATGCTGTCTACAGTCTGAATGGCACTTCCATCATGGGGTCAGTTGTGCTAAAGTCCGGGGACCTACTAAGGTCTGGGGCCCTGTTGTCTGACCTTTCTCCATTAGCTGTTATTTTCAAGTTTATTAGTGTCGTGTTCTGTTTCTTTTCTGTGGCTATGATGAAAGAGTCTGACCAAACCAGGCATGATGGGCACATACCTTTAATCCCAGTGCTTGAGGTAGTGAGTTCCAGGACAGCTAGTGCTGTACAATGAGACCTTATCTCAAAACTAAACAGAAATAAAATCAACTCATTCCAACCAAAAGTAGCTTAGGGGAGGAAAATATTTGTTTGATGTACATTTCTAAGTTACAGTCTGTCATCGAGGGATGCCAGGGCAGGAACTCACATAGTCTTGGTCTAGAAGCCACGGAGGACTACTGTTTCCTAGCTCCCTTGAAGGTTCATGCTTAACTGGCTTTCTTTCCCTAAAAGATTTTACCTTCAGTTACACATGTGTGTGTGCGGATATGTGCTTCCTGTGAACTGCCTGATGTGGATGCTAGGAACTGAACCTGGGTCCTCTGGAAGAGCAGCCAGTGCTCTTAGCCACTGAGTCATTGCTCTGGCCCTTAGCTAGCTTTCTTATATGACCCAGGACCATCTTCCTAGGGATAGCACTTCCCACCGTGGGCTCTGCCCTTCCTCCTGCATCAAATAATTATCAAGATAGCCCCCCCCCACACACACACACACCATAGACATCGCCACAGGCCAATCCGAGCTGGGCAATTCCTCAGTCTAGGCTTTCCTCTCAGATGACCCGACTGTATCAAGTTGGCAATGAACATTCGTCATGGTTATCAGTATCCCATTCCTTTTCATGGACCAATAATAACCTTCATAGGGATAAACCGTGCTTTGTTTATTAGCTAATTGGTGGACATTCAGGGTTTGGTTTCTGTGGTAGGTGAGGACTGAGGCATTGGGCTGATCTGCATTTGTGCTATCATGAGTGATGCCTCCATGAGTATTCATGCGTGAGTTTCTGAGTGGACATACTTTCATTTCCTCCAGTATCTAACTAGAAATGGAGCTGCAGGGTCCAAGAGCAATTCTCCATCTGCTTCTGCCTTTCTGGGGAGCAGCCATCTTGATTCCTAGGTTTGGCTGCACATGCTCCCTTCTCATTGGCTGTGAGTGAGAGTTCTCATTCTTCCGCGCTTACCAACAGAGGGCAAGGCTCTGCTTGTTGGTAGGCAGTCCAGTGACGGCAAAGCGGGATTCAGCTTGCATTTAATTCCCTGGGAAGGAATGTTGTTGAGAAAGTACCCTGCTTACTTCCCCATACTCAGACCACATGGCGACCCAGCCCTGTAGAGCATCAGGGCATCTCCACTGAAAATGTAAGTCAGCGTAGAGGAGGGGATCAGGAAGTGTACCCATTGGTAATTAGCTTTGTGGTCCATAAACCCAAACACGGAGCTGTTCTCTCAAAAGATACTATTGAGGCCGGGCGGTGGTGGTGCACGCCTTTAATCCCAGCACTCGGGAGGCAGAGGCAGGCGGATCTCTGTGAGTTCGAGGCCAGCCTGGACTACAGAGTGAGATCCAGGAAAGGCGCAAAGCTACACAGAGAAACCCTGTCTCGAAAAACAAAAAACAAACAAACAAAAAGATGCTATTGAAGTAAAGCATAAATCCAATTAATCTTATCAATAAAAACCAGGAGTCAGATATCGGGGTGAAAAACGTGAAAGATCAGAGAGGCAGGAGAGCAGCCACCAGTGACCTCCTACTTCCTTCACTCCTCTGACCCAAAGAGCTGAGATCCTGATTGTCCCCCTCCCTTTACTCACAGTGCTGGACAGCACCCCCAAGACGGTGTGTTTCCGTGAGAAGGCCCCTCAGTGCTGGATCCTAACAGCTCCCTTGGGAGAGGGGGTAAGAAGACACAGTGTCAACAACATGGACACAGACTCTGGGAGTCAGCTGAAGGCAAACAGCAGACTCGTTTATTCAATAACGGGGAAGGCCTTATACACCCTCCTCCCAGCACCCAGGCTGTGTCCCAATCTGATGACATTGCATGGCCATCCCTCACTGGCTGGGCACGATCAAGAACTCTGACAGTGACCAGGAACTCTGACAGTGATCAGGAACTCTGACAGCGCCTGTTGCTAGGCCCCCAGGCAGACTCCAAGTTGGCTCATAAGGAATATGTTATGTGCATGCCTTGGCAACTGGTTTGAGCCAATTTCCTCGACCCTATGGGCTTGTCCTACTACACGTCTCACCTTATCACTTCCTGTTTCCTCTCTGTATAGACCTCCAGGCCTCTATGGTTAACTAGTGGCTGGCTCTGCCCTCTGACTTCAAGCAAGCTTTATTTGTCAGAACACAAACAGAATATCACACAGCATTGAAGGGGAGGAGTTTTTTTTTTCCCAAGGGACAGCAAACATTTACAGGGAGGTTTATTGAGGGCATCTTGACTTGGTAGGCGCGAGAACGCAACCCATGCTGGGTAGAAGCCCCACCTCCCCCCTCTTCATAGATCTCCTTCCTTTGGTTCCCCAGACACTAAAAGGGAGCATCCATGGGTTTGGATGGGAAGTGAACTTTGCAACCGGCATTAGGACAAAGGAGAGCTCTGACTGAGACACCAGTGGAGGAAACAGAGCCAGAGAAGGGCTGCCTCAAGGGAGGAGCCTTGCTTGAGAGTCAGGCTCAGCTTCAGAGCAGGAGGTCGGGGGTGGGGGTGGGGGGGTGTCTTCAGGTCCTAACCTGCCTGGCAGCTGATGACCAGGACATAACATTAAAGGCCAAAAATAAAAAAGCAAAATGCCCCATTCTCTAGCACACAGATCTTGACCACTTGGTCCAACCTAGTGGCTTGTGATGTCCTGGAGTAGTGGGTCTCAACCTTCCTGATGCGGCATGAAATTATTTTTGTTGTTACTTCTTAACTATAATTTTGCTACTGTTGTGAATAGTAATGTAAATGTCTGTGTTTTCCAGCGGTCTTAGGTGAACCCTGTGAAAAAAAGATCATTCGACCAAAGGGGTCAGGACCCACAAGTTGAGAACCACTGCCTTTCACAATTAGAGCCTGACTCCTAATGTCCCCTGGTTCCTCACCCCAAAAGGTCAGTGTCAGAAAGGGAAGATATGCGGCCTAACTGGATAGTGAGTTGGTCTCCTCTTAACCATTCAGTTAGATCCCTATGCAGCAGACAAGGCCCAGTAACTGCCTTAACTGCTGTACCAGGACCCATTTCCCCTAGGGGGGGTTCTGAGACTTCACCGGCTGTGTTTCTGTCCACAGTGTCCACCCTCCATTAAAATTTTGACATTAGGGGCGTGGCTCAGTGGTTAAGTGGCCTACAACCACTGGTAACTCCAGTTCCAGGCACCTGACACCCTTTTCTGAACTCCTGGGGCACCAGGCACACATGTGATGTGCATCCATCTATACATGCAGGCAAAATACCCATGCACATAAATAAAATAAATAATTCTAAAAGAAATGTTTATACCAGTTCTCATCTGGCAAATACTTTATGCTACCCCCACCCTCCAGCCTCGGCGTCCTCGTTTCCTGGCACAACACACGATGGTACTGAGACTAGAATATTTGAACCCCCGCAAAAGCTGGTCAGTTGTGTGAGGTGTATTGCCTGTGCCCGCTCTGCAGACAGCATGCTTAATGACCGCTGTGAAGTGTCGCACGGTGGTGTTTTCCTGACTAGGGGCAGACATACTATCGCAGGAACGCTGCCTTTTGTTCCTTGCTGTGTCCCCCAAGCCCAAGACTGTCTCCCACCCTTAGGTGCTGGAAGGATTTTGTAAGGGGAGAAAGAGTCTAAACCCAGCCCTGGCTGGTGTGAAAATTTTTGCCCTGGAATTACTGGGCCAAGGAATATATTCTGTTTTTTGTTTGTTTGTTTGTGTGTGTGTGTGTGTGTGTGTGTGTGTGTGTATGTATGTGTATGTATGTGTGTATGTGGGGTCGTGGTGATGGGGGTGGATAATGTGTGTGTGTGTGTGTGTGTGTGTGTGTGGTAGGTGGTAATGGGGGGTGGATAATTGTGTGTGTGTGTGTGTGTGTGTGTGTGTGTGTGTGTGTGTGTGTGTGTGTTGGAGTGTGCATGTACATGTATAGCACATGTGTGGAGGTCAGAGGACAACCTCAGGTGTTGAGACTCAAGTACCTCCCCTTCTTTGTTTGAGACAGGGTCTCCCATTGACCTGGAACAACTTTATCAAGTAGGTAGGCTAGCTGGCCAGCAAGCTTCTAAGAATCACTTTTCAGTTGTGCACAGTACCCATCTCCTTGCTCAGCTGTGTGTAACAAACACGCTGAGTTGCTGGCGTGGGGTGGGGTGGGAAGGTGGACCCTGCAGCGTCTCCATCCAAGAGACCCGACCACCCAACCCCCACCTTTCTGTGTGTCCTTCTGTTTGTCCTTTCTTCCTTTCCTCACAAAATTGCTTTAGTTTTATTTGTCAAAGTTTTGTCCCTTCTTTTAAAAAATGTTTTTACTATATTTTATCTATCTATCTATCTGTGTGTGTGTGTGTGTGTGTGTGTGTGTGTGTGTGTGTGTACCCGTGTGGATGTGTGCATGCTCTGGTGCGTGTGTGTAGAGGTCAGAGAACACCTGTGGGAGTCCATTCTCTTCCACTCTGTGGACCTGGGGATCGAACTTATGCAGTCAGGTTTTGCAGCAGTCACCTTTCCTGCTGAGCCACCTTGCCAGCCCCAACAGTTAGCTCAAATCACCCACAAAGAAAGAGGTTCCCAAGAAAGTTAAATCGAAGACGTCCATTTGGAAGAGACTTTTCATAGATGACTTGGAATAACAATCTAAGAAGTCTAGTTAAGGATTAGTGGAGTGCTGGAGAGATGGCTCAGTGGTTAACAGCACTGGCTGCTCTTCCAGAGGTCCTGGGTTCAATTCCCAGCACCCACGTGGCAGCTCACAGCCATCTATAACTAGCCCCATGGGATCCAATGCCTTCTTCCTGTGTGCAAATATACATTCAGAAAAAATACCCATGTACATTAAAAAAAAGATGAGTGGGACAGTTGTCCTTTGAGTTCAAGCTTTGAGTGTCTTTTTATGTCTCATTTTGTCATCCCAGGACACACGGCTGCAGGTAGTCGTGAGCTGGGTCGTAAGCATGGAAACGCGTGGGAGAGGACAGTCAAGTTCAGCTCAGCCCTTGGGCAGCTGCCTCTTTTACTGGTGTGAGGGGACATTTTTCTCTGGTGGTTTCCCTGTGGGATAGAGGGCCTCATCCCTGCCGCCCTCCCTACAAAGTGCCCTGGATCAGAGCTTCCCAACTTCAGGAAACTGTATTCTACCATCGGGATTCTTTATTTGGTTTTAGTTTTGTTTTAATTTTTATTCTACGTGCATTGGTGTTTCACCTGCATGCATATCCGATCACTTGGAACTGGATTACAGACAGTTGTGAGCTGCCATGTGGGTGCCGGGAATTGAACCCAGGACCTCTGGAAGAGCAGCCAGTGCTCTTAACCCCTGAGCCATCTCTCCAGCCCCTGGTTTTAATTTTTTTGAGACAGGGTCTTACTGCATGGCCCTGACTGGTCTTGAACTCATAGAAATTCCCCTGCCTCTGCCTCTGGAGTGCTGAGACTAATGGCATGTACCACCATATTTGGTTAACCTCAGGGTTCTTGACAAACTATGAATCATCTCTACACTCTGTTACATAATATTTTCCTTGAAATTCATTTGCAGTTTTAAAGAGCTAACTGAATTTTCTTATGATTTTTAACATAAATTACTTCGTGGGTATGCATGTATGAATGGATGGATATATGCATGTGTGCATGCATATCACAGCACATGTATGGAAGTCAGAGGACAACTTGCAGGAATCAGCTCTTTTCTTCTACCAAACTCAGATCACCAAGCTTGGCCGCAAGCTCCTTTGCTGGCTGAGCCATCTTGCTGGTCCCGTGAACTACTTTTAAAGTTTACATCACAACCACACATAGAAAAGAACTACTTTTCTCGTCCATAAATAGAAAGTGATTATAAAATAAAAATAATAAAAATAAAGTATTGAGTCTAGTCTTTTGACAGCCAAAGGCCCTGCCTGAGGCCAGATCTCTTATGAAGGGAACCACATCTGCATTCAAGATATACTTGTGTAGTCAGAAAAACTAAAATGAATTCAGAGGCATAGCTTCACACACAGACACATACACATATATACACATGACACAGACACACACGCACAAAGACACACACTCATGACACAGACATACTTACAGACACACGCACAAAGACACACATACACACTCATGACACATACACACACACATACACACTCACAGACACATGCACACACGCACACACGCACACGCACACTCTGAATCTATGTGACCCACTGCGGTGTGTACAGAGACACCTGAAAGTCACTGGGCGGGCAGTGCCGTGTGCCTCAGCTCTGGCTGGCACACAGACCAATCCTACTTTTCCAGGGTGGCTGGACTGGGCAAAGTGGACAGGAACAAACCAGAATGCCTATGAACCCTAAAAAGTACAAACGGCCTTCCATTTGTGATTTATCAACTTTCCTCCAGGGCCAGGCTGCACCCCAGCACAGGTTTTCATCCCTAGAACCACTCACTTCCTAAACTCCCCTCTCCCCTCACCTCTCCATACTCCCCTCTCCCCTCTGGCAGACAGCTTTTTTTTTTTTTTTTTTTTTTTTTTTAATATCTCAGTCAAGCTTCTCATAATTCCAGTTGGCAAGTGGAAGAGGAAGTAGTGAAAAACCAAACAGCTTCCTGGGGGAAGCCCCTTTACGGAACTTCTAGAAAGTTCCATTCTAGAAGATAGATAATAAGATGTAATTAAGTAGGGCATTGAGTCATTCACGGCGTGATAACAGTTTTTAAGAGCTGACTGACTCAGTAGGGTGCATAGATAAAATATATAGGCCAAACCCCTGCCCCCCTGGAAGGCCGAGGAACTGGGACACACAGCCAGGGGACAAGCCCCATCTGTTGACAGGTGCAGTAGATCACACCTATAAGACACACAAGTTTGGGGCCAGCCTAGGCTGAAGAATGGGTTCCAGGCTAACCTGGGCTACAGAGTAAGCTCCTGTCTCAACAAAGCAAAGCAAAGGGAAACAAAAACCCCACAGACTGGTGTCTGAGTCTCCCTCTAGACCTGTTAATCCCATGTGAGCAGACAAAAGCCACCATGAGCAAACTTAACGGGTCTTGCTGCTCCACAAGCCATATGTGGTGTCCATGCTTCCTTCCAGCATGTTCTGTCCATGCGCTGCTCTAGTACAACAGCACTGGCCACCCCTCCCACTAAGGGAAGGCTATTTCCTGGCAAAGAAAGGCTGTTTTTTTGTTTTTTTTTTTTAATAAGGGTTGAGGTCGAGGGTTTAGCGCAGTGTGGAGTATTTGCAGAACAAGGGCAAGGCTCTGGGTTCAAGCCTCAGCGCAGGAGGGGGAGGGGCGAATGCAGGGCTATTTTATACCATTTCTTGAATTCTCTTGAATCTGCTGTTGCGTGGGTTTTCATCAAAAGAATGTGAGCCGCCGAGTTGTGTCTCCTACCCTGGGTGGAGTCGGTTCGAAGATCATTAGGTTATCATCTAGCAGGAGGCGTGCCGGCAAAACAGTAAGAACAAACCCTTGTCCTCACCCTTGAAAGTTCATCCATGGACAAGCAAGATGGCCCAGGGTGGGCAAAGGGGCTTGTGGCCAAGGCTGTCAACCTGAGTTTGATCCCTGGGACCCACACGGCGAAAGGAGAGAACCGGTTCTCCAAAGTTGTCCTCTAGGTGTGTCCCCTCCCCCTGCCACCGCCACCAGTAAATGCAATTTTAAAAAGCTAGTCCATCTAAATGGGGCCGGGCCTGTGGTCCCAGCAATCCAGAGACAGAGGTGGGATCCTTGGGAGTTTGAAGTCAATGGGTCGACATAGAAAGTTCCAGGCCAGTGAGGGTTGCATTGTAAAACACACAAACACATACACACACACACACACACACACACACACACACACACACACACGGGCACAGGCACACATAATAACAAGTAACAATGGAGTCATATTTTATTCTTCTTTTAGCATTTGCATGCCTTTAAAATTTGTGGCTCCTCGGCTTGGCCGGTCGGTGGTGGCACACGCCTTTAATCCCAGCACTCGGGAGGCAGAGGCAGGCGGATCTCTGTGAGTTCGAGGCCAGCCTGGGCTACCAAGTGAGTCCCAGGAAAGGTACAAAGCTACACAGAGAAACCCTGTCTCAAAAATAAATAAATAAATAAATAAATAAATAAATAAATAAATAAATAAATAAATAAATATAAAAATAAAATAAAATAAAAACAAAAAAAATTTGTGAAAAGTTGGCTATTTCTCCCACCTGTTCACTCACTGACTGCATTTTCTCTTTTGTGAATTATTTGAGGGTAACAACCCCCTTTTGGAGAACATCACCCAAACGCCCAGGGAGCCCCAGCCTCTGCTCCTGGCCTTGCTCGCTTTGCATTCCTGCTCCCTGCACCCAGAACAAAGCCCACAGCATTCATCCACCCATTCTTTCATTTTCATAAATATTTACTGAGCGAATCCTGCCTGCCAGCTGTTCTGAGGGATGGAGATGGGGTGGGGGGTGAACAGGGCAGGAGCCACAGTCAACTAAACCAATAGAGAGAAAAGGCTACTGGATAGAGTCCACCGGGTGCAGCTAATCCTTTAGATAAGGCGGCATAGAAGACCTCTGCCATCCTCGAGCTGAGATACCAGTGACTCCTTAGACTGCAGAAGGCTGAAGTCCACCCAGCTCGCCCTGCAGGATCAGACCCAACCTGCCTCTGACATCACCTCTCCCGGTCCCCTAAACCTCCACAGGCCTCCTCAAACCCAGCAGCTCTGCTCTAGACTCCTGACCTTTGTACTGGCTGTTGCATCAGCCTGGAATGTTCTTCTGTTTCTCCTAAGGCCTCTTGAGTAGCAGGTCTAGCCTGCTATCAGTTCCTGTAAGAAGATCCCGCCGACCTTTCCACATAAGACAGCACTCCCGTCCCACACACCACTACCCCGTTGTGTGTCTTATTTCCTTCACAGCACGTAGCACTTGGAAATTCCTTCATTTCATTGCTTGTGTACTGCTGGTCCCCTCCCCTCCAGGGAGGCGGAGGTCTTGTTTATCGCTTAGTCTTGTACAGAGATGCTTTCAGTACCTGCTGGGAGCCAGGCATGTGGTGCGTGCCGCAATCCGAGCACTTGAGAGGTAGGGAAACAAGAGAAAGGTGAATGCATGGCCAGCTGCAGTAAATAGTAAATCCAAGGCCAGCCTGGGCTACATGAGGCCCTGTCTCCAAAAATGAAACAAGGGGCTGGAGAGATAGCTGTCTGTAAAGTGTTTGCCCTGTAAACATAAGGACCTGCTGCATGCACACACACACACATACATATACACATACACATATATACACACATACACATACCAACATACACATATATACACACATACACACACAACATACACACACACATACACACACACCATACACACACACACCAACATACATCATATACACACATACATATACACATATACACATATATACACACATACACATACCAACATACACACACACATACACACACATACAACATACACACACACACCAACATACATCATATACACACATACATACACACACATACATATACACATACACACACATACATACACACACATATACACACATACACACATAAAACCATCTCTTTTTCCTGTCTGGGTTCTAATTATGTGAGAAGACAAAAAGCACGGCAGAATGGCAGAGTAAGATATCATTTTTATTTAGTTGCTTCTTTTGAGCCCAGTGTGGTGGTGCACACCTATAGTCCCAGCAATCAGGAGACTGAGACAGGGGGATCATCAGCAGTTCAAGGCCAGCCTGGGCTACATAATGAAGACAAGACAACACAGCGAAAATAAGTAAACACAAACAGAGAAGTAGAGGGTCGGGGAACGGCTGAGTGGGTGAAGCATTTGCCCTGAACCCACGTACGAGCCAGTAGGCGCCGTGAACACCTACAATCCCAGCACTGGGGAGAGACGGGGACTGATCCCCCCCCACACACACCCTGGCAATCTGCCTAGCTAGACTAACCAGAATTGGCAAACTCTGGGCCCAGTGAGAGACTGACTCAGGAAATAAAACAAAGAATGATCAATGTAGACATCTACTGTTAACTTTATTCCTGTGCGTGAGCTCACAAGCAACACAACCCACATTCACACACATACACACATTCACACACACCCACATTCACACACACACACACACACACACACACATATACACACACATACACACACACATACATACATACACACCCACATTCACACACACCCACACTCACACACACACACTTTCACACACACATTCTCACACACCCACCCACACACACACATACACACACACATTCTCACACACCCACATACACACACACACACACACACACACACACACACACACACACACGCCTCTTCTTCCCCTCTTTCTTTTCTTCTTTTGATACGAAGTCTCACTGTGCAGGCCAGGCTGGCCCCCAGCGCCTAGCCCTTGGCTGGACTTCCCCATACTGAATTTTTACCGTCCTAGAACCGCAGTCCAGAACCCAGGGTCTGTCCCCACGGGGAAATGCGGGATCTGAGGTGAGTTTGCCCTTCTGAAACCACTTAGGGTAAAGTTAATAAAGAAATGCAGGAATCTGGGAGCCTAGTAGGAAGTGAGCCTCCTCCACATGGAAGAAGCAGCAACAGAAAGAATATTCCCCCCAGTGAGGGGTTCCGTAACTGTGGGATGTTGAAGTCTGGACTGTGTCCAGCTAGAAGGGGGCAGAAGACAAAGTGATCGCCAGTTCCCACTTTCAGGGCTTCATGGATTCCTCTGCTTTTCTTTTCGCAGGAGGGGGGTTGATTTTCATGACAGGGTCTCATTATCATAGCCCTGGCTGTCCTGGATCTCCCTCTGTAGCCCAGGCTGGCCTCGAACTCACAGAGATCCACCTGCCTCTGCCTCCCGAGTGCTGAGATTAAAGGCGTGCACCACCATGCCCAGCCTGCCCGATTGTCTTGTCTGTGTTTTTCCAAATAAAGTGAGGGAAGAGCCAGGGGACGGGTACTTGGCAGTCCTCCATCCTACCTGGTCATATTCTTTGTTCAGTGGCCGCAGAAATGAAAGAGAGGGTTATAGTAAACATTCCCACTGAGCAATATGGCGGCGGCATCAGACTCTGGCGCGGGAGTGTTGCAGGCTCCACTCCTTGGTAGCTTTTTGTTAACTATTTTTTTTAAGATTTATTGTTTTATTTGATGTGTATGAGTGTTTGCCTGTGTGTGTGTGTGTGTGTGTGTGTGTGTGTGTGTGTGTGTGTGTGTGTATGTATCACATGTGTGCTCTTTTTTAAAACTTATCTTCAATTTTTATTTTTTATTTTTAGGTGTGTGTTTTGTGTACATGTTGTGTATGTGTGTGGTATATAGGTATATATACCACAAATAGGTATGTTACATGCATGTGAGTTTGTGGGCACATGTGCCCCTGTGGGCACAGGCAGAGGCCAAATGTTGGGAGGAGAATGTTGAGTCTCTTCCTCTATTGCCCTCTGCCATGGTCCCTTGAGGCAGAGTCTCACTGAACCAGAAGCTTACGTTCTGGCTAGCCTGGCTGGTGGGCTACAAGCTCTTGTCTCTGCCCTCCAAAGCTGGGGTTACAGGCATGTGTGGCCATGCCCAGATTTTTACATGCATGTTGGAAATTTGAACTCAGATTCTCGTGCTTGCTATATAGTGAGACCCAATCTGATACAGACAGGGGTGGGGGTGGGGAGACATTAATGAGCTCTTGGGACTCCAAAACAAGAAGACAACAATTTTTGTTTGTTTGTTTTTGTATTTGTTTTTCGAGACAGGGTTTCTCTGTGTAGCTTTGTGCTTTTCCTGGAACTCACTCGGTAGCCCAGGCTGGCCTTGAACTCACAGAAATCCACCTGGCTCTGCCTCCCACCACCCAGCAATAATTAATTTAAAATAGGAAAATTTGGACTTGGATGTAGCTCAGTTGGTAGAGCCCTTGGCTAGCACACGTGAAACCCTGGGTTCAGTCCCAGACGCTGGATTAAACTAGACATGACGGCATGGTGATACACGCCTGTGGCCCCAGCACTTGGGAGATAGAGATAGGAAAATCAAAAGTTTAAGCCACATAGAGAATTCTAGACCAGCCTGTCTGGTGTGTGTGTGTGTGTGTGTGTGTGTGTGTGTGTGTGTGTGTGTGTGTGTGTTAAGTAAATAAAAATAGACAAATTATTGGAACAGATAGCTTAGAGAGGGAGAAGTAAATGCCTAATAAGCACATGGAAAAATGTTCAATATCCTTTATCACCCGGAGATACAAACTAAAACCAGAAAGGCTACCTACCAGTTAGAACATCTAGTACAGAAACCGACAGTATCAAGTGTTGGCAAGGACGGAGACCAACTGTAGTCCTCATATACTGCCAGTGGAAGTGTGAAATGGTACAAGTTAGAGCATCCTATTTATTAAAAATGAAAACAAGAAAACCCAGCCTAGAAACTACTCCAACAAGAAGAAAGGAGTTTATTTTGAAGACTGTGGCTTAGGGCTTTTTCTCATTAAAAAATAAAATAAAATAAAATAAACCATAGTGAATTCATAGCCTAGAATCCTCTACAGAATGTGGAACTATTGACAGACACTATATAAATGATTCTCAAAAGGAGTGTGCTGAAAGGCCAAAAGGAAAAAAATACATACAGCACGTGGGTAGGATACCATTTACGGAAAACTCTAGAAAATGCAAGTGACAGAAATGGGTCAGTGGCCTGGGGTTGGGGTGGAGGGGGGAACCAGAGTCTCTTGGTTGTATATCTGCAGAATTCATATGTCTACCCAGTGATCAAAACTCCCTTGTACAAATGAACTGGACAGAATCTAATGTTATAAATCAGATCCCAATAAAGTTCATCTGTAAAAAAGAGATAAAATTAAAAAAGAAAGGAGACAGCCGGGCAGTGGTGGTGTATGTCTTAAATCCCAGCACTCAGGAGATAGAGGCAGGTGGATCTCTATGAGTTTGAGGCCAGCCTGGTCTGCAGAGTGAGTTCCAGGGCAGCCAGGGCTACACAGAGGCACCCTGTCTTTAAAAAAACAAACAAACAAACAAACAAACAAACAAACCAAACAAACAGAAAAGAAAAGAAAAGGAAAGGAAGGAAGGAAGGAAGGAAAAAAGGAAGGAAGGAAAGAAGGAAGAAAAAAGAAAAGAAAGAAGGAGAACATGGAAAAAGGATGAAAAGGTGTTTTTTAACTCTGGTGCCATTCAAGCTGAGGATAACGGGCACAACATGGTGAGCCTTGGGTATCGGTGGCTATCAGGGTCTGATGCGCACTTGTTGAGAGTTCCAGGTCTTGTGTCCATGAACTGAACAGGAACACTCAGTCGCAGCAGACACCGAGTGACGTGAGATGGGTTAGCCACTCAGCCACACTGCTGTGCAAAGCATAGGGTCCTGTGTAACATAGGCAGGCAGGCTAGGTCATTGGATAGTGCAGGGTTTCTCGAACATGCTCTGTCTGAT
The DNA here is from genome assembly GCF_049852395.1 of Peromyscus maniculatus bairdii. Taxonomy (NCBI): domain Eukaryota; kingdom Metazoa; phylum Chordata; class Mammalia; order Rodentia; family Cricetidae; genus Peromyscus; species Peromyscus maniculatus. The sequence continues at coordinate 25,132,846 of NC_134863.1, forward strand.
ACGTGTAGTTCTACATGCAACTTCATACGTCCCATGTCTGATTAGCATTTGAATCTCCACGCAGGGGTGTGCTTTTTGGTATTGTTAACATGCTTTAGGCCCCCTTTAGACACTCTGGTGTGCTCTGTGCCTGAGCCAGTGGCCCCAGAATTTCTAGACAGCCCTGCTGGAGATGGAAGGGGTACGGGGGTGACTCCAGACTTCCTCTCCAACAGATGGCTTTTTCATGTCAATTTTGTAAGGCCTCCTGGACCTCACTCCCAACCCCAGGGTTTTACTTCACCTTGGGTGTAGAAAAACATTGTAAGGGCTGGAGAGATGGCTCAGCAGCTAAGAGAACTTCCTGCTCTTCCAGGGGACCCAGGTTTGGTTCCCAGTGTCCAGGTCAAGCAGCTCATAACCGCCTGTAAGTCCAGCACCAGGGCATCCTCTGAGGCTCCCCTGCTTATGTTTTGAGACAGGGTCTCTCACTGAACCTGGAGCTCGCCTTTTTGGCTAGGCTAGCTGGTCCTGAGTGATCCCCGGAAAGCCCAGGATCTGTGCCCCCACCCCCACACTGGGGTTATAAACCTGCACCCATGTGTCGTCTTTTAACGTGGATTCTGGGGTCTTGACTCAGGTCCTCATGCTGCTGACTAAGCCCTCTCCCCAGCCTCCTTATCATATTCTTTTTATTTTTATTTAATTAAATTAAATGAATTTATTCATTATTTTTGGTTTTTCGAGACAGGGTTTCTCCGTGTAGTTTTGGTGCCTGTCCTGGATCTCGCTCTGTAGCCCAGGCTGACCTCGAACTCACAGGGATCCACCTGGCTCTGCCTTTCTGAGTGCTGGGATTAAAGGTGTGTGCCACTGTCGCCCGGCTCTTCTTTATATTTTATATATATATATATTTTAAGGGCGTGTGTGTATGCCCACACATGAATGCAGGTGCCCACCGAGGCCAGAGGCATGGATTCCCCGGGGACTGGAGTTACAGGATCAGTTGAGAGCCACCTGACCTGCACACTGAGAACGGAACTCCAGTCATCGGCAAAAACAGGAAGTCCTTTTTTAAACCTCTAAATCATCTCTGCAGCCCCCTTTGTCATACTCTTGAGTGGAGACTTTGGGGACAATAGGAGCTTCTGGGTGTTAATATAAGTTTTAAATTGAGGACAGAGTTAAGATCCAGGTTAAAAACCCTGAGGATGGCTGGTGTGTCTTCTTCTGGGTGGGGCTGGAAATAAAGAAAGGATGGGATTAAGAAAGCCTAATCAGGTGACAGAGGTGACTCCGGGACTCAGGGGCTGGAGAGCAAAGGGTGGAGGAAGCCCATGGGGTGACAGGTGAGCACGCTCTGGTAGAGGTCTTTTCCTCTTCTGTGACCTGTCACCCAGCCGCCTTCCTGCCGTGGGTTTGAATGCTAGATCTGACGCCCTGAGTGGGATGTCGCTCTAGCCTCCTCTCGGCTCCCTGTCCCCCAGTTGTCTATGAAGGAACTGGGATAGACGAAGCCTAGTGTAGAAGACAGTCAATTTACTCTTGAGGAAACCGGTGCGCTCTCAGGGAAGAGAGTGGACAATGGCCACAGTGGTCACCGAGGCCATTGCCACCAGATATACACGAGGTGACAGTAATAACAACCGAGGGACCCACTGGGCCAACTCGTGTTGAGGAGGGCTTTTCTGAGGGTCAGTGTCCTACCCAGGTGGTCAACGGGACCATTAGGATTAAGTCTTTTATTTTAATTAATCAATTATGTATTTATGTATTTATTTATTTTTTATGGTAGGGTTTTGAGACAGGGTTTCTCTGTGTAGCCCTGGCTGTCCTGGAACCCACTCTGTAGACCAGGCTGGCCTCAAACTCACAGAGATCCATCCACCTGCCTCTGCTTCCTGGGTGCTAGGATTAAAGGTGGCGGCGTGTGCCACCACTGCCTGGCCCCACGTGGATTCAGTCTTAAGAGCAGGAACGCTCGTGTACCTGCGTTTCTTCTCTGGGAAGCCGTGTTTCTACCCAGGGCCAGAGACACAACCCAGAGCCGAGCACATGAAAAAGAGTGATCTGGCTGTCACAACAGCCGTGCTTTGCCAGGAGGAAGCGGCCTTTCCTTAACGGGCCTCAGCCAAGCTGCTACTCCCCTCCCTGTTTTTAATAGCAAGGAAGGAGTCCTTTTTATTTAGTGAGTTTAGTGATATAATGTTGTGTGTGTGTGAGAAAGAGACGGTGCCTTGAACTTCTGATCCCAATTACTGGAATTACAGTCCTGTGCCACCATGCCTAGTCCATGCCGGCAAGCCTTCTATTAATTGAGCCATATCTCCAGCTCCTCTCTTTCACATGCTACTTTAAATAGTAAGGAAAAGAGACTATGACGTTTTCTCCCCCTTTCACATGGTGGTTGTTCTGTTTCTGGTTTTGTTTGTTTGCTTTGTTTGTATGTGGGTGTTCCCCCACCCCCCACCCCCAAGACAGGGTTTCTCCATGTAGCTTTGGAGCCTGTCCCGGAACTCGCTCTGTAGACCAGGCTGGCCTCGACCTCACAGAGATCTGCCTGGCCCTGCCTCCCGAGTGCTGGGACTAAAGGCGTGCGCCACCACCGCCCAGCTGGTTTTTGTTGTTTTTAGAGACAGTCTCATTATGTAGCCCTGGATGGCCTGAAACTCTCTAGGTAGCCCAGGCTGGCCTCCAACTCACAGAGATCTGTCTGCCTCTTCTGCCTCCCAAGTCTTCTCTTTGCATGTGGGATTTCGAAGGAGAGGCAATTGTGATACTTTCCCCTTGTTAAAATCGGGAACACCTCAGATGGGGGCCCAAGCTGATTGTGGGAGAGGGAGTCCATCCCTCAGGGACCTTCAAGCTGCTTCTAATAGGAGCATGGCATATTGGGGTCTCTGTCCAGGTGAAGTGACTTGTGAGAGCCATGGAAGCTTAGAGGTGTGATTATAAAGTTTCTAGAGGAAACTGAAGGAAGCCCAGAGCGGGAGCCCACAGCAAAAGATAACAGAAGTCAAATCACAGACAGTTTGGGGAAACACCAAAGTACTTATCAGGGATGCTTGGAACCCCAGGGGGAGAAAACTGAGTTCCTTGTAGTCAACGGGGGTGGGGTGGGTGAGGGCCGAGGGGATGACGCGGTGGCAAAGGCAATTGCCACCAAGCCTGATGACCTGAGCTCCATCCCTTGAACCCACATGGGAAAGGTCAAGAACCGACCCCACACGCTGTCCTCTGACATCCATATGAGCACCATGGTGTGCACACACAAAATTGTAGTCTTCAAACAATTAAAAGGGGGTCGGAGGTGAGACCATCATTTACGTCTAGATAAGTGCTTAAAGGGACAGTGGGCTTGGTGATAGGTCAGCCATGCCCAAGATACGAGGGGATTAACTGATCGCACTCACCTCTCACCTTGCCAAGATTTCTAAATAGATCTCAGAAGTCCTGAGTTGTTCTGGACTTTGTGTCAAGGAAATCATCTTGAAGTTGGGTTCGGGTCATCCACCTCTGAGGCTGGAAGCAGCCTGTGGTATATGACCAGATTCTAACAGCAAATTGCCTTTGCCTGTATTGACGTCAGTTAATGACTGGACTTTGGACCCAAAAGACAGTTAAAACTCCAGCAGCCAAGGAGAGGACCCATTTCCTCCTTGGATTATCCAGCAAGAACAGCCACCATGAAAGCCTCCCTGCTTCTCTCTCTTGGTCTCCTTTTGGTGCTCTTGGGTAAGAAACCTTTTTTTTGTTTCTGTAACTTGATTACTTCAGGTGGCTTTGTGGTTTCTGAAACAAGGCAAGCAGGCTCAAGCCTGCCAGTTCTTGAATCTGCTGGCGGTCCTGACTTGGGACCATTTGGTAAAGGAAATTTCTTGTCCAGCTCAGCTCAAAGACGCTGGCATTTTTCGTTTGTGACCGAAAAGACAGAAGTAGCAAAAGACATCTAAGAGTGACTTTGGGACACAGCAGGGCGGAGGTTTGTCTGAGGTTGGCTAAAGATGACTCAGTATTTCAAGGGTCAGATATCTTACAATGGCAAGCTGGGACTATTCCTGGGATCATCAGAGAGCCAGGCCCAGGGGGAAGATACCTTTGTTGTCACCCTGGCTTGAAATTGGAGATCACTGGCCAAAAAGAGCAATCCCGGTGTGGGTTGGACCTCATACAGGTGCTCCTCTTCCGGACTGGGGAGTTATTTGGGTGTGAGTGGGTGAGGAATTTGCCCACCTGTCTGAGAGAGGACTCCAGATCCAGAAGCCAAATGCAAAAAAGGAATAAGGCATTTGACACAGTGGAAAGGGGAAGAGAAACTGAGCTTAGAGGGCCGTTTGTTTCGATTCCAGGCTGCCAAGGCTGACTGAGCTGTCTATATATCAGACCAACTTCAGCTTCTGGTTCATCTGGTTTGGAGTGCTGGGTTCTAGGCATGAGCCTACGTGCATGGCAAGATGTGGCTTTTTTAAAAAGTCATTTATTTACCTACGGGTGCCTGTGTGTGGAGGTCAGAGGACAGAAGTGGGTTCTTTCCTCTCACCGTTCGAGGGGGATTGAACTCGGGCTGTCAGCCTTGGCAGCGAGCTCTTTTTCTTCACTTATTGAGCTATTTCTCTGGCCCGAGATACGATTTTTTTTTTTTTTTTTTTGAGAGCTAGTTTCAATCTTGGGGTTGGGGAGTTGTCCTAACAGGAGGGCAGGCCTCACTAGATCTCCCCTGCCAAGCCTGCTCCAGCAGGCCCTGTGGCCAAACCTTCAGGCCCCAACAAGAACTGGCCAGATCTACATGGCTTCCAGGAGTCCACCATGCAGAAGGAATGCCTGCCTTCTTGTAAGACATAAGAACGGGATACTGAGAAGGGAATGCTTTTCTGGGAGGGCTTGGGGGAGTGGCTGGACGTCAGAGGATCCATTGTCATTGATCTCAAGATACCCTATACGTATAGTAAGGAGTCTTGGCCCAGAGAAGTCCCCCCAGCAGGGAACAGGAGCAGAGTCCACACATCAGAGGAAGGCAGGCAGGGATCCAAACACTGTGTAGTGAATGACGGGCTGCGGTTTCTTCCTGTGTGATCATAGAGGAGGCAGCCCTATCCTGAAGAGTGGCCGTCATGGCGAGAAACCGATAGATAGTGACCTTGGCGCTTAGTGTCATATCTGCCCTTGTATCCAATTTGTTGTTGTTGTTTTGTTTTGTTTTTCAAGACAGGGTTTCTCTGTGTAACAATCCTGGCTGTCCTGGAACTTTCTTTGTAGACCAGGTTGGCATCGAACTCACAGAGATCCACCTGCCTCAGCCTCCCGAGTGCTGGGATTGAAGGCTGCCACTCCTGGCCCTTGTGTCCAATTTTTAAACATTTGTGTTTTGCTCTTGTTTAAAAGTTGTCTTGGTGATGTAGACTGGCTGTAAGACGCTCAGGCCGCCCGGAAGTGTATGAAACGAAGCAAGTACCTGCCCTACCCTGCGTTGACCTGCCCCACCCAAGCATCCCACTGCCTAATAGACTACAGTGGACAGGCTTGATTTTGAAAATGAAAAATTTTTTTCATTCCTATGGAATCTTGAGAATTTGTCTAGTGTGTGGATGCATGAGTTCAGTGTCAGTCTTAGCGGCCAAGGACAGGAAGTGGTTTTGTGTGCACCTTCTATCTCGCCTACTTAAAAGTATCCTAAGTACTTACTGGACAATGAAGACGTTCTCACATGATTTCCTAAGTCCCTTCAGGAGGCACCGTTTGCCAGTGTTTTGCTTTCTCTGAGCTCTATGGCTGCTCTTTCCCACGGCATCTAGTGGGAACTAACATTTCTTACTATTGAAGGACTTCTGCCTGGCAGAGGCATGTTGTGGCTCCCAGCTAACATTAGCTATGATATGCCCTGGACAGTGTTGGTCCTGGAGTGTTCTGGAAAAGAGCCCATCCAGGGGATATTTTTATTAAGCCAATAGTTGGCACCCTATAGGTGCTCTGGAAGAAGTTTAATCAGGATTTAATGAAGTATTTTTATGTAATCTATGTAATTATTCTTTAAATACTTCCTTCTTAATTTCCCCTTCTATAGTCTATCAACAGAGAAAACTACCCCACAAAGGAGAACTGGGGCAATTACCTTAAAATATAGAAAGCCACAATAAATAAATAAATAAACAAACAAACAAATAAATAAATAGGCTCCTCTTCCTGGTAAGAGCAGCACCACCTGGTGGCACTTTCGATTGTCTTCTTCTGAATTGTCTGGGAATTTATTAAACACAGATTGGCAGTTTCCCAACTATAGATATAAATTTTGTTATTACCTGATACTAATCTCTTTTTTTTTTAATTGAGATAGAGTCTTCTTGTAGCTCAAGCTAGCCCTGAACTTTATAGATAGCAAAAGATAACCTTGAAGTCCAGAGCCTCTTCCCTCTGTCTCCAAAGTTCAAGGACTTACCTCAGTGTTCTTCGTTTTTGTTTTCATTTTTGAGACATGGTCTCATGTAGCCCAGGCTGGCCTCCACAGGCATATACCATCTCTCCTGACTTTGTACTCTTCATAATAAATGTTATCACACCAACTCCACACTAAGTTCTCCATACCTATCGTTAAGCTACATTATTAGTAAGTGTCACAGTTTTCAGTAACATTTTCCATTTTTGTCCGTTTAATTTTATTTATTTTTTAGAAGTGTTTAGAAGTAGTGATGTGTTTCCATTTTAACATAATCATATATATATATATATATATATATTCATTTTTCCAGAAAACTCTAAGTTGAGTGCTGATTAGAATTGACAGTAATTACCATTGTTTATCCAATGCACTGTCTTCTGACACTTGTCTTCTTTGTTCCTGCAACCAAAATCACAGCAGCTTCTGCCTCAAGTGTTCTGTCCTCTACGGCAACTCAGTCTACCAGTCCTGCAGCTCAGACCCCTACAACAACTGAGCCTACCAATACTACAGCTCAGACCCCTACAACAACTGAGCCTACCAATACTACAGCTCAGACCCCTACAGCAACTGAATCTACCAATACTACAGCTCAGACCCCTACAGCAACTGAATCTACCAATACTACAGCTCAGACCCCTACAGCAACTGAATCTACCAATACTACAGCTCAGACCCCTACAGCAACTGAGCCTACCAATACTACAGCTCAGACCCCTACAGCAACTGAATCTACCAATACTACAGCTCAGACCCCTACAGCAACTGAATCTACCAATACTACAGCTCAGACCCCTACAGCAACTGAATCTACCAATACTACAGCTCAGACCCCTACAGCAACTGAATCTACCAATACTACAGCTCAGACCCCTACAGCAACTGAGTCTGACAATAATTCAACTCTGACCCCTACAACAACTGAGTCTGACAATAATTCAACTCTGACCTCTGGGACAACTCAGTCTCCTAGTGTCTCCTCACAGACTACCACTCCAGGTAAGAGTGATCCCTAAAAATCTCCCCACTGGGGTGCACAGCACTGGGGCTGTGATGTGACATTGTGTTCTGGAGAGGAAGGGAAATAGCTAGGGAAAAACCTCAAACTTCCGTCATGGCAGAAGAGGCCCAAGGTGAGCAGTCAGTCACATTCTTTCCTTCCTGCTGCTCAAGCTCCATGCCGGCGGTGGAGTGTGTTTTTATGAGTTTGGTCTTTGTGAAGCTACCCATAGGAGAGTTGGAAGTAGCTTCAGGTTCTCTCAAAAGACTGGGTTTGACTAAGCGCTGGCTCATTGGCCACATTCGTCTTTAAGGAAGAAGTCAGCTCTACCCTGGAGTCAGTCAAGATGGCGGCTGATCACAATTTGGAAACTGAGTTTGAGTTTGAGCCCCAGGGTTAAGGAGCCAAACAATGGCTGTCCTCAAACAGTCGCTGGCTGACCAGGGCCCAAGCACAGCCACTTGTGTGGAATTGGCCATAAGCCAATGTTACTAAAAGAGAAACCACTTGGCTCATGTCTCCAAGCTTGATCTAGAGTATCGAAGTTTATCAGTGACAAACAGTATGTATTTTAGGCTGTGTGGACAACACAGGGTCTCTGTTAAAACTGTTAACTTCTGACATTTTAACATAAAAGCAGCCATGTCAATGTAAAAATGAGTGAACTTGGCTATATCCCAATAAAACTTTATTTATAAAAATAAAGGGTTGGTTAGTTATGGCTCATGAGCCATAATTTACCAACTTTGCCTAGAGGACTCCTCAGACTTCACAGTTGAGAGTTCAAATATACCGTGCCATTCTCAGAGAAGGAAAATGAGACTCCAAGGAAACAGCGACCTGCCCAAAGAGAGTGCGTTTGTGTCTCCCTATACTTTTGATCATTTTCCAAGTTTTCCTTGATAGAGCTAAGAAAACAGAACTCAGCCTGTCTATGACACTGCCTCCCCAATCTTCTAGGTAGAGCAGGGCAGGGGGTCACAGCCATGCGGACAGCTGTGGCGGACTCTGGCATGGGAGCTTCTCCAGGCCGCTCCTGCTTCCTCCACAGCAGCCCTGTGTGAGCTGCTGATGCTGGCTGGCACGAGGCAGATCGCTTCTCTGGGCTTCAGTGGAATCACTTAAGACTTTGTAATGAATGCCGGGCGGCGGTGGCTCATGCCTTAATCCCAACACTCAGGAAGCAGAGGCAGGTGGATCTCTGTGAGTTCGAGGCCAGCCTGGTCTACAGAGCGAGTTCCAGGACAGCCAGGGCTACACAGAGAAACCCTGTCTCAAAAAAAACAAAAGAAAAGACAAAAAAAAAAAAAAAAAAAAACGCTTTTTGAAAAATCTTCAGAATCTATGGAGATGAAGAAAATGGCAACCTATGGCTGAGTTCATAGGTTCAGTGGTAAAGCACTTGTCTAGGATGTATGAGGTCTGGTTTCAGTCCTCAGTACTGGAAAAAGAAAGGGGAGGGGAGGGGAAGGGAGGAAGGAAGGCAGGCCAACCAAGATCACCATTTGCTCACCTACAGAACATCCTCCTCCAATCTCACCCGCTCTCTGGAAGGAGGGCCTGAGACACATGTGCCTGGCCCAGAACCTAGGCCAAGGTTCAGGAGCCATCTATTATTTCTTTATGCTGCGTCCTCGCTCACAGAGCCAAGGGTGTAGAGCATCCTAGTTTCTCCTCTTAGAAAGCTCACTGGGTTGCCCAGGCCAGTCCACCCTGACTTGAAGCTGATCTTGGGAGAAGCTAAGCAGGGTGAGATTTGGTTCATACTTCAACAGGAGGAAGTTCACTGGTGAATCTGCATTGTCTCTCCCTTATTGTTCCCTTCCTCCCTCCGTTTCTTCTTTTTGAAGAAAAAGTCTTCTGTATACCAGGCTGGCCTCAAACTGCCAGAGATCCTGTGTCTACCTCGTAAGGGCTGGGATTAAACACATATGCCACCATGCCTGGCTTTCTTCATGAGTGTGTGCCGGCTCTGCTTATCAGAACAAGACATCTGGTTTCCCTTGGGAACTTCCTGCTGTCCTGCCCTGTATGGTGATGGCCACACCATTCTGTAAAAAGTGGCTTTGTTTTAAGAAGGTTTGGGGGAGCCCTACTCAGTGGCAGAGAAGCGGGTACTGAGTGTCCTTGAGCACTGGAGAGTTCTGAAGATCTTCCACTCCTTAGGATTGGAAAGCTGCCTTTCTTCACAAAGCAGGGCTCTGCCCACCAATCTCTAATCTCCACTGTCAGCGAGCACTCAGCTCCGAAACCACAACGCTGGGCTTCCCCAGAGACCGAAGCCAGCAGTCTGTTCCCAGCCCTTCTAAGAACGTATGCTAGAGTCATACAAAAAGGGTATGGAGGCCAGGCGGTGGTGACGCACACCTTTAGTCCCAGCACTGGGGAGGCAGAGGCAGGCAGATCTTGGTGAGTTCAAGGCCAGCCTGGTCAACATAGCAAGTTCCAGGACAGCCAGGGCTGCACAGTGAGACCGTGTCTTTAAAGAAAAACAAGTGTGTCTAGAGGGAGGGTGTGAAGAGCAGACATGAGTCACCAGGAGTTATTTGCTGAGTTTTATGGATTTATAATGTCTTCCTCCTCCGTCTAAGGTCCCCGTGATCCTTGTGTGATTGACCCCTGTAAAGGAACTGCTTCTTGTGTTAACCTGCATTCTGAGCGTGTCTGCTTGTGTTTAGAAGGCTATTACTATAAAACTTCATCGTGTGAGAAAGGTAAGTTACAAGAGATGAACACAGCAGAGCCCTGAATCTCATAACTAAAGCGGGCTTTAGGGGAATCTCAAAATGGTAGGAAAAGGGGCAGAGGAAAAATTGAAAGCAAAGAAGAGTGGCCAGGGAAGGCTTTTGTCCCAGCCAACCCTGGGGAGTAGAGATCGAGTAAGGCCGATTTGCAAGCAAGCTAGGTCTGGTATGGGCAGAACCTTCCCTCTGCTGCTCTGGAATGCACTAGATGCAAAATAAGAGCAAGTGTTGGCCGGGCGGTGGTGGCACACGCCTTTAATCCCAGCACTCGGGAGGCAGAGCCAGGCGGATCTCTGTGAGTTCGAGGCCAGCCTGGGCTACCAAGTGAGTTCCAGGAAAGGCGCAAAGCTACACAGAGAAACCCTGTCTCGAAAAACCAAAAAAAAAAAAAGCAAGTGTTGCCAGGGCCCCTGAAAACTGACTCCATGACGACGAGATTGTCCACGGTGTACCGTTACAACGCCAGGACACTGAGGCAGAAGAGGGTAGCAGGCTGGGCCCTGATCTGAGCTGTCCCAGCTCCAGACACGGACTTTGCATGCACCTCAGTACAGGCCGGCATAGGTCACCCGGTTCTGTGGAGCCCTGGCTGCCTGTCCAAACCAGCAGTTCTCCACCTTCCTGATGCTGTGACTCTTTCACAGTGCCTCATGTTGTGGGGGCCACCACCCGTAAAGTTATTTTCATTGCTACTTCATAACTGTCATTTTGTCATTGTTATGAATTGTAATGTAAATATCCTTAGGAGAGCCCTATGAAAGGGTCATTTGACCCCCAAAGGGTTCACCTCTCACAGGTTGAAAACCACTGGTCTAAATGACTCCTTTTTGTTCTGCGTCATGAATAAGAAATGACTTTTCTTGCTGGAGCAGGTCAGTGGTATAGTAAGTGAATGTCCTATGTTGCCCATAACAGTTAGAGATATGCCCCCAAAGTTTGTATTTTTAACACTAATTTCTGGGGATCTACTCTATATAAATGATACCCCCCCCCAAAAAAAAACCCTTTCTATTTTAAATAATGAGCGACAAGTTCAAGAATTAAAATTTAAAAAAAAAAAAAAAGCCACACATGGTAGCACATGTCTTAAATTCCAGCACTTGGGAAACAGACAAGGCAGTTCTCTGTAAGTTCGAGGGCAGCCTGGTCTACAAATGGAGTTCCAGACCAGCCAGTAGCCAGGACTACACAGTGAGACCATGTCTAAAGGGGGAAAAGGAAAAGAAAGAGAAAAAAGAGAGAAGAAAAGTAGCTTATGTTTTAAACACAGAATCGAAGGGGGTGCTGTTAACATTAAATGGTTCAGATAGGGTCTGCCTGTTTTTTCAGGAAAGACATTCCCTGGAGAGCTTACAGTGAAGGCGCCTGAATCATCTGACTTGGAAGATAAAAACTCGAAAGGCTATCAAGACTTTCATAACTACATTGTCAGCTTTGTAAGTGTCTCCCCACTTTCCCACCTGCGAAGCAGCTCCCTTCTCACCTGGGTCTGCAGGGGTGGGGGGTGGGGGTGGGGTGGGACCGGTCTTCACGCGGCCACAGGGCACAGTCGTCTGTTGTTGACCAAGTGAAATGTACCTCCTCCGGGTGGGCATGTAGGTCCCCTGGGATTCTTGGGCCTCCGAAGGATTGTGCAGCTGAGACAGAGCACCCAGCAGAGCCCAGCCTCCAGAAGCGGTGTTGAGACACTGTGCTGGGCTTCCCTGTTAGCAAAGCTATCCGTGTGGTTTTGAATAGACAAGAGCTCTCACAGTGTCTTAAGTTATTTCAGAGCAGGCTGGGGCTATGGCTTAGTGACAGAGTGCTTTTCCAGCATGAGAAAGGCCTCGGGTTTTACCCCATAGCAATAACAACTTAATTAGGAATTCATTATTTCAGACTAGGGAATATAGCTCAGTGGTAGACATTTTTCTTTTTCCTATGTTCAGATTTGCATAAATTTCCATACCAACATGGCTTATTTTTTACCTGTAATAGAGAAACTTTATCAGATACTTTCTCCTCTCCATTTTCAAAAACCATGACAAAAACATTTCACTTCATTTCTATTCTTGAGAGCGAGTGTGTTGGCAGGCAAGAGGTAAAGTTTGGAAAGACATTCTGGAGCCCATGGTTGCCAGGCCTGGGAAACTCTCCATAGCATTTAGCCAGCCAGTGTTTAGATACCTGAGATCAGCTAGGGCTGGGTTTTTCTGGGGGAGCCAGGGAGGTAGGAAGCATTCATATGGTTTCAAAGAGTGTTTTTGTTTATGTGCTTTTAGGGAGGGTTTTTGTGTTTGCTCTTTTAAAAATATTTTATTTGTTGTATGTGTGTGCATGCACACGGGCGTATGTCATAGTGTCTGTATCAGAGGACAACATTCAGGAGTTGGCCCTCCTTGCTGAGGTATGGTCTCTTGTTTCTGCCACACTTCGTTTTCCAGGCTAGCTAGCCTTTCCAAGAGGATCTCCTTCCTCTGCCTCCCATCTCACCATAAGAATGCTGGGATTCATTTGTGGTGATGGTCTTTAAGCCTAGCACTCGGGATGCAGAGACAGGCTGATTTCTCTGAGTGAGTTCCAGAGCAGGACAGCCAGGGCTGCTGTACAAAGAAACCCTGTCTCCAAAAACAAAGAAAAAAAAGAAAAAGAAAGCTGGGATTACAGATGTACACCACTGCATCCATCTTTCATTTTATAAGATTAATTTATTCATGTATTTTATGTACATGAGTGCTCTGTCTTCATGCATATCAGAAGAGGGCATCAGATCTCATTACAGGTGGTTTTGAGCCCCCATGTGGTTGCTGGGAATTGAACTCAGGACCTCTGGAAGAGCAGCCAGTGCTCTTAACCTCTGAGCCATCTCTCCAGCTCCTGCATCTGTCTATAATGTGGGTCCTAGGGGTTCAACTCAGATTTGTGAGGCGAGCACTTCGACCCGTTTTAGTATTTTGAGACAAGGTCTCACACTGAATTCCAGACTGGCCTGGAACTCACTATATAACTGGGGATGCCCTCAAATGATGAGTCCTCCTGTCTCAGCCTTTTGAATGCTAGCATTATAGGCATGAGGCACCATGCCTGGTGTCAATGATATTTTTAATTCAAAGGGGATATTTCAGAACCCCTTGGCATTCTCTGGAGCATAGTTAGGAAATCAGAGACCTTCTCCTTCTCAACAGACCTTGTGTGCCAGTCCCAGCTCAAGCCATGAGACCTCTCCCAGGGTCTATCCAGTTTGATCTAATTGGACTTTGCATAGAGATTATCTCTTCTGCACTGTGCCTGGGATACTAAGCTCAATGTTTCTATTTCTGTAAATAAGCTGAGGTTTAGGGACATAGACCTGTGATCCCAGCTACTTAGGAAGCTGAGGCAGGAGGATTACAAGTTCAAGGTTTGCCTGGACTGAAGAGTGAATTCCAAGCCAACCTAATCAACATATATTTTAGAAAGAGTTGGATTGGGCATATGGCTCAGTGGTATAACACTTGCCTAGCATGTACAGGGTCCTGGGTTCAGTTCCTAGAACCACAAAATAAACAGATACATAAATATATAATTGTAAAATGAAAAGGGCTCAACAGTGGAGTAGTTGCCTAATGTGAGTGTGGCTTGGCCGTTAGAATGCTCGCCTCTAGGTTTAATATCCAGCAGTGTTCCCTCTGGGTGTGGTGGTACATGCCTGGAATCCCAGCACTTCAGAGGTGGAGGCAGAGGAGGATCAGGAGTTTAAGGCCATCCTTGACTACATACTAAGTTGGAGGCCAACCTGGGCTACATGAAACCCTGTCTCAGGAAGGAAGAAAGGGTGGAGGGAGGAAAGAGGGAAAGGTGGGGGAAGAGGGAAGGGAAGGAGGGAGCCAAGAAGGAAATCAATGTTGAAGCCTAGAACATAATTTTTTAATTTTTTTCATCTTGTGATTACATCTATTCTCCTCCACAGCTTAAAAATACATTTAATAAGCCTGGTGATGGTTATGGACAGACTATAATTCTTAAAGTGAGGTAAGTTTGTGCGCCGGGCCAGTGAGCTACTTTGGAGGCAGCATTATCTCTGCCTCACTTCTCCTCCCCTCTCAAGGTCATGAGTCATCTTGTGTCGAGTCACAAGTCACGAAGAGGTGGCCGTGGGGGTGAGGAGATGGCCCAGTTGGTAAAGTGCTTGCCCTACAAGCACAAGGTGCTCAGTTCGGATCCCCAGGACCCACGTAAAAAGCCTCACTCAGTGGCCCATGTTTGGGAAGCTCCTCCGTGCTTGGGGAGCGGAGACAAATGTATCCCTGGAGCTCCTTGGCCATCAGCCTAGCCAAATTGGTGAGCTCCAGGTCCAGTGAGACTCTGTCTCCTAAGGTGGACTGTCCCTACCCCTTCACTGGCCGGCCTGCGGGTCTGTATAGAGCCGTGGCATTACAGGATGGGTTTGCTAAAGTCACCAAGGATAAAGGGTACTTTAGGAGACCACATGAGAATTTAGGGGGCAATGAGAGGGTAACACTGGCTACCACGTTCAGGAACGTTTGGTGATCCAGGACAAAAAAAAACGAGTACAGCACACCCAAATATGGGAGACAGCTCACGTAGCTGTCAGGGACGTCACCTTTCAGATTGCTTATGGTGAATGGAAGGGGTGTAACAGCCTGTGTCCATGAGCCACCAAGACACTGTGTGAAAGCCATAGGCTCAGGACTTGTCTGCTGCTGGCCCACAGGCTTCCCAGCAGGTTTGGCATGGCCAGGGCCCACAAAGGCAAGTGGGGGTATTTGTAGGGGAACACATTGTAGAAAGCGCTGGTGGCCAGCAGAGGCCTTCCCTGGCTGTTGGATTCTACTTGCCAGAATGGCAACTGGTAATAAAGTTCTGGGGCCCAGAAAGGAGCTGTGGATAGAGGCTTATCGGTCCATGGCAGTTCCAGATGACTCCTTGGTCATGATACAGTGAGGTACCTCGTGGGACAGACAGAATGTTGCAGATTACACGAGGGAGGAAGATGAAGATGTAAGAAACAGTTCTTGGGCCAGCGAGATGGCTTAGGGGGTAAAAGCACTTGCCGCCAACCTTGATGACCTGGGTTAGATCCCCAGAATTCTAGAAAGTTGTCCTCTGACCTCTATCTGTGTGCTGCAGCACTCATGGACACACACACACACACACACACACACACACACACACACACACACACACAAATAAATGTAAGTTATAAAAAATTATGTAAAGAACAATGTAACTCCAAATATGAAGGAAAATATGAATAAGAAAACTCATGCTACTATGAAAGAGAATCCAGTCTATGAACTGGCAGTGGTGGCGCACGCTTTTAAGCCCAGCACTTGTGAAGCAGAGGCAGGTGGATCTCTGTGAGTTCAAGGCCAGCCTGGTTTACAAAGTGAGTTCCAGGACAGCCAGGACTACACAGAGAAACCCTATCTAAAAACCCAAAAGAGAGAGAGGGGGGGAGGGAGGGAGGAGAGAGAGAGAGAGAGAGAGAGAGAGAGAGAGAGAGAGAGAGAGAGAAATGTGAAAGAGAGAGAGAATCCAGTCTATGAGAAAGAGCCCAAGAGAGAAGTTACAAAAGAAATGTGGGCTGGAGAGATGGGATCGGTGGTTATAATCACTGGCGGCTCTTCCAGAGGACCTGGGTTTGATTCCCCGCACCCATGTGGTGGCTCACTCCGGTTTCAGGGTATCTAATGCCCTCTTCTGGCCTCTGTGGACACCAGCCATGAGTGAAGCACACAGACATACGTGCAGGCAAAAGATACACACAAAATATAAAATAAAACTTATTGTAAAGAAAATGTACTGACCCCTCCCCCCCCAAAAAAAAAGAAATGCAATGACCCCCAAATGTCCCATGCCCAGAAAAAGATTGGGTAGTTCAAAATAAGGCAAGCTTCCTCAGAGCTTGGGAACAGCCTGCTAAGAGCTAAAGTAGTTTTATGATTTTTTTTCTCATAAACTTATTGACCAAGCAACTAAAAATGACAATATTAATGTGGAGAGCAAATGACAGTTGATGTCAGTCTCTGGCTTCCATGTGCATGCACACACGAACACACACATACACACACATACATATATACACACACATAAACACACACACACACACACACACACACGAACTCATACACACACACACACAACCATACACACAGGAACACATACATACACAAACACACACATACACACAAACACACAACACATACATACACACACATAAACACACACACACACAAGAACACACACACACACACACACACACACGAAGAGGTGGCTAGCCAGAGCACTACAGAAGGAACTGTGTGCCTCAATGGTGCCTCTAATATCATACGGACTCAGGCCGGCGTGAGCAGGGTGTGTCCTGGAGAAGGAAGGCTGTTGGTGGTTGCCCGGCATCTTGTTCACGTGGATCAAGTTTGTTCACATGAACTAGTCTGGTCGGATCCTTTGGTTACAAATCATACCTCTGTCAGTCCCTGACTTGAGGACTCCAAGTACCCTCCAATAGACTGCTGTTCTCATTGTAGCTTCTCTGAACACATGTCAAACAGAAGCCACCAGGCTGAAAATGCCACGCTGTATCACCCGGGCCTGCATATGTGGTCCACGGTTGTGGAGCCAGGCCAAGAACTCGGGAGATTTGGACATCGGGGAGGTTCACATACTGTGTATTGACTCATCATGGACATCTTTATTTCATTTTTTAGTGACTCCTCTTCACTGTCAGCAAGATCTGCAATGCGTGCTGCTCAAAAGACAGTCTACGTATCAGTAGTGAACATGTTTGAAGAAAGCACAACTCAAAATGAAAGTACTGTAGCTGCTGCCATTGACAGGGCAGTTCAGAGCAATGGAAACATGACAGGCTACACTAGTAAGTCCTGAAACTTGACTTCAAGTTTGCCTAAAGATCTCACCTTCTGCTAATCTTTCCATTATATGTGAGAAGGGAGCAGGCCAAGAGATGGAGTGCTGTCTCCAAATTTTCCTTTTTTTCTCTTTCTTTTCTTTTTTCTTTTTTCTTTCTCTCTCTTTCTCTCTTTCTCTCTTTCTCTCTTTCTCTTTCTCTCTCTCTCTCTTTCTTTCTTTCTTTCTTTCTTTCTTTCTTTCTTTCTTCCTTTCTTTCTTTCTTTCTTTCTTTCTCTCTTTTTAAACAAGGTTTTCTCTGTATAGCTCTGGCTGTCCTGGAACTCACTCTGTAGAACAGGCTGGCCTTGAACTCAGATCTCCACCTGCCTCTGCCTCCTGAGGGCTGGGATTAAAGGCATGACCTGCCACCACCCAGCTCTAAATTTCCTTTTTAAAAAGATTTTATTTAGTTAGTTATTTTTAATTGCATGTGTAGGCCTGTACACATGAGTGCAGATGCCCAAAGAGGCCAGAAGTGTCTGATCCCATGGGGTAACTAACAGATTATTGATGTGAGTGCTGAGAACTAAACTCCAGGCCTCTGGAAGAGCATCAAGTGCTCTTAACTGCTGAGCCCTCCCTACAGCCTCACAGTTTTGCTTTTTACTGACTAGAACCTCTCTGAGTTAGTTTGCAAAGCTAATCTCAATCTCTCTCTCTCTCTCTCTCTCTCTCTCTCTCTCTCTCTCTCTCTCTCTCTCTCTCTCTGTGTGTGTGTGTGTGTGTGTGTGTGTGTGTGTGTGTGTGTGTGTAAGGGGGGGGCTTGTATCTGGAAATCAACCCAGGTATTGTCTCTCAGGAGACATCCACCGTGAGTTCTGGCCATCCCCCTAGTGCTGGAGATTTAACTTAGAACCTCCTGGATGCTAGTCAGGTGTTCCACCACTGAGCTACTCCCAGAAGTCTACTTTTTTATTTATTTATTTTTCTAAAGATTTATTTATTTATTATGTATACAGTGTTCTGCCGGCATGCATGCCTACAGGCCAGAAGAGGGCACCAGATCTCATTATAGATGGTTTTGAACCACCACATGGTTGCTGGGAATTGAACTCGGGACCTCCAGAAGAGCAGCCAGTGCTCTTAACCTCTGAGCCATCTCTCCAGCCCAAAGTCTACCTTTTTAAAGACAAGGTCTCTCTCATCCTTGAATTCACTGATTAGGTTAGGCTGGCTGGCCAGTGAGCCCCAAAAGTCCCCCTAACCCCATTTCTCCAGAGCTAGAATTACAAGTGGGCTCCACCAGGCCTGGCTTTTTTTTTTTTTTTTTTTTTTTAAACAAGTGGGCTCCACCAGGCCTGGCTTTTTTTATGTGGGTATTCAGGGTTGAACTCAGGTCCTCAGGCTTCCCCAGCAAGTACTTTAGTGACTGAGCCGTTTCCCCAACCCATAATTTCTGTTTTTCAAAACATAAATAAATATGTTTGCTTAGAGTTTCCCAACACCCTTTCTCTTTCGTTGGGACTTTACAAAGATTCTTGACAGCATGTTAGGGCCTGTGACAAAGCTCTCCTAAGAGGCGTACCACAGCTATCCACCGATCTGTTTCTTCTTGGGCTCAGAATTTTGTCTAGAGTAGGAGCTCATATTACCATAGCCTCTGTGCCCTGGGCCTTGTACTGTTGGGGGCCAGACGGGACTTAGCACACACATGAAGAGTTGAGAGTCACCGTCAGCATGGACACGGAGCACAGGTGATCATCAGCTGAGAACAACTTACGCATTTCTCAGGATAATCTTGGGGATCCCCGCCCCCCCCCGCCGCCCAACTGCAGTTTCCTCGTTTTTCATACTCCCGAGTCATTGCTGTGCCTAGAAACCCTGGTACAACTGAAACTAGTCGGTGCCAGCTCTGAAAGGTGCTTTGTGGACCACCTCCCTGAACATCTCCAGTCATTTGGCTTAAATTAACTGAGAACCACAGGCTGACATCTAGAAATAGCCACAGAGCAACCTGCCCCAGATGGAAGCCAATGTCTCAGTTTTCCTGCTCTTCAGGTCTGGTCACAAAAATATATTCTCTTCTGGACCTTCTTTTTCTCTAGATTTTGGATTGGAGGTCATACTGGCTAATTTTATGTCAATCTGACACAAGCTAGAGTCATCTGAGAGGTGGGAACCTCAGCTGAGAAAGTGTGTCCATTAGATTGGACTGTAGGCAGCCTGTAGGGCGTTTTCTTAATCAGTGATTGATGGGGAAGGGCCCAGTCCATTGTGGATGCTACCACCCCTGGGCCCGTGGTCCCGGGTTCTATAAGAAAGCAGGCTGAGCAAGCCACGATGAGCAAGCCAGTAAGCAGCACCCCTCCACGGCTTCTGCATCAGCTCCTGCCTCCAGGTTCCTGCCCTGCTTGAGTTCCTGTCCTGACTTCCTTTGATGATAAACTGTGAGGTGGAAGCGTAAGCAGAATAATCCCTTTCCTCCCATCTTTGGTCACTGTATTTCATCACAGCTATGGTAACCCTAACTAGGACAGAGGTCTTTTCAAGCTGCAGGGGTTAGTTACGGCTCAGACTCTTCCTTAGAGGAACAACACTACTTACTTCTCTAGCTCCTTTATCCCCTGCTCCCTCCACTCTCAGACCCATCTTCTCTCCCTAGCACTTACCATCCACAGTTAGACGAGCATTTTTGGCTGTTCTCTCAAGGCATACTCCTGCTGAGAGTCTTCCAGAGCTTTCTGGCTTAGGGAATAAGTCAGGGGCTGGAGAGATGGGCAGTGGTCAGTAACACTTGCTGTTCAGTCGTGAAAACTGAACTGGAGCTTGTATCCCAGCAACCTTGTCAGGGGCCTAACAAATGCCTTTAACTCCAGCTCCAGAGAATCTGACAGCCTCGTCTGGCCTCGGTGGGAACCTGCACACATGGCGTGACTCACACTACACACACACACACACACACACACACACACACACACACACACACTTAAAAAATTTTAAACTTAGTGTCAAAAGCTGGGTTTAGTGGCACAAGCCTTTAATCCTAACACTTGAGAGGCAGAGGCAGGCAGATCTCCAAGTTCAAGGCCAGCTTGGTCCATAGATTAAGTTCCAGGACAGCCAGAGCTACACTGAGAAACCCTATCAAACAAACAAACAAACAAAAACCTAAACAACAACAACATAAAAAAAACCCTAAAACCTTAATGTCCTTAGCCTAACATTTAAATGTCACTGTATCTACAGATGAACAAAAGAATGAAGGCTTATCGAGGCTCCTGGTGTGGGCACTGTCAATCACTCAATCACGTGAACAAGGATTATTAGCACCGTTTCATAGGTGGAGGAATGTTGGACCCATCAAAAATCAAACGATACCGAATAGAGAGTAGAACGAGAGGGGGGGGGGACGCTTTCATGAATTATGCGGGCTTGCTCAATGTGTGCTTCACTTATTCATGCCCCTCACAGGACAAGATCTGTGTGACTATTACGGCTGTGAAAAGGACCAGAACAACTGCCAGAATGGTTTTCAATGCAAATGCAAACCTGGGCTGGCAAGGCCAAACCTACTGATTCCCTTTTGTTTTCGTAAGTGTCCCGCCTGCTCCCAAACGTCCCTCACAATTCTCACTTTCCCTCCTCTAGTATTTTCTTTCTTTCTTTCCTTTTTCTTTTTTCTTTCTTTCTTTCTTCCTTCCTTCCTTCCTTCCTTCCTTTCTTTCTTTCTTTCTTTCTTTCTTTCTTTCTTTCTTTCTTTCTTTCTTTCTTTCTTTCTTTCCTTTCTTCCTTCCTTCCTTCCTTCCTTCCTTCCTTCCTTCCTTCCTTCCTTCCTTTCTTTCTTTCTTTCTTTCTTTCTTTCTTTCTTTCTTTCTTTCTTCTTTTTTTTTGTGGGTGGAGGATGTTTCAAAACAAGGTTTCTCTGTGTATCCTGGCTGTCCTGGATCTCGCTCTGTAGACCAGGCTGGTCAAATTCACATAGATCTGCCTGTCTCAGCCTCCCGAGTGCTGGGATTAAAGGCATGCGCCACCACCACCACCTGGCTTCTTTTTTGTTTTCTATTTTCAAAATAAAAACATGACTGCTTGAGTTCCCGTGGGCTGGGAACTTCACAAGAGACACATCTTTATTTTACTTTTAAAAAAAAACCAATGTACAAAATTATAGGCTGTCACATGTCATCTTGAGGTTGAAGCGATCATCTCTGGGCTGGGGAGACGGCTCAGCCAGCAAGGGCGCTTGCTGAGCAAGCCTGAGTTTATTCCCCAAACCCAGGTAAAGGTGGAGGGAGAGAACTGACTCTGCCCATAAACTTGTCCTGTGACTTCACACATGTGCTGTGGAATATGCCCTCCTCCATCACACACACACACACACACACACACACACACACACACACACACACACACACACACTTTTTTTTAAGATATCGTTTCTGATCATGACCTTGAACTCCCTTTATTTTAAAGCTCAAGAGTGTCCTGAGACCTGCAAAGCAGAAGACAAGAAGCAATGCATAATAAAGAATAACGGAGCACTGGAGTGTGTGTGCATGCCAGGCTACCAGAAGACTACCGACGAGAAGTGTGAAGAGTAAGGAATCACTCCATCTTTTTCTTGTCACAGCAGGGCTAGGCCGGAACTTGCAGCACATAAGAAGGTTTAGTATCAGGAAGCTGGCGAGCTGGCATGGGTTGGCAGGGTTAGGGCATCTCTGGGTCATCATCATCCCAGAGTTCTGGAGCATCCTGTATCTCTAGAAACTGCAGTAGGTAGGACCTATCATACAACAGTTAGAAACGTGATAGGTGCCCATTACGAGATGAGGAAAGAAAACTGAGTATGAGCAGTAAGTCCTTGTTCACCAGTTGCCCCTTGGGAGGGTCTGTGCTACGCCATGCCCCTTGGGTTCAGCTTCGCCTGAATTGCCAAGCCTTCCTGGAGTTCAGAGGAGGCTATCTTTAGTCTGTGGCAAATGAAGTACCCTTTGGACTGAGTACACTTCACCGTACCAGCACCATGTGGAATAGTCTCTTGGGAAAATGGTAGCGTAAAGAAGAGAACAGGAAGGGTAAGGGAGGACAGAAGGGAAGGCAGATGGGAAGGGAGAAATGGAAATTAGGGTGGGAACTCCAGCACACGCCCCACGAGGGTCTTTAACCTGACTTCCTATTGTGAATGTGTTCCAGGTGTCCCTTCGGCTACAGCGGGATGGATTGCAAAGACCGTAAGTATAGACGCCCTAAGTTAGTAAACATCCAAGAAATACATGTGAACTACATCCAGAGTCCTGCTCACTCCACCAATGTCTTCCTTCATTCACTGAGAGAGAAACTCAGCTTGGAACTTGTCTCCTGGGCCCCGCCTCCCACATCCACACTTAGGTGATGGGCAGCAAGAGTTCTGCTGTTAGAAATAACAGAACTCGAACCCAGGGCTGAGCAGGTGCCTCTGAACCCACTCCAGACCAGAGAAGGGTAGCCTCAGTCATTATACTCAGTGTCTATATTATAGATGGTGCTTCCCAAAATGGTAGGTATTGGGGCACAACTTAGAAAGCAGGCATTTAAACGCTCAGGCTGGTCTTATCCAATCTTATTATTCAGTCGTTTATTTATTTCTTTTGGAGACAGGGTTTTACTGTGTAATCCTGGCTGGCCTGGAACTGGCTATGTAGAACAAGGCTGACCTCGATCTCACAGAAACTGGCCTGCCTCTGCCTCCCAAGCGTAGGATTAAAGGCCTTGCTGCCACCAGGCTGGGCCAGGTCTTATCAAGTCTTACTGTTTACTTGTTTGGATTGGCTGTTGCAAAACAGTGTATCATTCTCTTCCATGCCTTGTCCCCACCAGTCTGGGACAATGTTAACTTTAAATTTTAAATTACCTTTAAATTGTCATAATGTACAGAAGCCCAACAACCCAGGAGGCGGTGACTATGACCGTCTGCTCGGCAGCCATGAGAACAATGTGAGGAGAGTCTCTGTTCCGTTGTAAGAACGGATCTCCTAAGCCATTTCTCCCTCCCGGGTCTTCCCTTTCCACATCTAGAAATGAGAAGTTGGGTGTATACATAACCTGTCAGGTCCCTTCCCCGACTTCATGGTCTGTGATCCCAGGTCAGAGGTGACACTTGTGACAGTGATGTATCAGAGACAGAGGTCTGGAGTGGCATTGTCTAGTACAAACAGAATATGATCAACACACATCATTGTAAATTGTGAACGTTTCCAACAAAATTCTGAAAGTAAATGAGGTGAGCTTTCTTTTACTAACATATTCCACTTAATTCAAAATGTTTAAGTATGCAATCAGTTTCAGAGTATTAATTAGGGGCTGGAGAGGTGGCTCAGTGGTTAAGAGCACTTGCTGCTCTTGGAGAGGACCTGAGTTCAGTTCCCAGCACTCATGCTGAGTAGCACACAAGTGCCTGTAACTCTGGCTCCAGGGGACCTACCGGCCTTTTTGTGCACATATACATACACACATTCACATTCAGTTTGAAACGGGGGGGAAGGAATACTAATAAATTTTCCCTTTTTTGTTTTTGGTTTTGGTTTTTGAGACGAGGTTTTTCTGCGTAGTTCTAGCTGTCCTGGAACTCACTCTGTAGACCAGGCTGGCCGCAAACTCAGAGATTCACCTGCCTCTGCCTCCTGAGTGGTAGCATTAAAGGTGTGTGCCACCACCACCTGCCATTAATGAGTTTTCCAATGTTTTTCAGGTTAAGTGTTTGAAACTGGTGTGTATTTTATGTTCACAGGCTATTCTTATGGTCATATTCCAAGAGTCCACAGCAGCCAGGCATAGTGTTGAACATCTGTAATCTCAGTACTAGGGGTGCTGAGGCAGGAGGACCACTGAGTTTAAGCCCATCCTGGGCTATATAACAAAGGATCTATAGCGCTAGTCTGAGGTAGAAGAGTGTAGGCATTGACAGACTCCTTCCTCATAAGCCATTACCTGCCTCCTCTGCTGGCGACAAGTTCCATGCCCACCCGCTGGCCTGTGAAAAGGGAGAGCTATGGAGGGCAGGCAATGGTGGGAGAGATGGAGAGGGAGTGTAGAACTCAGTGAGGTCTTCCACCCCACACAGCCCAGGAAGACCCTGCCGCCATCAGCCTCTTTTGTGTTTGTGATTTTAGAGCTGGAAAGGCTGCATGTCATGATTGTGTGCTGCAGACAACCTAATGGTGAGGGTATGGCTAGGGTCGAGGACAAGGAAGGGCGGCAGCAGAGACGAGCACCTGCCCTGTGTGCCTCGTGCCTCTGCAGGGCTGGGAGACAGGAACCTGATGGAGCTCACACTGTGCAGGAGACAGCAGGACCCGATGGCTGGGGGCCATTCCTTCCTGCTTCACTTCTGTGGCTGAGACAAATACCCTGGCCAAAGGCGGTAGAAGAGAGAAAAGCTTGGCTAGGCGGCGGTGGCGCACGCCTTTAATCCCAGCACTCGGGAGGCAGAGCCAGGCGGATCTCTGTGAGTTCGAGGCCAGCCTGGTCTACAGTGAGATCCAGGACAGACACCAAAACTACACAGAGAAACCCTGTCTTGAAAAACAAACAGAGAGAGAGAGAGAGAGAGAGAGAGAGAAGCTTTGTTTGGTTTATAATTCCAGGTTACAGTCTATTATTTTGGGGAAATCAGGGCAGGAACTCAACCATTGCATCCACAGTCAAGAGCAAAAAGAGAATGAACACATGGATCCTTGCTTGCTACTCTCTTGCTCTCAGCTAGCTTTCTTCTCTCTTACTGTTCCGGACCCCCTGCCTAGGGAATGGTGCTCCCCACAGTGGACTGGGTCATCCTGTATCAGTTAACAGTCAAGACAAACCCCTGCCCCAGACATACCACATAGGCTAACCCAGTTCAGATAACGCCTCACGAAGACTCTCTTCCCAGGTTCGGTTGTGCCAAGTTGACAGGTAAGACTCACCAGGACCCTGCTCTTGTCTCTTCCCTTTCAGAATTCCAGCTCATCCTCACCATCGTGGGTACCATTGCTGGAGCCCTCATCCTCATCCTGCTGATCGCACTGATCGTCTCGGCAAGGTATGGGGGTGGGAAGACCCTGCTGGATACGCTGCCTTCCAAAACACTCTCATGGGTGAGGAGGAGGAAACAAGGGAGGCCTCTCTCCCACAACTGAATGGTTTTCCTTATTTAAATTATTGTCTTTCTTTTTGAAGGATTTACGGTTGTTATTTTTATGTATGTATAAGTTTGTATTTTATGCCAACATTTACTTACGGATGTTTGTAGAAGTACATGTGAGTACAGGAGCTCAAGGAATCCGGAAGAGGGTATCAGATCCTCTAGAGCTGGAGTGACAGACAGTTGTGAGCCACCCAACCTGGATACTAGGACCTGAACTCGGGTCCTCTCCAAGAGCAGTATGTGTTCTTAACCATTGAACATCACTCTAGCCCTTACTCAATTTTACCTTTTTAAGTGATGTTATATACACAGTTCTATATCCTTTATGATTTAATTTTTTTGTTCAGTTTTATTTTTGCTTCACACTAATCAGACCCAACAATCAGTTTTCTATGGTGTTAATAACTCTTCACTAGGGCCAGGTGTGGTAGTGGCACACTTTTAATCCCAGCACTTGGGAGGCAGAGGCAGGCGGATCTCTATGAGTTTGAGACCAGCCTGGAGTGAGTAGCAGGACAGCTATGGTTACGTAGAGAGACCCTGTCTCAACCAACAGAAAACCAACTTTCCATCAGCACCATTTAACTCAAGTTATGCACAGCTGTATACACCTGTATACTCAGTACTTGGAAAGTGGAGTCAGGAGGATTAGGAGTTTGGGGCCTTCCTCAACTACATAGCAAGTTTGTGGCCAGCCTTGACTACATGAGATCCTACCTCACAAAAAACAAAACCCAGGGCTGGGGCTGGGTCTGGGGCTCAGTTGGTGGAGGGTTTGCATAGTCTGCTGGGATTAAAGGTGTCCGCCACCGCCGCCGCTGCTGCCGCCGCCGCCACCACCACCACCACAACCACCACCACCACCACCTGGCTCCTTTTTCCTTTTCTAAGGCCTTGGTATGCTGAGCTCCTCCCACTCACTGAGAGGTCTCTGTAGACATTTATTCAGTCACGGTGTCTCTTTCACTTCTATTAGTTTCATATCCAACTAAAAAGCACACTTAATGCTAATGTGGGCCTGGGCATGGTGGCGCACCCTTTAATCCCAGCACTTGGGAGGCACAGGCAGGCGGGTCTCTGAAATCAAGGCGAGTCTGGTCTAGATAGTGAGTCCCAGGGCAGCCAAGGATGCAGGGATGCAGGGATCAGGGGGGAAAAAAATTCCTTCAAGAAACTTTGCTGCCATCCCTAGGTCCTAATTCATTTTCCTGATTATAGCTCAAAGAAGAAAAAGAAGGATATGGAGGAACAGAATTTGATTGACAATGACTTCCACAATGTACGGATGCAGCAAACCGGCTTCAGCAACTCCAGCTTCAGCAACTTCGGAGCAGACAACAGCATCTTCCCCAAAGTCAGGACGGGGACCCCCAAGCAGACCCAAAATCCCTATGGAAATCAGCGAAGCATGCCTCACCCTGACTACTAGGTGAGTATAGCCTCTGACTTTGCAGAATATAATGCCCAGACAAGGGAAAGCTGAAGCAGGGATGGAGAGGTGGTTACTTCCATTGCCTTGGTAAGACACCATGACCAAGACCCCTTGTAGAAGGAAGAGTTTACTGGAGGCTTACAGTTTCAGAGGGTGAGTGCATGGCCACCTTGGTGGAGAGTGTGGCAGCAGGCAGGTAGGCAGGCAGGCGGGGCACTGGAGCATGAGAGGTCACATCCTTAGGAGGCAAAGAGAACTAACTGGGAACGGGCTTTTTGAAACCTCAAATCCTGCCTCTAATGACACCCCTCCTCCATCAGGGCCACACCTCCAAATCCTTCCCAAACAGTTCCACTAACCAGGGACTAAATATTCAAACATGTGAGTCTATGGGGGCCATCCTCATTCAAACCACCAACTTAGGCTAGGCTACATAGATCCTGCCTCAAAACAAACAAACAAGTACCCTAAAGACATAAGGGAGAAGAGAGAGAAAGCTGGAGAAGACGAAAGTGATAATAACTGACAGATCTCAGTGTTTTCTTGTTGCAGTTTGGTAAATCTTTCCTAAGCCTCATCTCTGTATCTCTCCTCCTGTCTAGAATGATAAGAATTTGGAGTCCTCCCTAGCCCAGTCCACACAAGCTGTGATCTTGAGTGTTTAGAGGACAAGAGAAGTGGGCAGAAACAAAGGCCTGACCTCCAGGGTTCTCTCCACCCCATCTCTCAGCCCCTCTGAGTGTGGACCTGGGTGAAGAATGCAGCTTGCTGAGGACACCTATGAAATTAAATACACATAGACACTATGAGCCTTGTTAAGTGTTGATTTTCTCCAGTTAGGACAAAACGCTAATGGTAATTGGTGCAGGCTTTTCTTTCCTGGTGTGTCAACGGCATTTCCAATCTAGAGGGAGCACCCTCATAACCCATCCCTGGGCAGCGCCGCCCCTGAGCTCTGGACTCTGGCCACCCGTGAACAGCCAGTGGCTTGTGGTAGGGCAGGAGACAGAAGCATCTCCCAGCTTTCTCGGGAGGGCTATGGGAATCCAGGATCCTTCCGACGAGAATGAGAAGGCTTGGACTAGCTCTGTCCTCCATGGGGGCTTTCAAGTCTTTCAGGTGTTAGCTGGTAGGAGAAGAAAGGAGGCAAAACATGAGCCTAGGTAGTCGAGAGAGGCCAAGGAAGCTATGCGGGAAGGGCGAGTGAGGGAGAAGGGAGCAGGTGGCACCTGTTCCCTTGGTGTCCCTCCTCAGGAAGGAAATGGGCATGTCTCAGACCCTGAGAAAGCCATAAAAGCTTAGTGAAGGCCCTATGATAGCACAGGCCTTCTGTCTGGAGCTGTGCCGAAGGGTCCAGATGTCCACTCTATGATGCTGATTCCACGGGTTCTTCACTGGGCCTCAGCCTGCTCCACGATGGTGGCTTTTAGCAGTGCGCCGCCTCTCCCCGCCCCCCACCCCCACGGGATAAATACACTCAGCGGTCTTTTTAAATGTCAATTATGGCCCTGTGTCTGATGTCTGGTCCTTTCAAAAGGTACTTTTATTTGTTATTATTATTTGTGTGACTGTTCATTGTGAAAGACAATGAATGATGCAATAAAATATCTTTGGTACTCTGTGTCCTTTCTTGTTTGGGAGCTCTTGGTGGAATACACAGCAGTGAGCCTCGTTTTCTTTTGTTTCTGGTTTGAGCTAGGTCTCACGTATCCCAGACTGGCTTCAAACTTTCTAGATAGCAGAAAACGACCAGAGATTTCTGACCTTCCTGCCTCCACCTCTCTAGTGCTGGGATTACAGGTGTGTGCCACCATGCCTGAGTTATGTGGTGGGTAGGGATCATACCAGGGCTTCATGCATGCCAGACAAGCCCCGGATAGCAACCAAGCTAGTTCTTAGACCCTAGCTCGAGTCTCATTTCATTTTTCAAGGATTTGTTTTATTTTTAAGTGTGTGTGTGTGGGGGGGGGTAGGTAGGTAGGTAGGTGGGTGGGTATAGATAGCCGTGGATGCCAGAGGCATTGTATCCTCTAGAGCTAGAGTTAAGGGGAATGTGAGCTGTCTAAGATACTGAGAACTCAACTCAGGCCTTCTGTAAGAGCAGTAAGTACTCTTAACTGCTGAATCAGCTCCCTAGCTCTCCCTCTCCTCTCATTTTAAACCGAAAATGTGATTCGACAGCTGTGAGCAACTGGCATTCGCTGCCCTCTTTAGGGTTTGTGGATCACCCACGACAACATTTTTACCTGTCGCAGATCGTGTGGGCTGCTAGCCCCCAAACACAACTCTATGACAAGTAGCCAGGCTGTGGGCGGGACTCGTGCCACTCCTGCCTCCAGGGATTGGCCCAGACCAATCCGCGGAGTCCCAAGTAGACTCTGGGAGCAAAAGAACCTTTGTCCCAGACTCAGAATGTTTATTTAAAGTTCTTTCCCAAACTCCCCGTCTTGTGGCTGGTGAGATGATGTGGCTGGTAAAGGCGCTTGCTGCCAAACCTGACAACCTGGGTTTGATCCCCAGGACCCCCACGTGGTAAAAAGAGAACTGACTCCCACAAGTTGTTCTCTGGCCTTCATACTTAGGAGACAGAGGCAGGTGGATCTCTGAGTTCAAGGCCAGCCTGGTCTACACAGTGAAACTATATATATATAAACTTCTCTGTCCTGGGTCAGGCTTGTCCCCAACTCTGACACAGGAAGAAAGGAGACAGATAATGATGTTAGAAAGCAGATAGTGTCCTTGAGAACAGCTAGAGGGGAAACCGTGTCCCCTAGAGGTTACTATCATTTATCCCTTGGTGTAAAAATGCCTGTGGTGGGAAGAGGAAGCTGGAAACTCATCCATGGAGAGAAAGCTCAGTCAGGAACTCTAGCTGGCTGCCTCAACCTCCCTAGTCGACTTCTGGCTGGCTGTTGAAGTCATTGACTTGATGTGTGAACTACAGTTTTCCAGAGGAGGAGGGAGGGAGAGGCAGAGGATAACTGTAACAGTAATTTTTAATTTAATTTATTTTTTTTGTTTTTGTTTTTGTTTTTGTTTTTTTTCAAGACAGGGTTTCTCTGTGTAGCTTTGGAACCTGTCCTGGAACTCACTCTGTAGACCAGGCTGGCCTCAAACTCACAGAGATCCACCTGCCTCTGCCTCCCAAGTGCTGGGATTAAAGGCGTGCGCCACCACCGCCTGGTAACAGTAATTTTTTAAAGACTCATGTCGGGAAGAATCCTGTGACAGAGGGGTCTGGGTGCTCAGTGAATCACAGGGGGGTGGGAGCTACCTGATAAATAGGTGCTGAGAACCAAACTCCAGTCTTCCAGAAGAGCAGCACATGTTTTTAACTTCCCGGCCATCTCTCCAACCCCCATAAAGCACATTCCTTAGCTACTAGTGCCCACAGTAGAGAAACACTGGGAGAAAACTGGCTGGCTAATGCAATCATCAATTAACAATGTCAGTGTACATGCAGGAATAAAGTCAGCCAAACACTGTGATGCCTTCACAGACTTCTCTTCCATGCACACGACCTCCCTCGTTTGCGGGCAGCTCCAGATTTTAGCAGGCTCTCTGAGCCCCGTTTCTAAACCGTTCTACCTGTTTGCCTCTGACTCACAACGTGCCAGCTCCCAGCACGTCTCAAACATCCTTGAGTTCATGGGCCATTCTTCAGAGACACGCTGTTGGGGTAGGAATACAAATAGTCTTCTGAAGGGACTGGAGAGATGGCTCAGCGGTTAAGAGCACCGCCTGCTCTTCCAGAGGACCTGGGTTCAATTCCCAGCATCCACATGGCAGCTCACAACTGTCTGTAACTCCAGTTCTAGGGAATCTGACACTCTCACACCAATGCACATAAAATAAAGTTAAATAAATTGTATATATATAAATAGTCTTCTGAAGACCAGATGTGGTGGTGCACACCTTTAATCTTAGCACTTGGGAGGCAGAGACATGCAGATTTCTGTGAGTTCCAGGCTAGCCCCAACACCCTATCTCAAAAACAAACAAACAAACAGAGTCTGTAGTCCAGGCTGGCCTCAAACTTAATTTATAACCAAAGATAACCATGAACTTCCGGTCCTCCTGCCTCCGTCCCAATGCTGGGATTGTAGGTGTGCACCTGTTGAACAGGACTTTTCTGATCCAAACTGCCACCATCTTCAAGAGTTCTGCTGAGCCTGCTTGCAAAAATTCATCACACCTGATGACTATTTACCATCCTTCATAGAAGAAGGGGATGGGGAGGGGATGGGACCCTCACTTGTCTCACCCAAGTACCCACCACCACCCTATGTAATTCTGCCCTAATTGCGTGTGGTCTTGGGGCACCAGGCCAGAGAGTATAGATGGGGAAAGATGAGGAAAGGGGACTCCATCCATCTCCACAGCTGTGGGGAAGTTGTCATCTCTGTGGGCTGCAGACCTTCCAGTGGGCTGCTTCCCCCCTGCCACCATCCCCACCCCATCTCCCCACCCCCCACAACCCCATCACCACCACCCTGCCCAAGACAGGATTTCTCTGTATAGTCCTAGCTGCCCTGGAATGTGTTCCGTAGACCAGGCTGGCCTCAAACTTAGAGATCTTCCCGCCTCTGCCTCCCGAGTGCAGATTGAAGATGGGCTCCACCACTGCCCACCTCCAGCTTGGCTGCTTTAAGGTCACCATGCTGCTGCCCATAACCCCTCACCCATTGCTCTGTAAGTACGCCTAATTAACTCATTGGCTCCCCCTGGTGGGCTTCTGTGGAATCACACCTGGGGCTGTCATTGGGCTCTTAGGAGGGAAGGTGCTTTAGTAATAGCACAGCTCTGCTTGGCTTGGTCCCTGGGACAACATAAAGGACCAGGGATGCTACATTTTGATCTTGGATAGTCCCCAAAGGCTTAAAGGCTTGGCTGCAGTTTGTGCTGCTGCTACTACAAGTACTTGGGACTTCCAAACAAGGCCTGGCAGAAGGGAGTTTGTTGTGGAATATTATTTTCAAGATGTGTTATATTCGTTTATGCTGTGGAACATTTGTTTAATGATGCAAAGGTGTGTTGCATTCTTTTATGTTGCATTTGTTTAACTCTGTGAAGCTGTGTTACATTGCCTGTCTAAAACACCTGATTGGTCTAATAAAGAGCTGAATGACCAATAGCGAGGTAGGAGAGAGAATAGGCAGGGCTGGCAGGCAGAGAGAATAAATAGAGGGAGGAGTGAGAAAAGGAGGAGGACACCAGGGGACAGCCACCCAGCCACCCAGCCACACAGCCACACAGCCACACAGCCACACAGCCACACAGCCACACAGCCACACAGCCACACAGCCACACAGCAACCCACGGAGTAAGAAGGAAAGAAAGGTATGTAGAATATAGAAAGGTAACAGCCCAAAGGCAAAAAATAGATGGGATAATTAAGAAAAGCTGGCTAGAAACAAGCCAAGCTAAGGCTGGGCATTCATAAAAAAGACTAAGTCTCTATGTATTTATTTGGGAGCTGGGTGGCAGGCCCCCAAAGAGCAAAGAGAAAAAAAAAAGCTTCACAAGTTAGTCACTGAGGTGTGCCCTTGAAGAGGAGACTGAGATGCCAGCCCCCTCCTTCCTCTCGATTTTGCTTCCTGGCTGCCATGAGTTGAGAAGGGCGTCCACTCCTGCCATGATGTCCTGTGCTGGACAGGCCCGAAGCAACAGAGCTAAGCGCCACAGACCAGAACCTCGGAAACTGTGAACCAAAACACATCTTTGCTTCTTTTATATCAGTGGCTTTTTGCTTTTTTGTTTTTCGAGACAAGGTTTCTCTGTGTGGCTCTAGCTGGCTTGGGACTCCCTATGTAAACCAGGATATTCTTGAACTTGCAGAGATCTGCCTGCCTTTGCCTTCCAAATGCTGGGACTAATAAGAAGAGCATGCTGCACCATGCCCAGCCAATTAATTTTTTTTCAGTTGTGTGTGTGTGTGTGTGTGTGTGTGTATACAGACAGGCAGGCAGGTGTGTACCACAACATACACATGGAGATCAGAGAACAGTCGGTTCTGTCGTTCCACTATCACATGGATCCTAGGGGTCGTTCTCAGGTCATCAGACTTGCTCCACGAGCACCTTATGGGAGGAGCCATCTTGTTGGACTCCCTTTTCTAAAGTTGATTTATCCAGTTTCGGCAATGGAAAGTGGATGAACATGGGTGGGATCCAGACATTCAGATACCAGCACATTAAAAAAAAAAAATCATCTGAATAGATCAGGAAACCATCCTTCCCCTGGCCAGGTTTTCCTAACCACACAGCCCCAGAAGTACAGTTCCCTCCTGTCCCAGCTTGTTCCTAGAGTCTAGGAAATTTCATGGTCAGTAGATGGCGCTGTCTCCTATCACTTGCAGAAAACGCCACTAGAGGAGCCGGCTTCCAAAAAGGCTTCTTTCTTTCTAATTGCTGATTTCCTTCCTTCCTTCCTTCCTTCCTTCCTTCCTTCCTTCCTTCCTTCCTTCCTTCCTTCCTTCCCTCCCTCCCTCCCTCCCTCCCTCCCTCCCTCCCTCCCTCCCTCCCTCCCTCCCTCCCTCCCTCCCTCCCTCCCTCCCTCGCTTTTTTGTTTGATGTTTGCTTTGGGACGGGGTCTCAGGCCAAGCTGACCCTGAAGTTGCTATATAGCCAGAGGATGACTGACCCGCCTGGCCACTACCTCCCAAGTGCTGGGATCACAGGTGTGTACTACCACATCCAAGTATAATCATTAACTTTATTTTTTAAGTGTGTGTTGTGTTGTGTGTGTGTGTGTGTGTGTGTGTGTGTGCGCTCAGGAGCATGTGTGCTCCAATGCCATAGCATGCATGTGAGGGTCAGAGAGCATCTTTGGGGAGTCAGTTATCTCTTTCCATTGTGAATTCCAGGTACTGAAATCAGATTTTCACACTTGCAAGGCCGTAGCTTCTGCCCATTGAGGCATCTTTGGGCCCTTAGATAGAGTTTATGCAGTAGTGGAGATCAAACCCAGGGCTTCACACTTGCTACGCACACACTGTACCAACTGAGCTATATCTCCAGCCTACTTCGTTGTTATGTTTTTTTGTTTGTTTTGGGTTTTTTTGAGACAAGGTCTCACTGTATAAACTGTAGTATCCTGAAACTCACTCTGTAGTTGAGGCTGGCCTTGAACTTGTGATATTCCTACCTCTAACTCTATATTGTTGGGACTTCAGGAGTGTGCCACCATGCCTGGCTCAGCTGGATTTTATTGAAACATTTGCATCATTTTCACTAGAGCGTTAGAAATCCTTCACTGTCTCGTCTGTTGGTCTTCTAACATAACTGAGTGTTCTCGGTGCTGGAGGTTGAACCTGGACTGTCAATCATTTTCACTAAGCACTGGCTCCATCACGGAGCTACAGCCCCACCCAGTACTGAGCAAGGCTGCCGTGACATCAGTGGCACAGGAAACTAGGAACAGCCAGGTGGTGGTGGTGTATGCCTTTAATCCCGGCACTCAGGAGGCAGAGCCAGGTGGATCTCTGTGAGTTCCAGGACAGGCTCCAAAGCTACACAGAGAAACCCTGTCTCGAAAAACCAAAAACCAAAACAAAACAAAAAACAAAAAACTAGGCACAACCATTTATATGATAAACATTTTATTTTGTGGTAATTTTATGAAATAAAGAAAGAGGTAAGGCTATTTTCATGGGGAAATCCTTCAGTTAAGAAGGAAGACAAAAGGTTCCCAGTGAGAAATTTCTGTCTTTCATCAGCTTTTATGAGGTGAGCAAGGGCTGCTGGGATTTTCCAGTATTCTCTGGGTACTCTGGTTTGGCCTCCGTTGACAATCCACAGCACCGTAAGAAGGTCAGAGAGAAGCCTGGGGGAACCTGGGGGGCACATGTGGAGTCTCCACCTCAGAGCTGGGAAGTAATCTCTTCTGTTCAAGGGCAAAGGCTTGGTGCAAACCAAACAAACTGCCATTCTTCAGGCCTGGGGATACATTTCCACAGTGCCCTGGCAATTCCAGAAAGCTCTGTTGCTTCCAGATGAAAAGCAGTGGTAATAGCCAGCCTATTACAGGGCGCTCCTGGAATCCAGGTACAATTCTTAGTGTCCTGAATGTAACTTTCTTTACTTCTCATGACATTTTGACCTAGGCAGCCTTATTACTCCCACTCAGAAGCTGGGTAAGGCGAGGTAAATAACGTAAGTCAGAAGGCTAGTAAAAAGCCTGGCCAGGATTTGAGCCCAGACTGTCCAGCTTTACAGCCCACCTTTATATCATTTATGCCAAATTATCCATGTAGGTGACTTTGGAGACCCACACTGAACTGGACAGTGTCCTGTATTTCCTGGGCCTAAATGATGGATACAGTGGAGGAAATGAGAAGTTTATATTCCCAGAGTTCATGAGCTCATGAGCCTTTAGTCCTGAAGCTGAACAGAGCTGCCCAGGGGTTGAGAGACTTATTGCTCTTGCGGAAGACCTGGATTAAATTCCCAGCACCCATGAGGTAGCTTGTCTGTAACTTCAATCCCAGGGATTTCATACCCTCTTTTGATCTCTATAAGAACCAGGATTGCATGTGGTACATACACATACATGCAGTCAAAACATTCAGTTATACAAAGTAATAAACAAATCTTAAAAACAAAATCATCTACAAATTTTTTTTTTCTTTTTGAGACAGGGTTTCCTATGTCTGTCCTGGAACTCACCATGTAGACCAGGCTGGCCTCGAACTCACAGAGATCCACCTGCCTCTGCCTCCCGAGTGCTAGGATTAAAGACTGTCTGGCTCAATATTGTTTGTTGTTTATTACCTCAGGTCTAGCTCCCCTCTGTGGACCTTCCAGATCTTTCCCACACTCTCCCTCTACCCCCTGACCAATTGTGGTGTCCTGCCCCGTACGGTGATGGAAAGATCTTTGAAGTTTCTTCCTCTTTCAGTGGAAACAACAATGTCTTCATAAGCCCCTGCCAGGAAGGGGCTTCTCCAAGGGCCATGCCCCTCCACCCCCATCTTAGTTCTCTGCCATGCAGAAAGGCCTCTGTGGTATTCGAGGAATGTAAAGAGCATGCCAGGGCAAAGAATGTCCTGGAACATAAAAGCCAATCAATAAAATCAAGGCTAAAAGAAGACATCTTTGGGGGTTTTGCTATTTGTGAAACGATTGAGAGTAGCCCTGTCTTCCAAGTCCCGCTTCTTCTGACTCCATCTCTTGAATGCTAGGATTATAGGTGTGTGCCACCATGAACAACTGGGAAAGCATCTTCGAGCCAGTTCTGAATCAGACTCTTCACTGTAGTGGTTTGGATGAAAACGGCCCCCATCGGCTCCTAGGGAGTGGTGCTGTTAGGAGGTGTGGCCTTGTTGGAGGAAGTGTGTCACTGTGGGGGTGGGCTCTGAGGTTTCAAATGCTCAAGCCAGACCCTGTATCACTCTCCCGTCCTGCTGCCTGTGGATCCAGATGTAGAACTCTGCTACTCTCCAGCACCACGTCTGCCTGCATGCTACCATGCTCCCCGCCATGTCGACCATGGACTAAACCTCTGAAAGAGTTGCCATGGTCATGGTGTCTCTTCACTGCACTAGAACTTCGACTAAGACAATCGCCACATAAAAATATTTATGTGTGAGCATGCGTGTGTGTGTGTGTGTGCGCGCGCGCGTGTGTATGTGTGTGTGTGTGTGTGTGTTGTCACAGGTGTGCTACGGCACTCTTGTAGAGGTCAGAAGACAACTACAGGGAATCAGTTCTCTCCTGTCACCTTAGGAGAACCTGAGATTGAACTGGGGGGGGGGTGGTCATTAGGCCTGCGCACAAGGCCTCTACCAGCTAAGCCCTCTCCCTGGTCCCCATTTTCTTAGTGAAAACAATTAAGGAATACAATTACCCCTCCAACCCATACACGTTCTCATTTTATCGTAGGACATCTGCCATTTTCCAAGGTCATCTTTTTCTGTTATTAACCTAAGTTTCAAGCTTAGGGGAAAAAAAATATTCCAGTATGGTTTTTAAGTAGACATTGGGACAATGGATCCAT
This sequence comes from Peromyscus maniculatus bairdii, assembly GCF_049852395.1. Taxonomy (NCBI): domain Eukaryota; kingdom Metazoa; phylum Chordata; class Mammalia; order Rodentia; family Cricetidae; genus Peromyscus; species Peromyscus maniculatus. Next base: position 25,169,419 of record NC_134863.1, read on the forward strand.
GTGAATATTTTAGTCATGTGCTCTGTATGTAGTTCTCTTCGAGACCTGTCTCCAGAAGCTTCCACACTGGTGATTGGGAGTCTTGTCTTCTGCTTCTATCCAGCAGGAAGGGAAGCATGGAGGATCTAGAGAGAGAAGCTCTTAGCTGTCTGGCCTGGCAGTGACTTGGAAGGCTAAGTCCTGAGTCAAGACCCCCCATCTTTATTCACTGCAAAGGAGGAGGGGACAGAGAGACTTAAGAAAAAGACTCAAGTCCAGCTTGGATCCAGTAGATGAGTTTATTAGCATCATTTACAGGAGTGCAGGTAATGTACAGGCAGCTGTACCACAGAAAAGTCTGACCCCTGCCCACCAAGCTCCTGTTTTATTTATTTTTTGGTTTTGCTTTTTGAGACAAGAGTTTCTCTGTATAGTCCTGGCAGTCCTGGAACTCTGTAGACCAGGCTGACCTTGAACTCCTAGATCTGCCTGCCTCTCCTCCCGATGTGCTGGGTTTAAAGGCGTGCACCACTACTGTCCAAGCTCCTGTTTTATGTCGCTGTAAGTTTACTGCGGAACTGATACAAAATTGGGTTCTGCATGCTGCCTAGGGTTAAAGCAGTTGGGTGTCTCCCTAGGGGTATCTCCGGCTCAGACAACACAGTGCCCAGCCAATTTAGACAGTCTAACTTAAGTATGCTCCATCCTTGCCTTTATCAGGGACTCAGATGGGCTGTAATGACTGTCCCATGAGAGAGAGGGCCAGTTTCACAGCAGTCTGGCACATAGGACCACCAAGTGACAGCTTCCTGGGAGATGGAGTCACTCTGGCTGGGAATTGGACGACTAACCCCATTACCACTCACTAATTTAACCTGTCTGATTTTCTGAAACAATCACAAGCCCAATTAAATGAGAATGTTATTGTACTTTAGAGGACATTAGGGTATGATGGTCCTTTTAATCAAACTCCCGGTCATGTTGAAGACTGTGGTGGTTTTGAATGAGAATGACCCCCAGAGACTCATATATTTGAATACTTGGTCCCCAGTTGGTGAAACTGTGTGGGAAGGATTAGGAGGTGTGGTTTTGTTGCAGGAGGTGTGTCACTGGTGGGGTGGGCTTTTAGGGCTCAAAGATTCATGCCATTCCCAGTGTTCTCTCTTCCTCCTACTTTCTGATCAAGATGTGAGCTGTCGGCTGTTTCTGCCCCATGCCTTTGCTCTGCCATCATGGACTCTGATCCTCAGAATCTGTAAGTCCAAACTAAATACTTTGCTCTTTATGTTGTCTTGGTCGTGGTGTTTTGTCACAGCAATAGAAAATTAAAGCCGGGTGGTGGTGGTGTACGCCTTTAATCCCAGCACTCGGGAGGCAGAGGCAGGTGGATCTCTGTGAGTTCAAGGCCAGCCTGGGCTACAGAGTGAGTTCCAGGAAAGGCGCAAAGCTACACAGAGAACCCTGTCTCAAAAAAAAAAAATTAATACAAACATGTATTTACTTATGTGTATGTGTGCATGGCTGTGGGTGTGGGATCCTCTACAGTTGGGGGTTACAGGTGGTTATGAGCTGCCCAGCCTGGGTGCTGGGAACGTAACTCCAGTCTTCCCTAAGAGCAGTAAGCATTCATCCACTGAGTCATCCCTCTCCAGCCCCAGATGAACTCCAATGATATGGAGACTGTCATGGTCTCTCTACAGATCAGAAACTCCATTCAGGGGGAGCCAGCTATGAAAGAGTGCAAGAGTGGGCCTTGGGCTGAGAGGACCTCCACACTGCTGCTTCTTGTCACGTCTCTGAGTCCCAGTGTCCAGTGTGCAAAGGTTTTACCCTGTGGGGTTGTGTGAGTTCACACAATAAAGACCTACTGGGGCACCGTCCTTTGAGGGTCTCTGAATGGGGTGACAGGCCAGATTCTTCTGAGTCAGTCACTTACTCCAGGTGACTGTGGGACTAAGGACAGAGGCACTATCCTATAGGTGGAGGACCTGCCTCGTAGGCCTGAGGCCTTGGGTTCATCCCTCATAACCCCCACATAAACATGAGATCAGCTTTCTCCCTTTCTCTGTCTATTTCTTTCCGTTCATTTTACTTTTTTTTTAATTGAAGTAACTGGAAACTGGTCTGCGCCCTTTAGGCACTGTGAGAAAATGTCTAGAAAAAGTAAAACAAATTATGACTGCTTCGTTGGATTGGAAAGAGAAGAATAGATAAAGACTCCAACAGGGATTTCTTCTAGGTTGAAGGCCTGGTGACAATAAAATAAAATAAAAATAAAAATATTTTGTACACACAAGCACAGGCCCTAACATAGACACACATAATTATACACATGAATAAAAATAATAATCCTTTTTTTTAAAAAAAAGATTTTGAGCCAGGTAGTGCCAGTGGCGCACGCCTTTAATCCCAGCACTCAGGAGACAGAGGCAGGTGGATCTCTGAGTTCTGAGGCCAGATTAGTCTACAGAGTGAGTTCCAGGACAGCCAGAGCTGTTACATAGAGGAACCCTGTTTTGGAACCCCCCCACCAAAAAAAAAAAAGACAGAAAGGAAGAGAGAAGAGAGAGAGAGAGAGAGAGAGAGAGAGAGAGAGAGAGAGAGAGAGAGAGAGAGAGAGAGAGAGAGAGAGAGAGAGAGAACAGGAAAAAAGATACTGTGTTTTTTGGTTTTGTTTTTTTTTTTTTTTGGATCTATTGTTTAATGTGTCTTGCCATATCTCTATCTTGTATATTTATGTACCACACACATGCAGTGCCTGTGGAGGCCAGAAGAGGGCGCTGGATCCCCTGGAACTAGAGTTACAGATGGTTGTTAGCTGCCATGTGGGTGACCCGAACCAAACCTGGGTCCTCTTCAAGAGCAGCCAGTGCCCCTTACCCACTGGGCCAGCTCTCCAGCCCTTTATTAGAACAGCACGGTGAGCCAGGTGTGGTGGTGCACGTCTTTAATCCCAGCATTCCAGAGGCAGAGGCAGGAGGGATCTCTGAGTTCGAGGCCAGCCTGGTCTACAGAGTGAGTCCCAGGACAGCCAGCACTACACAGAGAAACCCTGTCTTGAAAAACAAACCAAACAAAAAAAGGAGGCCAGATGGGGGTATGAGATCCCAGAACTGGAGTTCCAGGCAGTGGCAATCCACCTGTTGTGGGTGCTAGGAGCTGAATCCTCCAAAAGAGCAACCAGTGCTCTTAAAAGCTGAGCCTTCTTACCTGCCCTGGGTCTTGTTGTTTAAATATTTCAGTTCACACTGGGTGTGGCAGTGCACTGCTGTAACACCACCAACAGTGATGCAGAGATAGGAGTTTTACAAGTTTACAGAATAATGAAATTTTGCCTCAAACAAACAAACAAACAAACAAACAAACAGAACTCAGAAAATCATTTCCTAAAGGCAAGCACACATTCCCTTTGGAATATATGATCTTAAAATTATTTTCAAAACTGACCTTTTGAAAACCCGCTCTCGTGAAGATGAAATAATTACAATTTCCAGAATTGATCATGATATGAACAGAGAGGTGGGAAACATGCAACTTACTTGTTGTTGTAAATAAATTTAAAATTCTTGTGTGTTGGCGGGGGCAGGGGGTGGGGGCGGCTGCTCCTCCGCCCCCTCCCTCGGAAAGAGTCTCATTCTCTAGTCCGGGCTGACCTCACACGCACAGCCTCTCCTGCCTTAGCTTACTGAGTGCCGGGCTACCTCCATGAGCGCTTGGTCCAGCTCATGTGTGTACGTCTTAATAGTCATTTGACGTAACTACTGTGTACATGCTTAACGCCAAACCAACACACGAATGATTACTGACAGTTCACACCATAGACTGTTTTCGTCCACGTGTAAGACACTGTGCTTACAGATTCATCTGTTACCTACTTTTTTTTTTTTTTTCGGTTTTTTTCGAGACAGGGTCTCTCTGTGTAGCTTTGCGCCTTTCCTGGAACTCACTTGGTAGCCCAGGCTGGCCTCAAACTCACAGAGATCCGCCTGCCTCTGCCTCCCGAGTGCTGGGATTAAAGGCGTGTGCCACCACCGCCGGCTCATCCGTTATCTAAATGCTACTTTTAGCTCAGAGGTCCTGAAAGCTGACATGGGGATTAGTTTTATCTAATAATCATGGTGTATAAGGAGAGAGAGAGAGAGAAAAAAAAAGTATGTTAGAATGTTGAGTATTTTTCCTTTAGGTTGTCAGGTTGGCCTTGAACTTGTGATGTAGCCAAGGATGACCTTCTTGCTTCTATCCTCCAGTGCTGAGATCATAAGCATATGCCTCATACACACCAGCTTTAATCTGGTATTTTTCAAATAAATTGAGCTCAACATTAAAAAACAAAAAAAAGTATACCCCCAAGGGGCAATGTTGGCCAACACTTTTAATCCCAGCACTCTGGAGGCAGAGGCAGGCAGATCTTTGAGTTCAAGGCCAGCATGGTCTACAGAGCACCGTCCAGGACAAACAGTAACACAAGGAAACACTGGAAAAAAACCAAAAAGCCCAAAACAAAGCAAACAAACAAAAAAGCATAGCCATGTTTCATAGGCAACCTCTATGAAAGAATCTTTTGAAAAAAAGATTTATTTTTATTTTGTGTGTATGGGCATTTTGCCTGCATGTATGTCTGTGTGTGGTGTGTCCACAAGTGTCTGCAGAGTTCAAAAGAGGGTGTCAAGCCTCAGACAGTCGTGAGCAGCCATGTGGGTACTGGGAATTGTGAATGAACCCAGGTCATCTAGAAGAGCAGCCATGGCTTTTAATCACTGAGCTGTATCTCCAGTCTCCTAACTATTCTTTTCATGGTAAAAGACACATAATGTAAAATGTATCATTTTATCCATTTTAAGTGGACCATGCTGATATTAATATCCACTTCTAGAACTTTCCCATAATCCCCACCTGCAACTCTGTTCTCATGAATAACTCCCCTGTAACATCTGTTTTACTTGTTTCTATCAACTTTTCTGTTCTAGACCCTTTATACAAGTAGACTGTCTGGGCATGGTGGCACACCCCTGGAATCTTAACACTCAAGAGGTGGAAGCAGGAGAATCAAGAATTCAAAGTCATCTTCGTCAGTTACAGAGTTCAAGGCCAGCCTGGACTAGATGAGACACCCCCCCCACACACACACACACATACTCAAAACACACAGACAAACACACACATACACACACACAAATACATGATATTTGTCCCTTTGGGTCTGATTTATGTTACATAGCATGTTTTCAATGTTTAAAGTGTCCAAATTCCATTCCTTTATTTTATTGGTTTTTTTTTTTTTTTTTTTTTTTTTTAGACAGGTTCTCTCTACATAGCTCTGGCTGTCTTGGAACTCACTACATAGATCAGGCTAGCCTCCAATGTACAGATCTGCCTGCCTTTGGCTCCAGAGTGCTGGAATTAAAGGTGTGAGCAGCTGCGTCCATCTCCATTTCTTTTTAAGATCCAAAAAATAGATTGTCATATGTATATCTGACTATTTACCTGTGAACACTTGGATGAAGGATCCTTGAAGAGGGGAGAAAAAGCATGAACTACACAGCAGAAGTTCTGAATTAGAAAAGGCATTTCCAAACCAGCTTTAAAGCAGCTTGGATTGCTTGGGAGTCGTGGCTTATGGCAGGTCTGGGCAGGCTGGGGACCCAGAGAATCACCAGGTAAGACAGGAGGGGACTGGTGAGAATTAGGGCAAGTTGGATCATAGCACTTTCCAGGTGCAGTTTAGGTAAGTGGTGGTCTGTGCCAGGTGTGGGACAAAGTGAGGTATTTGAGCAGCGATGAAGTACCCATTCTGGGTGCCGAGAAGATGGGGTATTACAGGGCCTGGACTTAAAGATTGCATGGCATAGGAAAACTACAGTTGTACTTAAAGCAGCGTTCAGCCAGCTTTCAGGACTCAACACTCCATCTAGCTGACCCATCCTACATTTTCCTGCCAGACAAATCAACACTCAGCACTGGATATCTTCCAGTTCAAACTCTTTGATCAGTTCCCGTAACTTAGAATCACTACCTCTCAGCTGGGGTTAAGTGTAGCCTCTAGGCCAATGCCCTGAGGCGCAGGTCATTCCAAGATAAACCTAGGCTGCTTCTGCAGCATGATTTTACTGGACAGTGGTTGGCCTCAAGTATGACTTTTAAGTCAAAACAAAAGATATCACAGAGGAATTCTAAGGGTGAATTTTGAAGTTTGCTATGGATTGCTTCATTTTGCCTCCCCACACTACACTACAAACCGACTTCTGCCAGTACCATCCAGGCAGAGTTTGGGAGGTGGGCACAAACAAAGCTCAAGATCCAAATCCTCAGGTAGGTTTTGTACCCAACCCTCCAAGTCCTGACCGTCCAGCTGGTTCTTGACCTGCAAAGGTTAGGCTGCCTTACTTAAATCCTTCTCGATTTCTGGGCAAAAGATCCCAGCAGTCATTTCCTCCATCATGTTAACCCTTTGTGCCCCGGTTTCCTCATCTAAATAACAGTACGGATGTTAGGAGTACTCAAGGAGTGAGGCCGCATACAGGCGGCACTTAGCACAAAGCCTGCTCAGCAGTGTGCCCTCGGTTCCACCTGCGCCTCTACGTTCCACGTGTCCTCCCTTGCCCATCCGGAGCGTGGCGTCCTGGTTGAATACGCCGGTCGCCTCTGTCCCATCTCGGGCGAGGCCCGGGCTGGCATGCGCTTCTGGCATGACGAAATGGCCTGGCAGATCCAAGCGGTACCTGGCCCTCGCTCCTGAAGTCCTACTGAGATTGCTTTGGTGCAAGTAATCTCTGCCGGCCTAACGGAGCGCGCCCCGCCTCCTCCCGTAGCTGCTAAGACCTGGGAGGGAGCCCCAAACTAGAAGTTTCGAAACGGGGACCCCACGCTCCCCACCCCCCAAGTGCGTCGGATGTGACAGCCACCTGGGCACCCCTGGACCTAGGCGTGCCGACGGATCCCCGGCGCAGGGCGGAGCTGGTCCAGCCCGGAGCTCGCCCCGCCCCGTCCCGCCTAGCCGTAAACTGACCGAGTGGCGGCCCGCGGGAGAGAGGGGAGGAGAAAGCCGAGGAGAGTGGGGCCCGGCGGCCGAGGGAGAAGGGAAGGGGCGCCGAGAGCGGGCGCGCGGGGACTCAGCGAGGGTGCGTCCCGCGAGGCGACAATTCCGGGCGTCCCAGCCGGCCAGCAAGAAGGATGGTGGCGGCGGGGCGCGGGCCAGCCCGGCCGCGGGCGCCGTGAGCCCGAGTGCAAGCGCCCGGCATGCGGCTGCGGTCCCCGGCCTCGGCCCCGCTCCGTCCCCGCTGCGCGCCCCCGCCGAGCGGCGCGCACCATGCCGCGGGTGCCCGCGACCCTCTACGCCTGTCTGCTCGGGCTCTGCGCGCTCGTGCCGCGCCTCGCAGGTAAGCCGCGCCGTCCGCTGCGCGCTCGGGAACTTTGCTCGCCCGCGGCCGCTTGCAGGGGCCGAGGGTGCGGTGCACCCCGGGACGCTCCCCGGTGGGACGGCGGGGCTCGGGCTTCGGATCTGCGTGCGCTGCCAGGTTCCCTCCCGGGCTGAGGAGGAGCCTTCCCTTCCTGTGTAAACAGCCGGCGTCTGGTGGCCGAGCCCGAGGGCGCCGGGGACTCGGGAGGGAAGGCCTCCCCGCCCGGTGCTGGGGCCCCAGCTCTGCGCTCGCCTGCACAAAGCGGCCCTTGTGGCCCGCGGGGAGTGATGTGGGGGCCAAAGTGCGGCGGCCCGGCCACTCCGGAGGGCTGTGGATAGTGCAACTTTCTCTACGCCTGGTCCAAGTGGAAAGTTGTCAGCTCTCTCCGCAAGTCCAAAGTTATGGCCCCACCTGGGACTCCGCCATCTGATCCTTTTCTCGTACGGCGATTCACAAACAGTGGTCTGACTGCGGAGGGGCTGCGGCTGGCACTGTTTTAGCCGGACGTTCCCTTGTCCTGGCGGCGATGGAGGGGCCCCCAGATACCTGCGTTAAGTTTTCAGACTTGTAAGTGGCAGTTAAGAAGTCCCTAGAGGAAGGATGCTGCTAGTCGGCGCTGGCTGCCAGGAACAGGAGCTTGCCCTACCTCCTCCAAACCAGCCCACTCAAAGCAGGCGTTTCCGAACTTTCTCCTTTCCTTCGGAAGTAATTGTGTATTGATTAAGGGTGCGCTAGGCACTTTCAAGCCCGAGGTCCTTGTTTTGTCTTTCGGAGCCCAGCCGTTGCCTGGCTGCTTGAGGGGAGAACTCTGTTCCCCTACCGCGTCTCATTTACATGAAGGAGGTTGAGGTTTCCATCTGAGAGCGGGGAGCGGGTCGAGGAAACAAAAACGCCGTTCAGGCCCCAGTCCAAACTTAATAGTGTAGCAAGGCTGCTTTTATGGGAAAATAAGTAGATCAGTGAGTCCCACCCCCTCCCCCCCAATCTGGCAACGAGTGCCCATCTTTGGTGTTCACGAGTCCCCCAGGGAAACGCAAAGAGAGATGTAGCTTGAATCACCACCCTCTGGAATATATCCTTGTCAACTGGCTTCACTTTAGGACAGTCTTTTAGTTTGAAGTTTATGCTCTTTTTATTGTTCCGTGGAATTTTTTTTTCTTTTAGCTTTTTTTTTTTTTTTTTTTTTTCTTTTTGGTGATGGTGTTTTAAAATTTTTTGTCAGAATAAACATACAGCCACCTTATATTAGCTTCGCGAAATTCAAGTTTGGGAATAGCTTTAGTTTCCTCCCAGTTAGACATTCTTTGATTCTCAGGAAAACTCCAAACATTTGCCATGGCAAAGACTTGAATCTTTTGAGTTTCCAGCAGCCTGTCTTATCTTATTTACTTCCCCTCCCCCAACTCTTCCCAGATTCACCTCCCTTCCCTACCCGCCCCCAACTTTGTGTCCATTTAAAAGAACACAAGGAGACCATCTTTGTGCTGCCTAAATACCCTTGACCCTGTGGTCTTCAACTTGATCCTGCTCTGTTTACCTGGGGCTACAGTCCTAGAGAAAACTCCACTCCCACCAGTTAACTCTGGTCAATAGCTCCCTGGCTAGGGTTTTGCTTTTTTTAAAAAATGTATCCCACCTGGCCTGTAACTCTGTGTAGACCAGGCTGGTCTCCAGTTTGCAGAGACCCATTTGCCCTCACCTCCCAAGTGTTGGGATTAAAGGGGCGCCCCACCCCTTGAGGTGCCCTTCAGATAATCAGAGGCGTTGGGTTTTTCACTTGCATGTCATTTTATCTCTTTTGGACGTTCCCGTGCCTTCCAACAGGATTTTCATCCCGGAGACGGGCCCTGGAAGGCCACATGCCTTTCCCCCGGAGGGCTTCAGGGTGTGTGTGAGTGCTGAGCCTAGGCCCAGGGCTGCTTGGTCATTGTACCTTATCTTGGAGCCTGGGCGGTTTACATCGTGCCTTCACAGTGAAGTTTTGTCCATTGTCCTGTGATCACAGGTCACAGGTGTTTATCTTGTGCTGCCCACCCCCCAAAGTCAGTAAAATGGTGGTAGAGCGCCAGCCTCCAGGGTGGGCCACCTCCTCCTCAGAGTGCCCTGGCCCGCGCTTTGCAAGGTCAGACGGAGCAGCTCATGTGGGTAATTCGACTTAGCTTCCCAGGGTTGCTGACCCACCTTGGCCCTTTGTTTCCTGTCCCGCCATCCCCACCCCACCCCCACCCCCCCTTTTTTTTTTCTTGAAAGGTGGCAGGAACTTTCTCCTGTTGGTATCTCTCGCTGACGGGAACATCATTTAGAAAGGAAAATCATAGTTCCCTGGGGAAAGAGATGGGGTTGTGAAGTCTGGTGCCCATGTGGGTGTTCCTAGACCAGCGAGCGAATCCGGCAGGCAACAGACCTTAAGTTTAAGGGGCTCACTGTAATAATAAGCCTTTGCTGCTCTGCCGCCCCACCCTCGCCCCCACCAAGAGTATCTCCTTAATTATTCCTGGGGCCAAGAGACTCCAGGCTGGAACCCGACACACAAGATCTCACGAACCCAGGGAAGGGTTGCACTGAGGGGGCCTCCCGTGCCCACTTCCGCTCTAAGGCAGAGAGGGGAGTTTGGTCTCACCCCCCCCCCCCGCCCCCCATGCATGACCGGAGTTATGTTTGCTGCCGTGGTTATTATTTTATAAGCCATCAAACGTTCTTTTAGCGGATGGCCCTGCAAACTAGAATGCTCCCGAACACCAAGAGACCTTTGTTGCATTTCGAGAATGCAAGTTGGCAGCTCCGGTCCTCTTCACCCTGTCCCTGGCCCACCGCGGCTGTGGGCGGATGCTGGGGTGGGGGCGGGGCTGCTGGAATTTGGCTGGATTGGCAGCTCCCTTGAGGTAACCGGGCCCAGGACCCTGAAATGCGAAGGGTGGCCTCGGTTCAGAGGCAACTATTTACCCTCTGGGATTTACATTTTAACTCCACCGTCCTCAGTCAGGGGGGGCTTTTCATGAAGGGGACTGAGGCAGAAGAGGGCAGGGTCTAATTAGCCCTAATTAGTATTCCTCCCTGCTTGTTTCTCCATGCTTATTTAGCTACTGCGGCAACGAGGAATTAAAATATCTAAGTAGCTTGGCAAGTCGCCCTTTGTGCCTGCCTGGCCCCGGTAACAACTTTTTTCTTCTTCAGCCTGGTCATGGAAATGGCGTAGCAAGTTTTAAGTTCTAACGAGATCAGCAGTGTGGGTTAATTACACACAGTACTTAAATGATAGGGTGGCTTTTCCGAGGCTGTGTGCTGCTGGGGCTGTGGGCTGGGGTCTTTACACAGGTGTTTTCACTTGGCTGGCCGAGAGCTTTGGAAGGCCTCAGGGGGTTGGTTTGTTTCCCTTCCCTCCAGTAGGGGGAAATTGGTTGGCTTTGAAGCAGCGGTTCTCAACCTGTGGGTCACGACCCCCCGGAGGGCGCGCGGGACCCTTTTACAAGGGTGGCCTAAGGCCATTGGAAAACACAGAGATTTTTACATAATGATTCACAAACGGTAGCCAGAATTACAGTTGTGAAGTAGCAGCGAAAATTTAATTTTGTGGTTTTGTGTGTGTGTGTGTGGGGGGGGGGTGTCACCGCAACTTGAGGGACTGTGTTCAAGGTTGGTAGCCTTAGGACGGTTGGGAACCGCTGCATTACAGGGTGATAGGCACCCCGTTTGTCGGTGAGGATTCTTTTTGCTTTGGTAGGGTGCAGGTCTGGGTCTGGATGAGCTGCTTTAGGGCCTCCAGCTGACTCACCCAAGAGGCTGGCTGGGTGCTGCAGCGTGGAGCTGGCCTGACGGGATCCCTTCCGCAGCCTTGCCAGAGTTGTTCAGATGTGTTCCCTGTCTCTGGCAAAGCCACTTCTGCACCCATCCGACCCCTTTGGTTACCCTTCATCCCCCAGTCAGAGTTGAAACTGCTCAGATCGCAGCCATCTGCTTGGAGCCTTACAGGTTTCCGGTCCTGCTGGAAGTCCCGTGGCCTCCTGCCTTCTCCACCACCGGCTCCTCACAGACTTCCCATGGTCCCACTGGCCCTGCTGCCTCCTGCCTGGACTGTCTTCCAGGTAGCTACTGTCCGGCTGCTTCCCTCACCCCCACAGGCCTTGTCGTGGTGTCTTCCGTTCAGCCCTTTTCCTCCAGCTGCTGCTTCGTTCCCTGTGTCCTTTTTCCTTCCTTGATTTCCCTCCACCGACTGTCCTGACCTGTCTGTCCTCCATGTCTCTCAACCGCCCCTCCCCCCCCCAGACCTCTCTTTGAAGTCAGGGTCTCTATGGGCAGCTGCTGTTAGGAGGGAGCGTTCTTGGGGAGGGGGACCACATCACAAGGTGTCAAGATTCATTGAGCTGGAATCCATGATAAAGGCCCGGTGGCTTGCTTCAACCCCTGAACTGTGTGTGCTGGGGAGGCTGGGTGACCCTCATCGTGACCTTCCTTTCCCTGTTACCAGTATCTTACATTATCAGAGTCTTACGTTAATTAGTGCTGTGTGTCTGTCACAGTGGGTGAACCATATTGACACACCCTGATTAGCCTGGTTAGTCCACACTGCTCAGACTGAGTTTTTACCCTTTTCTGTTCTGGGATCCCGTTGGGGCACAACATTGCATGGAACTGTCATGCTGTCTTGGGCACCTACCTCTTGGCTGTGATAGTTCGGATGGTTGGTTTTGACAGAGTGCTGTTCCGTTTATTTTCCAGACATTGCTCTTGTTTGTCGACACTGACGGTTTTTTCTCTTGATTGGGCCGAGTTTTAAGTTTGGGGAGGAACGTTCTAGGGGGTAACTGGTTGCCTCCTCGTTTCTTTCTCTTTTTGAGACAAGGATGCGTTCATCCCAGGCTGGCCTCAAGCTCTCAGGTCCTTGATCTCATTCCTGCCTCCACCTCCTGGGCACTGAGCTAAATACTCCATTTTGCAGCGCTGGATCGTTAGATTCGGGTTAAATCCCTGGGTTTAACACTGTACCAAGTAGCCACATCCCCAGCCTCGACTGCCTTAGCTGAGCCGGCTCCCGGGTTAAGAGCACATCCTGCTCTTGCAGAGGACCCTAGTTTGATTCCCAGCATCCACCATGAGGTGGCTCACAACTCCCTGTAACTCCAGCTCCAAGGGATCCGATGTTTTTGGCTTCTGAGGGCAACAGCATGCATGTGCACACACCCACATACAGATCCGTACAAGCAATTAAAAGTAATATAATTGTTAAAAAAATCTTTTTTATTTAAAAAATGTGGTGTATGTGTGCACAGGTGTGTGCGCGTGTGTGTGTGTGTGTGTGTGTGTGTGTGTGTGTGTGTGTGTGTGTATGCATGCCAGTGGGCATACGTGTAGAGAGGCCAGAGGAGGAAATTGGCTATCTTCCCCCACTGCCTTCTGTCTATCTGACTTCCTTCTCAGTGAGGCTGGGTCTCTCACTGAACCTGAAGGTCACTGTTAGACTGAGCTGCCTGCCTCTGCCTCCCAGTGCTGTTTTTTCAGCAAGCATGTGTGGCTGTGCTCAGCTTTTATGTGGGTTCTGGGGTTTCAAACACATGTCCTCATGTGTGCATAACAAATGCTACCACCACTGGGCCACCTCTAGGGCCTCTGCTCTCCGTTTGGTAAAGTGTGTGTGTGTGTGTGTGTGTGTGTGTGTGTGTGTGTGTGCGCGCGCGCGCGTGCGCGCGCGCATGCGCGCGCGCGCGAGGTATATATGGAGATGAGAGGGTGACTTTCAGGAGTCAGCTCTCTCTGCCTTGTTCCTGCTGCGGCGTGTACTGGAGGTGCTGGAGGCCCATGAGCTTCTGAGAATTCCGTCTCTGCCTCCTATCTCAGGCTGGGAGTGCTGGGGTTACAGACGTGTGCCACCACATCTAGCTTGTTTATTTTCGTCTGGGGATTGAGTTCAGGTCATTAGGTTTGCACAGCGATACCTTTTACTTGCTGAGCCAACCTCAGTTGCCTCCCCTGGTTTTGAGTACGTCATGCCCTGGCATAATTTCTCTTTTCTGCTCTAACACGGAACTCTTCCGTGAGCCATCCGTGTGCAGAGAGAGGCCATGCCAACCGTCCCTGTACGGTTCCAGTTCTGGTGTATGTGCTGTCAAGGTGAGCACCTCACACAGTTTTTCTGAGTAGAAGAGGGATAAGGAGAGAAGACACCTGTCTTTTCTCATCACCCAGTAGCCCAGGATAGTCCCCTGATGGCCCCTGTCCTGCACAGATGGTCCCTGTTAGATCCTTATACATCAGTGTTTCTGTAACATGTTATACTTACCCATCCTCTATTTTTTATTCAAAAGCAGCATTAAATATACTTCTGTATCTTGTTTTATTTTATTTTATTATTTATTTTTGAGACAGGGTTTCTCTACACGGCCCTGGCTGTCCTGGAACTCACTCTGTAGTCCAGGCTCTCCTCGAACTCAGAGCTCCTCCTGCCTCTGCCTCCCTAGTGCTGAGATTAAAGGCCTGTGCCACCACTGCCCAGCTGCTTTTTATTTTTAACTTAGCCATGCATTGGGGGTAAACTTCATATCAGGGTCTTCATTCGTTTTTTTATAGCTACAGAGTATATCATTGTATGAATTACTGTTTTCAAAAGTGAAGAAGGTACTCGATCCGAATTTGAGGCCAGCTTTGGCTACATAGTGACTTGGAAGGTATCCAGGCCTATGAGACCCCAACAAACGAATCGATCAATAAAAAAATGCGAAGTCTTATCTGTAAAGCTGGTGTTGGGGTCTTTGGTAGATGTCTGATGTTCAGAAAGACAGAAGATAGGACGTACTGAGGTAGCATCTTGCTAGGACACACTTGAATTTTGTGGGGCCATCTTTAGACATGACAGTTTAGTTGCTGGATTCCCTGCTGGAAACCCTGTGTCTTATATGACAAATGTGAAGGGCACAGAAGCCGGAAGGGTCATGCTAATTTGGTACCGGCTTTTACTCACTTCCGTTATCTCGTGGAATGTTTTGAGTCAGGCAATTGCTGCCGCTGGCTGTCTGCGTCAGTAATGGTTATCCAACTTGGGAAGCTCAGGGTGGGCAGAAGTGAGAGGGGCTGGCTGGAGCAGACGGGGTCTGGAGGGTCCGGCTGAAAGTTAGGCCAGAGGGCTGCCTTGAGCTGTTGGCTCTGGAGGGGCCGGGGAGGAAGGGTTGGATTAGGAAAAACACTTCACGCGTCTTGGACGAGCGATAGGCCGGACATGGACTGCCTGGAGGTGATTGATGAGAGAGGGGCTGAGTCAATGAGTTTTGGAAGGAGAGCGTATTTTTAGATCATCTTTTGTAATAAACCCCGAACGTGACTCGAAGTTAGAGCTTCAGAGAGTTGAGGCTGAGCCGAGACTATTGGCTGTAAATGACCAAGAAAAGATGAGGCTGCCGGCCGGCCGGGCCGAGAGTGCCTATCTCTGTGACCTAGACACAACATTGCGACATCGGTGAACTCTGGCTTGCTTGGTCTTGTAGCATTCATTGCTTCCTTCCTTTTCAAAATGCGTAGTGGTGCCAGTGACTCATGCAGCCAGATCCAAACTCTGAAATATTAATAGGTGGAGAGCAGAGATGCCAAGGGAAGTGACTCTGTCCCTGGGATGTGCATGGCACACAGCTTTGATGCGGGGGAGGGGGGGGGCCTGGGGAGCTGCTTGCTATCTGGTCCTGGGCACCCCTCAAGCTCCCAGGAACAGCACCTGTGGCGAGGGCTGTAGCTCTAACCCCCCCAGTCCAGGGCTCAGAGATTAGGAGGCATGTAACGCAGAGTGTCTGGAATCTGGATCTGTCCCAAGGGCGGCCTAATTTTAGGGCAGTTGAATGTCGTAAAACCACTTCATTATCGAGTGTGAATATGGAGTATTAATAGAAATAACTACTAAAGCACAGTCACTTGATGTTTTTATGGCTGTTCCGTACGGCTTTTGTTTTTTCTTGTGCTTTTTTTTTTTTTTTTTGGTTTTTGTTTTTGAGACAGACTCTCACTCTAGCCCAGGCTGGCCTGGAATTTGCGCTCTGTACCACTTATGACAGACAGTCCTTCCGGCTCCACCTCCAGAATGCTGAGATTACAGGCATGAGCCACCATGCCCAGCTGGCTGTTCGTCTGTTGTCATACTAGGTATCTGTTGTGTTATGGAGCTCTTATTAATAATAGTCCAGGTCTTTGGAGGTGAGAGACCAGAAGACTGAGGTCTATCTAGCCTAGCTCAGAAAAAAAGAAATTGTCCTGCCAGGCCCTGGGTCCTCAGCCTGGACTCCTGGGGTTCAGGTAATCGGGAAGTGCTAGCTGTGAATTCATGTGGTTTTGAGCTGAACCCTGAGTGAGGGCTCTGACCACAGACTGCTTTTCAAAACCACGGTGTGGCTAGCAGTCTCCGTGGAGCTCAGCTGGCCACAGCCTCCCTGTGTCCCAGAGAGCACAGGGACCACCAGATGGACACCCTGTATCGGCGCTTGACAACTGGGACCCCTGTGGACCTTCTTCTGGTCACCAGCACTCCTTGTTCCCAGTCACTTCGTCAGCTTTCCTTAGGTTTCATGTGCAAAATGTGGCAGCTTAGTTAGCTTGCCTCGGAACACTCCCAGCTCCTAGGCTCTGAAGTTACCTTACATTGCAGAGATGTGTGTGTGTGTGTGTGTGTGTGTGTGTGTGTGTGTGTGTGTGTGTGTGTGTGTAGCTTTTTCCAGACAGGGTTTCTCTGTATAGTCCTGGTTGTGCTGGAACTCACTCTGTAGACCAGGCTGGCCTCAAGGGATCCACTTGCCTCTGCCTCCTGAGTGCTGGGATTAAAGGCGTGTGCCACCACTGCCCAGCTTCTTATTTTCTTAAAAAACAAAACAAAACAACAACACCAAAAAACCCCGGAGGGCTTGAGTTGAATTTATACGTGATACGGTTGAGGAGAGGCAGAGAAAAGCAACTTTTGTTTTAGATCTGTTTTTTTCCTTCCCTCTGATAGTTTGACAGGTAAGGGGATTTGGCCAAAACCAGAACTTTTTGCAGCCTACACACCTGTTCTCAAGTGCTTAGGTATCTATTTGGAAATTACTGCTTTAAAACTGGAAAGGAACTGGGTGGTGGTGGCGTAGGCCTTTAACTCTAGCACTCAGGAGGCAGAGGCAGGCCAATCTTTGAGTTTGAAGTCAACCTAGTCTACAAAGAGAGTTCCAGGACAGCCAAGGCTGCACAGAGAAACCTTGTCTCGGAAAAACAAACAAAAACACAACCTGGCAAGGAAGTTGGGCAACCTGGCGCAGGCCTGTACTCCCAACACTGGGAAGGCTGAAGCAGGAGGATCAGGGATTCAAGGTCAGCTTCAGCTGCATGGGATTTTTATCTCAAAAAACTAGACAAAAGTAGAAAGGAGGCCGGGCGGTGGTGGCGCACGCCTTTAGTCCCTGCACTCAGGAGGCAGGGGCAGGCAGATGTCTGTGAGTTTGAGGCCAGCATGGTCTACAGAGCAAGTTTCAGGACAGACTCCAAAGCTACACAGAAAAACCCCTTCTCAAAAAACAAAACAAAACAACAAAACAAAACAAAATAAAAAGGCTCTGTCAGTGAGAACAGGAATGGCACATGGCCCAGTTCCCGTTACTTAAGATTTAGGACCTTGGTCTGTCTAGTTTTCTCACCCCCCCTGTGGCTCCTCCTGCCTGTGGCTCCTCCTGCTGGTGATGGTCCTGTGTGAAGGATGAAGTTGGGCCCCTATGAGCTCCAGTTGCAGCCTGGCATCGAGAGGGTGCCCGTCTGACAGGAATGCTGGCCCTCTGCTCCAGTTCCTGGAGTGTGAGATGGGGGACGAACGCCAGGAGGACAGCTGCTGTGGGTCAGCTGCTGTGGGTGAGGGGGTCCAGAGTTCAGGGTCAGGATCCCGCCTGGCAGAAGCCACTGTTCTCTCCGACTCTGGGTGGCAGTGTCACTTCTTACCGCTTCTTAACCCACTCCACCTGCACCCTGTTCCTGCTCCTTTGCCATTTAGGGTGTTTGTGGGTTTTTGCAGCCAAGTGGCTGAGGAGAAGCAGAATGTTAAAACTATAAATTAGGGAACTGCTGGGGTTCCTTTCCCCTTCTATTTTGATACTTCTCTCTTACTCTTTACAGTTTCAGTTGTTTTTCCCGTTCAGTCGGAGGTATGATTGACAAGTATCGGAAAGAAAAAGTATAGATTACATTATACAGTGATGTTTTAATATATATGTACAGTACGAAATTACGCCACAAGCTAAAGAGTTGCTTATTCGTGTGTGTGTGTGTGTGTGTGTGTGTGTGTGTGTGTGTGTGTGTGAGAGAGAGAGAGAGAGAGAGAGAGAGAGAGAGAGAGAGAGAGAGAGAGAGGGAGGAGAGCATTTATGATTAACTCTGGGAATGGAGAGATGGCATTTGCTACTCTTGTAGAGGACTCAGAATTGGTTCCCAGTACCCACATGCAACCCTCTGTTACTGCAGTTCCAGGGAGTCTGGCGCCCTCTTTTGGCTTCCATGAGTGATGCACACACGTGGTGCATATACAGACATGGAAGCACATTTAAAAAAATGAGTAACTCCTGAAAAAGTATTTCTTATCCGCTTATCAGTGCACAGTGTATTATTTTGCCTGTAGTCGCCATACTGTACAGTAAGTAGGTCTCTAGAACGTGTTCACCCCATCTACAGTTTGGTACTTTTGACTAACAATCTCGCTCCCCACCTTGTGCGCTTTGGCAACCACCATTCCGTTCTCTGCTTCTGTAAGCTTGACTTTCAGATTCCATGAGCTTGCTGCGTGCAGCAATATCCTTCGATGACCGGATTTCACTTTTAAAAACTTAACATTTCATTATATGTACAGACTAAATTTTCCTTATCATTGATTATATATATTTTTAAATTAAGAAAAAAAATTGAGGCAGGTTCTCACTACTTAGCCTGACTCTACCTCCCAAATGTTGGGATTAAAGGCATGTGCCTTCCTGCCCAGCAAAAATAAAAATAAATAAAATTGTATATTTATGTGTGCGGGTATGGGCGGGTGTGGGCACCTCAGTGCATGTGCCTTCAGAGGCCAGAGACATCACATTCCTTAGAGCTGAGGTTATAGGTGATGGTGAGCTGCCCAGCCTGGGTTCTGGGAACCAAAGAGGGTCTTCAGCAGGAGCAGTATGAACTTTTAACTGCTGGCTCATCTCTCCATCCCCTTGGGGTCTTACATAATTCAGGCCAGCTTTGGACTTGCTGTAGATGAGGTTAACCTTGACTTTTCGACCTTCTCGCTCCCTTTTCCCTAGTACTGGGTGCACCTGTGTGCACCACCTCACCTGGCGTAGGAAGTGTTGATGGAGCCCAGAACTTGCTGCACACCAGGCAAGCACTGAGCCGAGTTACATCCCTAGCACTGAGTCTATAATCCGTGTTGAGTTGCCTTTTGCATGTGGGCTGAGTTAAGGGTATAGTTTCATCCTGTTGTGCGTGGGTGGCCACTTGTCTCCACACTGCTTACTGGAGAGACCAAACTTTTATTGTGGTTGTTAGCGCCATTGCTGGAAATCTGTGGACCGTAAATGTGAGGTTTTACTTTATGGGCTCTGTTTTGTTCCATTGTATCTGCTTTTTTATTTTTTTTTTTGGGGGGGGGGGGTGGGGTGGGCCAGGGGCAGAGGTGGAGCTGGTTTTGAGGCAGGATGAAACAGGCAGGGAAAATTCTGGGTACAAGAGGAGGATGGGCGCCCCTCACTCAGGAATCTGGTTGAAGCCACAGGAAAGCAAGAACAATTACCAGCTGCCTAAGGCTTTCCTCTTCCCATCTGCAAACCTGCAGTGTTCTAGGAATCTCACCAGAAAACCCATTTGCAGAGAAAGGACTTCTAAAAGCCTTGTGTAACCCTAGGGGCTTCTGGTTTTCCTTTATCAGATTATAATCCCGCCAGATTCATTTAAGAGACAAAGAGGGGCTGGAGAGACAATGGCGTAGTGATGAAGAGCATTTGTGACTCTTCCAGAGGACCCAGGTTTTAGGTCCTAGTATCCACATGGAGGCTAACAACTATTGGTAACTCCTGTTCCAGGGGGTCTGACACCCTCAGGCATGGATTCTGTGCACATACATCCATGCAGGCAAGACACTCATATACGAAAGAAAAATAAGTCTTTTCAGTAACCTCTTTTTCATAATTTATTTTTATTTCTCTTATGTGCATTGGTGTTTTGCCTGAATGCATGCCTGTGTGAGTGGTGTCAGATTTTGGAGTTACAGACAGTTGTGAGCGGCCATGTGGGTGCTGGGAATTGAACCCGAGTCCTCTGGAAGAGCAGTCAGTGCTCTTAACCGCTGAGCCATCTCTCCAGCCCCCAGTAACCTCTTGAAGTACCTTGAGAGACACCAAAATGATCTATATTGGTCATACTAAGACAATTTACAGCTTGCTCTCCGTGGAGGAGTCCATACTTATACTTGGGTGTGTCTTTCTTCTTACCTAAGCTTATATTAAAGTATCTTCAATAATAATCTCCCAACTCTGCTTGATAAACTGGCTAGTCCTGAAATTCTCTCCAGTGTTGAAGCCATGAATGCTGGTTTGGCCCAAGCCAAGGCCCCAAAAGATTAGGGAGCTCCAGTTGCTGAGGGTGACAGTGGGAGCCGAGTCTCCGTCTCCTCCCCGCTGACATTTTGATTAGTGTAGATTGGTAGTATGAAGCTGGGGAGTACGATACCTCCAGCTTTTGTTCTTTTTGTTCAAGACTGCTTCGCCTCTTTGAGATAAATTTTAGGATTTCTTAAAACAATTTCAGTGGAAAATGCATAGGACTTGGATAGGAGCTGCATGACCCTGCAGGTCTCTTTGGGTAGCATCTGTCTTTTGAACAATTATTCATTCTTCCAACCCATGTACATGTCTGTACCAGGGTTTTTCTTTGGGGTCATCAACCAGCCCCCAAATTGTAACACAGGGACTTACTAGTTTTGAATGCTTGACCTTAGCTTAGCTCTTTTCTGGCTGGTTCTTGTAACTTAAGCTCTTTCTCTTTCTCTACCTTTTGCCTCGAGGCTTTTTACTTTTTTCCCCTTCTGTATGATATTTCACTTTCACTGTCTCTCACTGGCTGGTGGCTGCCTGACTTCTGGCTCTGGATGTCTCTCTCATTCTCTCCTCCTCCTCTTGCTTCTCTTTTCTCTGGAGCCTAGATTTCTCCTATTTATTCTCTGCCCACCAGCCCCTTCTATCCTTTCTCTGCCTATTGGATGTTCAGCTCTTTATTAGACCAATCAGGTGCCTTAGGTAGAGTGAGACAAATGCAACACATCCTTACAGAATTAAACAAATGCAGCAGAAACAAAAGTAACACACCTTTACACAGTTAAAGTAATATTCTGCAGCAAAAATGAATGTAACACATCTTTGCCTAGTTAAAATAATATTGTATAACACATGTCACTTCATTTTTTTTTCTCCCAAGACAGGGCTTCTCTGTGTAGCCTTGACTGTCCTGGAACTCGCACTGTAGACCAGGCTGGCCTCAAACTCAGAGATCCACCCGTCCCCGTCCCCCCCCCCCCCAGTATTGGAATCACTGCCCGGTGTCACTCAATTTTTTTAAAGCCTGTTTAACGTGTATGACTGTTTTGCTGCATGTATGTACATGTACCATTTGTGTGCCTGGTTCCTGCAGAGATCAGAAGGTGGCCCTGGATTTCTAGAACTAGAATTACAGATGGTTGTGGGCTGCCGGGTCCTCTTCAAGAGCAGCCGTTGCTCTTAACTGCCCAGCCTTCTCTCTGGCCCCTCTCTCCTTTTTTCTTTCTTTATTTCTTCTTCTTTTTAGATTGGAAATCCCCTTCATTATTGAAATTTATTTCTGAGTTGGTTGCTTGTGTTTTGATGTTTTATATGGAATCGTGTTCTTTATTTTTCAGATAGCCTGCTATCAGTGTATAGAACTGTACCGATTATTTACAATATTGGTTTTTAATTTTTTTATTTACTTTTGTGTGTGTGTGTGTGTGTGTGTGTGCAAGCATGCTGCCGTGTGTATGTAGAGGTCAGAGGACAACTTCGGGGTTGGGTCCCTCATCCCACCTGTATGTGGATTCCAGAGATTGAATTTGGGTCATCGTGTCCGGCAGGTGACCTTTACCCACCGACTGAGCTTTCATGTGGGTCTCTCTCTATAACTATGTTCATGATGTTTAGTGGGACTTGGGAACACTCCCCTATTTCCCTGTATTTCCTTCACCATCACATTGAATTTTGTTTTCTTTTCCTCCCTTAAGAGCTGAACTGTTGTCAGGCATGTTGACACAGTCTTGCAATCATAGCGGTCGGGAGGCTGAGGGAAGAGGATGGGGAGCTGGGGTCAGAGATAAAAAAGTCAGCAAAACCCAACAAAAGCCTCCAACCTTCTTCCTTCATCCTCCTCCATCCGGTGTGCTGGGGTCAGAGATAAAAAAGTCAGCAAAACCCAACAAAAGCCTCCAACCTTCTTCCTCCATCCTCCTCCATCCGGTGTGCACTTCCCCTGTCCTCTTTAGGAAGCAGTGACCAGGCCGCCATGGGTCTGTTAGAGATTAATTAGGTCATTCTCATTCAGAGACAAATTCCGGAGCTGCACACAAGCTCGGCTCTTGGCCCGAGGCCACCTGTGCTTTGCTGAGAGGAAGGGAGAGACGGGCAGGGTCAACTCCACCAAGGACACCTGTGCTGTTGGTGCAGAAGGGGAGGGAGGAGAGAGAGCAGCAGATTTCATCTCACTGCCACAGTCAAGACCTCTCCCCTAGATGAGTGGGACGGGACGGGAGAGGGGAGGCTGGCCTGGCTCTGAAGTTTCCTTCTAATATTAGCTTCCAACTTCTTCCTTCCTTCCTTTCTTTTTTTTTTTTTTTTTTTTTTGGTTTTTCAAGACAGGGTTTCTCTGTGTAGCTTTGCACCTTTCCTGGATCTCGCCCTGTAGAGGCTGGCCTCGAACTCACAGAGATCCTCCTGGCTCTGCCTCCCAAGTGCTGGGATTAAAGGCGTGTGTCACTACTGCCTGGCTCCAACTTTTTTATAATCAGGAATGTGTGCTAAATTAAAATTGTAAAGTCCTCTATCGCCTCACACCCATCCTGTCCCTCTCCCAGGGACTCAGACTTCATTAGTGCTTTATTATTATTATTATTATTATAATTATTTTGTTTTGTTTTTGGAGACAGGGTTTCTCTGTATAGTTTTGGTGCCTGTCCTGGAAACTCACTCTGTAGACCAGGCTGGCCTTGAACTCACAGAGATCCTCCTGGCTCTGCCTCCCGAGTGCAGGAATTAAAGGCGTGCGCCGCCGCCGCCGCCGCCGCCGCCGCCGCCGCCGCCGCCGCCGCCACCACCACCACCGCCCGGCTTTATTATTATTAATTATTATTAGTGTGTGTATGCACAAAGACCAGGAGAGGGCATCCGATTCCCCACCTGATGTGGGTGCTGGGAACCAAACTCTGGTCCTCTGGGAGAGCAGCCAGTGCTCTTAACCACTAAGCCATCTCTCCAGACCGGTTAATGATGCTTCTGGCCAGGAACTAATCGGTGTATCTTCATCTTGCTTTGAAGGGCTCAACATATGCTCTAGCGGAAGTGCCGCCTCGTGTGAAGAATGTCTGTCAATTCACCCCGAATGTGCCTGGTGCTCCAAAGAGGTATGTGTGATGAGGAGGGGGAAAAGGACGGGGGCGGGCTGGGGGGGACCACAGCACACAAATGGACCCCAGAAGCTGAGCAGGTGCTGGCTCATTCACATGTCTGACTTGTTCTAGATATTTGCCTATGAGAGTTTTACTGCAGAATTAGATCTTCAGCCCCGCTTCCCCCACCCCCACCCCCCACCTCGCCTCTCCAGGTTTTTTGTTGTTGTTGCTGAGACAGTCTCATCAAGTTGCCTGGGCTGGCTCTGAATTGGCTCCCTAGCCTAGGCAAGCCTTGAATTTGCAGCCCTCTTAACCTCCCCATCTCCAGTACCTGAGGTTATATCCCGTGCCACCGGGCCCATCTCAAAGCTTCCTTTTCTGGGTTCTTTCTTTCTCGTTTTGTTTGCGTGTGGTGCTGAAACTGAAGGCCTTGTGTACCTAGGCAAGTGCGTTAGCGTTGAGCAATGTTCTAGCCTCGGAAGACGGGGTTGCTCACTGGGTCACACTTTACTTAGTTTTTCATTATCGGGGATTGGATTCAGGGTCTTGATCTACCACTGAGAGTTAAGTCCCCAGCCCACAGGTTCTGGTGGTTCTGGTCACCTTGTGGTGTTGAATGTTAACCGGAGAAACCAGATTGTGTTCTCTTTGACGTGGGAACCAGTGAGGACTCTGCTGTAGGCTCCTGATCTTTGGGCGAGCATTTTGAGGAAGAGCCGAGCTTGGGAAGTGAGTCTCTTGTGTAACAACTCAGGCCTTGGGCTAGTGGTGTCCATAAATACCATAATGTAAAGTGACGACTCTGCCTTTAAAGGAAGTTAAAAAAAAAAGTTTATGCAGAGTCACTGTGGCCTAGGAACAAGAATTCCAGGATGTTCTACGATGGACAAGTTAAATGGACTTTTGTAGTCACAGAACAAAAGGAAGTCAGACGTACATTTGCTGCTCACATTGGTGGTAGGCATCTGGCAGGTTCTGCCACAGAACTGGGGATCTCTTTCATAGGTTTTCTTTTTCTTTACTTTCATTTATTAATTTATTTTTCTTTTCACATTTTTAGTTAGAGGCAGAGTCTCACTATGTAGCTCTGACTATCCTGGAACTCACTATGTAGACTGGGCTGGCCTTGAACTCACAGAGATCTGCCTACCCGCCGAGTGATGGTATTAAAGACATGCGCCACCATGCCTGGCCCTTATTTTTTTTTAATTTTTTTTTTTTTTAATGTGTATGTGTGTGGGTTTGTTCATGTGAGTGCAGAGGCCAGAGCCATCAGATCCTCTGGAGCTGGAGTCACAGGCGGGTGTAAGCTGCCCAACATGGTTCTGGGACTCTGGGTAGAATGCTCTTACCAGCTGAGCCACCTCTCCAGCCCTGTGGGGTTCCTCTTTTCTTTTGTAGGGTCTGGGATAGTTAGTCTTAATTGTCAGTTTGGTAGAGCCTAGGATCACCTGAGAGCAGGGTCCCTGGGCATGCCTCTGGGGAGTTCTCTCGATGACATGGATTGAGTGAAGAAGATCCACCCGCTGTGGTTGGAACCATTCCCTGCCTGGGATCCTGGACTGTATGTGTAACTTGAGAAGGGGAGATGAGTGACAGCATACTTGGATCAGTCTCTGCTTTGTGATTGTGAGTGTCATGTGACCAGCCGCCTCAAGCCCTCCCTGCTGCGACTTCCTCACCGTGATGCATGGCACCCTAGAACTGTGATGGGTTGTTCCCAGAACTGTGAGCTAGAGTAAGCCTTTTCTCCCCTAACTTGCTTTTATTAGAGTCTTTCCTCACAGCACTAGGAAAAGAAACTGAGACAGGGTCTCTAGCCCAGGCTGGCCTCAAGCTCCCCATGGAGGTGAGGATGGCTGTGGACTTCTGATCTTCCTACTTCTATTTCCTGAGTGCTGGGACCACGGTCTGTGCTGCTACCCTTGGTCGATGTGGTGCTGGGGGTTGAAACCAGGACCTAGTCTGTGTTAGGCCAGCGCTCCGCCAACTGCGCTGTATCCCCAGCTCTGTCATAGATTTTTGATGCTACAGCATCCTTAGTTTTAGGATAGGTGGAGCCCTGAGTCCGCCACACTTAGCGATGAAGTTTGTTTTGAAGTTGGATTGAGTACTATGGTTAAATAGATTTTAAAGGTCCCAAGGCTGCCCAGGATAGTTTTGATTCTTGACTTACAGCAGTGTGGCTCTCCTGAATCCTCTTGTTCTAGTCAGGTTGTGGGGCCCTTATTAAACATGCAGCTTCCTTAGAGAACGGTGTTTCACACGGCACGATGCTGGATGGCGCTCATCATAGTTATGGCATATTTAATGCTTATTAGGTAATTAGCCTCCATGGAATGATTTTAGTTAAAAGATGGATGTAGCCAGGCATGATGATGTATGCCTGTGATCTCAGCACTTAGGAGGCTTAGGCAGGAGGACCTTAGGTTAGAGGGCTAACCTGGGCTACACAGCAGGACCCTATGTCAAGAGCAAAACAGGGGCTTGAGAAATGGCTCAGCAGTTAGGAACACACACTGCTTTTGCAGGGGACCCAAATTTGGTTCCCAGGACCCATACCCATGGGAGCTAGCTCACAACCACCTGTAACTCCAGCTGCAGGGAATCTGACACCCTCCTCTGCGCTTTGAGGATACGTATGCTCACATGTACACATACCCACACATACAGACGCACATATAACAGATAACTAAATTAGAAAGTAAATTTTAGAAAGTCAAAATGACAACAAGGCTGTCATTTTGTTTTCTCTCTCTTTCTTTCTTTCTTTCTTTCTTTCTTTCTTTCTTTCTTTCTTTCTTTCTTTCTTTCTTTCTTTCTTTCTTTCTTTCTTTCTTTCTTTCTTTCTTTCTTTTTCTTTCTGAGACAGAGTCTCACTATGTAACCCTGGCTCACCTGGAACTCTCTATGTAGACTAGGCTGGCCTAGAACACACAGAGACCCCTTTGCCTCTGTCTCCCAAGTACTGAGATTAAAATGTGGTGTGATTTTGTTTTATCTTCAGCACAGTGGCTGCGCCTTAACCTACCGTTGTTTTTGCCAGCAACTGTGACTCTGCAGTTACCCGCCTGCCTCTCTGGCAGCAGCCCAGGTGCTCAGGCTGCAGCCTGGCATGAGCTCTGTTCCCACAGGCACCGGCTCTGCTGCTCCCACTAAAGATAGCTTTAACTAGATCTTTATTGTTCTATTTATCAATAAGACTTGAGAGTCAAAGGCTGGGGTGAAAACCTGCTAGCTCAGAGAGGTTGAATAGCAACTAGCTAACTTTCTCTCCTTGCTGGTGACTCTGAAAAGGCCCCTCCTTCCAATCCAACAAACAAACAAACAAACAAACAAACAAACAAATTGCGTCCTACTCCAAATCCCTCCCTACTACTTCCGGTGTGTCTCTCTATCTCTTCCAGATAACCTCTGACGCTCTATGATTACTTTCTGTCAACTGGTTGCTATCTCAGCCTCCTGACCCAAGGTTAATTTTATTTAATTAATGCAAATGCAAATTCGGGGTTCACAGTGTGATCAAATATTCCCCAATAATGTGATGCCCAGCACCATTTCTTTAAGTCATATAGGAAGGAATATGCTTGGGTGTTGTTAGATATATTATTATCACAAAGCAATACAAATATTAGGTAGGCCAGTTAGTTGTCTTAGTGTTCTGTTGCTGTGAAGAGACGCCATGACCACACTTTCTTATAAAAGAAAGCGTTTAACTGGGGCTTGTTTACAGTATCAGAGATTTAATCCATTACCAGCTGGAGGGAAGCATGGTGACACACAGGCAGACATGGTGCTGGAGAAGAGCTAAGAGTTCTACATCTGGATTGACAGGAAGAGAAGGAGCCACTGGGCCTGGTTTGAGCATTTGAAACCCAAAGCCCCTCCCCAGTGACACACTTCCTCCAACAAGGCCACACCCATTCCAACAAGGCCACACCCATTCCAACAAGGCCACACCCATTCCAACAAGGCCACACCTCCTAATCTCTCTCAAGTAGTACCATTCCCTTATGACCAAGCATTCAAATATTTGAGCCTATGGGAGCCATTTCTATTCAAACCACACCACCAGTTTTTTCCTTCCCTCCCTCCCTCCCTCCCTCCCTCCCTCCCTCCCTCCCTCCCTCCCTCCCTCCCTCCCTCCCTCCCTCCCTCCCTTCCTTCCTTCCTTCCTTCCTTCCTTCCTTCCTTCCTGGATTTAGTGCCTTACAAACACAAACATGATACTTGGTCACTAGGACAATGCCATCATATGCACCAGAGTATATTTAGCACCAGAATTGCTGCCACTTTGGCACAAATTATGTCAATAGAGGGAGGCATAAAGTACACATCACCTTACATCCTGGTTCATGAGGGACACGTGCTTTGAACAATGTTTTGCATGAATTAAGCACTATAATAGTCTCATTGTAAAATTTTAGTATTTGTCCTGGGCTCTAACCCTAGTGTTTGGGGGAAATGAACAATTTCTTTTTTCTTTTTTCAAGACAGCTTTTCTCTGTCCTAAAACTCATTTTGTAGACCAGGCTGGTCTCGAACTCACAGAGATCCACCTGCCTCTGGGATTAAGGGCATGCTGCCACCACCACCACCACTGGGCCAAAATGCTCAATTTCTAAGCTGCTCTTTCTTTTTCTTTTTTCTTTTCTTTCTTTTCTTTCTTTCTTTCTTTCTTTCTTTCTTTCTTTCTTTCTTTCTTTCTTTCTTTTTTTTTCTTTTTGGAGACAGGGTCTCGCTGTGTAGCTTGGGTTGGTCTCGAACTCACAGAGATCCACCTACCTCTGCCTCCAGGGTGCTGGGATTACAAATGTGTGCTGCCATGCCCAGCTAAGCTTCTTGTCTTGAAGGAAGTTTCCAGGTCACTTCTCTAAACTGTCGTTAGAACCGTGGAGCACAAACTCTCCCTTTGTGAGTAACAGGAGGCAGACTTGCAGTCTGGGCTGGCTCAGTCTGTGCAGTGAGGTGTTTGGTGGGAGGGAGGTCCAGGAGCTAGCCTCTGGAGGTACTAATACACTTGTTTTATTGATGATCTTCTGAGTCCCAGAGAGGTGGAGCAACTCCTTCAAAGCCACACACACGTGTCAGACCTGGGCTAGGATTTGCCAGCCTCGCTTCTGAGCCTCAGGTCCTCTAGATGACAGTGTCTCTTAGCACATGGACTCAGCGACCCCCGTGCGGTAGGAATCCATAACTAAACAAGTTACTCCGAGAAAGGGACCCGTGTGGAACCCACTTGTCCTGTTTGTAGTACCTTTGTTATGAACCTTCTCTGGAACCATTTTTAGCTCTCTGTGACCTGCAAGCCAGATCCAGGTCCTCAGGTCCTTGCTTCCCGCTCACTGCTGTCCCTGGCCTGCCCTCAACGCTTCTGTCACCGAGGAGAACTGCAGAGACTCCCGAGTGTCACTTGGTAAAACCCACATAATGCCCCATACTGCTACCTCTCCCTGGGGGCCTCCCCGGCTGCCCCTCCTTCCATTTGCTTTCAGCTTCTGTTTAAGAGTCAGTTCAAGCCTTGTCTACTCTGTGAAGACTTTCCATGATAGACCTGTCTCTCTGTCCATCCATCTACACAACTGCCCATTCATCTGTCCATCCGATGTGAGAAAGGGAACTTCCTCCACTGGAAACGTAGGGTATGGGTTTAATCTGCGCATTGCTGTATCTATCCTTCTCACTCACAATGGTCCTCGCCAATAGTAGTTCCTCAGTAGGTATCAGTTGAAGGATTTCGTTGGATGGCTCTTTGTTGTTAATGCAGCGTTCAGGTCCTGACCTGCTCTTTGCCTTTGTGCCCCCCACTACCTCTGTATTATAACCTTTTCCCATACTTATCTCCTCTTACTGGGTTAATGTGTGTTGTTCCTACCTGTGGCCAATGAAATAACCATCTTTTTGTTTAACCCACACCCAGTGTCTTTCCAAGGTTCAAACAGGAATTCATATTTGATGAAAGAGGCTTGCTAAACAAACATGGAGGTAGGCAAAGTTTAAATCCCAGCTTTGCCATGATTTACTCTTGGTCTGAGCCAGGGCCTTTTGTAGCCCAGGCTGGCCTTGACTTGCTGTGTATCTTAGGATGACTTTGAACTTCTGATGTTCCTGTTTCTACCTCCTAAGCCTTGAAATTGCAGGTGTATCACCACAGTCTGCTTGTTTGTTTGAGTTTACAGTATATAGCTCAGGCTATCCTCAAATTCAGCCATCTGCCTTCTGAGTGCTGGGGTTTTCAGGTGTGAGGTATTTCATTGCCCCACACAGCCACTGTTAATTTCTGGAAACATTAGCCAGCACCTAGCCCTTACATGAGGTTATGACCAGGAGGGCTTCTGATGAACTGAACCTCCCAAATGGCTGAATGGATCAGCCGGTAAATGGCTGTTGTTGCCTATGAGCGTATTCTGATGAAATGGGTGGTGGGTTCTGGGAGCTAGGGTCTCTTTTTCACTCGTTCTTTCTTATACAATCCTTCCAAAAACCTGACCAGATACTGACAGTGAGTCAGTCATTCTAAGTGGCACGTTGTTGGTCTCGTCCACACACTGGGTCCCTAGTGAGCCCACGGGGTACCCTCTCTGCTTGCACAGAGCCTCATTCTTGGCTGCACTGGAATGCAGCTTCCCAACTCTGGGGTGAGGTGTCCCTGGGGCATTGGTTGTGTTTTGGGGTGCTAGGGCTGGCAAATTCGGGAATGGGTTTGATCTAACTTGTGTCTTAGCAAGACGGAACACAGCTTGTGCCTTCTGAGCCACATTCTGGGATGCTGCTAGAGGAGCAAGGTCTCTCTGCCAGGAGCATGTGACACATGAGCACACGCAGGGCTGGTACCCAGTGGACAGCCCCAGTGGATCCTAGCCAGAGTTAGCCAGAGAGGCGTTTGAATTTGTTTTCCAGACAGCATCTTAATCTGTAACTCAGACTGCCCTTGAACTCAGGATCCCCCTTCTTAGCTATGCATGCCAGGATTGCAGGTGTCACCTCCAGCCTCATCTCCCAGGGACCCTCTGCTAGGGGACCCCGTCTCTGCATCTGACCCTGGCTGTGACCTCATGTCCGCTTCCCTGCCGCTGTGTTCTTCCGAAGGAACTGAGCTGGAGGCAGCCTGTGGCCTGTCTCCCTTAGTGCCTTTTGCTGGTTCTCTGCCCGCCTCTGCAGCATGGCCCTGTTTGCCCGGACCTTCCTGCTTTGCTTCCCGTGGTGGCGGGAGGCTTTGGCCTTACTCTCTCTGCCTTTTAGCACCAGGCTCTCCAGACCCTTTCCTACTGAGAGAGTGGTGTGCAAGCCACGCTCTGTCTTACCCTGTCCATGGCCCTGCCTCTGTCCTCATGGCATACCCCGAGTCTCTTAGAACACTTACACTCTTTGTCCTGCTCAGCAGGTCACACAGCAAATGCCATCAGTTTATTATCTGCAGTGATGATTTTGTCTTTAGATTTGTTTGAGACGGGGTTGCTCTGTGTAGCCCTGGCTGTCCTAGAACTGACTCTGTAGACCAGGATAGCCTTGAACTCACAGAGGTCCGCCTGCCTCTGCCTCCCACTTGCTGGGACTAAAGGCGTGCGCCACCACTACCCAGCATCCATCACTTGAACTGTAAATTTTGCTCTTCCCTCAGCCAAGAATGAGAGTGGACACTTTGGGGGCAGGCTGGGGGCAGCCCACATTTCCTCTCCTCTCTCAGACTCACCACTACACCTAGCTTCCATGAAAATGAGGAGATAGTGCAGCTGTGTGCCAGGAACCAAGGGAGAAGGAGTTGGGTGACCTAGTGGTCTATGTCCCGGGCGGGCAGGCCAGTGTAGCCTGCAAGAGGA
The DNA here is from genome assembly GCF_049852395.1 of Peromyscus maniculatus bairdii. Lineage (NCBI taxonomy): Eukaryota > Metazoa > Chordata > Mammalia > Rodentia > Cricetidae > Peromyscus > Peromyscus maniculatus. Next base: position 25,200,240 of record NC_134863.1, read on the forward strand.
CAGGCTGAGGAGGCCATGGTCCCAGGAGGTCGGAAGACAGGTTCGGGAGGATACAGAGGGCAAAGGGAGGCAAAGCTTGCACTCAGATCTGGGGAGCATGGGTAGGTTGTGAAGGGGTGACTGTTAAGACTCAGTGAGGTGATGCGGTCATGGGCAGTACCAGGATGCTGGGAATTCTAGAAGGAGAAGCACCAAGCTAGGCAAGGCTGCCCCTGTGGCTCTGATGTCCTGTGGGAGGGCAATGAACTGCATGGGCGGGAAGAGGTCAGAAGTGGAAGAGGTGGGTGTGGCCCCAGCCGGGGGAGGTGCCCTTGGCCTTGGTGGGTGTGGATAGGATAGGAAGTAGACAGGTAGGAAGCCAGGAAGCAAGAGGAACATTTTGAGACATGATGGTGGCAGGAAAGGTAGAGAAGCTAGAATCTTTTTTTTTTTAAGCTAGAAAAGAAATGAAGTGTACACACACACACACACACACACACACACACACACACCAAAAGAAAACAAAGATAAGAACAAACAAAAAAACTTCCAAAACCAGTGTTTGGCCAACTCACAATGAAATGTACATTCATTAAAAGACTCTCTCTGTGCTGGGCTAAGGGAGCAGAATCATCTTGGTCTACTGTGGATGCCTCATAAATATTTGTGCACTGAATGAAATGAGCCGGCTGAAAGCTGGCACAGCAATTTCTCCGCCACCACCACCACCACCAACCCCCCCCCCCCTGCTCCGAGGCAGGAAGCCTGCATGGCGGTGAGTTTCTGGCATACACCACACATTCTGGTTTGTCATCAGTTACCACCCCCCTAACCCCCCCCCCCCCCCCCACACACACACCCTTGGCTCACGAGGGCCTGCCAAGCTGGAGTGCGGCTTGCGCTGGTCAGAGGCTCTGGCCCTGCTGCATCCAGTGAGCGAGGCCAGCCACAGAGAGCGGCCAGCTTCCCCGGGCCCTGTTCGCCCCCCAGCACTCTTGCCTCCTGGCCATTCCACTTCTTCCCTTTTCAGCCCTGTGCCTGGACCCACGAGGCTCTCTTCCTCCGGTGTTCTCCTTTGCCAGGGCTGCAGTTTCTCAGTCTCTCTGACTGTTCCAGAACCAAACCCATCCTCCCTCCAAACAACCACCGCGTCGCCCCTTAGCCGCGACAGACAGGAGTGTTTTGAAATAGTGCGCAGATGGCCCGACACAGACAGAAGGGCCTGTGCACTCCGGCCTTGACGCCAGCCTCTGGAGCTCCCCTGAGCACTGGCCTGGACCGCTGGGAATAGGGATTTGATTAGTGGAATGTGCAGGGAAGACGGAGTTTCTGTCGCAGCAGCAAATAGCACCTGCAGTGTGACCTCCGAGTGGCAGGTGACGGAGGGAGGAGAGCCTGGCGGGGTGACTCACAAGTTCAGGTTGGGAACACCTCCCTTTCCTTTCTTGGATCGTTAGCACGGTGTAAAGCTATCGGGGAGGACTTGGGTTCCCATTTCTATTCTGTTACCACTGCTGATCACTTGTCTGTGACATGGGCGCTTTGGGAGTCCATAGGAGACTTTGATCAGGGTGTTTCCGTGTGGGGTCCTGGTTCACGTGGTGCTTGTTCATGTCAGTAACCCTGCCATGGCCACTGGAAGCCCACCTTGAACTGTTTCCTCTTTTTCTGTCTTGAGAGGAGTCCTTTCCTCATTCCTTAATGGTTTGTACCTCTCTGTCCTTATCAAGAAGGTGTTTGTCCTTCAAGGCTGATGGGTGGTGGGAAGACTTTGCATTTGGGGCTACAAAGCATCACTGTGTTGAGAAGCATGGAGTCTGAGCTCGGTCATTTTCCTGCTGCAGAATTCAGCAGTGGCCTTGGATACAGAGAGCAATGAACTTAGACCCAGACATCGGGGGACGAGATGAGCTCAAAGTTCTTGGGTGATTGAGACATGCGGATCTTTGATTCCTCATCGGTAGAAGAGGGATGGGCAGTAGGCAACTCATTCACTTTGGAATGGGATGTGTCCAGCACCTGGCAGAGGACTGGGTGTGAGGTCTCTGTGGTCCGAAACTCCTGAGACATCAGACATCCAGTGCTGTGAAGAATACCTTCCCCATCATGAGTCTCTTTCATAAGCTTTTCTAATTGGTTTCAAGATGGCTCAGAGGTTAGGAACATAGTAAGTCTTCTTGCAGAGTGTCTTGAGTTCAGTTCCCACCAACGTTAGGCGGCCCACCACTTCCTGTAACTCCAGTTTCAGGAGATCTGAACTCTGTTGGCACCTGTTCTCACATGTGTATATCCTCAGCTCCCCCTCCCCCTGCCTCCCACAAGTGCACCACACACACACACACACACACACACACACACACACACACACACACACTGTACGCGCACGCACATACATGTTACCAAAAATAAAATTTAAAAGGTTTTGTAATTTGATGTATCTTTATTCACAGAGATGAATGTCTATTGGGACTTTTTCTTGATTTATATTGTTTTCACACCTGGAAGGTCATGGAGCCCAGAGCAGCCTCTGGTCTCTGTGGTTTTTGCTTTCTTCTCTTTAAATAGCCATCTGTCCCATGCAGAACTTAAATAACTAGGAAGGAGCTCGAGATAGCAGAGATCTTAGGCGTAGGGGTTCAGCTCCCTGCTGGGGTTTCAACACTCTGTCCCTTCATTAAGTTACAAAGAAAAAATTAGCTAAGGCTATATCTGGGCCGTGTCAGAAAGATGGTCCATTTTTAGGGCCATCCTACCTGTCTCTCATCCAAAAATTCTATAGACATGCCATGCATAGTATTGTCTCAGCTGATGGATCTGTAGCACTGGTTCTTCTGAGACAATGACAAGTTTTTTTTTGTTTTTTGTTTTTTGTTTTTTCCCTCAAAACAGAGTTTCTCTGTGTAACAGCTCTGGCTGTCCTGGAACTTGCTTTGTAGACCAGGCTGGCTTCAAACACACAGAGATCTGCCTGCCTCTGCCTCCCAAGTGCTGGGATTAAAGGCGTGCGCCACCACTGCCCAGCAAGTGACGAGGTTTGACACATAGGTAGAGGTATCTCCAAGACTGTCGAGCACATTAGGGATACCACTGGGCCCGTCCCAAAGCGAGCGGCTGATCTGGGAAAGGGGAACAGTTACCACGCAAGTGATATGGATGGATGGTGCTAAGAAGAGGTCTCAGTTTGCTCCAAGTGGCGTTCTGGGTTCATTGTGGTCTATAAGGGGACTCTTCCCGAGAAGAGGACTCATGAGAACAGACAGACTGGCTCAGACCTGGCGTTTGGCAGATTGTAAGGTGGTTAGAACCATAGGAAGGATTGAGAGGAGATGCTCATGCCTGCTGGTGATAGGGCTTTGAGATGGACTGGTCCAGACAGATGCACTTCACAGTTGGAACTGTCCAGTGTTAGCTTTTAGAGCTGGAGGGGTCCAGAGACTCTTATTTAGGGGAACAATGAGCCGGGAACTCCGGGCCCTTCGAGCTCTAGGCAGCTCTTGAGGCTCTGGCACAGAACCTCAGGTCTGCAGAGTGGCTCATGGGCCTCAGGGTGGACTCTTCCTTCCCTTTGTCCCTTTGTCCTCCATCATAGCAGTTCCGTGAAGACCAGGTGTGACCACCTGGGGGCCAGTTTGGAAGCCTCAGTTTTGAAATCTAGGCCCAAAATTATGTATATATTCCCCTTCCATGTTCATGGAATATAGTCACCAAAGGTTTTTTACAGTGAAGATTCTCCAGGAGCTAAACACATAAGTTATTTAAAAAAAAATCTGAAATATCAGTTATTATAAAACCCAGAAACAAAAATAACCACATGGGTCCAGCACAGTGCATTTGACTTGACTTATTTAAAATACTGCATGCTGGGTGCGATGGGTTATCCCTGCAGTCTCAGCAGTCAGGAAGCCAAGGCAGGAGGATTGCCACAAATTTGAGGTCATCTTGGGCTAAAACAAGAACGAATTTCCAAATCTTCTTGAGTTTTCTTTTTCTCGATTTCAGACAGGGTCTCACTGTGTAGCCCAGGCTGTCCTTGAACTCACAGAGATCCACCTGTTCCTGTCTTCCAAGTGCTGGGATTCTAGAGGTGGACCACCATGCCCAAAGCTCTTGACTTTTCAGCCTTCCGAAGTTTGCAAAGATTCTCCGAGTCATTGATTAGTCCTGGAACAGCCACACCCTTGATGGAGGGCGTGCCCCCCTGGATTTTTATGCTTCTGCCTAGTCTGGCTTCTGACACAGCAGGCTGGGGACACTGACTCATCTGAAGCTTCGCAGCCTTACTGCCAGCCAGCCAGGGATTATGTGGCCGGGTGTGGGTATCCACCCAGCTCCAGAAGGGAGAACAGCCTGGGCTCGCTTTGCCGTAAAAAGCCTTTTCCTGGTGGGGCTGTAGCTCATTTGGTGGAGCACTTGCTTGGCATGAAGCCCTGGATTCCATCTCTAGCACCTTATAAAATCAGCCCTAGCACTTGGGAGGTGGAGGTGGGCGGATCAGAAATGCAAGGTCATCTTAGGCTACAGGTAAGTTTGAAACCAGCTGGCCGCATGACCCTGCCTTCAAACGAACAGACAGCAAACAGCA